>NC_073396.1:22091657-22794157 GCF_028641065.1 Leucoraja erinaceus
GCCCGGTCTGAGGTCATTTATAGCTGATCCTGGTCTTTTCAGGCCTCCAGCTCTTCACCTCCCCACCCCTACTTTCAGTCTGATGAAGGGTCCCGACCCGAAATGTCCACCCATCCTTTTTCTCGAGATGTTGCTTGATCCGCTGAGTTACTCCAGCATTTTGTGTCTCGCTCTACAGTCTGTTCCACTGTATATAGTCATGGAGTCATAGTCATACAGCATGCAAACTGGCCCAGAGACCCAACTTGCCCACACTGACCAACATGTCCCATCTGCACTAGTCCGACCTGCCTGCATTTGACCCATATCCCTCTGGGTCGGGTACTATTCGGCGACACTGTTTCGGCGCCTCCGTTTATAATATCTGTATTCATCAGAACCTTAACCCTAACCCTAACCCTAACCCTGACCCTGACCCTGACCCTGACCCTAACCCTAACCCTAACACCCCGAAACCCTAACCCTAACACCCCGAAAAGGTGAAACGGCGGTGCCCAAACAGCGGCGCCAAATGGAACCATTCCGTATCCCTCTAACCTTATCCTGTCCGTGTACCTGTATAAGTTGCGATAGTACCTGCCTCATCTACCTTCTCTGGCAGCTCGTTCCATATACCCACCATTCTTTGTGTAAAAAAGTTACCTCTCAGGTTCCTCTTCAATCTTTCCCCGCTCATCTTAAATTGATGTCCTCTGCTTCTCGATTCCCCTGCTCTGGGTCTATTCCTCTCATGATTTTGTACACCTCTAAGATCACCCTTCACCCTCCTGCGCTCCAAGGAATAGAGTCCTAGCTTGCTCAACCTCTCCCTATAGCTCAGGCCATAGAGCCTGTGAACAGCCTCGTATATACATAAGCTGCTTAAATCCCTGCAGACTATGATTCTTCTAAATGTTCTCGGTGAAGTCAGCTCAACAAGCACAGACTGGCTAAATGTCTCATTGTTATTGTAAGATAGCATTGCACTGTCCTGCCAAGTAGCTATGTTACCTTGGTTGCCCTGGGTAATGAAACATAGAACAGTGCAGCACAAGAACAGGCCCTTCAGCCCATAATGTCAGTGAGTCCAGAGTGTTTTATGTCCTAAACAGAACAATTCTTACTTATAACAGCACAACAGAATATGTACACATGGTACTCTGTAAATATATATATACTGAACTTATTTAATTTGCTATATTATATATATTATATATATATTATATATATAAATATATATATATATGTATGTGTATGTACACATACACACATATATTGACACACCCAGGTTTATGCATACATACATGCAAACACATGCATACATGCATACATACATGAAACAATAATAGTGCAAAAAGACAACAAGTCTATGTAGTTCAGAGCTTATTTAGAGGTTGTAGTGTTTAATAGCCTGATGGTTGTAGGGAAGAAGCTGCTCCTGAACCTGGACGTTACAGTTTTCAGGTTCCTGTACTTTCTTCCCGATGGCAGGAATGAAATGAGAGCGTGGCCAGGGTGTGTGGGTCTCTGATGATGTTGGCTGCCTTTTTAAGGCAGCAACTCCTGTGGATCCCTTTGATGGTGGGTAGGTCAGTGCCCATGATGGGCCGGCCAGTGTTCACCACTATTTGTAATCTCTTTTGTTCCCGGGGGTTCGAGTTGCTGAACCAGGCCGTGATGCAACCAGTCAATATGCTCTCTTCCTCACACCTATAAAAGGTCAAGGGAATATAATTCGGACTTTAGACTTTAGAGATACAGGGAGGACACAGGCCCATCGGCCCACCGAGTCTACACCAACCAGCGATCACCCCGTACACTCGCACTGTCCTACACACATTGTCCTACGACAATTTACAATTTTACCAAAGCCAATTAACCGACAAACCTGCGCGTCTTTGGAGTGTGGGAGGAAACCAGATCACCGGAGAAAACCAAGTCACAGGGAAACCGGACTCGAATCGTCTTGCTGAGTTACTATTCTTCAGACATGTTCAGTGGAATGTTGCCTGAAGCATTTCATCTCCATCCAGTTATTCAGATCACTGCTAACATCAAAGTTCAAAGTTTGACCAAATTCCTCCCATTAACTTTCATGTGATTTATGGAAGCTCAGAGTCGTGAAGCAATTATTCTCCGGGAAGCGAAAGGAAGCTATGATTTTGGAGTGGTGACCAGCCTTGGAGTAGAAGTTCCATACGACATGGAATGATTTTTTTCAATTTGTTCTATGGATTAGTTTATCTTGGCATCATGTTTGGCATAGACATTGTGGGCCAAAGGGCCTGTTCCTGTGCTGTACTGGAGATCATTTTACCTTCCTCTCCATTCCCTTTGTCCTATTTTCACACCCTACACTTCCTTATCTATGCATCTCCCTCTCCCCTGACATCAGTCTGGAGAAGGGTCTCGACCCGAAACCTCACCCATTCCTTCTCTCCAGAGATGCTGCCTGTCCCGTCGAGTTACTCCAGCATTTTGTGTCTATCTTCTGTCCTGTTCTTTGCTCTATGTTCTACATACACATGTACATACAGTCAAATATGCAGGTGTTCAGTGCAGACATTGTGGGCCAAAGGGCATTTTCCTGTTCTATTTGCACAGGAACAGAACACGGCTATTCCATCTTTTCAAAATGCTCTATCACTCAACTAGATCACAGGCGAGCCTTGGCCTCAATTCTGTTTGCTTAGGTCTTAAAAACCTCACACATTGCAATCCGGAGAGCCTTTCTTGTGCTGTGCTGTTCCACGCTCTATGTCCTAACTACACACATACATACATTTGAACATGCATAGTGCCATAGAGTCATAGGTTGATACAGTTTCCTTCGACCCAACTTGCCCACTCTGTCCAATTTGTCCCAGCTACACTAGTCCCACCTGCCAGCATTTGGTCCCTATCCCTCCAAACCTGTCCTATCCATGCACCTGTCTAATTGCTTCTTATACGTTGGGATTGTCCCTGCCTCATCAACTTCCTCTGGCAGCTCATTCCATACATCCACCACCCTTTGTGTGAAAACGTTACCCCTTCAGATTCCAATGTCCCCTTCACTTTAAACCTTTGTCCTCTGGTCCCCATGCATGTGTACACATTCGTGTAAATATACCTCTGGATCAGCGTGTACACAGTCAAATGTACACTTGCGTTCACCTTGTGTTTGTGCAGTTGGTTTAACGTATGATGGGCCTGTTCTTGCTGGAATTAAGGTTGAGGGGGGATCTGATTGAAACTTATGGAAACAGAGAAGGGCCTGGATAGAGTGGATGTGGAGAAGATGGTCCCAGTAGTGGGAGAGTCAAGAACGATAGGGCAACGCCCCAGAATATAAGGACGTACCTTTAGAACAGAGATGGGGAAGAATTTCCTAAGGTAGAAGATGTTGAAACTGTGGAATTGATTGCCACAGATGACTGTGGAGGCCAAGTCATTGGGTAATTTTAAGGCGCAGATTTATAGATCAGTAAAGGTTATGGGGAGAAGGCAGGAGAATGGGGTTGAGAAGGAAAGTTAGTTCATCCATGATTAAATGGTGGAGTAGACTTGATGGGTTAAATGACATAATTCTGTTCCTATAATTGATGAACTTATGAACCTGAATTTCTTTAGTCAGATGGTGATGAATCTGTGGAATTCATTATCATAGACGGCTGGGGAGGCCAAGTCATTGGGTGTTTTTAAGGTTGCGATGAATAGGTTCTTGATTAATTCGATTGTCAAGGGTTACGGGGAGAAGGCAGGAGAATGGGGTTGAAAGGGAAAGATGGATCAGACATGATTGAGTGGCGGAGTAGGCTCGATGGGCCGAATGGCCTAATTCTGCTCCTGCGAATTATGAAACCCAGATAAATTCAGCAGGTTTAATGTTCGCCGAGCAGATGGCAGGAAAGTATTCACTTTGCGTGGTTGCAGATACATGAGTGTGATCAGGACGGGTGCCAGTGTGGGACAGACAGCTCACACTGCCTCCTCAGTCGTAGCGAGGACCATGAGAAGCCAACATGAATTAATCAGTGCAAAGCCACGGAGGAGGGGAGAGCTGGCTGAACACCCAGTTAGCACACTGTTCTTTCACCTCAGGCGCCTGGGTTAGGTTTCCTCTCCACATCAGGCTGATGGAATGTGCTTGTGCACTCAGGCAGCTGGTCGGAGCCGCCTTACTGGGGTGTGATTGCTTCAAAACGCTTAGAGTGAACGCTCTACCCATTGAGAGTGTCAGGGGTCATGGGGAGAAGGCAGGAGAATGGGGTTGAGAGGAAAAGATGGATCATCCATGAATGAATGGCTGAGTAGACTTGATGGGCCGAATGGCCTAAATCTACTGCTAGAACTTATGAACATGTGAGGGAAGGGAGTAACGTGGACTGAGACACAAACCACACAGAAGCTGGTTTACCATAAAAAACACAAAGTGATGGAGTATCTCAGCGGATCAGGCTGCATCTCTGGAGAACATGGATAGGTGACTTAAGACTTAAGAGTTAAGAGATACAGCGTGGGCAACAGGCCCTTTGGCCCATCGAGTCCGTGCCAACCAGTGATCACCCCGTACATAAGCACTATCCTACTACACCTTAGAGATGATTTACCATTTTTACTGAAGCCAATTAACCTACAAAACTGTACGTCTTTAAACCTCTGTATGGTGGCTGTAATTTTCAATGGGGAGCAGGTTGAATCCTTGAAATGAAGTATTGTGTGACGCAGTGGGTGATATGAGGGGAGCAGGAAGGAACTGCAGATGCTGGTTTACACCGAAGATAGACAGAAAATGCTGCAGTAACTCAGCGGGTCAGGCACCATTCTCTTCTTCAGTCCCTTCTCTTCAGACTCTTCTGAAGAAGGGTGTCTCCCTCTCCCCTGACATCAATCTGGAGAAGGGTCTCGACCCGAAACGTCACCCATTCCTTCTCTCCAGAGATGCTGCCTGTCTCGCTGAGTTACTCCAGCATTTTGTGTGTCTATCCTCGAAAAACGAAGGGAAGCAGCACTACTGTGACCCTTTCAGAGAGCTCTCCCTGGAAAGATAGTCTGAAAGGCCACCTCTTTAGTCTGTAAATTAATCCAACGAATAAAAAGGGAAATGAAGGGTTAAAAAAACTCGGTGAGTTGGGGAAATGCTGTAAGGTTCTCCTTCAGAAACTGTTCCTTCCTCTCCCAAATGGACATGTTTGGACTCAACTTAAATGATTAAAAAAAAACCTTTCCCTTGGGCTACCTGCCGTTGCTGTTCCATCTTGCAGATATTAAAGATATATCAAAGAGGCAGAGACAAGCTGCAAGAATTCATGATCAATGGCGTAGTCGACTTCTTAGTAAATGAATTGTAAATAATCTTTATCATTATGCTGTCACTGTTAATGGCTTTGAATTAGCCTTTCATTTTTAATTAGGTTTTTACCAGCCGAGGTCTTGGAGCATAGACTGTCCTCTTGGCTTCATCGTGTAGGAAATAGCAGCTGGAATCACAGAGGGTGAGCAGCGAGAGAGGAGGTTGCAGAACTCTCGTCTGAGAGTTGAACTTCTTCAAAGCAGACATACTTTGTCTGAAGAAGAGTCTCGACCTGAAAGGTCAACCATTGAGTCGGAAGAAGGGCCTCGACCCGAAACGTCATTCCTTTTCTCCAGAGATGCTGCCGGTCCCGCTGAGTTACTCCAGCATTTTGTGTCGATCTCTTGGCTTCATTAACCCACTAACTCCCCCTCGTTCTCCTATCACCATCCTGCAATTGGAGGGGGCGGGGGGCGGGGGATTTCCTAACAACCAGCTCGGATTTGGGAGGTGGGAGAAAACCAGAGGGTCCAGGGGTTCAGGGGAAAGAACATGCAAACTCCACATAGACAACACCGGAGGTGGGCCTTGAACCCTGGTCACTGGTGCAGCGATGACTGCACCACTGTGAATTATATATATATATATTTTCCACTGAAACCACAGTTAGCTCCGAAAGAAAGAGCCTTTCACGGCACGTTGGAATTAAGTAGTTTTCCATATTTAAACTGTTCATTCAATTAGCCAGTAATTGTTTCCCTAACTACTCTGTTAACTGTGGTATGGATGGTCACCGTGTGTAAAAAACAAACAGGCACAAGTCTTCCTCTCCCTGTTCCCAAGCAGTTAACAACCCAGCGGCATGAACGTTGATTTCTCTCATTTCAAGTAACTGTTGCATTCCCTCTCTCACCAACCCCCCCCCCCCCCCCACCCCCTATCCCCACCCCCCCCCCCGTACCCCACCCCTATCCCCACCCCCCCCCCCCCCCGCGCACCCCGACCCCCCCCCCCCGCATCCTTTCATTATCCCCCCAAGGGTCCGCACCCCTACCCCCCCCCCCCCCCCCTCTATCCCCACCCCCCCACATCTATCCCCACCCCCTGATGGGCTACCAGTGGTCGTTCTACCCGTTCCATGTTCACATCCCTGCGTCCTTTCATTATCTGAACAAGGGTCTCGACCCAAAAATGCACCTCTTCCTTTTCTCCAAAGATGCTGTCTGACCCGCTGAGTTACGTGTTTGTCATCTCTTCATTATCACATCTTCCCCAACCAACAATGGGCCATGATGGGCTCCATCCTTCCAGAGGTCATCAGATGCCGGCCCTGAATTGTTCCTTTTCCCCCCCCAGTTTATTCCCCCCCCCCCCCCCCCCCCCCCCCCCCCCCCCCCACCCCCTCTCATCACCATCTTGTAAACAGGCAAAAAGATGATGCCCGGAATAAACGCCGCACAGCATGGCTGACAGGCTGGCGCAGCGGGTAGAGCTGCTGCCTCCCAACGCCATAGACCCAGGTTCAATCCTGAACTCGGAAGCCTGCTGTCTGTGTGGAGTTTGCCCATCCTCCTCGTGACCGCGTGGGGTTCCTCTCGTTCCCTTCCGCAGCCCGAAGACGTGCGGATTTGTAGGTTAAATTGTCTCTCTGGCCCCATCCTCCTCTGACAGCGAGTTCTCGATTTCAACCACTCTCTGTGTAAAAAAATGTACCACTGAGATCCCCTTTAAATCTTTTACATTTCACCTTAAATTTTGTGTCTAAATTAAACAAAACCTCTATCTCGTCAAACATCAGTCTCTATTGCTTCAGGGAAAATAATTCAATCTATCCAGTCCCTCCCATAACTCGATAAGTCAGTCGGATAATACTATAGGTGCAAACGCTCAAGCCAACCCCAAGTTTAATAGACCGAGCAAAGGGGAAGATACAGGTTGCAGAATATAGTTCCCCACATTGTAGCTGTAGATGGAGTGAAGTATCTGTTTAATTTAGTATTGTTTATTATTGTCACATGTAAAAGTAAAAAGCTTTTTGTTTGCTTGCTATCCAGTCAGTGGAAAGACAATGCATGATTCCAATCAAGCCATATCACAGTGCACATATAGTGCAGAATATAGCATTGACATCCGCTAAAGTCTGATTAAAGATAGTTGAAAGGTTTCTAATAAGATAGATGGGGGGCCAGGACTGCACGCATGCTGGGGAGAGGAAGGTTCAGTTCCCCAATAACAGCTACGAAGGAATTGTCGCTGAATCTGGAGGTGTGCGTTTTCACAATTTTGTACCTCTTGCTTGATGGGAGAGGGGAGAAGAGGGATTGATTATGCTGGTGGCCTTGCCGAGGTAGCGTGATGTGTAGATAGAGTCAAGGGAAGGGAGGATGGCTTGTGTGATGCTCTGAGCTGCGTCCACAATTCTCTGCAATTTCTTGCAGTCTTGGGCGGAGCTGTTTCCCAAAACAGGCACTGACGCAACTCGATCAGATCCTTTCTACGGCGCATCTGTAGAAGTGGTGAGGGTTATTGAGGACACGCCGAACTTGCTAAGACTTCTAAAGGCACTCGAGGCGTTGTTGTGCTTTCTTCGCCTCGCTCTGATGTGGCTGCTCCAGGACAAATTGCAGCTGATGTTTATTCCTAAGAACTCGAAACTTTTGACCATTTCTACGTCGGCGCCATCGATGTAGACTGGGGTGTGTGTACTGCTTTGCGTTTGATGCTGGATGCTTTTGAACTGATACTGGGTTTTCTTGAGGCCAAGATGGATATGACTCCACTTGAAACTGAAGCTTGGTATCTGAGGTTGCAGGACACTAAAGATTCAAAGCAAAGAGAACAGAATTAGAGATTGTGACTTGATGTGGTTTTGCTTCTATGAATAAAGTATATTTCTTGCATTACTTATTTAAAAAGAAAAATAAACATTTAGCAAAGCACAAAAGAAAAAGTCTGCTCTGTTCTGTAATGTTCAGTAAAATGGAGCCACGAGGAGCTGCAGATATTGGTTAACAAAAAAAGCTCAAAGTGCATGAGTAATGGCCCTGTCCCACTGTACGAGTTCAGTCATGAGCTCTCCCGAGTTTAAAAAAAAATCAAACTCATGGTAAGCGCGGAGAATGAACATAGCGGGATCGTCGGAGCTCGGGGACGCCTCTTAGCGGCTCGTCACACTAACGACAGGTACTCGGGAAGACTCGCTAACGGCAGGTAAGCTCGGGAAGACACGTGAAGATTTTCAACATGTTGCAACATAATGTCCAAACTCTTCCACGTTGGGAGACGAAATAAGCTCAAGAGAGCCCCTGAGTTCTTCACTTCTCAAAGACGACACTTACTTTAAATAAGACGGATACAAAGTGCTGGAGTAAATCAGTGGGTCAGGCAGCAGCTCTGGAGTAAAAGGATGGGTGATGTTTTGGGTCAGGACCCTTCTTCAGACGGTCAGGGTCATTAATGGACTCCACCTTTCCCTGGTCAGGTCATCGGTGCCGGCTCTGGTTTGCCTCCCCCCTGACTCTCAGTGTGAAGAAGGGTCTCGGCCCGAAACATAAACATTTTCTCCAGAGATGCTGCCCGACCCATTGAGCTACTCCAGCACTTTGAGGCTATCTTCGGTATAAACCAGCATCTGCAGTTCCTTTCCACACTTGGTACTTTAAATAGATGCTTGAAGTACTTCTGTCCAGAAACACCCTCTCCCCTGAGGAAAGGTACAAATTGAAAGCTGGGTTTATGCGTTCCCTTTGATGATGGAGTATTTCTAATGATACCTTTAAATCGTTTGATCTAGAGTGCTTTGGCATTATATCAATTGGATATTGTAATTAAGCGCAATGCATCATTCTGACAAATCCTTACACTGTAGTCTGCAAGAGAATAAGGTCATTGCAACAAATCATTTCACTAAATTAAACCAACTTCATTTAGTTAAAAAAAAAACCACACTAATTGTAAAGCAGGTTATACTAAATTAACCAATCAATTTACACAACACACCCATGTATATTCATTTGAAGAATCCAAATATAGCATGTTTTACTTACACACATTTCCATAGTTGAAATCCTGTCCTTGTTTTCTCAATCCATGGGTCAGAAGTCGTGTTATTTTTAGATGGAGGGTGAAGGTAGTTAAATAATGCAAATGGGAACTTGGCAGGACATGTAAACCAATGCGCTAAAGATAGCACAAAGGGTATTTTCTAATCCTCCATGGAAAATTGGGCAATTGCGTTGGGCCAATTAGCACAGTTAATTTAAGGGTGATCTTGATAAAACCATGGGGGAGAAAGGATAAGCAAGAATTGTTGTTGAGGTAAAAGCCTAGCGTCACAGCACGGAAACGGGCCCTTGGGTCTTTTCGAGTCTGGTTCGTCCATTAAACGCCTATTTAAAAAGTGATCCAAAGACCCAGACATCCTGGTTCAATCCGGAGCTCGGTTGATTTCTATGTGGAGTTTGCATGTTCACCCTGGTTTCGTCCAGGTGCTCTGGATTCCGCCCACATCCCAAGGACATGTGGGTTTGTAGATTAATTAAGTTCTGTAAACTCCCACTTGACACTTTTGATTTCTGTCAAATGGGATTCTGTAAAACCAATCCCATTTGACACTTTTGACCCCGGAGATTCACAGTGGTAAATCACGCACAAATCCTTGGAATGAGGAGATGAAGCCGGAGCACCCGGGGGAAACCCACGTGATCTACAGGGAGAACGTGCAAACTCCACACAGACAGTACCCAAGGTCAGGATCGAACCTGGGACACCTGCGCTGTGAGGAAGCACTTTCACTGTGCCATGTAAGAGGCCAAATACCAGGTTGCGGTTTACTATTGTCACGTGTACCGAGGTACAGTGAAAAGCTTTGTTTTGAATGCCATCCAAACAAATCAGATATACCATGCACAAATACAATGAGGTCAAACTGAAGCACAATAGGCAGAGCAAAGGGGAAGATACAGAGTGTAGAATATAGTTCTCAGCATTGTAGTGCATCAGTTCCATAGACAAAGTCCAAAGTCTGCAATGGGGTAGAGGTGAATCAGATGGTATCCCAGCTTATGGAAGGATTGTTCAGAAGCCTGATGACAGAGGGGAAGAAGCTGTTCCTGAGCCTGGTGGTGTGCGCTTTCAAGCTTCTGTATCTTCTGTCACTCCACATGGATATACATTATGGACACAAAATACAGGAGTAACTCAGCGGGACAGGCAGCATCTCTGGAGAGAAGGAATGGGTGACGTTTCGGGTCAAGACCCTTCTCGACCTGAAACGTCACCCTTTCCTTCTCTCCAGAGATGCTGCCTGCCCTGCTACTCCAGCATGTTGTGCCTATCTTTGGTTTAAAACAGCATCTGCAGCTCCTCCCTGGACATAAATCATACTAGAGTTAAGAGATAGTCAAGTGTTTAACTGTCAAACGTACCGATAATGGAACAATGAATTTACTTCTTGCATAGCAGGCCTGCAAATACACTATTCACTGATAAAATATATGATAATCCCAAAAAAAGAATGGAATGAATTACTAGGCATTAATATCAAATCAGAAATCAATTATTCAACCAAAAGACATAGTCCAGAGAACTGATTGTGTTGGAAGGAACTTCAGATGCTGGTTTAAATCGAAGATTGGTAGTTTGTGTCTACCATAGAACTGATTGATTGAATTGATTGAAAGATACAGCATAGATACAAGCCCTTCAGCCACCAACTCCACGCCGAACATCGATCACCCGTTCACACTAGGTTTGTTATCCCACCTCTGCATCCTCTCCCTACACATTAGGGGGCAATTTACAGAAGTCCATTAACTTTGCATCTTTGGATTCTGGGAGGAAACCAGAGTACCGAAGGAAATCCACATGGTCACAGGGTGAACGTGCAAGCTCCACACAGGCAGCACCCGAGGTCAGGATCGAACCGGGATCTCTGGCACGGTGAGGCCGCGGCTATACCAGCTGCTCCACCGTGTCGGCCCAGTGGATAGTTGCTGAAGTTAGTGTCGTGTCGTGTTCAATAGCTTAATGGTTGCTGGAAAAAAGCTATCCTTGAACCTGGTGGTCTTGGTTCTCAGGACCGAAATGTGACATCTCCAGATTCAGAGACAGTTTCTTCCCAGCTATTATCAGGCAATTGAACCATAGTAGAGCAGACCTGAGCTACTATCTACCTCATTGGAGACCCTTGGACTATCTTGAATCGGACTTTACTGGACTTTATTGTGTATCTATACCTGTGGATAGCTTGATTGTAATCATGTATTGTCTTTCTGCTGACTGGTTAGCACACAACAAAAGTTAAGGGCCTGTCCCACTTGGCCGTCATTTGCGCCTCATTTAGAGGCGTGGAGGAGTGTGGAGTTGCGCGTGGTATCGTGCGGCGCTACAGGATTTCGTCCTGTACGAAATCCTCACGCGCCACCTGCGTGACGTATCACGTACGCACGCTGGTACATTGGCATCGCACGCTGCGTCCCGGCGTCTCACATGTATCGCGTGGTGTCGCCGTGTCGCCGCGCGCTGCAGGGTATTCTAATGACATCACGCGCACCAGACGGCATGATGATGCGTGATTTGTGCGCAACGTCGCGCGTAATGACACATCGACCTATTTTACATATGACGCCTAAATGAGGTGCAAATGACGGCCAAGTGAGACAGGCCCTTTATTCACTGTACCTTGGTACACGTGACAATAAACTAAACTAAACTAAACTAAACTATCCATCTACCTGTCTGAATGTCATAAAAACCATGCCTTTTCAATATTGTTATTCTATCTGCCTCAACGCTTTTTCTGGCAACTCATTCCATGTACGTACCACCCACCCTCTGTGTGAAGATGTTGCCCCTTAGGTTCATATTAAAGTAATCCTATTAAATCCATTCCAGTGCAGGAAGACCGTGGATTAAAGATGTGTTAGAACAGCTTAAGAGACAAGAAAATCATTGTCTTTCACATGTTTTAAATGTCGAATGTAATTCAAAGGTGGTCTAATGTAATTCAATCAAACTCAATTCCAGAAGCAAGGATAGAGTGACTGCATTTTGCATGTACCTGTAACAAACTGCATCAAGAGCAATGCTTGAAAATAAGCTAATCCCCGTATTTGTCCAAATGGAATGAGATTCCAGGTTTATAGTCATAGGTATGGGGGAAAAGAGTATGGAAACAGGCCCTTCTGGCAGCCTATTCTATGAGGGCACCATCCTCGGAGTGAATAAGTTGTCCCTCAGGTTCCTACATCTTTCCTTAAATCTTCACCTTAAAACAATGCTCTCTGGTGTTTGATTTGCCTTCGCTTGATGAAACCAATTCGGTACATTCATCTGATCTATTACCTAAGGGCAATGATTACAAATGAACTCATCGCTGTATTTGGCCAAACAGAATGAGAGTCCAGGTTCAGGGTCAAGGTCAAGAGGTGAATGAGCTTGGAAACAGCCTTTCGCCAGTTCATGGCGGCACAGTGGAACAGTGGTAGGGTTGCTGCCTCACAGCGCCAGAGACCCGGGTTCAATCCCGACTATGGGTGCTGTCTGTACTGAGTTTGTACGTTCTCCCAGCAATCCTGTGGGTTTTCCCCGGGCGTTCCAGTTTCCGCCCACACTCTAAAGATGTGCGGGCTTGTAGCTTGTTTGGCTTTGGTGAAAATTGTAAATTGTCCCCAGTGTGTAGGATAGTGCGAGCGTACGGGGTGATCGCTGGTTGGCGCGGTCTCGGTGGGCCGAAGGACCTGTTTCTACCTACGGTGTATCTCTAAACGAAACTAAACTAAACCCTCTGCAAGAACACCCCCCCGGTTTCCTGCGCTCCAAGGAATAAAGCCCTCTCCCCATAGCTCGGGCCCTCAAGTCCTGGCCACATCCTCGTAAATCTTCTCCGCACTCTCTCCAGCTTATTAGGACGTGAGGAGAGGCACTGAATTTCCAGCTGTTATCTCTGTGGGAGCAGCTGCCAGGAACCCTGCAAATCATCTATCTTGGAGACGTCCAATTACCGAGCCTAAAAGCCTTGCAATGATTCAGGAGGGATGTGATCAGATCTATTGGAGCGATTGCGTTGAAGGACGGTGAGAAGGGGGTGGAGATGGCGTTGCCTGGTAATTCCTACCTGCTGGCACCAACAACATTAAAGCAAAACAAACCAGCTGCCTCAAAATAATGTTGTTCTCATCGGACGGGGGAGTTGAGCTCGTCGGCCCATTAAGTGAGCAAAACTACCACTGCACAGACACAGAATGAAGTGAAATACAATGGAAAACTGGTCAAAATCACTCTTCACTCTTCCACAACAAGGAGTACAATTCAAGTCACACCGAGGGATTTATCTATGACAAGCCACTTCAAGAGGAAAATATTGTTAAGATTTATTAACAGCCTCCAGGAGAACCTAGTGAAAGGCCTTTTATAAACAGTTTAGTGTCTATTTACAACACTCCCACTTTTAGGTTTGTTTAAGGTAGATGCAAAATGCTGGAGTAACTCAGCTGGTCAGGCAGCATCTCTGGAGAAAATGAATAGATGACATTTTGTGTCACAATCCTTTCAGTTTAGTTTAGAAATACAGCGTGGATTCAGGCCCTTCGGCCAACCGGGTCCACGCCAACCAGCGATCCCCACACACTAACACTATCCCACACACACTAGGGACAATTTACAATTTTACCGAGGCCAATTAACTTACAGTCTAAGGAAGGGTCTCAACCTGAAACGTCACCCTTCCTTCTCTCTAGATATAGGTCCCGCTGAGTTACTCCAGCATTTTGTGTCTATCTTCAGTTTAACATAGAAACATAGAAACTGGTGCAGGAGTAGGCCATTCGGCCCTTCGAGCCTGCACCGCCATTCAACATAACCAGCATCTGCAGTTCCTTCCTATACATTTAGTAACCTACAGACCTGTATGTCTTTGGAATGTGGGAAGGAGCCAGAACACCCGGAGAAAACCCACTCGGTCAAAGGGAAAACATGCAAACTCTGTGCAAACAGCACCTGGCAGTGAGGATCGTTGTAAAATTATCCCTAGAGTGTGAAATAATGCTAGTGTATGGGGTGATCGCTGGTTGGCGTGGACCCGCTGCGCTGACAAGCCTGTTTCCGCGCTGTATCTCAAGCCTAAAGTCTAATGTCCTAAAGATCCCGACCCGAAACGTCACCGATCCCAGTTCTCCACAGATGCTGCCTGACCTGAGTTTGAGTTTAAGTTTAGTTTATTGTCACGTGTACCAAGTTACAGTGAAAAGCTTTTGTTGCGTGCTAACCAGTCAGCGGAAAGACAATACATGATTACAATCAATCCCTCCACAGTGTACAGAAACATGAGAAAGTGAATAACGTTTAGATAAAGTCCAGTAAAGTCCGATCAAAGATAGTCCGACGGTCTCCAATGAGGTAGATAGTAGCTCAGGACTGCCCTTTAGTTGGTGAGAGGACAGTTCAGTTGCCTGATAACAGCTGGGAAGAAACTGTTCCTGAATCTGGTGTGCATTTCCACACCTCTGTACCTCTTCCCTGATGGGAGTGGGGAGAAGAGGGAGTGACTGGGGTCTGACTCGTCCTTGATTATGCTGCTGGCCTTGCCGAGGCAGGGTGAGGTGTAGATTGAGTCAGTGTGTGGGAGGTTGGTTTGCGTGATAGCCTGGGTTAGTGAGTTACTCCAGCACATTGTGTCCTAATTTGATCACAGCAGGAGTGTGCTGAAGGGATGGTGATGAAGATGGAGTGGGCTCGGGCGGAGTGGAGACAGTTCTGAGCCCATGCAATGAGGCCAGGTCGCGTAAAAACCCACTGGGAGGTCAACGACGGGATGACAGGTCCAGGAACAAATAGATAGAGCACGGAATGTGCCAGGATTTCATGCTCACTACATGAGTGATCAAACGCTGTACGTTCAAAGATTTGCACATGTTCTAGCCAGAATCGAGGTGGCTTTGTGGAACATTTCTTCTCAACAGTCTGAGCAGTTTCCCACGTGGAGGTCATGGTGTCTAGGTACGCAAAGTTGTCTTCACGGTTGAGCGATGAGACTCTAAACATGAGGAGGACAGGTAAATCATTCAAGGAACAATCTGTCTGCTATCCATCATGGTCAGGCGTTTCATGTTGGAACTGTGAAGTGGTGAATAAGTTGCAGGGAGCCTTGGTGTCATGGTGCAGTGAACACTGCTTGCAAAGGACACCGCACACTATTCTGGCCAAGAGGGGCGAAGATGGTGAAGCGGCGATGAAACGAGACACGGCCACTGGTCTGTTCGTTCAGCCAGTTCAAGATAATGGATGGAAACCAACACCCGATCAATCAATGAGAAGAAGATTTAGATCAAGTTCAATGGTTCAATGGCACTTGGGGCATCACGGTGGTGCTGCTGTGGAGTTGATGCCTTACAGTGCCAGAGACCCAGGTTCCATCCTGATTATGGGTGCTGTCTGTGCTGAGCTTGTACGTTCTCCCCATGTCCTGCGTGGGTTTTCCCCAGGTGCTCCGGTTTCCCCCAAAACTCCAAAGACCTGGAGGTTTGAAGGTTATTTGTCTTCGGTAAAATTGTAAATTGTCCCTTGTGTGTAGGATAGTGCTAGTGTGCGGTGCAGACTCGGTGGGCCCAACGGCCTGTTTCCGCGCTGTACCTCTAAACTAAATGTGCCTAGGTACAGTGAGATTCCTTTTTTGAACACAATTCAGTAAATTCTCACCAATCTCACCAGTGCTTAGTCTACTTTTGTTTAATGTCGAGAGGCAGTGTGGAAACAATTCCTTCCACCAACCAAGTCCGCACCCACCAGAATCACTAGTTCTATTCTACTCACTAGGGGACAATTTACAGACATATAAGCCTGCACGTCTTTGTTTGCATGTTCCAGAGAAAATAATCCAAATTTGTCCAACCTCTACCTATAGCAAGTTCACTCTAATCCATGCAGCATCTGAGCAATCTTTTTTGCGTCCTAAGCAAAGTAAGCATGCAGGTACAGCAGGCAGTGAAGAAAGTGAATGGCATTGTTGGCCTTTATAACAAGAGGAGTTGAGTATAGGAGCAAAGAGGTCCTTCTGCAGTTGTACAGAGCCCTAGTGAGACCACACCTGGAGAATTGCGTGCAGTTTTGGTCCCCTAATTTGAGGAAGGACATTCTTGCTATTGAGGGAGTGCAACGTAGGTTTACAAGGTTAATTCCCGGGATGGCGGGACTGTCATATGCTGAGAGAATGGGGTGGCTGGGCTTGTATACTCTGGAGTTTGGAAGGATGAGAGGGAGTCTTATCGAAACATATAACATTATTAAGGGTTTGGACACTCTAGATGCAGGAAACATGTTCCGATGTTGGGGGAGTCCAGAACCAGGGGCCGCAGTTTAAGAATAAGCAGTAAGCCATTTAGAACGGAGACAAGGAAACACTTTTTCTCACAGAGAGTTGTGAGTCTGTGGAATTCTCTGCCTCAGAGGGCGGTGGAGGCCGGTTCTCTGGATGCTTTCAAGAGAGAGCTAGATGGGGCTCTTAAAGACAGTGGAGTCATGGGGATATAGGGAGAAGACAGGAATGGGGTACTGATTGGGGATGATCAGCCATGATCACATTGAATGGCTCGATGGGTCGAATGGCCTACTCCTGCACCTATTGTCTATTGTCTATTGACTATAGTCTATCCTCTCCAAAGCCTCTGCATTAATCCTCTAACGGGTCGACCAGAACTGCACACAACAAAATGAAAACAAAGGTTAGTTTAACTTGGCATCATGTCCGGCACAGACATTGTGGGCTGAAGGGCCTGTTCCTGTGCTGCACCGTTCTAAGTTCCAAAGATAAGTAAATACGTTCGAATGAATGAACGGGGCGACGTGAAGTGCACACAATACCTCAAATGCAGCCTAACCAATGTCCTGCAAAGTTGCAACACGACTTCCTGATTCTTACGCTCTGAGCACTTGCTTTTCCACATCGACAACTAATAGATTGCAGATCAAATGCAGCACAATAGCTCTTTAACATCAAGGCTTAAGATTGTCATTGATAATATCATCATGGCTTTGATAATGGTTATCTATGATCAAGCAGCCAAGTTAACATTAAATCCCTAATTCACAAAGCAGCAAAATAAGGGCTTCAAACATTAACCAATTTCAGACTCGAAGTGCCAAAGTAACTCAGCGGGTCAGGCAGCATCTCTGGAGAACATGGATAGGTGATGTTTTGGGTTGGGACCCTTCTTCACAGCCTGGAGAAGGCTCCTGCCCATTCCATTCCACCTATCCATGTTCTCCACAGATCATTTCGCAGAACTGCAACTGCATCACAGTATGGTATGGCAACTGCTCTGTCTCCGACCGGAAGGCATTGCAGAGGGTGGTGAAAATTGCCCAACGCATCACCGGTTCCACGCTCCCCTCCATTGAGTCTGTCCAAAGCAAGCGCTGTCTGCGGAGGGCGCTCAGCATCGCCAAGGACTGCTCTCACCCCAACCATGGACTGTTTACCCTCCTACCATCCGGGAGGCGCTACAGGTCTCTCCGTTGCCGAACCAGCAGGTCGAGGAACAGCTTCTTTCCGGCGGCTGTCACTCTACTAAACAACGTACCTCGGTGCCTGCCAATCACCCCCCCCCCCCCCCCGCGGACACTTATTATTATTTATTCAAATCATTTGCTATGTCGGTCTTCCAGGGAGATGCTAAATGCATTTCATTGTCTCTGTACTGTACACTGACAATGACAATTAAAATTGAATCTGAATCTGAATCTGAATCTGAATCTGAGAACCCCTAGGCTCAGTCTGCCTTGACCTACATGATCTCCCAGTTGACAAACGTTTTAACTCCCCTTCGCACTCTCATACTGACATTTCTGTCCTGGGCCTCCTCCACTGTCAGAGTGAGGCCAAATGCAAATTGGAGGAACAGCACCTCATATTTCGCTTGGGCAGCTTACAACCCAGCGGTATGAATATTGATTTCTCTTATTTCATGTAACCTTTACATCTCCTCCCTCTCCGTCCCTCCCACACCACAGTCATCCTGCCAGTTTCACTGTTCGTACCCCTTTCATTATCACCGCTTCCACAGCCAACAATGAAGCATTGTGGGCTCCACCTTATATTGATCATCGGTGCCAGCTCTGAATTTGTCCTGAACCTTTTCATACCTCTAGTTTCCCTCTCCCCTGACCCTCATCCTGAAGAAGGGTCTCGGCCCAAAACATCACCTATTCTTTTTCTCTACAGATGCCGCCTGACCCACTGACTTACTCCAGCATTTTGTGTCTGTCTTTGGTGTAAACCAGCATCTGCAGTTCCTTCCTACACATGTTACTCCAGTGCTTTGTGTCTTCTTTTAAATACCAGCATCTGCAATTCCTTGTTTCTATGGAGATTGGGGATATACAGTGTGTGCAAGATTCAGTTAAAGCAGTAAAACAGGTTGAAGAAGCATTCAAAGTGGAGGACATGGTCCAGGCTTTACAGGTAGAGGTGAACTGCTGGAGATCTAGCGTCTGGAGAGATTTTGTCTGTCATCAGAACTGGAAGTTGGTTGATTGAGTGAATGTCGGCACAGCAGAAGCCGTTTGTGGGAAGCAGGGGTGCGGAGAGTGGGTGAAGACACCTGACTGGGTGTGTAGAGCAGGTGGGAAGGTCTCCAATGGGGTGGAGAGGGTGTAATGAAATGGCAAGAGAGGATTAGGTTTAGGTTCATTATTGTCACGTGTGCCGAGGTACAGGGAAAGGCTTTGTTTTGCCTGCGATCCAATCAGATCAAAAACACCATCTATAAATACATTCAAGTCGAACTCAAGTACAATAGATTGAGCAAAGGAAAATATACAGGGTGCAGTGTATAGTTCCCAGCATTGTAAGCGCATCAGTTCCAGAGACAAAGTCCAATGTCCGTACCAATTAAGGTTCAGTGAGATTCAGATTGCCACAGTTATACCAATAGACAGCAACAAGACACCCAAATCAATGTTTAACATGAACATCCAACACAGCGACTCCCCCACATTCCTCACTGTGATGGAAGGTAAAAAAACTTCAATCGTCTTCCCTTCTTTGTTCTCCCGCGGTCTGGGCACTCAAACCTTCCGTCGTGGGGGCGATCTTCGATTCAACATTCATCATTCATGAGAGTTTATTGTCATGTGTCCCAGATAGGACAATGAAATTCTTGCTTTGCTTCAGCACAACAGAATATTGTAGGCATAAATAAATGTAGAACAGATCAGTGTGTCCATACACCATTTAATATATATATATATATATATGCACACAAAAATAAGCATATAAAACGCAGTAGGCTATTAAAGTTCAGATTTTTGTTTGAGTTGAGTTTAATAGTATGATAGCTGTGGGGAAGAAGCTGTTCCTGAACCTGGATGTTGCAGATTTCATGCTCCTGTACCTTCTACCTGAAGGCAGCGGAGAGATGAGTGTGTGGCCAGGATGGTGTGGGACCTTGATAATGCTGCCAGCCTTTTTGAGGCAGTGACTGTGATAGATCCCCTCGATGGTAGGGAGACCAGAGCCGGCGGTCGAGCCCTCTGCATCGGGGCGATCAAGCTCCCACATCTCAGCTCCCCGCGCTGGGCGATCTGGTCCCCGAGTCGGGGCTGGTCGAACCTCCTGCGGCTTGGTGTTCCCTGACATCAGTCTCTACCCGAGGCTGTGAGCTCCTCGATGTTGATCTCAGGCAAGGGATCGCAGGCTCCCGATGGTAAGCCCACGGCCCTGCGGTGGGGCTCAAAGGCAGTCTCGAGCAAGGCCGCCAGCCCCATGCAGTTAGGCTGCAGAGTGACCGGAGATACGATCCAAAAAACACTCGAAGGAAGGACAGTTCTTGAATTCTGTCTTGTAAGCTCATCCTCAGATGGAACGGAGAGGAAATCAATCTTTGTGTTGTTTAAATCAAGCCAACACTCAAACAAGTTCACATCTTCTTAGTTTAGTTTAATTTAGCTTAGTTTAGACGTACAGCGCAGACACAGGCCCTTCGGCCCACCAACTCTGCGCTGACCAAAGATCACACATACACTAGCACTATCCTATACACTAGGCACGAGTTTACTGAAACCAATTAACCTACAAACCCTCAGTCTTTGGAAAGTAGGAAGAAACCGGAGCACCTGGAGTAAACCCACGTGGTCACAGGGAAACGTACAAACACCATACAGACAGCACCCGCAGTCAGGATCGAACCCGGGTCTCTGGTGCTGTAAGGCACCAACTCTACCGCTGCGCCACCGTGCCACCCCGATCTATGGAGGCAAGTTCCATAAAAGTTTATGATTGTGAGTCTTTGTCTGGCCCTCCTCCCCCATCTCACGGACAAAAGGCACTAAGTTGCTTATCTTCAAAAGAGTTGTGGGATACAGTGGGACTTCTGTTAAGGATACATACTTGTTGTGCAACGTAATGTCAGAAATGCCTTAGTTCTTCACTTCAATCCTCAGATATGTTCTGCTCCGGAGCAGCCTCTTAGTTGTAGTTTTGTTACAATTGTGAATCTGTCTGTAAAACGAAACAAGAAAATGTGCCTTTCAAAAGGGAATTTATGCGGATTTTTCTCATGGCTGCGTTTGGCGAACAGAACTGGAAAATTGGTGGGACACTAACAGTGGCCCAATCCTGTTATCGTGCATGTGAAATAGAAACAGCAGCTTCGGCAAGGCCAGCAGCATAATCAAGGACTAGTCTCATCCCCATGTCACTCCCCCTGGGAGAGACACAAACCAAATTCTGCTCCTGAAACATATGACTGGATAGCACGCAACAACAAACAGCTTTTCACTGTGTACCTCGACACACGTGACAATAAACTAGACTAAACCAACTCTGACCCAGCCTGCCTCATACACGCATACATCATCATAACAGAAGATAACTAATATTGTAATTTCACAAGCCATTTCATATACTAAAATGTTTGAGATCTCTGGCAGCAGTACAGTAGAGATGAATGTTTGGAGTTTTTACATTGTGGTTGGGAATCAGACCCCCTTTGATCTAGCATGGTGGCACTTTGCTTGATTCCCTGCTCCTGGTAATTAACAACGAGTAGGGGCCTGGCAAAAGTTGTGACTGAATCCCGCAGCCGGGCCAAATTGTAAAGCAATGTCACGTACTTTCACTGAAGGCGAGGGAGTCCCTTATCGAGATTCTCCTCTAAGTATTGTCCGAGGGCAGCACAGTGGAGCAGCGGTAGAGCTGCTGCCTCACAGAGCCAGAGACCCCGGTTTGATCCTGACTACGGGTACTTGTCTGTACCGAGTTTGTACGTTCTCCCCGTGTCCTGCGTGGGTTTCCTCCGGGTGCTCCGGTTTCCTCGCACACTCCAAAGACGTGCAGGTTTGTAGGCTAACTGGCTTTGGTAAAAATTGTAAATTGTCCCTAGTGCGTAGGACAGAGCTAATGTAACGGGGTGATCGCTGGCCGGCGCGGATTTGGGAGGCCGATGAGTCTGTGAATCGAAATGAAACTAAACTATTTGCCAGAATTTATTCAAACTGATTCAGCCAATCTGATTTATGAGCCAGAGAGAGGGCCAGGGTTGGGATGAAGGTAATTCTAGCAGCTTTAATGAATTAGTTTTAAAGTCAGCAAGCATTTTGTTGACAGATTACATTGATATACACAGAGTGATGAGAGTTTGGGCAATCTTTTTTTCAGGTACAGGTCCACCACCAATTTTCCGGCATCCTTGGTTCCAGAGCTTTTCCGGATTATCCAGATTGCCAGACCAACCGAGGTCACAGCCTCTGAGAGAATACAATGGTACCAGAATGCTGAGTTACTC
This sequence comes from Leucoraja erinaceus, assembly GCF_028641065.1. Lineage (NCBI taxonomy): Eukaryota > Metazoa > Chordata > Chondrichthyes > Rajiformes > Rajidae > Leucoraja > Leucoraja erinaceus. The sequence continues at coordinate 22,113,690 of NC_073396.1, forward strand.
CAGCATTTTGTGTCTATCCTCAGTGTAATCCAGCGCATGCAGTTCCTTCCAACAGGTTTGTAGGGTTCCGGGACCGCTGGGCTCCGCAGGGTGTTGAATGTATCCTCAATAAGGATTGTAACATAGTTGTATAGTACTTTATTATGGATACATGTTTGTATTGTATTATGGTGGTGGGTTCTGGCTTGTTTTATTGTAGTGTAATTATTATTTTTAATCATTGAATAAATCTTTTGATTTCAAAAAAAAAAGGTTTGTAGGTTAATTGGATTTGGTTTAAAAAAATTGTAAATTGTTCCTAGTGTGTAGGACAGTGCCAGTGTATGGGGTGATCAATGGTCGGTGCAGACCCGATGGGCCGAAGGGCTAGTTTCCGCGCTGTTTCTTTAAAGACTAAAATCTACCGATTTTGAAAGTTATTGAAGAGTTGAAGGGCATGTGAGTTGTCTCGTATAGCACAAAGGGTCGAGGGTCCATGGAACGAGCTGCCAGAGCTGGTAGTTGAGGCTGGGACTATCCCATCGTTTAAGAAACAGTTAGACAGGTACATGGATAGGACAGGTTTGGAGGGATATGGACCAAGCGCAGGCAAGTGGGACTAGTGTAGCTGGGACATTGTTGGCCGGTGTGGGCAAGTTGGACCAAAGTGCTTGTTTCCACCCCATGACCCTATGACCCTGTATCACCCTATGACCCTGTATCACCCTATGACCCTATGACCCTATGACCCTTTGACTGGATGGGGGAGGGTGGAATACAATGGAGTCAAGGCATTTGGAGACAAATTCAGTTGGGCCGGACCAAGCAGAAATGATGGGTCAGCCGGGTCAGTCTTGTTTGTGGATTTTCGGAAGGAGGTAGGATTGGGCAGTGCAGGGCTGGGGACCGATACGACATCACCAGTGGTCAGGGGATGTGGGGAGAAGGCAGGAACGGGGTACTGAATGTGGATGATCAGCCATGATCACAGTGAATGGCGGTGTTGGCTCGAAGGGCCGAATGGCCTACTGCTGCACCTATTGTCTACTGTCTATTGTCATGAAAATAGACACACAGTGCTGGAGTAACTCATCGGGTCAGGCAGCATCTCTGAGAAAACATGCAAACTCCACACAGGCAGCACTTGAGGTCAGGATCATACCTGGGTCTCTGGCACTGTGAGGCAGCAGCTCCACCAGCTGAATGAAAATCTAATAAAATTCAGGTGAACACAATATGCTAGAGTAACTCATCGGGTCAGGCAGCATCTCTGGAGAAAACGGATTGGTGACGTTTCCGATTGGGACCCTTCTTCAGGCGGGCTAGGAGGATCTGAAGAAGGGTTCTGATCCGAAACGTCACCTATCCTTTTTCTCCAGGGATCCTGGTGACCTGCTGAGTTACTCTAGGAGCTTTGTGTCTATCTATGGTATGTAACAGCATCTGCTGTTCCTCTCTGCACCAGAGATCATGAGATTGGTAATGTCCTGGCTTGGTGTTTGTCTGTAGGGTGATGTTCACTTTTGAGGAGGTGTCCGAGAGTTGGCACCTGGCTTCAGCACAGTAGGGGCCAGCCCACCAGACTACAACAGCACCTTGTTTAAGAGGGAACTGCAGATGCTGGAGAATCGAAGGTACACAAAAAAAAGCTGGAGAAACTCAGCGGGTGCAGCAGCATGGAGCGAAGGAAATAGGCAACGTTTCGGGCCGAAACGTTGCCTACTTCCTTCGCTCCATAGATGCTGCTGCACCCGCTGAGTTTCTCCAGCTTTTTTTTGTGTACCTTCAACAGCACCTTCCTTGTTGGCCGGTTTAATGACAGTATTGGGATTGTTTAGTTTAATTTAGTTTAGTTTAGTTTAGTTTAGTTTAGTTTAGTTTAGTTTAGTTTAGTTTAGTTTAGTTTAGTTTAGTTTAGTTTAGTTTAGTTTAGTTTAGTTTTTGGTCACATGTGCCGAGGTACAGTGAAAGGCTATTTTTTTGCATGCTATCCAGTCAGCGGAAAGACTGTATATGATTACAATCGAGCCGTCCACAGATACAGCATAAAGGGAATAACGTTTAGTGCAAGTTAAAGTCAGTAAAGTCCGGTTAAAGATAGTCCTTACTCTTTCTCTCCCTCTCCCTCTCCCTCTCTTTCTCTCTCTCTCTCTCTCTCTCTTTCTTTCTCTCCATCTCTCCATCTCTCCATTCCTTTCTCTCTCGCTCTTTCATCTCACTCTTACTCTCTCTCTCTCCTGAAGGTCTCCACTGAGGTAGATGGTAGCTCAGGACCGCTCTCTAGTTGGTGATACGATGGTTCAGTTGCCTGATAACAGCTGGGAAGAAACTATCCCTGAATCTGGAGGTGCGCGTTTTCACACTTCTGTACCTCTTGCCTGATGGGAGAGGGGAGGAGAGGGAGTGACCGGGGTGAGGCTGGTCCTTGATTCAGCTGGTGGCCCTGCTGCGGAGGGCTGCAGCATCAGGTGGGGATGAGATTGGAGCGAGTAAGGGGGGCAGCGACGAGCGGATTCATCTCCTCCCACTGCTGAAACATGAAAGGAATGTGCGGAGCAGTGGGACTGAAAGCTACGAGGGAATTTGGCTCTGGAGAAGGAACCCTGTAACACATGGTGTCTGAGCCACAGATAGCGTGGGAAAGGGTGTGCACAGCTTCCCAAGGTCAGCTGTAGCCATAGTTATGACATAAATAGATGACTTGGGATACAGTCTAATCAGGCTGTGGACGATGGAAGCTTGCCCAAAGCTGTGCCCATGAGAAATGGCCACAGGGTCTCTCCCTCTCTCCCTCCTCTCTCTCTCTCCTTCCCTCTCTCTTTCTCCTCCCTTCCTCTCTTTCTACCTGTCCCTTTGTCTCTCTCTCTCCCTCACTACCTCTATCTCTCTCTCTCTCTCTCTCTCATGCTCCCTCTCTCCCTCTCCCACTCCCTTTCTTTCCCACTCTCTCTCTCTTCCTCTCACTCTTGATCTCTTTCACTCTCACATACTCTCTCCCTCTCTCCCCCTCTCTATCTCTGTCTCTCTCTTTTTCTCTTGCCCTCTCCCTTTCTCTTGCTCTCTCTTTTGCTCTCCCTCACTCTTTTTCTCTCTCCCTCTCTCTCTCTCACTCTCTCTTCCTCACTCTCTCCCTCTCTCCCTCTCTCTCTTTCTCTCTCTCTCTTTCTCTTTCTCTCTCGCTCTTTAAATTCAGTTTTAAAAAATGTGCCCGGCTGTTTATACTGTTTATCCGTATTTCCATTTGCATTCATTCAATCTATTCCCCTCTTGATTTTATACACTATAAAATTGCATAACAGATGATCTAACGCCTCCTGTTACAAAGAAAGTCCACCATTCATCCTTTTTACTGACATAGAACATACATAATAGAACATAGGGCAGCACAGGAACAGGCCCTTCGGCCCATAGTGCTTGTGCCAGACATGATGCCAAGCTAAACTGGTCTAATCTGCCTGTACATGATCCTTATCCCTCCATTCTCTGCACTTCCACGTGCCTGTCCAAAAGCCTCTTTAATATCGTATCTGCCTCCACTACTACCCCTGCCAGTCCATTCCAGGACACACAGAATACTTTGCAGCAAATAACAAACTCTCTGCAGTGGGAACAGCGATTGGGAGGCCAACCTGCACTAATATTGGGGGCTTTAATATATGGATTTTTATTTTTTTTTTGCTTTATTATTCCTGGATAAAGGCCTGGATAGAGTGAATGTGGAGAAGACGTCTCCACCAGTGGCAGAGTCCAGTACCAGGGGGCACAGCCTCAGTATAAAAGGACGTACCTTTAGAAAGACGAGGAGGAATTTCCTTAGTCAGAGGGTGGTGAATCTGTGGAATCAAAAAAGAGGCCGTCAATGGATATTTTTAAGGAGGAGATTGACAGGTTCTTGATTAGTACAGGTGTCAGTGGTTGTGGGGAGAAGGCAGGAAATGGGGCTGAGAGGGATAGATGCATGCAGTCATGATGAATGGCAGGGTAGACTTGATTGGCCTGGTTCTGCTGTGATGATTCATGAACATGAACTTTGGAGCTTATGATGTTATCTGTGAGTTTGATGTTTACAAGCCTATTATGCAGCTGCAAGTACGAAGTTTATTGTTCTGTTGACAGTACATATACGACAATTAAACACTCTCGACCTTCTCATTGGCAGCACGGTGGTGCAGCGGTAGAGTTGCTGCCTCGCAGCGCCAGAGGCCCGAGTTCGATCCTGACTACGGGTGCTGTCTGTACGGAGTTTGTACATTGTCCCCGTGACCCGCGTGGTTTTTCTCCGGGAGCTCTGGTTTCCTCCCACACTCAGAATACGTGCAGGTTTGTAGGTCAATTGGCTGCTGTAAACTTGTGAACTGTCTCTAGTGTGCAGGATGGTGCTAGCGTAAGGGGATCGCTGGTCGGCACAGACTCGGTGGGCCGAAGGGCCTGTTTCCGTGCTGTGTCTCTGAGGCAGTTGCTGTGACAGAGCTTCACTTCTCCAGTAACTGCACCGAGATCACCCTGGCTCTCGTGCTGAATCCTCTAGAGGATGAAATTGAACCAAAAACTCTCCGACCAATAAAACAACAAACAAAGGAAACTTAGACTAGCTCATTAAGCATTCACACGCTAAAAAAGGCACTGAGATAACTGAGGATCAATCACATTACCGATGCATGTTGATAATTGCTTCAATATCCCGTCAAATTCCGTACCGTCTCTCCAGGAGCGAGATTTCCCACTCAGTTCTGTGGACATTTATTCCCACCGTGGTCAGATTCCCTGGGACTGTCCCAGACTAAATCCCTAACCATCTATTAGTCTCACGAGGATAATTTTGTTCTTTCCCCAACCAACGACTCCAGTCACTGACACGGCTTGCCAAATTTCAATCAGAAATCAAAGGAGGCAAGATGAAAGGAATGTACTGTGACTTCGGAGAGATGTGAAAAGAGTTGCAGAGAGAGAGAGAACGAGAAAGAGAGAGAGAGAGAGAGAGTGAGGGGCGCGAGGGACCGAGAGAGAAAGAGAGAAGGAGGGAGGGAGGGAGGGAGAGAAATAAGGAGAGAGAAAGAGTGATGTGTGAGAGAGTAAGAGAGAAGGAAAGAAAGAACAAGAGGAGAGACAAAGAGAGGAGAGGGAGAGAGAGGGAGTGAGAGGGTGAAGGAGGGAAAGAAATAGGAGAGGGAGAGAAAGAGAGAGGGGGAGAGAGGGGGAGAGATAAAGTGAGATAGAGAGAGGGGGAGATAAAGAGAGAGAAAGGAACAGAGACAGAGAAAGAGATAGAGAGAGAGAGAGAGAGAGAGAGAGAAACCTATGTCCTCTGGTTCTTGATTCCCCTGCTCTGTGCATTGACCCTATCTCTATTCCCCTTTGTGTGGAGTTTGCACGTTCTCCCTGTGACCGTGTGGGTTATCTCCGGGTGCCCCGGATTCCTCCCACACTCCAAAGCCGTGCAGGTTTGTAGGTTAATTGGCATCGGTAAAGATTGTAAATTGTCCCCAGTGTATAGGATGGAGCTAGCGAACGTGAATCGCTGGTCGGCGCGGAGTCGGTGGGCGGAAACGCCTATTTCCGCGCTGTATCTCTAAACTGAACTAAACTAAAAAGTTGGTTTATGTCAGATACCTGATTTAATGCAAATAAACTTTATTCAGAATAAAAAAATATGTACAAGACAAGAACTGTGAAAAATTCTGACCTTCTCCACGTCTATACAAACATTTGTTAGTTGGTAGTGTTCCCAAAAACCATAATTATAGCCGGCACCCTTGCCACTCATCTGCCCCCCCCCCGGGGTGATACCCCTTCCCCTGTATGAGGGGCATCTCCACCACACTCTGACCCCCAATGTCCAGCAGAGGAAGGACCCTAGACTGTGGTTCTGCCCCACAGAGCCTTGGCGTTGTCTGCACCGAGCTTCAGTGCGTTCCTCAGCAGGTACTCCTGCAGTCCGGAGCGGGCCAGTCGGCAACATTCCCTGACGGACATCTCGCTCCGCTGGGAGACCAACAAGGTTCGGGCTGACCAAAGAGTGTCTTTCACCGAGTTGTTGACCTTCCAGCAACATCTGATGTCCGTCCGTCTCTGAATGTGTCCCTGGGAACAGTCTGTAAATCGGAGAGTCCTCTGTGACGGAGCTGCCCGGTACAAACGGTGACAAGGACCTTTGCATCCTTCTCCAGACTCTCTTCGCAACTCCACCTGATCATGTGTGGTTTCATCCACAAATTGGTCGCTTCAGTGAGACTGGAATGCGCTGAACAGATTGTTCCGTGGATCGCAATGTCTTCAGACCGGTGGTGAGGTGTTAGATTCTTTCTAATTTAGTTCACGTTTTTGTGCAACATCAAATAGGGAGGATAATTGTGTATCACTCATCACATCGGAGTGTATCGTATGCTTAATTTCAATCCAAATTCACTTGATCCATCTGTTTATGCTTTACACCAGCAGCGGGTAATTATACACATCAATTCATTCAGTCTGTGGGGCATGTTCCTCAGCAGAAGAATGTTTGCAAGTGTTCCTCAGTTAACCCTTAGACTGGAGGCAAAATGCTTTCGTATTGCAAGAGCAACGGCCAGCAATTGACGTTTGGGGCGGCACGGTGGCGCAGCAGTAGAGTCGTTGGACCCGCGTTCAATCCTGACTACGGGTGCTGTCTGCACGGAGTTTGTACGTGCTCCCTGTGGCCGCGCGGGTTTTGGCCAAGTGTCCCGCTTTCCCCACCACATCCCAAAGATGTGCAGGTTTATAGGTTAAATGGCTTCTGTAAATTGTTCCTAGAGTGTAGGATAGAACTAGTGAACAGGTGATCGTTGGTCAGCATGGATTCAGTGGGCCGAAGGGGCTCTTTCCGCGCTGTATCTCTAAACTAAACTTGAACTACGATGCAGATCGGTTCAGAACATTGAACAGTACAGCACAGAAAAGGGCCTGCCCCACTTGCACGGTTTAATTCACGACCTCTGCCGAGTTTGCCCTTGACTCACACGCACAGCATGGTTGTCACGAGGTCGTCACGAGGTCGTCACGTAGGTAGGTCATAGGTACTCGTGGCATCAAATAGGTCGGGGCGTTTTTTCTAGCATGATGAAAAATGTCCACGAGTAAAAAAGGTTGTGAATTAGGCCGTGAAAGTGGGACAGGCACTTTGGCATACAATGTCCATGCTTGACATGACACCAAGATAAACTAATCTCCCTATTCCTCCATCCGCGCATATCCATGTGCCCATCCAAAAGCCTCTTGTATAGAGATACAGCATGAAAACTAGCCCTTCAGCCCATTGAGTCCATGCCAACAATCACTCAACCACTCATACTAGTTCTATCCACTTTCTTCTCCACTGCCTACACACCAGGGGAATTTACAGAGGCCAATTATCCTACAAACCTGCATGTTTTGGGGATGTGGGAGGAATGCGGAGCACCCGGAGGAAACCCATGCAGTCACAGGGAGAACGTGCAAACTCCACACAGGCAGCATCTGAGGTCAGGATCGAACCTGAGTCACTGGCGCTGTGGAGCAGCGGCTCTACCAGCTGAGCCACTCTGCCGCACATATAGTCTTGCTGGTTTACCAAAAAAGACACAAAGTGCTGGAGTAACTCAGCGGTCAGGCAGTGTCTCTGGAGAATAGGAATGGGTGGCGTTTCAGGCTTGGTCCCTTCTTCAGGCTGATTCACTGAACTGTGCTTTGAAATTGCTGATGAGATGCTGAATGAAGGATTCCCCAAACAGAAGACACAAAATGCTGGAGTAATTCAGCGGGACAGGCAGCATCTCTGGTGAGAAGGAACGGGTGACGTTTCGGGTCGTGACCCTTCTTCAGACCAAGAGTCTGGAGAGAGGGAGACTGGAGATATGGAAAAGTAAGGTGTTAAAATGACAGATCAAAGCAGACGATGATCAAGTAAATGGAGAATGGTTCATTGTTAGCTGAGAGGAAGGTGACAACGAGGGCTACAATCTGCAAAATTAATCAAGACAACAGTGAAGCTAATTGGGGAGGAACGGAGAGAGAGGGAAAACAAGGGTTACTTGGAGTTAGAGAATCAATATTCATACCACTGGGTTGTAAGCTGCCCAAGCTAAATATGAGGTGCCCTTCCTCCAATTCTCCATTCTGACTTCATATCTGTCCAAAGCAAGCGCTGTCTGCGGAGGGCGCTCAGCATCGCCAAGGACTGCTCTCACCCCAACCATGGACTGTTTACCCTCCTACCATCCGGGAGGCGCTATAGGTCTCTCCGTTGCCGAACCAGCAGGTCGAGGAACAGCTTCTTTCCGGCGGCTGTCACTCTACTCAACAACGTACCTCGGTGACTGCCAATCACCACCCACCCCGGACACTTATTATTATTTGTTCAAATCGTTTGCTATGTCGCTCTTCCAGGGAGATGCTAAATGCATTTTGTTGTCTCTGTACTGTACGCTGACAATGACAATTAAAATTGAATCTGAATCTGAATCTGATATAGATGGTATTCCAATGTTCAATATGTTTGCAAAGTCAATTTCCGTTCAGGCTCCTTCCAGCACCGACTGCGATATTCCCACTCAGTAGCATCTTTCCTGCAGATGCTGCAATCTCAAGCCATGTTGGATCTCAGTTCTTCTCCCATCCAACCCACATGAAAGGACTTGAGCTACCAGCATCTACCACCACCAGTAGAGCCGGTCTCCACACATCTTGATCTGCAAGCCTGACTTCTCAATCTTGTTTTCCATTCACTCCCTGCCCTTTGCTCTGCACAAATGGACCACACATCCACGGATCCAATGCCAATGCCGCCTGTAATCTCCCCTCTGAGGTTAAGTTAGCAAGTGCACTAATCCATTACACATTGGAATTCTGTCGTCGATTTTGTTTTGTTTCAAATCGATTTCGCTGGCTTTCGTTTCCCCCACCGCCAACCACCTTTACACCAGAAAGCCGATAAACCTGCAGCATCTTCATCTTCAGTGTGTGTGTGAAGTCTTAGTGACTGTTCTCACTTGCTGCCTGCACAATGTTGCCCATTCTGCACTGAAGCTGTTTGCTTGCTGATTCACAACCAACCTAAGTGCAAGAACCTGCTCTTAATTGTCAAGTTGCAAAGGGTGCCAGAGAAAATGTACAAGGATGACGCCAGGACTTGAGAGTCTGAGCTATAGGGAGAGGTTGAGCAGCCTGGGACTCTATTCCCTGGAGCGCAGGAAGATGAGGGGTGATTTTATAGAGGTGGATAAAATCATGAGAGGAATAGATTGGGTAGACGGACAGAGCCTCTTGCCCAGAGCAGGGACAATGCGAACCAGAGGGCAGAGGGGGTATAGACGGGCCGAAGGACCTGTTTCCACACTGTATGGTTCTAGTTCAAGTTCAAGTTCAAGTTCAAGTGAGTTTATTGTCATGTGTCCCTGTATAGGACAATGAAATTCTTGCTTTGCTTCAGCACACAGAAAATAGTAGGCATTTACTTCAAAACAGATCAGTGTGTCCATAGACCATGATATAAATATATACACACATGAATAAATAAACTGATAAAGTGCAAATAACAGAAAGTGGTTATTAATAATCAGAGTTTGTCCGAGCCAGGTTTAATAGCCTGATGGCTGTGGGGAAGTAGCTATTCCTGAACCTGGTTGTTGCAGTCTTCAGGCTCCTGTACCTTCTACCTGAAGGTAGCAGGGAGATGAGTGTGTGGCCAGGATGGTGTGGGTCTTTGATGATACTGCCAGCCTTTTTGAGGCAGCGACTGCGATAAATCCCCTCGATGGAAGGAAGGTCAGAGCCGATGATGGACTGGGCAGTGTTTACTACTTTTTGTAGTCTTTTCCTCTCCAGGGCCCTCAAGTTGCCGAACCAAGCCACGATGCAACCGGTCAGCATGCTCTCTACTGTGCACCTGTAGAAGTTAGAGAGAGTCTTCCTTGACAAACTGACTCTCCGTAATCTTCTCAGGAAGTAGAGGCGCTGATGAGCTTTTTTGATAATTGAGTTAGTGTTCTCGGACCAAGAAAGATCTTCAGAGATGTGCACGCCCAGGAATTTGAAGTTCTTGACCCTTTCAACCATCGACCCGTTGATATAAATGGGGCTGTGGGTCCCCCTCCTACTCCTTCCAAAGTCCACAATCAGTTCCTTGGTTTTGCTGGTGTTGAGGGCCAGGTTATTGCGCTGGCACCATATGGACAGTTGCTCGATCTCTCTTCTATATTCTGACTCATCCCCATCAGTGATACGTCCCACAACAGTGGTGTCATGAGCGAACTTGATGATGGAGTTCGCACTGTGAACGGCTACGCAGTCATGGGTATAGAGTGAGTACAGCAGGGGGCTGAGCACGCAGCCTTGAGGTGCTCCCGTGTTGATTGTTATCAAGGCTGACACATTTCCACCAATACGAACAGACTGTGGTCTGTGGATGAGGAAGTCGAGGATCCAGTTGCAGAGGGATGCGCAGCAATTAACTTGTAGGAGGTGATCGCAACAATTAACAAGTTCTACCACTCTAGATTGCTGATGGAGTGTGCCTGGATTTGGCAATTGCATTGCTATTGGTTTAGGCTTATATCGAAGATAGATACAAGTGCTGGAGTAACTCAGCGTGTCAGGCAGCATCTCTGGAGAAACAGGGTGGGTGATGATTCGGGTTAGAACTCTTCTTCCAACCTCAAGACGTTTGACCCAAAACGTCACCCATCCTTTTTCTTTAGAGATGCTGCTGGACCCGCTGAGTTGCTCCAGCTTTTTTGTGCCCAACCGGGTAAATGCACAGAGTCTTTTATCCAGAGTAGGGAAATTGAGACCCAGATGAAATAGGTTTAAGATGAGAGGGGAAAGATTTAATAGGAATCTGAGGGGCAACATTTACACAAATGTCGGTAGATATATGGAATGAGCTGCCAGGCCCAAACACAGGTATGTGGGATTAGTGTCGCTGGGGCATGTTGGTCTGCATGGGCAAGATGGGCCGAAGGGCCTGTTTCCACGCTGAAAGACAGTATGAGTCTAACCTTCCTGATTTTTTGCTCTGATTTCAAGGCACTGGGAGCGTGACAGTGGTACAGCAGTAGAGTTGCTGCCTTTCAGTGCCAGAGACCCGTTTTCGATCCTTACTAGTGGTGCTGTCTGTGCAGAGTTTTACGTTCTCCCAGTGACCAAGTGGGTTTCCTCCGGGTGCTCCGGTTTCATCTCACACACCAAAGCCGCATAGGATTGTAGGTTAATTGGCTTTGATAAATTGTCCCAAGTGTGTAGGATAGTGCTAGTGTACGGGGTGATTGAAGGACTTGTATCTCTAAAGTCTAAAGTCTGTGGAATCAGAAAGCCCAAACATTTGCCTGGACTGGTGAATGCAGACCCTTAATATCACCTCTTGCGTACAGTGTCTGCTTTTAAAGCAAACTTGCTCCTCAATCAGCTGTGTCGTGGAGCGCTTGATGTCGACGAGCCCTGATCTCAGGCAGACCTGCCCCAAGGCTGCCCGTTAAAAAAAGAACCTCTCCAAAGGTCATGCTTCAGACTCGGGAACTCGGCAAAAATCACATACGAGAACTAATGATGCCGGGAGTGCCGTTTCCAGGGATGGTCCGCAAATATTTTTTTCCAAATATATACTTTATTGAGAATTTTTAAATTATATATACAAAATAAGAAAGGCTGGGCAACATTGTGGTGATATCCCTCCCCTTGTTTGAGGTGTGACCTCACCGGACTCCCTTTCATTGTCCAGCAGCAGAAGCACCTTAGACTGTGGTCCTCCCCCACAGAGTCTTGGTGTTGGCCTCACCAAGCTTCAGTGCGTCCTTTTAGTTAGTTTAGTTCATTGTCACGTGTACAGTGAAAAGCTTTTGTTGCCTCCTATCCAGTCAGCGGAAAGACAATGCATGATTACAATCGAGCCATCTACAGGGTATGGACACATGATAAGGGAATAAATTTCAGTGCAAGGTAAAGCCAGCAACGTCCGATCAAGAATAGTCTGAGGTTCACCCATGAAGTAGATGATAGTTCAGCGCTGCTCTCTAGTTGTGGTAGGATGATTCAGTTGCCTGATAACAGCTGGGAAGAAACTGTCCCTGAATCTGGAGGTGTGTGTTTTCACACTTAGTCGACACGTATTCCTATAGTCTGGAGCAGGCCAGTCGGCAACATTCACTGATCTCGAAACAAATGACATTTCAAGCGCCCACATTGCTTGCAGAGAACTAATAAACCCCTACGAGGATACGTGATTTATGGCAGCGCTCTGGGCCAGCACAGTGGTGCAGCAGTCGATTTGCTGCCTTACAGCGCCAGAGACCCGGGTTCGATCTTGACCTCAGGTGCTGTCTGTATGGAGCTTGTACGTTCTCCCTAAGACGTACAAGTTTGTAGGTTAATTGGCTTTTGTAAAAATTGTGAATTGTCCCTAGTGTTAGTGAACGGGGTGATCGAAGGTCGGCATGGACTCTGTGGGCCAATGGGCCTGTTTCAGCGCTGGATCTCTAAACTAAACTAAACACACCTGTTTTATCCTCCGACCTTTGTTCCAACCATCTTCCTATCAAACCCCCTGCCCCCCTCACCTCTGTTTTACCTCTGTATTACCTGCCCCTCCTCTCTCCCAGATTTCTGTCCCCACACACACACACACACAATCAGTCGGATGAAGGGTCCTGGTCCAAAAGGTCACTTAGTGTCATGGAGTCATAGAATCATAGTCATACCGCACAGTAACAGGCCATTCAGCCCAACATCACCGTCTACGAATATGCCCCATCTACGTGTGTGTGGGTGTGTGCGGGTGTGTGCATGCCCGTCCATGTATGACTGCATGTGAGTGTGTCAGTGTGTATGTGTGCATTTGTGTGTGTGTGTACGTATAAGTGTGTGCGGGTGTGTGTGTGTACGGGTGTGTGTGTGTGTGTGTGTGCAGGTGTGTGTGTGTGCGGGTGTGTGCAGGTGTGTGTGTGTGTGCGGGTGTGTGTGTGTGCGGGTGTGTGTGTGTGTATGTGTGGGGTGTGTGTGGGTGTGGGTGGGTGGGCGGGGGTGAGTGCGGGTGTGTGTGTGTGTGTGTGTGTGTGTGTGTGTGTGTGTGTGTGTGTGTGTGTGTGTGTGTGTGTGTGTGCGTGTGTGTGTGTGTGTGTGTGTGTGTGTGTGTGCGTCTGGGTGTGTGTGTGTGGGGGTGTGTGTGGTGTGTACGTGCGTGTGTGTGGTGGGTGTGTGTATGTGTGTGTGTGTGTGTGTGTGTGTGTGTGTGTGTGTGTGTGTGGTGTGTGTGTGTGTGCGGGGGTGTGCGTATGTGTGTGCGGGTGTGTGCGTGTGTATGTATGAATCCTATTCAATCATTTCACTCTCACTTTAAACCTATGTCCTCTGTTTTCTGATTACATTCTCCATATTCTCCCTAGATACTGCCTGACCTACTGAATTACCCCAGAGACAGACAGCGGGTCAGGCAGCATCTCTGGAGAAAAGGAATACGTAGATGACGTGTCTTCAGATCCTTCTTCAGACTATTCAAAAAGTTACTCCAGCACTTTGTGTCCTCTTTTGTAAACCAGCGTCTGCAGTTTCTTGTTTCTACACCTATTCCGAGCATTGCTGAATAAATGACAGCACATCTCGTGTACTTGTGTGTTCCTTCTCTGGGTCATGAGGCATTTATGTCTTTTGTTGTCCTGCTCAGACTCCAAACTGTTTAAGTATTCCTAGTTTTTATTTGCTTGGTTGAAAACCAATGGGCTATATTTTCAGTAGTCAGACATTGACACAGCATGTAAAAAAACATTGATACCAAACTAGTTTTCCACAGTGAATAACTTGACAAGGCTGCTATTTAACAAGTTTGATTGTCCAAGACGAATATTTAGTACAAAGGCTTTTTATTCACACGAAGTGTCAAAGACTGTTCCATTGTTGCGTTGCAGGCAGTTAAGTTGATTAGGCATTCAGAGACTCCCTGGAACATAGAAGAATCTATATTTCTCAAAGACCTCCCTGCTGTTCGGTGCTGGTTGGTGCTATTCACCTTGACAGATCACACTTGTTAAAAAACAAACGCATACTCTATCAAAACAAAGCCACCAAGGTTTGTCCAATCCTAATCCATCACACGAACCAACCTCACCTCACTTCCATCAACTCTGTCTACACTTTACGCTGCCTCAACAAGGCCGCCAGCAGAACCAAGGACCAGCCTCACCCCAGTCACTCCCTCTTCTCCCTCTCCCATCAGGCAAGAAGTACAGAAGTGTGAAAACGCACACCTCCAGATTCAGGGACAGTTTCTTCCCAGCTGTTATCAGGCAGCTGAACCATCTTCTCACCAACGATCCTAAGCTACTATCTACCTCACTGGGATCCCTAGGACTCTCTTTAATCAGACTTTATTGTGCACTAAATGTTATTCCCTTTATCCTGTATCTGTACACTGTGGATGGCTCAATTGTAATCATGCGTTGTCTTTCCGCTGACTGGTTAGCACACAAGAAATGCTTCTCACTGTACCTCGCTACACGTGGCAATAAACTAAACTAAACTAACAAAACTATCCCACAAAGGTGGATGCAGCGGGTATGAACATTGAATTCTCCAATTTCAGATAAAACCTCCCCCCCCCCCCCTTTCTCCCCCACACCACCTCTGGCCTTTAGCTTAGTTAGTTTGTTAGTTTAGTTTATATTAGAGATTCATCGTAGAAACTGTCCATTCGGCCCAACGAGTCCGCGCCAACCAGCGACCACTGGTACACTAGTTCTATGCTACACACTGGGGACAGTTGACAGAAGTCAATTTACCTTCAGACCCACACGTCTTGGAAATGTAGGAGGAAGGTGTAGCAACCGGAGAAAACCCACGCAGTCACAGGGAGAACTTACAAACACTGTACAGACAGCACCCACAGTCAGGATCAAACCCAGGTCTTTGATGCCGTAAGGTAGCAACCATACCGCTGTGCCACTGTGACGCCCGTCTGAAAGAGAGTGTCTTAATTTGATAGCAAAGAAAGGCAGTTGTTGAGAGGGTGTGGATTTCAGAACCAAAACAGGAGGTTAGATTAGCATTGGAAGCTGGGGAAGCTAAGTGTTCCCATATTACGGAATCTGTTTATGCAGTTGGAACATGATTCAAGACTTAAAGGGAGTAGACAAATTGTGACTTGGTAAACGCTTTGAACACAGTTCAGAGCATCAGGCTCAAGGAGATGAATCCAAATCTCAAACCACAAAAACAGAATGAAAATGAGATCAGGATTACTTTGGTCAGATGGTCTGTGGTGTGCTCCAAGGCATAGAATGCCCACCAGCTGTTGCAGGGAACACAGCTTGATGTTCTGAAGGGTGGCGACGTTTGACTTATTTTCCAATCTCTCCAGGGTTTCGATGCACCACCACACCTCTCTGGCTTCCCGCAGATCTTTAGTCAACTGCTCTCTAATTTTAGTTTAATTTAGTTTAGTTTAGAGATACATAGAGTAAACAGGCCCTTCGGCCCACTGAGTCCATGCCGACCCGTGATCCCCGTACACAGTGGGATAACATCGAACTAGTGTGAAAGGGTGATTGATGGTCGGTGTGGACTCGGTGGGCCGAAGGGCCTGGAGACTGGATAGACTCGGCTTGTACTCGCTAGAATTTAGAAGATTGAGGGGGGATCTTATAGAAACTTACAAAATTCTTAAGGGGTTGGATGCTAGATGCAGGAAGATTGTTCCCGATGTTGGGGAAGTCCAGAACAAGGGGTCACAGTTTAAGGATAAGGGTGAAATCTTTTAGGACCGAGATAAGAAAAACATTTTTCACACAGAGAGTGGTGAATCTCTGGAATTCTCTGCAACAGAAGGTAGTTGAGGCCAGTTCATTGGCTATATTTAAGAGGGTGTTAGATATGGCCCTTGTGGCTAAAGGGATCAGGGGGTATGGAGAGAAGGCAGGTACAGGATACTGAGTTGGGTGATCAGCCATGATCATATTGAATGGCGGTGCAGGCTCAAAGGGCTGAATGGCCTACTCCTGCACCTATTTTCTATGTTTCTATGTTTTCATGTTATATTTCTACAGCAAACTAAACTAAACAAATAATTTATAAGGAAAAATATAGTTCTTTGATCATCTCGTAGAATTGATGTGTACTTTATGTATATGTTTCATGTATTGTGTGGGGCAATGTTCCTGTGATAATGCTGCAAGCAAGATTTTCATTGTACCTGTACCTCACTGTTATTGTGGGGGCCATGACAGAAGCCTCCTTGTGGCGATCCCCGGGAACGACAACACGATGCACTCTGACGCATCGGGCGACCAATTCTGTCAACATGTTGGATGACGACAGAAGCCAACAGCGAGTTACATCATCTGACACACGAGGGAACAAACTATAATTGTGTAATAAACATGACTGGACTTCGTCAGCTGTAACTCAGTCTAATTTGGAATGCTACCCTTCAGGATTGGTATCAAAACTCCTTCAAGAGGCCGTGTAGGAGATTACTAGGTGGTGGCACAAGGAACTGTAGATGCCGGAATAATGCCAGACAAAACACAAAGTGCTGGAGTAACTCTGTGGGGTCACGCAGCTTCTCTCGAGGAAAACGATAAGTGACTTTTCATTTCATTTTTACTGTATGCCGACTATCGTTCACCACACCAGTCCTGTCCCATCCCATTTTCTCATCCACTCCCTCCACGCAAGGGGCAATTTACAGAAGCCAAGTTACCTTACAAACCCGCACCTCTTTGGGATGTGGGAGGAAACCGGAGCACCCGGAGGAAACCCACGTGGTCACAGGAAGAATGTGCAAACTCCACACGGACAGCACCCGGGGTCAGGATCGAACCGGGATCTCTGGTGCTGTGAGGCAGCAGCTCTACCAGCTGTGTGAAATTGTACTTCCCTAAGCAGTGCAGACAATGGAATCATTTTCATCTACACAGAGACAACGATCTTATTGCGGTACGTAACTCTGAAGCAGTGGTGTCAAATGGAACCAGCAGTTGGAAAGAGGCATGCTTGACTAACACATATTTACTGAGTACAGGGCCAACTCAGTCACACTGACGGAGGTACAAAGACTGGGCCCAGCAAAAAGAATCAGCGGAAGGAAGGGAACTTGTAGATTATTCTCAGAAGGGAAATCAGTACAGAGACGCAATCTGATTTTATCAGCAGTTCCTGCAGTGCCACAAATCTGATTTCACCGACCACCACGGGTGTTGGAAACGGCACGGCGGCAGCTCAGATCATATCTCACAAGGTTGGAAGAAAGCTGCAAATGGAGAGGATGATGCAATTATACATAGAACTGTACAGCACAGGAACAGGCCCTTCGGCCCACATTCCTTAATGGAAGGAGATTTGCCTTCGACAATTTACTCCTGCAGTGATTTTTGTTTAAATTTAACGGGTCCCCAGGGCTTGTTAATAGCTCAGTATAACGTGGGCCCGGAAGTGAATGGTGAATGGTTTACACTGAGATCCAGGAGTGCAGGTATATACTGTAGTTCCTTGAAAGTGGCATCACAGGTAGATATTGCGGTCAGGAAGCCTTTCGGCACATTGGCCTTCATCAGTTAGAGTAACGGTGGGGCAGCATGGTGGCACAGTGGTAGAGTTGCTGCCTTACAGCGACAAAGACCCGGTTCGATCCTGACTCCGAGTCTGTTCAGAGTTTGTACGTTTTTCCCTGTGACCCGCATGAGTTTTCTCCGGGTGCTCCGGTTTCCTCCCACACTCCAAAGACGTAATGGTTTGTAGGTTAATTGGCTTTGGTAAAATTGTAAATTGTCCCTAGTGTATAGGATAGTGCTAGTGTACGGAGTAATCGCTGGTCATTGCCGAATCGGTGCGTCAAAGGGCCTGTTTCTGAGCTGTATCTCTAAAACTGAAACTAAGTATTGAGTACAGAAGTTGGGGTGATATTTTACTAAGACATTGGTGAGATGACATTTGTAGAATAGTGAAGATAGACACAAAATGCTGGAGGAACTCTGCGGGTCAGGCATCATCTCAGGAGAAAAGGAATAGATGACATTTTGGGTCGAGACCATACATCAGACCTGACGTATAGTGAAGTAGCAACGAGTCCAAACGGACCACACTAGTTTCATGTTATCCCACTTTTGCATGGGATCACTGGATGGATTTAGGAGAGAGTTAGATAGAGCTCTAGGGGCTGGTGGAATCGAGGGATATGGGGAGAAGGCAGGCACGGGTTATTGATTGGGGACGATCAGCCATGATCACAAAGAATGCTGGTGCTGGCTTGAAGGGCCGAATGGCCTCTTCCTGCATCTATTTTCTATGTTTCTATGTTTCTATGCATCTACTCACACACACAGGACAATTTGCAGAGGCTAATTAACCTACATACCTGCACATCTTTGGGATGTGGGAGAAAACTAGAGCACCCAGAGGAAACTCTGTGCGGTCATTGGGAGAACGTACAAACTCCGCACAGATAGAGCCCAAGGCCACAATTGAATAATTGAACCTGGATCTGACGCTGGATCTGGGCCAAGTCTGGGCAGGTGGGACTAGCATACATTGGCATCTTGATCGGCATGGGCAGGTTGGGCCAAAGGGCCTGTGTCCATGCTGTATGACTCTATAACTCCAAGATTGGCCTTCATCACCAGCACCAAACTCCATAAAGCAGTTGACACTAGACTCTGATGCACTCTCCCAGTAAACAACAGAGCAAAGACCGGCACAGCGGTAGAGTTGCTGCCTTACAACGCCAGAGACCCAGGTTCAATCCTGGCTACCGGTGCTGTCTGTACAGAGTTTGTACGTTCTCCCCGTCACCTGCATGAATTTTCTCCGGGATCTCTGGTTTCTTCCCACACTCCAAAGACGTACAGGTCTGTAGGCTAATTGGCCTGGTCAAGTTTCCCCTGGTGTGTGTAGGATAGTGATAGCGTGCGGGAATCGCTGGTAGGCACCGACTCAGTGGGCCGAAGGTCCTGTTTCCGCGCTGTATCTCTAAACTAATCTAAACCAAACTAAACAAAGCAAATTCACTTTAAGATCCACAAAAAATATAAATGTAAGCTTGATATCTGATCTCACATCCCTCCCTTATTAATGACACAGAAACAATTTACCATTTAACTTCAGTCGCTGGAAAACCTGTGAAATGAGATAACTCCTATATCACCTGTAACTAAAACCATCCCGTCTGAATCCCTTGTGAGGATATCTCCATGCCAAGTTAGCTTACAATTATCCTGATTATTCTTATTCTTGGTTTCCACAGCCTGGGTTAGAAACACAAATTGATTTGGAGTACGTTCCCATGGGAATCGCAGTGTTTCTTTAATTTAATACAAGACAGAATAGTTTGCCAACGTATTGTTTCTGCTGTTTTATTCCAGTCACGTTTAGACCTTTTATTTTCTGATGAAATATAAACACCATCCAACAAGGAGGCGTAAGGAACTGCAGATGCTGGAATCTTCAGCAAAAGGCACAGAGTGCTGGAGTAACTCAGAGGGTCAGGCAACATAAATGTAGAAATGTAGAAACAAAGAACTGCAGACGCTGGTTCACACCGAAGATAGACACAAAGTCTATCAGCGGGTCAGGCAGCATCTCTGGAGGAAAAGGATGGGTGACGTTTCGGGTTGGGACCTTTCTTCAGACTGAAAATAGAGGGGGATGGGGGGGTGGGGGGGTGAGGGGGAAGGTGAGAAAAGGCCAGGACCAATCAAGGCCAGTCACAAATGACCTCAGGCAGGGCCTTGCCTGGGTAGTTCAGGCAGAATCTCTGGAGAACATGGATAGATGATGTTTCAGGTCGGGCCCTTCCTATGACTGTTTGTAATAGGAGATTGAATGATGGAAGAACTCTCTTCTCTCATCCCCTTTTTACAACCTGTCTGAAGACCCGACCCAAAATGTCACCTATCCATGTTCTCCAGAGATGCTGCCTGACCTGCTGAATTGCTCCAGCACTTTGAGTCCTATTGTTCAAGTTAATTGATACTCATTGTCGTCCTCAGCTAATTTTGTTTAGTCTAGTTTTAATTTTGCAACATCCTCATAAATTGTCTCAGCACTCCTCCCGGGGTGGAAAAAGAGAGGGGAAGAGAGTGCGAGAGAGGAAGTAGAATAGGAAAAATAAGGAGGCAGAGAGGAACGAGATAAAGGGGGCGAAGAAGGAGAAAGAGAGAAGGAGGGAGAATGAGACAAGGAGATTAAAAGGAGAGTAAAATAGCGAGCAAGAGAGAAAGGAAATGAGGGGGGAAAAAATAAAGTGAGAGAGATGACACAGGTCTTTATACACCTCTATAAGATCACCCCTCAGCCTCCTGTGCTCCAAGGAATAAGGCCCGAACCTGTCCAAACCCTTCAGCCCAGCTCCTCGAGTCTTGGCAGCATCCTCGTAAATCCTCTCAACAGAAATGGCGAGGGAGGTAATCGAATGAAAAAAATAAGGAGGCAGAAAGGAACGAGACAGAGGAGACGAAAAAGGAGAAAGAGTGGGGTAGGGAGAACGGGAGGAGGAGAGACAAAAGGGAGAGTAAAGATAGAGAGCAAGAGAGAAAGAAAGTGAGGGAATAAATGAAACGAGAGAGAAGACACAGGTCTCAGGTTTCAGGTGAAGGGAAGGTCAGCTTGTGAGCTCCGCGTGTAACATCATCTGAGCCTTTTGATTTAACCACCCATCTTGCAGCTACCGGCTGCCATTTCTTTATTAGTGGCTGGCACCAAGAAGAATAGATTTTGAAGGAACAGACATTGAAAAACCCCCCTGACACAATTAAGGGTTAAATAACATCAGTCACGAATCATCAGTGTGCATTGCCTCTTGCTCTGGTGCCATTTTGTCTGTGGAAATTGGTGATAATCGTCACTAAGCTGATCTTGAGCGTGAGCAACTAGTTTGCAGCCATTTTGTTACAAAGATGGGAAGCAATTGTATTTGATAACCACCCCTACATCAGGATTCTGAGAGGCCCTTCCATGAGCTGGGGTAGTTTCTGCTTCACGGTTTTAGTTTAGTTGAGACACAAAATGGCGGAGTAACTCAGCGGGTCAGGGAACGTCCCTGGAGAAAAGGAATAGGTGACGTTTCGGGTCGAGACCCTTCTTCAGATTGAAAGTGAGTGGAGCGGGAAACTAGAGGTAGAAAAGGCTACAGAACAAATCGGAGCCGGCTCCGATGAGTCCGTGATGATGAATCACCAATAACTGGTGCGGCACGGTGGAGCAGCGGTTGAGTTGCTGCCTTATAGCACCAGAGACCCGGGTTCAATCCTGACTATGGGTAGTATCTGTATAGAATCTGTATGTTCTCCCTGTGACCATGTGGGTTTTCCCCGGGTGCTCTGGTTTCCTCCCACATTCCTAATATGTACAGGTTTGTAGGTTAATTGGCTTTGATAAAATTGTGAATTGTGAACCGCTGAGCCACCATGCCACCTCTTTACGAGGACAGAATACCAGAGGGCACAGCTCGAAGAAGAGAGGGGAAAAATTTAACGGTGATATGCGGGGCAAGTTTTTTTTTCTACAGAGGGCGGTGAGTGCCTGGAACACACTGCCAGGCGTAGCGGTTGAAGCAGGTATGTTATTTAAAAGGCTCTTGGATAGGTATATGGATACGCAGGGAATGGAGGGTTATGGGTTATGTGCAGGTAGATCTCTGGAGAAAAAGGATGGTGGCGTTTTGGGTCAGATCCCCTCATCAGTGGAGGTTTTGGCATGATGTTCGGCACAGACATTGTGAGCCAAAGGGGCCTGTTCTTGTGCTGTACTGTTCCATGTTCTATCATCTGCAAATGCTGGAATCTTGAGTAAAACTGAAGAAGGGTCTCAACCCGAAACGATGTCCTCCAGAGATGCTGCCTGACCAGTTGAGTTTCTCCAGGACTATGTGTCTATCGTTGGTATAAACCAGCATCTGCAGTTCCTTGTTTCTGCATGAGCTCAGAGACGCTGTGTTATTGCTGCACCTTGTGTTCTACTCAAGAGATTCTCCAGTTCCTTGTTGTTGGCAAAAGGGTAAATGTTGTCTTCGGAATACATAGGGAACACAACTGTCTCCTTGCGGGTAGGAACCAGACCTCTGTAGACTTGCTGGCAGGAGGGAGCTGTGCCCAGTCAACATAACATGACTAGGCTCCAACTACACAAGACTCCCCACCTCAGCAAACACTGTGGCTTACGTTAGGAACCTTCTGGTCTGTGTGGCTTCAGTCAAACACCAAACATTTCTCCCGACAGAGAAGGACTGCCTTCAGTTGGAAAGACTGACACTGCTTCCAGTTGTGGCAGTGATTTGGACACAGAAACACCAAGTTCCCCTCAGCTGGCGAGAAGCGGAAAAGGAGTGAGATGTGGGGGATGTCGACACTTCATCGATGAGACGGACGGAAACCGCTCCGGATACAGCCAAGGCCGAACATCAAACTACGGCACCAAACCACAAACAGAACAGAAAATGCTGGGAAATGCAGGGCGGCACTGTGGTGCAGCAGGTGGAGCTGCTGCCTCACAACTCCAGAGAGACCCAGGTTCGATCCCGACCGCGGGAATGTGCACGTTCTTCCTATGGCCGTCTGGATTTCCTCCGGGTGCTCCGGTTTCCTCCCACATCGTGCGGGTTTGTAGGTTAATTGGCTTCTGTAAAATCCCCTGGTGTGTGGGGAGATGATGGGTAAGTGGGATAACGCAGAAACAAAGTGCTGGAGTCACACAGTGGGTCAGGCAGCATCTGTGGTTTTCCCCAGTTGCTCCGGTTTCCTCCCACACTCCAAAGATGTACAGATTTGTAGGTTAATTGGCTTCGGTTGGTAAATTGTCTCTAGTGTGTAGGGTAATGCTGGTGTACGGGGTGATGGCTGGTCGATGCGGACCCATTGGGCTGAAGGGCCTATTTCCATGCTGTACCTGCATCTCTATATCTCTATATCTAAATCACAGAGGGGGAGCAGTGAGAAAAGGTCTTGCAGAACTCTCATCAAAGAGAGGAGGAGAATTTTTTTTTATAAACCAGTTTTTTGCAAACTGCAGTTCCTTGTTTCTAGATAAAAGATGATTGTTTGAAGGTTAGTTTCCTAAAATTGGAGAAAACTCTGCTGCACCCTCTGCAAAGCCTCCACATTCTCCATGTAACAGCAAACAATACTACAAATGCAGCAAAACCAAACTTTTATAAAGCTACCACTTTAAAAGTTTCTGAGCATGGGTAGGAAGGAACTGCAAATGCTGCTTTACACCAAGGATAGACACAAAAAGCTGGAGTAACTCAGCGGGTCAGGCAGCATCGCTGGAGAGAAGGAATAGGTGATGTTTTGGGTTGGAATCCTTCTTCAGACTGAGGGTCAAGGGAGAGGGAAAATGAGAGGAACTCCTGTTTCCCTCTCCCCTGAGTCTTAGTCTGAAGAAGGGCCTCGACCCAAAACATCACCTATCCCTTTTCTCCAGAGATGCTGCCTGACCCGCTGGGTTACACAAGTTCCTGACTTTGTTAGTGAATGCGGCTGAATATTTAAACAGCGCAATAGTTTGAGAAGGCATTTAAGGCAGAGTCTAGAAAAAATTTCTAGCTTGGCAAAGGAATGACAGTGCAAACAGTTTAGCTACACACTCGGCAGTGTCTCATTGGGTTGAAATCCCTTGCAGCTGAATCAACAGGTGCTCAGTTCTGCAGGAACCTGCATAGCCATTCCCTTGCCGTACTGAGAGAGCACCACACTGGTGGAGCAACTATTCCTTTGGGTGAGATATTAAACTGGGACTTTAGACCACAAGACCATGTGACGTAGGAACAGAATTAGGCCGTTCAGCCCATCGAGTCCGCTCTACCATTTGACCACGGCCGATCTGTTTTACCCAATCAACTCCATTCTCCTGCCTTCCACCTGTAACCTTTGACGCCCTTACTAATCAAGAACCTGCCAATCTCTGCTTTTAAAATACCCAAGGACTTGACATTAAAGTGTCGACGACTAGCGGGCTTTATGGTGTGAGGGGCAAAGTTTAAAAGAGATTTGCGTGGCAAGTTTTCCGTACAGAGAGTGGTGGGTACCAGGAGCGTTACCTTACAGCGCCAAAGACCCACATTATGGGTGCTGCCTGTATGGAGTTTGTACGTGCAGGTTTGTAGGTTAATTGGTTTCTGTAAATTGTGCATTGTGTGTAATGTCTGAAGAAGGTGTGAAGAAGGGTTTCGGCCCGAAATGTTGCCTCTTTCCTTCGCTCCATAGATGCTGCCGCACCCGCTGAGTTTCTCCAGCAGTTTTGTCTACCTAATGTACAGGTACAATTAGTGTGCGTGCAGGTGATTGCAAGTCGGTGCAGACCCGGCATGCCGAAGGGTCTGTTTCCGCACTGTATCTCTTATGTAAACTAAACTAAAGTGAGGATAGACACAAAATAAGCTTTTCACTTTACCTCGGTACACGTGGCAATTATCTAAACTGTAAAATTACTGGAGTGACTCAGCAGGTCAGGCAGCATCTCTGGAGAAAAGGAATAGGTAACCTTCTGGGTCGGAATGTTTCTTCAGCCCATTGTTGGCTGGGGAAGGTGTGATAGCAAGAGGGATATATGGATGCAAACAGTGGAACAGGTAGAACAACTTGGGTGGGTGAGAGCAGGTGGGAAGGAGGGAGTGAATGTAGGAGTTACTTCAAATTAGACTGAGCAAGGGATGTGCAGGGAATGGAGGGATATGGATCACATGCAGGCGGAGGAGATAAGTTGAACTTGGCATCATGCTCGGCACGGACATTGTGGGCCGAAGGGTCCCGTTCCTGCGCTGTTCTCACAAAGTGTCGGAGGTGGCAGGACTTTGCACGGCACATCACGGAGACGGATGGATCTCATCCCTGTTCACAGTGAATACCTCCTTTTAGAACGGAGAGAAATATGATGATGGGAAAGTGGCCAGAACATAAAACGTTTGCACAGTTCCAGTTTGCTGTTTTTTTTCCCTCTGGTGTTTTATTTATAGTTCTGTGGAGGATTTAAGGCTTTTTTAGATATATAAAATCCTGGGAGGATGTGGCACTGTTGCCCAAGTCAGGCATAACTTAAGTATCCTTCCCACTTTGCTTTCAATACAAGCAATCACAGCTGAGACAAGGCAAGCTTTCTTTCAACAAAGGGATGCTTTGCACCCAGTGAAACCACAGGGGTTTTGAACAAGACCACATATGTAGCGACTGCAGTACTTCCCGATGTGAACTGGGCGTGTGCCAAGTATTCCCATTCTTCCCACTCCCGTCATAATCCTGATTAGACTTTACACTTTAGCGATACAGCGCGGAAACAGGCCCTTCGACCCACAGAGTCCGTACCGGCCAGCGATCGCTTAGATCACCCCTATCCATACACCAGCACTGTCCTACATGCTAGGGATAATTTTCAATTTTTACCGAAGCCAATTAACCTACAAACCCGTACATCTTTGGAGTGCGGGAGGAAACCGGAGCACCCGGAGAAAACCCACACAGACGGCACCCGTAATCAGGTTCAAACCCGGTTTTCTGGCACTGAGAGGCAGCAACTCTATCGTTGCACCACCGTACCACCCTTAAGATTTATGCCAACTTGTATTCACGCACTTGGGGAGTAATCGAAAAAACCAAACCAATTTGCAGTCATAATCCTTGCTTACGTAAGCCATGTCTCCTTGATCTTCCTGCCATCTTTGTTTTATCTCCCAGTCACTCATTAATGTTATTTTAGTTGCTTTTTATCCCAGCTTGGAGTTAATCAAGTCTTTCATTGCCACCTTTGATAATTTCCATTCCTGACCTTTTCCTCCTCGTTCAATTTACTTTGTTGTGGTATTATGTGTGTGTGTATGTGTGTGTGTGTGTGTGTGCGTGTGTGTGTTTTTAAAGAAAGCCCAGCATGATTCAAGTGTTGCCAGCGAGAATAATTTGAGGGCCAGTGTGCCAGCTCAACTCAAACCGTTCCTGCATCAAAAGAAGATCAAAAAATAAAACACAGCAGATGCTGGGAATCCGAAATAAAAACAGGAAGTGCTGGAAGCACAAAGAGAGGTAGCAGATGCTGGAATGCAGAGCCAAAAAACAAACTGCTGGAGAAACTCAGTGTGTCAGGCAGGGAGATTTCGGGTTGAGGCGCTGAATCAGGGCTTTAGCACTGGAAACACTCAGCAAGTCAGGCAGCAGCTGTGGAAAGAGAAACTGTTAATGTTTCGGGTGTGAGAACCTTCTTCAAAATTCTTGGATAAAGAATGGTTCTGTATCGAGTGCAGATACAAGGAACTGCAGATGCCGGTTTGCAAAACAAGGACACAAAGCGCTGGAGTAACTTAGCGGGTCAGGCAGCATCTCTGCACAACATGGATAGGCAACATTTCGGGTTGAGACAGATCTTCATTAAAACGCATACCAAAAAATGGCGCGGCCCTATCCAGGCTATTAAGTAAAAGAATATGTGTGTTATGATCGTGTTTATAATTTGTTTGGTTGTTTTGTTGTTTGTCTTTTGCACAAAAGTCCGCGAGCATTGCCACTTTCATTTCACTGCACATCTCTTATGTGTATGTGACAAATAAACTTGACTTGACTTGACTTCAGATTCAGGGTCACTCCCTCTTCCCCCCTCGCCCATCAGGCAAGAGGTACAGAAGTGTGAAAAATGCACACCTCCAGATTCAGGGACAGTTTCTTCCCAGCTGTGATCAGGCAACTGAACCATCCTATCAGCAATTAAAGAGTGGTCCTGAGCTACCTCATTGGAAACCCTCTAACTTTAGACACAAAATGTTGATCTCAGCGGGTCAGGCAGCATCTCTGGAGAAATGGAATGGGTGAATAGGGTCTGAAGAAGGGTCAGACCCTTTTAAGGTCTAAAGAGGTTAGAAAGCAGTACGGGGACCAGTGGAGATGGGAGAAGGGATCATCACTGGTGGTGAAAACTCCTTCCCAGAGAAAGGGAGGGTACGGAAGAAAAGCTCTACGTCATGGCGGGCCTAGAACTCGTTAAGGTGGCGGCAGAGGGGAACAAAGGTGAGGCCTCTATTGAAGACAAGGCCGTTCTGTATCGGAAAGGGGGAACTCAGGGAGAATGGTGCAAACTACCTTTAATCGCTCTTTACTGGACTTTATCTTGCACTAAACATTATTGCCTTCATCGTGTATCTGTGCATTGTGGATGGCTCGATTCTAACCATGTTTAGTCTTTCAGCTGACTGGTTAACGCACAACAAAAGCTTTTCATTGCACCTCGGTACACGTGACAATAAACAAAATTAAACTGAACTAGATCATTTATTGACGCACTCATGCTCTTCTTAGTAATTGATTGAAAGATACGGCTTGGAAACAGTCCCTTCGGCCCATCGAGTCCAAACCAACCATCTTTCCGCTGATTGGTTAACATGCAACTAAAGCTTTTCACTGTACCTCGGACACATGACAATAAACTAAACTCAACTCAACTAAAAATCATTCACAAATAGGTTTCTATCAGCATCAGATTGGTGTTTACCAGTAATTGCTCATCAAAATGAACCCAATTGGGACTAGGATAGATGGTGCATCATAGACAGCATGGGCAAGTTGGGCCGAAGGGCCTGTTTCCATGCTGCGTGACTCTATGACTCTATGGCTCTGTGACATTGCACATTAAACATTTATTTTTTGAGCGATTACCTTGGTAAGCTGTTATAATGTGTTAACAAGCTTCTCACCGTAACTTGTCATCAATTCGGAAATTCCTTGAGATCCTCAGGAGTCAAAGGCAAGGTCATGAATCAAACTATGTTATTATCTGAAGTATGTATTTAAAGGTTCTCCCAGTAAACATCAGAGGCCAGCTGAAAGGAATGCTTGTGTAGTGAAAGCACTGTTTGGAGGGCCAAGGAATGTGACACTGAAGTTGCAGTCTCGTACACAAACAGTATCTCTTTCCCGGCTCTCCCGCACACAGCTCGAAAGGTGAACAGAACCAAAAGATGCTCTTCCCTGACCTCAATCCTGTTGGCTTCCCGGTGAACTTGGACCTGTGCTGCAAGCAGTGTGTCACCCGGAGGTAGAGGGGATGTGAGCTGACGTCATCTTAGGGACGTCATTCAGGGAAGGAAGGGAAGGCTCCTGAGATGTGCCATGCCGGGCCGGGAGACGGGACGTCGCAAGCGTGAGGGTCGTGGAGAGAGAGAAGAGGGTCATAGAGAGAGAGGAGGACTGCCAAGAGCATGAGGGGCCACCGAGCGCGTAGGAGGGCCGTCGAGTGCGAGGAGGGCCACCAAGAGAGTAGGGGGGGGGGGGCCCAAGTAGCCACATTTGGCGGCAGGCCTGGTTCGCACCTGCGAGAAGATAAAACTGTTTGATGGTCTTTTGTAACTTTATGGGAGGCAGAAGCTCGGCGACTCTTTGAGTCCTGCCTTGGGGACGTGTGCTGTATGATTTTACCGGGTTGTATGCAAAGACAAAGAATTTCACAGCACCTAGCTACATGTGACAATAAAGTATCTTTGAACCATTGAGTCATTAGCGTTGTTATTGTGAAGAAAGGTTGGATACGAGGAAACTGCCTCTTTATTGCATTCATGTTCATGGTCTTGGCAATGGGCCAGGTTTGTCTCCTGTGTGCAGGTGGATGTGGGGTGGGGAGGGGATAGAACTGTAGGCTTGCTTCTCCCACCTCCATCTCATTCATGCAGCACAGGAAGAGGACATTCAGCCCACAAAGGTTCACTGGTTTATGAATAATCACATGTAAGGCAGCAAATCTACCGCGGCGCCATCGTGCCACCCTCCAGTCCTGGCAACATCCAGTTCCCCTCAACGCACACTCTCACACAAAGGGTGGTGGGTGTATGAGACAGAGGAGGTAGTTGAGGCAGGGACTAGCCCAACGTTTAAGAAACAGTTAGACAGGTGCATGGATAGGACAGGTTTGAAGGGATATGGACCAAACGTGGGAAAGTGGGACGTGTAGCGGGGGTATGTTGGCCGGTGTGGGCAAGTTGGGCCGAAGGGCCTGTTTCCATGCTGTATCGCTCTATGACTCCATGACTTTATGACTCATCTCCACCCAGCAGAACCTGCCCTCAATACATAAGGGTAGCCTGTCTATGTCCTACAGAGATGCTGCCTGACCTGCTGTTACTTCAGAATCCTGTGTGCTATGCAAGATTCCAGCACCTGCAGTTCCTTGCGTCTAAACTCTCTTGACTTATTTTTTTAATTGAACGTTGTTGCAGGCAGCTTCGCAAGGCAGACTGGGCCAAAGCAGAAGGAAGCAGGGCCTGGCCTACCGCACCCTCGAGGTCGGCTGCCGGAGGCACCCCCGTGGAACAAAGGTGGACGGGCGAGGAGAGGGACTTGCCGTCCAAGGAAGGAGACGGCTGGAGGCCCCGCAGCAGCCATTTTGGGCACCACTTATAACAACTGGAGCCTGGACTGGATTCGGAAAATAGCCCCAAACATGGCGCCTTTTGCATGCGGGCTCAGTAGACTATTGTTTGAACAACTGCTAATCAGGGATGGTATGGCAATATCTTTATTGGACTCGGTGTAAGAAAATAATTTCACTGTGTGTTTATGTTCATAAATTATAGGAGCAGGATTAGGCCCTTCGGCCCATCAAGTCTACTCCTCCATTCAATCAGGGCTAATCTATCCCTCTCAATTCCATTCTCCTGCCTTCTCCCCATAACCCCTGACCCCGTACTAATTTGCACTTTTTGCACATGTGGCAATGGAGCATCATTGAACCATTGAACCATTGAATCATTGCAATGTACCAAGGGGGAAGGTGTTTGCCTGAGCCAGTTGCCTGCACCTTTTCCTGGGTTACGTCCGTGCCCGGATGGTAATAGAAAGGGATTACGCGCTGTCCACGGGCGCCCTGTGGGATTTCCGGGACCGCTGGGCACTGAGGGTGGTGGAATGTATCCATGACAAGGATTGTAACATAGTTATTTAATAATCAGTATATTTCGATATTTAAGAATATTTGTCTTACTTTGCACTATGATGGTGGGTTTGTTGACACTGTTTTGTGTTGTCCATATTATTCTTGTAAATAATTGATTACATTTATTTTTGGTTTGAAAAAGAAAAACCAAAGAGACGGGAGGTGAGTAGTCCACAATCATGCGACTGACTTCCAATTGCACCCTCCCGCATACATCCTTGCGGCATGCAGCTGCAACTCGGCACTAAGTCAGCCTAGTTTGTGCAAGGTTCAGTCTTTGTTATGCGAGAGCTACAGGAATCTATCGTTGATAACTCAAGGCCCTTTCTTTGGAAATGGAAAGATTACAATCGCTGATTAAACCCGTAATCAACAAAGAAGGGAATTCAAATGAAGTGACTTTGAAATATGAACAATAGATTGCAACCTTACACACAAGCTGATAGAATTACATCACTGTTCGAAAAAGGCAACACGTCTCAATCTGGATATATTTGGCAATTACCTAATATGTTTAATTGATAACAATTGCAGCAAAAAAACAAGCTGCTGGAGGAACTCAGCGGGTCAGTCCGCAGCTGTGGTGAGAAATGTACAGACAACGTTTCGGGTTGGGACCCTTCTTCACTTTGGGTGTATAGGACAAGCTGCCAGAGGTGGTAGTTGAGGCAGGTACCATAACAGACTTAGAAACATAGAAACATAGAAATTAGGTGCAGGAGTAGGCCATTCGGCCCTTCGAGCCTGCACCGCCATTCAATATGATCATGGCTGATCATCCAACTCAGTATCCCGTACCTGCCTTCTCTCCATACCCCCTGATCCCCTTAGCCACAAGGGGTACATCTAACTCCCTCTTAAATATAGCCAATGAACTGGCCTCAACTACCCTCTGTGGCAGAGAGTTCCAGAGATTCACCACTTGTGTGTAAGAAGGAACTGCAGATGCTGGTTTACACCAAAGATAGACACAAAATGCGTGAGTGACGCAGCGAGTCAGGCAGCATCTCTGGAGAAAAGGAACAGGTGACGTTTCGGGTCAAGATGCTTCTTAACAGACTTCCCAACCCAAAACATACCTGTCCCATGTTCTCCAGAGATGCTGCCTGATCCGCGGAGTTCCCCCAGCACTTTGTGTCTACTTTTGTAAACCAGCATCTGTGATTGTAAAGTCATAGGGTCATAGGGTCATAGTGTGGAAACAGGCCCTTTGGCCCGACTTGCCAACATGCCCCATCTACACTAGTCCCACCTGTCTGTGTTTGGCCCATATTCTTCTAAACTCATCCTATCCACAGTATGTACTGTACCTGTCTACATGTGGGTCCTTGATGATGTTGGCTGATTTCTTGAGGCAGCGATTCCTCGTGATCCCTTTGATGGTGGGGAAGTCAGTGCCCTTGATGGATCGGGCAATGTTCACCACTTTCTGCAGCTTCCTTCGTGCAGTGGGAACACCGTCACTGGATAGACTGCTGCGGTTCAAGTAACTTGGCTGAGATCGGGCATTTTGGTCAACAAGGATGGGTTACACCAGCGCCTGTATGACTAGTGTAGGTGGGACATGTTGGTCACTATGGGCAAGTTGGACAGAAGGGCCTGTTTTGTGCTGTATGACTCTATGACAATAACTGGGTGGAAATGGGAGCAGCCGGAGAAAACCCACGCAGTCACAGGCAGAATGTACAAACTCCGTTACAGGCAGCGCCCGTAGTCAGGATCAAACACGGGCCTCTGGCGCTGTGAGGCAGCAACTCTACCGCTGCACCACCATGCTGCCCTTGAGTTGAGTGGAGATTGAAGAGATTCCTGTCTCTATCCAAACTCACCCCAGAGTAAGGTTGTCTCTCGTGCAGTCGGTCCAGACCACAACAAAATAAATAGCAACTCTGAACAGCAGCTTGAGGTGGGAATCAGAACGGCATCGAAGCCAACTAGGAATTATCTTCGTCTCCGGCCTCTCATCATCACTGAATGAGAAATAAATAGAACAGGAATAAAAGTTACAGCAGCATTTTGTCTCGCAGGCAATGACCCGTCCTCAGAAGCACGATTGAAATATAATAGCATGGCCAAAATACTCTCCATAACCAACTGCGGGGCAAATCACAGGGTCCAGACGGAAGACATTCTCCCCATTCCTGTGCCTCACAAGCACTACCCAGGTGGCAAGATGGCGGGTCTGGTAGACCCGTTATGTCACAGCGCCAGAGACCCGAGTTCAATCCTAACTTTGGATGCCGTCCGTGTGCGGACTTTGCACCGTCTCCCTGTGTCCGCGCGGATGTCCTCTTGGTGCTCCAGTTTCCTCCCACTGTTTGGTTTAGCTTCACGTTTATTATTGTCATGTGTACCAAGATGCAACCTCCCTTCCATTGCCTCCATGCGGTTGGGATCGATGCTGTCCGACAGTGTGAGGCAGCGACTCTATCACTGGGCACCGCAGTGCCCTCCCACCAGTTTCCACCGCGCATCAACGCACTTGATTCAGCACAGTGCCACAACTCGTTGAGCTCCAGTGAGTTCAATCCCAACCTCAGCTGTTTGTGTAGAGTTTGCACAGTTCTACCTGTCGCTGCATGACTGCGTGTGCAGTCGTTGTGATGTGGGAGGAAACTGGAGCATCCTGTGGAAAACCACACAGTCACAGGGAGAACGTACAAACTCCACACAGACAGCACCAGAAGGTCAGGATCAAACCTGGATCTCTGGCGCTGCGAGACAGCAACTCTACAAGCAGCGCCACTGTGCCATCTATGTACCTTCATCAGAGGGACTGCAATAATCAAAGAAGATGCCTCACCAAGAATCGTCTATAAATGCTAATCAAGTTTGCAATGCCTACAAAATGAAATTTAAAAAATAGCCAGCTTAAAGCTTTAAGGACAGCACAATGGCGCAGCAGAGACTTGGGTTCAATCAGGACTTTGGATGCTGGATGTGTGGAGTTTGTACGTTCTCCCTGTGACCATGTGGGATTCCTCCAGGTGCTCTGGTTTCCTTCCACATTACAAAGACATGCAGGTTTGCAGGTTAACTGGCCTCTGTAAATTGCCCATAGTGTATAGGATATGAAATGGGATAACATGGTGTTGGGGTGATCGATGGTTGGCATGGTCTCGGTGGGATATGGGCCTGTTTCCACGCTGACCTCTATATGAAAAGATGTACAATCGAAAGTCAAGGTGGCATCCGTGATCGGGGCCAACTTTTAAAGGGATCCGACAAGGATTTTCTCATTCATCACCATTCAAACATGCCATTGCTTATCAGGACTATGGAATTTGCCCTTCAAATCAAAATGACTCCTTTTGAAAGAGCAGATGGATTTGGGAGGTGAGAGCAGGTGGAAACTCAAGGCCAACAAAAGGCATCTGTATGTAAAACGGGCCGTTCTTTTCTTTCCCACCTGATCGTTCAAAAATAGCGAGGAATGAGGAGAGTCAAGATTACGTCAACCATTCTCCGGTAGGGCACCTTCCCACTGAGAAGGAATTTTGAGATACTGAGTTAAACATTGGGCCCTTTGTTTTGCCCGAATATGTTTACAGATCTATTTTCAGAAAACAAACTTCACAGTGCACTTTGCAGCCACCTCAGGACCAACGTGTGCATGAACACTGTGGGTAGAGATAAGTTAAACAATGAAGGGCGCACAGTGGCACAGCGGGTAGAGCCACTGCCTCACAGAGCCAGAGACCCGGGTTCAATCCTGACCTCGGGTGCATTCTGTGTGTGGAGTTTGCACGTTCTCCTTGTGACCGCATGGGTTTCCTCCGGGTGCTCTGGTTTCCTCCCACATCATAACGACGTGCGGGCTTATGGGTTGAGTTGCTCCTCGTGTGTAGGGAGTGGATGAGACAGTGAGATAATATAGTACTAGTGTGAATAGATGATCGATCGGTGGTTGGCGTGGACTTGATGGGCCGAAGGGCCTGTTTCCATGCTGTATCTCCAAACGAAGCACTAAGAATAAATAAAAACCTTGAACACAATTGCCAGTGAGAAACAATTTGGAATCTGTGTTCCAACACAAATCATTTTAGCATTACTGATGTGATAGACCACATAAACAAATCTCCCTTCCACTGACTCCATCTACACTTCACACTGCCTCAGCAAGGCCACTAGCATAATCAAGGACCATTCTCACTGGAGACACTGGACTGCTTTAATTGTTTACGGACTTTTATCTTGTCTACGTTATTCCCTTTGTAGGTTAAAATGAATGGCTTCGATTTCATCTATAAATTGTCCCTCTGACTGGCCATAGGATAGTTTTCACTGTACCTCGGGGATAAACTAAACTGGTAACGGCGTGGATTCGATGTTGAAAGAAGCGCCTGCCCAGTCCATCACAGCTGCTGACCCCCCCACCATCAAAGGGATCTACAGGAGGCACTCCTTCCAGCGCCAGATACCTGGGTTCGATCCTGACTACTGGTGCTGTCTGAACGGAGTTTGTACGTTTGTAGGTTAAAAGGCTTCGGTAAAATTGTAAATTGTCCCTCGTAGGATAGTGCTCGTGTACGGAGATCACTGGTCGGCGTGGATTCGATGGGCTGAAGCGCCTGTTTCCACGCTGTATCTCTAACATAAAATAGTAAGATTAAACGAGAACTTACCAGTTCGAAGTTTGATCTGTATTTTATGAGGAGTTACGATGAGTGATTACGTGAAGAACCCGTCCAGCACGCATGCGCGACATACTCCAAAGCAGCGGTGTGGAATCACAGAAGACACAATAATTGAAATAAACATAGTAAATAAAAGGAGAACTTAAATACCAGTTGATCTCTATAATTGAGGGTGGGAGCGGAGGGCACGTAATCCCTCATCGTAACTCCTCATAAAATACAGATCAAACTTCGAACTGGTACGTTCTCGTTTAATCTTACTATTTTACTTCGGAGTCACGTGAGTGACTACGTGAAGATTTTAAAGCTCTGTGATTTCAAACCGTGTAACAGTTCATACTTCACTCGCTGCCGGTCATTCGAGGGAGGAAGAATGTTATCGTAATCAACCATGAATCTGTTTGTAAAACAATAATGGTGTTATTAACAATAACAAGACCAAAATGCTCCCCTGGGCTTAAATTATATATTTGCAGATTCTAATACTTTTTCTGCAAATGATACAGGTTCTGCCAGCGGCTTGTTATAAAAGGTTTGGAACGTATACTCCCTAGACCACCCCGCTGTAGCCAGGTCCATAGGCACGTCCATCTTCTTAGCCACCGATGTGGATCCTGCCCTGGTGGAGTGAGATTTATACACGTTAGTATTTACTCCAGCAGCTCCCAGTACCTGCTTGAGCCACTTGAGATAGTTTGGCTCGTCATCCGACCATGAGGTTTCCTGTGGCTGACCCATAAGGCTTTTTCTCTCCCTCGGGGATTTCTTGTTGTGTCGATGTAATTCAATAAGTGGGTCATGACACATAACCGTGGTTCAGGTGGGTATGCCCGGAATCCCATGACTGGACCTGATGTTCCTGGTCTGCTCTGTTTGACCAGCCCCTGAATGGTAAATGTGACACGGTCTGGTGTTATAACCATATTATCCAATCGTAGTAGATGGAGGAACTGGACTCTTTGTGCTGAGACAAGTGCCATCAGCATGACCGTCTTCAGGGTTAGGCTGTTCCAGGATGAGGGGCCTGGCTGGTGACCATCCCCTAAGGTACATCAGGACCACACTGACATCCCAGATTTGGGTGTACCTAGGTCTGGGGGATTAGAGTTGAATATGCCTCTCCTGAGTTTGATCACCAGCGGGTGGTACCCTATGGCCTGTTGTCCTGGTGCCTGAGTTAAGTAGGCTGACAGAGCACTTCTGGCTGTATTAATGGCGCTGTAGCTGAGTCCTTCATTGTGGTGAAGACCTGCCAGGAACTCCAGTACAGGTTTTGTTGTAGTTGAATATGTAGTTCCTGTATTTGAACAGTATCTTCCCACTTCTTGATGTTCGCCAAGTATAGTTCCCTTGTGGATATGCGATGGGATGCTGTCATCGTGTCGATAGTGCTGTCTGACAAATCCAGGCCCAGCAGTGGTCTTCCCAATTCTGCAACCCAGGCCCAGCAGTGGTCTTTTCAAAATCTGCAACCCAGTAGTTTAATTTATCGTGGCATGGGTGGCTTATGCCTGATACTGGGTGAGTTAATAAGTCTGGGCTACTGGGAAAAGTCATTGGGGTTTTAATGACCATGTCGAGGACCACTGGGAACCATGGCTGTGTAGGTTAGTCGGGTACTATCAAAATACCTGAAGCAGAGTCCATCTGTATTTTGCGTAGTACCCGACTGATGAGGCCGTAGTACCTGACTGATGAGGTAGAAAAGGGGAGAACATAGAGATTAGATTCCCCCCCCCCCAGTTCAGCGGGAATGTATCCATTGCCGCTGCCTCAAGGTCTGGTTCCATGCGACATACATCAGTACGTGGTGATTCAATTGGAATACAAGGAAATCGATATCTGGTGTTCCATATTGCTTTGTAATTTCAGCAAATACTTTGGTTTAATATGTCTGTTACAGTATTTAGCTCACCTGGTAGGTAAGTTGCTGATGGTCAAATATGTTTGACGACATACCATTACCAATTGTTAAATAAATTGTCACATGATATCGATTTTATTCCGCCCATGTGGTTTGGTATATGCCACCACTGTGATGTTGTCAATTTATAAACGAACATGCAAAATGGTGCACTATTGAACAATATGCTTTTACCCATAGAACGCACTCAATATTTCCAACTAGGTTTTATGCCCAGTGTCTGTAGTGATGACGATTACAGATTAGTCAATTTACTACCTGTTCTTGATATGGGTTATTTTGTTTAAACACTAGCACCTTAGCTCTAATGGAAAGGTTCAAGTTAAGTAACTGGTAATGCTGCTACAAATTCCCAATTACTCTTGCCACTTTGTTGAATGGTTGGTTGATTGTTAACCATTAATTTGTTACAGGTTGCGCCAGTACGCTGACACTCCTTTTGGCAATGTTATAGACAAGTGGATAGAGTTAATTGAATACCAGACAGTCCATAGTTGTGGATGGTGTCAACGTAGAGTTATCTGGATTGTATGACAGAGCCCAGGCTAAATAAGTTTTAGTAGCTAATGCTGCTGATTTAGCTATTTCCATGGTTTTGTCTGTCGTTAATATCATTGAGACATGCCATGACAATATGTTCCTTAATAGTGTCAGGGCTGGTTTTTAATATCTTGGAAAACAGTTTTGGCTCATATTTAGCCATTGTCAATAATTTATACTGCCATAGTTACCCCATCCAGGTAAATTGTGGTATCTCCGAAGATCTTTTATGAATGGGTACTGAATAGTATGCATCTTTTAAGTCGATGTCTACCATAAAGTATCCTAGGAAATCCACGGTTAGCAGTTACAAGTTTTCCATTAAAGTGTGTATACCTGGTGAAAATATTCAAGTGGTTAAGTCAATGATGGTGCGACATTCGCCATCTTTGGGGTTTTTGGTACCAAAGGTTCATATTAGACTTCTTTATGACCCCTTTGTATATCTTCTCCAGTTCAGCTAGTCCCTCATGTTCTTTTTTAGTGGGAGGGTAAACCCCTTTGCATGCTGAACTGGTGCATGCTGAACTGGTGGCAAGTTTCTTAATTCAATTTTTATCCTTGAATACTTTTGGTATATAACTACCAAGTGTGATAGTTCTTCATGCTTCCAACCCAGGTGTAATTCCACCTCCTGTTAGTACAAACCCTTCACCTTTTATGTGATGGTAGGAACCACTCATCTGCCTTCACCGTTGTTTAGTGGTGTGTTCATTTCTTCGGTTTCTGGTTCCTTGTCCGTCGGAATGGTGTTGTTGGGGGGTGGCGCATTTTCCATGGGGCCCACTCTGGACCCTGGCCTGAAAAGGCTTACAGGGACTGGCATGCGGGCCCCGAGCTTTCACCAGTACCATTAAGTAGACGCCTACTGGTGGATGCGTGGAGGTACTGCTGTCTGGTTTTGTGTGGTTTGCTCATTCCAGGCCCTGCCCTCATGATGCCGAATATCTTGGATACTTCATGCAATTTTTAGGCTTGATTTGGTAACTTTACCAGATAGCAGGATCTGTGGTTGTGAGGTCAGCGTTCTCACAGTCCTGTGAATTTTTTAGGTTGAAGGCAGGTTTTATGACTTCCTTCCAGAGGTTGCGGTCGCATACTGTGTTGAACAGTAGGGTCAGGTGTTTTGCCATACTACCCTGCCCCTCTGGAATGAGCATGTGAAAATGATAGCCGATGATGTCAGGGGTATCAAATGCAATTTAAGATATTTGGGTTTTTAAATGCCCTGCTCAATGTACCCCCAATAATGGTAGGCACTTTGAGTAAATGCAATTTTGGGGAGGCGTGATAAAATCCAATGCCTCATGACTACCTGTCTTAGAGAGGTTTTTTGGAAAGACAGGTAGTAAGCTGGCCGTCAGTTAGACTGTAATGGCCATCTCGCTCGTGGTGTAGCCACATAGCGGTATCTCACACCCGGCAGCTCTTCCTGATCCTGTACCTCAAGCATACTCCCGATGTTGGTCACCCAGTGACCCCTCTTCATGACCAGCCCAGCCCTGGTCACCATCGATCTCCTCTGTTCAGGGAGATGGCCAGTGCTGTTAATGCACTGGAGCGGGAGTGTTATGCTCCCTTGGCGAGCTTGCCCCAGCTCCCGAGGCAAGTCTCGCTGGAGTTTTTTACTCCATGACCTTTCTCTAGGCTTGGAAAACAGACACTTACTTGCTCTCGGGCGGTAGTTTGAAGTGCCGGTTCCATCTTCCGTGTCTGTCTCCAGCCCGAGGTTTGGTTGCCAACTTTGCTCTAGAGGCTGCCTGCCGTTCTCGGGCGGCGTTTCTGCAGTTCTCGGGCGGCGAGTCTCCTTGTCGGAGTATGCAGGGATTACCGGCCAGTTTTTGAATTTCCCTCCAGTCCGCTGCTGTTGGTCAGACAGATCTTAGCGGACTGGGCATCGGCTCAGTACCCTGACTGTGGACCACAGCGTGTGCGGTCCAGGTGCCGCCTCTCGCCCCCTCCACTGACGGAACGCTCCTTCCCTGGAGTCGAACGGGGGCGGTTTCCCTCTGTGCTGCTTTGCTCCAGTTTCCCCTGGTGCACAAAGAGGAGCAAAGTTGTGAGTTTCAACCTGTAGCTAAGTACTTACCCATTAGTCCATTCCTTCAGGCTTGTAGCAGGAGCGCCCGTACTCCCGTTCGTCGCAGTTGCACTGCGTGAACGCTCATGTCGCGCATGCGTGCTGGACGGGTTCTACACGTAGTCGCTCACGTGACTCCGAAGTAAAATCTAAACTCTCTACCTCTAACCTCATTGGAGACCTTCAGACTATCTTTAATCAGATTTACTGGATTTTATCTTGCACTAAACATTATTCCCTTTATCCTGCTTGTGTACACTGTGGACGGCGATTGCTGGTCGTCGCGGACTCGGTGGGCCGAAGGGTTTATTTCCGTGCTGTATCTCTAAAGTCTAAAGCAAAGGCTAATGTATAGAAACATGACTGATAAGCCTCTGAGGGTAAACCAGGAGGAGGGGTGTGGCAGAGAGGGATAAAAATGGATGAGTGCTTCTTCAAAGTAAACGCGGGTGTCAAACGGATTACAATAGCCTCTTGGAGTGGACACAAAGCCAAGGGTCAGATGTGTACTGGAATGGCCAAGGGCCACAATCTAATCCCCCCGGAACGAACCTCCCATTCACAACTCCTGTAGAAAGCCTCCACCACCACCCACCTGGACAAGCGCTGGATGAAAAGCCTTTACCACCCACTTGAGCCCAATTACTCAACTGTGTTGATCTACATTGACAGTCCCACAAAAATCAGATGGTCTTTGGTTCTGCCTACTTGACAGTACGTACTCAAAGATCTTCTCCAGAGACTGTGAGATCGGCACAGTGGCACTGCTGGTAGAGCCGTTGCCTCACAGCACCAGAGACCCTGGTTCAATCCTGTCCTCGGGTGTTGACTGTGTGTGAAGTTTGCACGTTCTCCCTGTGACCGCGTGGATGTTCTCCGGGTGCTCTGGTTTATAGGTTAATTGGCCTGTGTATACTATATTGTCCCTAGTGTGTATGGAGTGGGCGTGATCGTGGGATAACATAGAACTAGAGTAAACAGCTTTGTAAACAGCTAGATGGTCAGCGTGAACTCGGTGAGCCAAAGGGCCTGTTTCCATGCGTTAGTAAAAATCTAAAGAAAAATTGTTAACCGAGAGAGGGAGGCTGTGGTGGGTGGGATAACATATAGGAGTAGTTATTTATGATCCATTTCTGTGAAATATAAACCACTTTTAATAAATGCATCAAGTACTTCCAGTTAAGAGCTAAAACTTTCACTGTTATTTCCAGAGGTGGGTGGCACAGTGGTGCAGTGGCAGAGTTGCTGCCTTGCAGTGCCAGAGTCCCGAGCTCGATCTTGACCTCAGCTGCTGCCTGTGTGGAGTTTGCACGTTTTCATCTGTGACTGCATGGGTTTTCTCCAGGTGCCCCGGTTTCCTCCTACATTCCAAAGACTTGCAGGTTTGTAGGTTAATTGGCTTTGGTTAAAAAGTGTAAATTGTCCCTGGTGCGTCGGTAAGTGCTAGTGTACAGGGTGATCACTGGTCGGCATGGACTCGGTGGGCCGAAGGGCCTTTTTCCATACTGTATCTCTAAAGACTAAAATAAAAGTCTGTGTATTTATTGCTCTCTTGTTAATTCATAGCTATGCACATCGCATGATTCCCAAATTACCCAAATAGGGAAGGCTTGACACAACGATAGCAGTCAGACAAGGATCTTTTCTCTGCAGCTTTACAGAGACAGCATATTCCTGTTTCTCCAGGAGCCGTTCCTCACCAGCCATAGTCAGAGAGTCATACAGCACGGAAAAAGGCCCTTCGGCCCAACCTGCCTGTGCCGCCAAGATGCCCCACCTACCCATATTTGACCCTTATCCCCCTAAACCTTTCCTATCCATGTACCTGCCCAAATGTCTTTATCTGCTGTTATCGTACCAGCCTCAACTACCTCCTCTGGCAGCTTATTCTATATACCTATCACCCTTTGTATTAAAATGTTGCCCCTCAGCTTCCTCTGGTTCTCGATTCCCCTACTATGGGAAAAAGACTCTGTGCATTCACCCTATCTATTCCTCTCATGATCTTAGACACTTCTATAAGATCATCCCTCATCCTCCTGCGCTCCAAGGAATAAAGTCCTAGTTTTGGAGCTGTTCGGGATGAACCATGACAAGGCCCCTTGCATCCTTCTTCACACCCTAGTCTCAACTCCACACGCTGCGAAGAGGGGATGGTTTATATGAGAATAAACTAATCTGATCTGATCTAAATTCTTTCCGTTGGAATCTCAGCCCACTACCCTGCACTGTGGTGCAGCGGTAGAGTTGCTGCCTCACAGTGCCTGAGACCCGGGTTTGATCTCGACTACAGGTGCTTGTCTTTACGAAGTTTGTACGTTCTACCTGTGACTGCATGGGTTTTCTCCGGGTGCTCCAGTTTCCTCCCACACTCCAAAGACGTATGGGTTTGCATGTTAATTGGCTCGGCAAAACAAATTGTCATATGTGGATGGAATGGAGCGGCTGGGCTTGTATACTCTGAAATTTAGAAGGATGAGAGGGTATCTTATTGAAACATATAAGATTATTAAGGGATTGGACACACTAGAGGCAGGAAACATGTTTCCGATGTCGGGGGAATCCAGAACCAGGGGCCACAGTTTAAGAATAAGGGGTAAGCCATTGAGAACGGAGATGAGGAAAAACTTTTTCACCCAGAGAGTTGTGAATCTGTGGAATTCGCTGCCTCAGAAGGCAGTGGAGGCCAATTCTCTGGATGCTTTCAAGCGAGAGTTAGATAGACCTCTTAAAGATAGCGGTCAGGGGATATGGTGAGAA
Source organism: Leucoraja erinaceus (assembly GCF_028641065.1). Taxonomy (NCBI): domain Eukaryota; kingdom Metazoa; phylum Chordata; class Chondrichthyes; order Rajiformes; family Rajidae; genus Leucoraja; species Leucoraja erinaceus. The sequence continues at coordinate 22,155,478 of NC_073396.1, forward strand.
GGCAGGAATGGGGTATTGAATGTGGATGATCAGCCATGATAGACAATAGACAATAGACAATAGACAACAGGTGCAGGAGTAGGCCATTTGGCCCTTCGAGCCAGCACCGCCATTCAATGTGATCATGGCTGATCATCCCCAATCAGTACCCCGTTCCTACCTTCTCCCCATATCCCCCGACTCCGCTATTTTTAAGAGCCCTATCTAGCTCTCACTTGAAAGCATCCAGAGAACCTGCCTCCACTGCCCTCTGAGGCAGAGAATTCCACAGACTCACCACTCTCTGTGAGAAAAAGTGTTTCCTCGTCTCTGTTCTAAATGGCTTACTCCTTATTCTTAAACTGTGGCCCCTGGATCTGGACTCCCCCAACATCAGGAACATGTTTCCTGCCTCTAGTGGGTCCAAGCCCTTAACAATCTGATCACAGTGAATGGCGGTGCTGGCTCGAAGGGCTGAATGACCTACTCCTGCACCTGTTGTCTATTGTCTATTGTCTATTGTCTATTGTCTATTCTCCCTAGCATGTAGGATTAGCCTGAGTGTACTAGTGTAGGGAGTTCGCTGGTCAGCCAGGACTGGGTGGACTGAAGGGCCTGTTTCTGCGCTGTATCTCTGCACTAAACAAAAACCAATCCATTTGCCTCTGAGCAAGTGAACAACCCACTGGGTACAAATAATGAAAGGGCAGAGTGCAGTCAAATTTAATGCATCAAAAAAATTCTTCAAACCAGCAGGTTGCAAAATATAGATCAGCAAAAAAGTCCCAAAAAGGAAAGTGTAAATATAACATCTCTCAAGAACTTTGAAAGGCAGAATCGAGAACTGCCCAACCACACAATGAATGTCTACAGCCACATCGTCACCACAGTGAAATTCAGAAGCAACTTACTGGAAACACCCATTAACATCCCTGAGCCCACACTGATAATGAAAGAACTCGAAAACAAGAGTGGCATGGTGGCACAGCGGTAGAGTGGCTGCCTTACAGTGCCAGATACTTGGGTTCAATCCACACAGGCAGCACCCGAGGTCAGCGTCGAACCTGGGTCTCTGGCACTGTGAGGCTGCAGCTCTACCGCTGCGCCACCGTGCCGCCCTATGTACATCCCACGCCTCCTGTGCATTGGTGAGCAATCACTTGTTCAATGTAGAATAATTAATCTTTGCACCGATGGTTTTGAAATGGAGTCATAGAGTTGACCCTAGTGTGCAGTGAGTGGATGAGAAAGTGCGATAACATAGAACTGGTGTGAACGGGCGATTGATGGTTGGTGTGGACTTCTTGGACAGTAATAGGCCATTCGGCCCACTCTGTAGCAATGTTACAACATTTTGAGATTTTAAAAATCAAGTCTGCAATTTATCCCATCAGATAAGGCACAAAAATAAGTTTAATTTGACATCTAATTCACTTTCATGTCTTCAGTAGTAAAAATGTTATGGCCATTTTCACACTCGGAAATGAGCATCTTGTTCCCTATTGCTTTTCCATTGACTTAACACAAAAGCTGTGATCGAGGACAGTCAAAAGCCCATAACTTTATTAAAAATTAAGAGAACTGAAAGAAATTTTCAGTTATTATAGAGTGAAGCATTCTGAAACAAATATGAAACAATCTTACTTGGATGACCTGAAATTAAAGCATATAATTAGTTAGTTACCCAATTGTAGCTAATTCCAAACTTCAATTACTAGATCTAAACATCTATCCATTTCTTAAGAAAAGATTAACATTTTTAAATAGTCTAAGTGTCCAAATAACATTCACAAAGAATTCACAATAAACCATGATTTTTAAATCTCATTTACATTAATTTATAGGCCAAATGGAAGGAATTTAGTGTTCAATTGCTGTAAATTAATGGCCATTAATCAGCTTTCGAGTGGGATCCTGTGGAACGCGCTGGTTTGGAACGTTCCCATTGCGGTGGATTTGTACCCCATATGCCCAGAAAAATACTGCAGGATTTAATGGGCCCCCAAATTAGCTACTCGAAACATAAAACTTTGTATAAAGGGATCTTAAGAAGCCCTTTTTAATGTAAAAATAAACAACCTACCTTCCGTTGTCCCCTGCATGAGATCCGTCCCGTTGTCGGCGGTCGCGGGTTTAGAGGATGATTTTTAACTTACTATAACAATTAAATTAACCAAATAAGTTTAAAAATAGCTGCAGCGAATGAACCTCGCAGCGATTTTTCGTCAGCAACTAAGTAGGCTGAACAACCTCGACTTGAATAGCCTAGGGAAAATTGCGTTTTAAACCCGCCCCCCCTCTCAACGGCGCCAAAATCGCGCACACGGGCTGCGACAGATCTGCAACCCCACTGAAGGTAGATTTTGCAACATACCTACACTATGTCCATGCCAACCATTTTGTCCGTCTGTATTAATCCCACTTGCCAACACCAGCAACAGGTTCTCTAACTTTTGGTGATGTTGACTGATTGATGATTATTGCCCTGGACAGATGCCAGAAATAAACAGACCATTCGGCCCAACTGGTGCATACTGGTGCATACTGCCACATATGCTCCTCCCCTTTCTGTCTTTCCATCGTGTGATTCTGCATATCCTTCTCCTGCTTATAATTCCCCTCAAATGCATCCGTTAGTTGTCTCACCCACGCCCTATGGCAGGGTTTTCCACCTTCTCCCCACTCTTGAATGACATAGTAATGATGACAATCATAGAACATAGGACGGCTCTGGAACGGGTCCCTCAGCCCACAATGTGTGTGCCGAACATGATGCCAAGTTAAATTAATCTCTTCTCCATATCCGTCCATTCCCTCCATATCCAAATGCCTACCTGAAAGTCTCTTCAACGTCACTGTCAAATCAGCCTCCACCACCACCCCTGGCAGCGTGTTCCTGGCACCCACCCCTCTCCATGTAGAAACACTTGCCCTGCATATCTCCTTTAAACTTTGCCCCTCTCACCTCCATGACAAACTATGCTTCAAGTTTTAGTTTTTAATGGAAACAGGTCACCAATCATCTTTCACCCGTTCACACTAGTTCTATGCTATCCCGTTTTTTTATCTGTTCCCTATACCCTAGCAGCATTTTTTTTGTTACAGAGGCCAATTAACCTACAAGCCCTCACCTCTTTGGGATGTGGGAGGAAACCGGAAAACGCAGAGAAAATCCACGCGGCCACAGAGAGAACGTGCAAACTCCACACAGTCAGTATCCAAGGTCATTATCGAACCCGGATCTCTGGCGCTGCGAGGCATTAGCATTACCTGCCACGCCACTGAGCTGGTTTCATTGTTTTATATCTTCTGTCAGCTCTCCCATCAACCTCTGATGTTCCAGAGAAAACGATCCATTTAATTAATGCAGCATAATTAATAACCAAATGTGATACATTGTCTAAAAAGGTGATGGAAGCAGATTCAGGGGTCAGTTTAAGAGAATGAAAATTGTGTCATGGTTTTGGCAAGCAAAAGAGACAATGATGAATTAGACAGCTCCCTTACTAACACAATGGACTAAATAAACTCATACCGTGTTGTAAGGTTCCATGGTTCTTTGGCACTCCCAGTAACCCATACACAGGATTGATGATGGCTTTCTAATAAAAAAAACTTTGTGTGAAATCTATCCTTAACAAAGTGGGTTTGCATAGCCTTCAATACTTAAGAAATGATTCAATAAAAACAGAACTGGAATAACCAGAAACCCATGTTTGATCCTGACCGTAGGTGCTCTCTGTGTGGAGTTTGCACGTTCTCCCTACGACCGCATGGGTTTCCTCCGGGTGTTCTGGTTTCCTCCCACATCCCAAAGATATGCGGGTTTGTAGGTCAATTGGCCTGTGTAAAATTTCCCTCTTGTGTGTAGGGAGTGGATGAGAAAGTGGGATAACATAGAACTAGTGGGAACAGATGATCGATAGTTGGCATGTGCTCGCTGGCCCAAAGGGCCTGTTTGCATGCTGTATCCCTAAACTAAACCAAACTAATTTGGGAGGACCAAAGGACTTGTTTCCATGCTCAATCTCTAAACTAAACTTTGATGTTGTCAAGCTGGAAAGAGTGCAGAGAAGACTTATGAGGATGTTACCAGGACTCGAGCTATAGGTAGATGTTGAGCAAGACCCTGGACTTTGGACCTATTGGCAGCGCGCAGGACGATGGGGGGTGTAGATGGGGCAAAATCATGGGGGCATAGATGGGGTAAACTCACAGAGTCTCTTGCACAGGGTAGGGGTATAGAGAACCAGAGGACATAGGTTTAAGGTGAGGGGGGAATGATATAATAGGGACCTGAGGGGTCACTTTTTTATGCCAAGGGTGGTGGGTGTATAGAACAAGCTGCCAGAGGAGGTAGTTGAGGCAGGTACTGTTGCAATGTTTAAGAAACATATCGACAGGTACATGAATAGGATAGGTTTAGAAGGATATGGGCCAAACTCAGGCAGGTGGGACTAATGTAGAAGTATCATGCTAGTCGGCATGGGCAGGTTGGGCTGAAGGGCCTGTTTCCACGCTGTATGAGTCTATGACTGTACAAACTAAATTCTAAACAAAACAGGGAGCAATAGGTTGCAATGTGGATTTGTAACTGGGAACTCTGCTGGGAAGTGGAGAAGCCAGTGCACAGACGTGTCTCATCAATTGTCAGCTAACTGTGTTACTCACTGAGTAGCTGAAGGAATGTGTGCTGCAGACACCATTTCCCAGTTAATGAGAAAGCAAGCAGTCCTCAGCCCGGGTTATAAATCCTTCCCCATTTCATCAAAAGAACATAAACTGGAAACCACCCAAAAAAAGGCAGGTCCCAGACACAAGCCATTATTCCACCATGGAACCACAACGCTGGCCTCCTTTAACTTCTACTGACGTTACAACTTATAGAAAAGACCTTATTCAGCTGGAAAGGGTGCAGAGAAGATTTACGAAGATGTTGCCAAAAGTTAGTGGTTTTGCAGATAGTGAAGATGGTTGTGAACGATTGCAGCAGGATCTGGATCGATTGGTCAGGTGGGCAGAGGAATGGTTGATGGAATTTAATACAGAGAAGTGTGAGGTGTTGCGTTTTGGGACGTCGAACAAGGGCAGGACCTACACTGTAAATGGTAGGCCTCTGGGTAGTGTTGAAGAGCAGAGCGATCAAGGAGTACAGGTGCATGGTTCCATGAAGGTCGAGTCGCAGGTAGATAAGGTGGGCAAAAAGGCTTTTGGCACTTAGGCTTTCATCAGTCAGAATATTGAGTATCGAAGTTAGGAGGTCATGTTGCAGTTGTATAAGACATTGGTGAGACCACATTTAGAATATTATGTTCAGTTCTGGGCACCATGTTATGAGAAAGACATTGTCAAGCTTGAAAGGGTTCAAAAAACATTTATGAGGATGTTGCCAGGGCTAGAGGATGTGATTTAATAGGAATCCGAGGGGTAGCTTTTTCACACAGAGGGTGGTGGGTGTATGGAACAAGCTGCCAGAGGAGCTAGTTGAGGTGAGTACTATGACGCCATTTAAAATACGTTTGGACAGGGACATGGATAGAGAATGTTTAGAAGGATATGAGTCAAACACAGGCAGATAGAACTAGTGTACATTGGGTATCATCAGCTGACTAAGTCCAGTCATGTTTATGCACAGATACTGCGATGTATAGGTGCAATGAAAATCATGCTTGCAGCAACATTGCAGCCTCGTAGATTCAGACAATACACAAAACATAAATAATACATAAATTACACAAGACGGTAAAAGAATAATATATTTCTTTATAGACTATTAGTTTAGTTTAGTTTAGTTTAGTTTAGTTTAGTTTAGTTCAGAAATACACCATGGAAACAGGTCCTTTGGCCCACTAAGTCCACACCGACCACACTAATATGTTATCCCATTTTCACCATTCATTCCCTGCACACTAGGAGCAATTTACAGAAGGCAATTAACTGACAAACCTGCAAATCATCGGGGGGGGGTTGGAAGAAACCGAAGCACCTGGACGAAAGCCACGCGGTCACAAGGAGAACACACAAACTCCGCACAGAAAGCACCCGTAGTCAGGATCAAACCCAGCTCACTGGCGCTGTGAGGCAGCAGTTCTACCAGCTGCGCCACTGTGCCGACCAGGTTCTAAAGGGATCAACGGATTTGGGCAGATGGTCTGCAGGTGGATGATCAGCCATGACCACATTGAATGGTGAAGCAGGGAGGAAGGGCTGAATGGCCTCGGACTGTTCCTATCTTCTGTGTTTGTATAAACTGTACCTGTGCATACAAGAACAAACCCAATTTCTCTTTAAATAAAAATGACACAAATTGCTGGAGTAACTCAGTGGGCCAAGAAGCAACTCTGGAGAACATGGGTAGATGACGTTCTGAGTCAGGACCCTTCTTCAGACTGATTTTGGTGGTGGGTGGGGGCAGAGGAAAAAGCTGGTAGAGGGGGGGGGGCAGGGCAAAGCCTGGCAAGTGATGGGTGGAACAGCTAAGGGAGGGGTTTTGATGGGCAGATCGTTGGACAAAGGCCGGAGATAAAAAGACAAAAGGTGGCATAAGGATAGATGAGGAAAGTCCCCACATGTAGAAGCAAGGAGTTGCAGATACTGGTAAATACACAAAAGGATACAAAGTGCTGAAGTAACTCAATAGGTCAGGCAGCATCGCTGGAGAACATGGATAGGTGACGTTTCAGGATAAAGCTCCCCAACCTCTACTACTTCAGTTTCATTTTGAGATACAGCATGGAAACAGGCCCTTTGGCCCACCGAGGCCATGTTGGCCATCAATCACCTGTTCACACAAGTTCTATGTTATCCCACTTTCGCATCAACTCCCTACACACTAGGGGCAATTCACAGAGGCCAGGTCGCTTACAAACCTGCACGTCTTTGGGATGTGGGTGGATAGCGGAGTTCAAGCAAGTCAGACCTCAAGCAGCGCAGAATTGAAACGTGGCTTCAGATGTCAATGTTCTCTGCCAAAGAGCCAAGCCAAAGTTGGTTAAAACAAGCACTAAGCCATCGATCGCTTGATCACAAACCCTTACTTTACCAGGCAGGCAGCAACAACACATAATCACCACCTAACCTTCCACAACAACGTCAGACAGGAGGATTACAGTAATTAGTGTTTTAGTTTAATTCTCTGTGTGCACATAATGGAAATTCCATTCTTTATACTTTTAGACCTTGAACTTTAAAGATACCGTGCGGAAACAGGCCCTTCGGCCCTCCATGCCGACCAGCGATCACCCCGTACGCAAACCCTATTTTACACACTAGGAACAGTTTCCAACCCAAGCAACCAACAAACCCGCACGTCTTTGGAGTGTGGGAGGACAGCGGAGCGCCTGGAGAAAACCCATGTGGTCACGGGGAGAACGTACAAACTCCCCACAGACAGCACCCGTATTCAGGATCAATAGACAACAGACAATAGACAATAGGTACAGGAGTAGGCCATTTGGCCCTTTGAGCCAGCACCGCCATTCAATGTGATCATGGCTGATCATCCCCAATCAGTACCCCGATCAAACCTAAGTCTCTGGCGCTGTAAGGTAGCAGCTTTACCTCTGTGCTGCCGTGCCAGTAAGGATGGCAGATTTCCTCCAATGAAGGACATTAATGAACCATATGTTCTTTATTAAAGAACAGTACACCCATAGGTTCATGATTGGTTTCAACCAATGTTAGCTCCCTACCGCTGAGACTCCAGGTACACTCAATCAATGATATTGATTAGGTCACGTTGTTTACAACAAGACACCCAAAACAGACAGTCTAGAGTCATAGAGTTGTACATTGCGAAAACCTGCCCATGCCAAGCAAGACGCCCCATATATAGGGAGGTTGGGCAGGCTTGGACTTTATTCCTTGGAGCACAGGAGGCTGAGGGGTGATCTTATAGAGGTGTATATAATCATAAGAGCAATGGATAGGTTTAATGCTCACTCTTTTGTCCAGAGTAGGGGAATCAAGAACCAGAGGACATAGGTTTAAGGTGAGAGGGGAAATATCTAATGGGAACCCGAGGGGCAATATTTTCATATATAGGGTGATGGATTTATGAAACGAGCTGCCTGAGGAGGTAGTTGAGGCAGGTACTATAACAATATTTAAAGACATTTGGGCAGGCACATGGAAAGGAAATGTTTAGAGGGATTTGGGCCAAACGCTGGCAGGTGGGGCTAGTGTAGATGGGGCATCTTGGTTGGTACGGGCAAATTGGACTGAAGGGCCTGTTTCCACACTGTATGACTCTATGACACTATTAGCCTGAAGTGCTAGTCCTCTTTCTCTTTCCACAGACGTAGAACATAGAACCGTACAGCAGAGGCACAGCCCCTTTGGTCCACAATCTCCATGCCGCACATAAAACCAAGATAAATTCTTCTCCACTGCCCTAACTTGATCCACCCCTCTCCCCCCAACCCATGCCCTGCAAATCCATCTTGCCAATTATACAAAAAGAAGGTGCAGCTGGTGAAAAGGGAGGGGGCCCCAGGGTGACCGAGCGTGCGTCCTGTTGGTGGCGATGGCCTGAAGCAAGCGTTGTCCTCACGGGGCTACAACATCAGCCACAACTATAGCCGCGTCAGCCGGAGCGTGCAGCGGGTGGAGAAGGGGGCTCGCTGATGCAACGTGCAAGCTGGCGGTGGCATCGCAAGCCAGGCTGTAAGCCAGCCAGCGGTGGAGACAGTAGGTCAGTCTGCTATAACCAAAATCCGTTATAAAGGTGTCCGTTAAAATGAGGGATTACTGTACTTCGCTGAACTGTACGCAAAAAAGAAAAAAAAATCACTGTACGTCTGTACATGTACTGTAAAGAACTATTGAGGTGAGCTGCCTTGAACCGCTACAGTCCTTCTGGTGAAGGTGCCCCTGTTATGTTTTGAGGCTGAGGTTCTGGATATCGGGTCACTGATGATAAATATCCAAGCCTAGATACTGGTTGCGGAGCTGGAGACAGTGGTATTCCCGTTATCCATCAAGGTGGGAGTGATGGTGGTAAACTGTAAATAACTGCTCTGTATTTTATAGATCGTACACCTTGCAGCCACAATGTGCTAGGTGTGGAGGGAGAGTGTGTGTGTGTGTGTGTGTGTGTGTGTGTGTGTGTGTGTGTGTGTGTGTGTGTGTGTGTGTGTGTGTGTGTGTGTGTGTGTGTGTGTGTGTGTGTGTGTGTGTGTGTGTGTGTGTGTCAGGAGTCAAGTGTTTATTGCCATGTCCCAGACAGAACAATGACGTTCTTACTTGCAACAGCGCAACAGAATGTGTACACATGGTACTCTGCAAACAATACAAGACATGAGAAAACAAAGTGCACAATTTTTTTACACACACACACGCGCGCGCACACACGCGCACACACGCGCGCGCACACATTAACACGCACGCACACACACACACACACACACACACACACACACACACATACACACACACACACATAAACACATACAATAATAGTGCAAAAAGACACATACAAATACCCCCACCCAAGTCTATGTAGTTCAGAGCTTATTTGAGGTTGTTGTGTTTAATAGCCTGATGGTTTTAGGGAAGAAGCTGCACCTGAACCTGGACGTTACAGTTTTCAGGCTCCTATATCTTCTTCCCAATGGCAGGAGTTCAAATGGGTGTGTGGCCAGGGTGGTGTAGGTCTCTGATGATGCTGGCTGCCTTTTTGAGGTAGCACCTCCTGTAAATCCCTGCGATGGTGGGGAGGTCACGATAGATGGGGTGCCAGCTGAATAAGCTGCTGAACAGTGTCAAGCGTCTGGTGTGTTGGTGTAGGTGTATTCATCCGGTTAAATGAGCTTTATTTATTTTTGGTAAAACATGTTTGGTGAGTTCAGGCCATGGTCAAACATAGATCCCTGGTGGAAGAGAGCCAATCTTTTAGGAACTGGGAGAGTATTTTTGTGACTCCTGCTTGGCTGGGGTTCAATGGGAAGCCCTGGACTTAATGACAAGATTGGACTTCTCCTCTGAGAAGCAAAACATTCTCTGCGCAGTCCAACGCTGGCAAGGAAATGTCTACGAGAAGCTGAAATCTCTGGCTGATTCCCGTAAATACTTGACCCTAATAAACATTAAGGCTTTCACAATATTTTAACTCACAAAGCATCAGTGGTGAGAAAGTTTGCTGTTGCATTAAAAATTATATGGCTGGCTGTAATGGAAACAAGGAGTCATCGAGTCACGGAGTCATCGAGCCACACAGGATGGAAACAGGCTCTTTAGACATTAGACCAGAGATACAACACAAAAACAAGCCACTCGGCCCATCAAGTCCGTGCCAACCAGCGATTCCCATACATTAGCACTACCCTACGCATTAGGGACAATTTACCTATTTTGCCAAAGCCAATTAACCTATATACCTGCACGTCTTTGGAGTGTGCTAGGTAACTGGAGCACCCGGAGAAAACCCACAGGGAGAACGTACAAACTCCATACAGACAGCACCCGTGGTCAGGATCGAACCCGGGGTATCTGGGGCTGTAGGGCAGCAACTCTACCGCTGCACCACTGTGCTGCTCTGCGGATGGATCAAGGCCGGAGATCAAAAGGAGATACAAGGATTCGAGATGAGGTGTGAATTGTGAGGCCAGAGGGAGGTGTGACTACCATGAACAGCTGACCGATGGTGTGCTCAGAGGGCCGAAGAGCCCGTTTCCATGCTGTATCTGTTAACTAGAACTAAACAAGGGCCTGTGCCACTTGGGCGACATTTGCGCATCACGCAGATGGCCGCAAAGATTTTGTACATCCCAAAATCCTGGGGCGCTGCGCGCGACCGCGCGTCACTGCCTACGTCACCACGCACTATGTGCGCATCACGTGCGGCGTGACGCATAAATGATAAATTACGCGCAAATTACAAGTGGGACAGGCCCTTAACAACTGTTTCCTTCCGTTGAAACAAAACGAAAAAGGAGACTTTATTAACGTGTCTCAGATCATGAGGCAATGGATGAAGGGAATGTTCAAAATCTTTTTTTCCCAGGTTAGTGAATTCTAAAACTAGAGAGCACAGGCTTGAGGGCAGAGATTTACGAAAGAACTCAGGCAACATTTTCACTCAGACTGCAATCTGTATTTGAAATGAACTTCCAGAAGAAGAAGGCACCGGGGCGCCCAAATTGCCCACGCCGACCAAAATGTTCCATCCACACTAGTCCCCACATAATAATAATAATAATAATAATAATAATAATAACAAATTTTATTTATGGGCGCCTTTCAAGAGTCTCAAGGACACCTTACAAAAATTTAGCAGGTAGAGGAAAAACATGTAAGGGGAAGTAGAGACATGACTAGTACACAAAGTAAATACAGAATTCAATACAAAACACAATATGAGGCTATTAATGCACAGATGAAAAGGGACGGCACGTGGGGCTAAGGATAGGCAGAGGTGAAGAGATGGGTCTTGAGGCGGGACTGGAAGATGGTGAGGGACACGGAATTGCGGATCAGTTGGGGGAGGGAGTTCCAGAGCCTGGGAGCTGCCCTGGAGAAGGCTCTGTCCCCAAAACTGCGGAGGTTGGACTTGTGGATGGAGAGGAGACCAGCTGATGTGGATCTGAGGGACTGTGAGGGTACATTTGGCCCATATATCTCGAACCCTGTCCTATATATGTACCTGTCTAAATGTTTCTTAAACATTGCGATATTACCTGCCTCAAATCCTTCCTCTGGCAGCTTGTTCCATACACTCACAACTCTTTGTGTAAAAAACGTACCTCTCGGGTTCCTATTACATCTTTCCCCCCTCAACTTAAACCTATGTCCTCTGGTTCTCGATTCCCTTACGCTGGGTAAAAGACTGTGCGTTTACCCGAGCTATTCCTCTCATGATTTTGTACAACTCTACAAGATCACCCTTCATATTCCTGCGCTCAACCTCTCTCTATAGCTCAGTCCCTCAAGCCCTGAGAGTAGGTTGAGAAAAGTTTGTGTTTCCAGACAGGAAGACTCTGGAGAGACAAGTGACGATTGTGGTCTGGCCTTTTCTGGAGGGCGGCTTTGTGTTCACCTCTTCCTGACTGAGTCAAACGCGTTTAAAAGTAGACATCAATGTCTCTGTCTTACTCATTCGGGTGGGGTGGGGTGGGGTGTGTGGTGGGAGAGGTGAGGTGGGGAGAGACACGGATGGAACATCCAACACTGGAAAGAATGGTTTAATGGTTAAATGACTTTAGACTTTATAGTGATGCAGCACAGATACATGCCCTTCCACTCACCAAGTCCCCGCCGAACAGCAATCACCCCGTCCACACTAACACTATGCTACACACAAAGGACAATGTACAATTTTTATACCGAATCCAATTAACCTACAAACCTTCTTTGGCCTGCGAACCGGGATCAGGGATGAGGGATTTAGTCATAGAGTCATACAGCAGAAACAGGCCTTTCAGCCCAACTTACCCATGCTGCCCCTCCCATCTACAGTAGTCCCACCAGCTCATATTTGACCCAAATCCCTCCAAACCTTTTCTATCCATGTACCTGTTCAAAAGTCTTTTAAATGTTGTTATAGTACCTTAGGTTGTAATGGGGGGGGGTCACAGTTTAAGGATAAAGGGGAAATCCTTGAAATCCTTTAAAACCGAGATGAGAAGAACTTTTTTCACGCAGAGAGTGGTGAATCTCTGGAACTCTCTGCCACAGAGGGTAGTTGAGGCCAGTTCATTGGCTATATTTAAGAGGGAGTTAGATGTGGCCCTTGTGGCTAAGGGGATCAGGGGGTATGGAGAGAAGGCAGGTACGGGATACTGAGTTGGATGATCAGCCGTGATCATATTGAATGGCGGTGCAGGCTCGAAGGGCCGAATGCCTACTCCTGCACCTAATTTCTATGTTTCTATGTTTCTATGTAATACCTGGCTGTACCCGACCCATTTTAAAATGGTATTCCTCCCTCAATAATTGGCACAAGCAAGGATTCCTCACGCCATCCTTGAGATGGTGGGAAGGTCACCAATCAGGAAGTTTACAAGTTGACCCACAAGCTTTATAGATTATTAAACAGAGGGTCTAATTGTGTTTGACATGTTAAATTACGAGCCAAAATGCATTAGGTCTCTCCTTCCTTTGGCGGTGAAATAAGAAATTGGAGGCTATCTCCGCCCGAGGTCAAACGGTTTATGAGTGAAACAATTCGTCACAAGGCAAGAAAGGGAAAGAAACACATTGATGTTTGTTTTGCAGTAATCAGGTTTCACACTGTGTATTTACAGTGTTCCGAAAGATGCAAATATCCGAGAAGAACCTGCTGTTTACTGCTGTTCCGAAAGTCAACCGATCGGGAAGAATGAAGGTGTTTGTTCCTTTGGCTCGGTGGGTTGGACAAGCTCTGACTTTAGTTAAACAGGTTGCCGCAGTGCCCTAGGCTGCACTATTCTCCACTCGCTGCTTGTTTTGGCAGAAGAACAATTAGTTTAGGAGCCGATCAAGTGTCCAAGGAAACACTTACTAACGGTAGTTTCATGTTTAGGGTTGATTTGGCTTCATAGGGTGGAAGGACTTCAAAGAAAGAACGTATTTATGGAGGGCATTCTATATCCCTGAGGGAATGTCACCCAAAGCAATGCTTTTCATCGACTCTCGCTCCCACACAAGCATCACCTTGATTTTTCATCCTTGCTTTCCAATCCACCAGCAGTGGCGCAGCTGGTAGAGCCGCTGCCTCGTGACGCCAGAGTCCCGGGTTCGATCCCGACCTCGGCTGCTGTCTGTGTGGAGTTTGCACGTTCAACCTGTGGATTTTACCCAGGTGGATTTCTTCCAGGCGCTCCGGTCTAAACCCACGGGCCTTTAGGACGCGTGAGGAAACCGGAAACCGTAGCGCCAAGAGGAAACCCACGCGGTCAAGGGGATAAAGTGCAAACTGCCCCGTATAGGAAGGAACCACAAAATGGTCAGCTGGTCAGGCAGCATCTCTGGAGGAAAGGAATCGGTGACGTCTTGGGTCGAGACCCTTCTTCAGTCTGAGACTCAGGGGAGAGGGAAGCTAGAGGTATGTAAAGATACAGAACAGATCAGAGCCAGAACCGACGGCCAAAGAGCCCACAATGGTCCAATGTTGGTTGTGGAGGAAGTGATAATGAGGGGGTATGAACAGTAAAACTAGCAGGACGATTAGTGTGGGGAAGGGGCAGAGAGAGAGGGAATGCAAAGGTTACTTGAAATTAGTGAAATCAATTATCATACCGCTGCCCAAGCAAAATATGATGTGAAAATACAAGAGAAAATCTCTAGTAGCTACCAATCGGAACTGGATGTGAAATCTGTCAAAACAAAATTAGATGACAGATTATCTGTTCTCTCCCCACAGACACCGTCTGACCAGCTGAACATTCCTTACATTTTCTGTAATTTTTTAAAACAATAATTGCTTACCATGAAGCAACATCTTTATAATTCACATTAGATTTCAATTTTTATTTTGAACTGATATTTAGATAGTTATAGAGTCATACAGTGTAGAAACAGGCCCTTCAGCCCAACTTGCCCACATCGGCCAACATGTCCCAGTTACACTAGTCCCACCTGCCTGCGCTTGGTCCATATCCCTCCAAACATGTACCTGTCCAACTGTTTCTTAAACATTGGGATAACCCCAACCTCAACTACCTCCTCTAGCAGCTTGTTCCATACACCCACCACCCTTATGTGTCTGTTTGGAAGCTGCAAGGCCTGTTTTTTTGGACACAGCAACGTTTCAGCTTAAGCATTCAAGTCAAGTTAACACCTTGTCATCAGTGTAACACCGGTGATATTTTTAAAGGGCAACCACAAAATCTAGGCTTGTTTCCCTAAAGGTGAGGATAAATGGTTTGTTCTGTTTCTGAAGTGTGTTTTGAAGTTAACTAAATCTCAGTAAGCAAGCAAGCACTGTTGTGAGATATGGCATTTCTGGCAAGGACTCAATTTATTGCCCTTGGTTGCCGATTAGGTTACAGAGGGCAGCAGGCTGGCGCAGTGGTAGAGTTGCTGCCTTAGAGCGCCAGAGACCCTGGTTCAATCCTGACTCTGGGTGCTGTCTATACGTAGTTTGTACATGCTCCCCGTGAGCGCGTGGGTTTTCTCCGGGTGCTCCAGTTTCCTCCCACACTCCAAAGACGCGCAGGTTTGTAGGTTAATTGGATTCTGTAAATTGTCCCTAGTGTGTAGGATAGAACTAGTATGCGGGTGATCGATGGTCGGCACCAACTTGGTGGGTCGAAGGGCTTTTTTCCACACTGTAACCCTAACTCTAAGAGCTATTAACACGGAAACCTGAGTTAAATGGAGACACGGAACTACAACACAAGTACAACACAAGGTGCTGGAGTTACTCAGTGGGTCAGGCGTATCTGTGGAGGGAATGGACAGATAACATTTCGAGTCTGGGCACTTCTTCAGTCTGAATGCTGAGTGTCTCCAGCACTTTGTGTTCTGAACCTAAGTTTAAGTCTGTTAAGATCATAAGCTCATAAGACATTAGAACAAAATTAAGCCATTCGGCCCATCTACTCTGTGAATTGATCATGGTTGATTTTTTTCCCCTCTCAAAAAATGTCCTTCCCGTAACCTTCGAAGCCCTTACTAATCAAGAACCTATCAATCCCTGCTTTAAAATTACCCACCACCGCTGTCTGTGGCAATAAATTCCACACACTCACAACCCTTCACCTCACCTCCTTTCTAAAGGTAAAGACTTTTATTCTGAGGCTGTGCCCTCTGGTCCTAGATACTCCCACTCCTTTAAACATCCTCGCCATATCCACCATATCCAGGCTTTCACTATTCATGGTCATACAGCATGGAAACATGCCGTTCAGCCCAACTTACCCACAACAACCAACATGTCCCATCTACACTAGTCCCACCTACCTGCTTTTGGCCCATATTCCCCTGAACCTACCCTATCCATGTACCTGTCTAAATGTTTCTTAAACGTTGCGATAGTACCTGCCTCAACTATCTCATCTGGCAGCTTGTCACATACACCCACCACCCTTTGTCTAAAACCTCAGGTTCCCATTAAATGTTTTCACCCTCACCTTAAACCTGTGTCCTCTGGTAGGTTCAGCAAGAATCTGGAACTAAACCAAAAATAGCCAGTAGAGATGACCAGAAAACTATCGTATTCACTATAGTATTGTGCCCCCATCGTCGGAAACTTCGCAGCTTCACTAACAACACATTTCCTGAGAACATGCTCTTGATTTGCGGTCTGAAGATACCTGTCTCGCCCGCTGTGGAAGCAGGAGAGGGAAGCCACCGAGCCCGGCTCCTGCTTGCCCCTGAAGACAGGGAACGGTCAGGGAGCTGGAGGGAGGGGGCGATGGCAGAGGAATCTGGACCAAGGGCCAGTGGGAAGAACAATGGGGGATTTACCATCTGCACCCTCAAGGCCGGCAGTGGGAGGCACCCACGGGGCATGATGGTTGATGGTGGCCGGGCGAGAAGAGGGACGATGGCTGGAGGCGATGGCTGCAACGCTGCCTTTAAGGCCAACTGCAGTCGGGACTGTGAAACGGCGGCAAAACTCGGTGACTCTTGCATATAGACTCAGTGGGCTGCTCCTATACGTTAACATGTACAGATTGTACTTGGATATGGCAATAACCTCACTGATCTGTATGCAAGATAAGAAGATAGACACAAAATGCTGGAGTAAATCAGCAGGTCAGGCAGCAGCTCTGGAGAAAAAGGATGCATGACGTTTTGGATCGGGACCCTTCTTCAGACTGCAGACAGCAAAAATAGAAGCTCACTGTACCATGGTACACATGATAGTAAAGAAATCATTGAACCATTGAGCTTTTGGTCTTTCTGTCTCCCACCTCCAAACTCACACTTGTGAACACCTACACTCCTCTCCATTCGGTCCAGAGCAGAAGGAAGTTGATACATGAATACGTGCAGCTGAGCACAAAATCTCATCCCCCTTCTCCCGTGAAACAAAACAGGACAAAGCGTCGTGAGAAATTGCAAGGATATCAGAAATTCCAGGCAAATTCCAGGCAGTGGGAATTACTTGACTGTGTTATCAAAATATTGTTCATTCCAGTTTTTTCCCCCCCCCCGTCCACAGTTGAGGGTTTTGTAGTTATCGAGTGCAACCAAAATAATCCATACGTTCATAGTTGAGGTAACTCAACGAGTCAGGCAACATCTTCTTGTTTGGACTTCCATTTTTGTTTTGGGCGGCACTGTGGCGCAGTGGTAGAGTTGGTGCCTTACAGCGCTACAGACCCAATTGCAATCCTGACTGTGGGGGCCGTTTGTACGGATTTTGTACGTTCTCCCCGTGACCGCGTGGGTATTTCCCGTTTCCTCCCACACTCCAAAGACGTAAAGGGTTACAGATTAATTGGCTTTGGTAAAAATTGTAAATTGTCCCTAGTGTGTAGGATAGTGCTAGTGTATGGGGGTTACTGGTCGGCACGGACTCGACGGGCCGAAGGGTCTGTTTCCATGTTGTGTCCTAAAACTAAACTAAACTAAACTAAAACTGGAGAAAAAGGACGTGTGATGTTTCAGGTCTTGAGCCTTCTTCAGACTTTCCCAAGCAGGAATGTCACCCATCCCTATTCTCTGGAGATGTTGCCTGACCTGCTAAGTTACTCCAGCACTTTGTATCTATCTTTGGTATAAACCAGCATCTGCAGTTCTTAGTTTCTATGTTTCTTCATAGTTGAGGTTATTATTCAAGAGCCTGATGTTTTCTAAGAAGCTTTTCTTGAACCTGGTGGTCACGGTGTTTAGGCTTCTACACCTTCTTCCCGATGGTAGGAGTGAAATGCAAGCGTGGCCAGAGTGGTGTGGGTCTCCGGTGATACTGACTGCCTTTTCAATACTGTGCCTCCTATTGTATAGTTGGATGGTGGGGAGATGAAGACCTGTGATGGACCGGGCAGTGTCTACCATTCTCTGTAATCTCCTTCATTCCTGGGTGTTCAAGTTGCCAAACCATGCCATGATACAACTGGTTAATAAGCCTGTAGAAGTTCAATAGAGTATTGGTTGTCATACTGAGTCTTCTCAATCTCATCGTTCCCACATACCTAGGTGTATAAGATCATGAGAGGAATAGATAGTGTAAATGCACAGTCTGTTACCCAGAGTAAGAGGTACCGCCCTCCTTGTGTTTCAGATTCAGATTCAGATCAGATTCAATTTTAATTGTCATTGTCAGTGTACAGTACAGAGACAACGAAATGCATTTAGCTCTCCCTTGAGAGCGAAACGTTCCAAACCGATTTTGGCCCATCATCACTCTCTGCAATGCCTTCCGGTCGGAAACAGAGCAGTTGCCATACCATACTGTGAGCAGTTGGTAAGGATGCTCTCGATGGTGCAGCGGTAGAAGTTCACCAGGATCTGAGGAGACGGATGGACCTTCTTCAGTCTCCTCAGGATGAAGAGACGCTGATGAGCCTTCTTGATCAGAGTAGAGGTATTGTGGGTCCAAGAGAGGTCTGTTTGACATCTCCTCGCGGTACCGTTGTCCGACGAGCCTTCGGGCGCGTTCCACCGTTTTGGCCCATGTCCCTCAAATTTTTCCTATCCAGTTGTTGGAGATACTCTCTGCCACACAAGTGGAGAGAAATCCACCATCCTCCTGACTTGTGCCTTGCAACTGTAGTTTTAGTTTTAATTTTAGTTTTACAGCATGGGAAATGGGCCTGTCATCATCCTGTACATTATTAGTTCTATCCAACACACTTGTCACAATTTACAGAAGCCAATTAACCTACAAACCCACACATCTTTGGAATGTGGGAGGAGTCCAGAGCACCCGGAGAAAACCCACACAGTCACAGGGAGAACATAAAAACTCAGCACAGACAGCACCCGTGGTCAGGATCGAACCCTGGACTCTGGCACTGCGAGGCAGCAACCCTACCGCTGCGCCACTGTGTACCCCTAAATAATGCATCATCTCATCTGCACCTTCAATAAAACACCTCTTAAGAACAGTCTGAGCAGTAAAGTCCCATTCATCTCTGCCTGATTTTATTCAGCTTTTTTGCCACCACCTTAACCATATATAACCATACTCACATAACCATAACCTTCACTCAGACTTCCCTTGTGGTGGTAGACAAAACAGTGCATCTGCAGGAAACACCTCTTATCCTAGTTTGTATTTCAGGGCAAAGTCATAACTCTCGATTCCCAAGAGCAATCTCTGCCGTCTTACTGGTGCTTGGAACTTAGGGATTTTTAAGATCTGCTTTAAGGGCGAGTGATCAATTTCCACTCCAAATTTCCTTTTGTTGAGGTAGGTGTAGAATTTCACACATCCATATCCAATTGCCGATAGTTCACCGTTCTCCGTCAGTATATCTTGTTTCTGTCCGTAAGAATGTTTTAATGCAAATACCCCAAGCATTCCAACTTACACGAGAAATATTCCCAGGTCTTTAGTAAAGTAGCAAACCACTGTATATAGAACATCGAGCTAAGGACATAGAGCATAGAACAGCACAGCAGGAGAACATGCCCTTCTGACCACAATGTCTGTGCTGAACATGATGCCAGTTTGAGAGACATGCTGAATTTCCTCAGTCTCCATAATTCAGGAGAGACATCCTGTCACGGATTCATGGGGATACACGTTACATCCCAGGAGACCACTCAACCACCATCTTGTGTCAACTCTCTCAAGAGTCATAGACTCTTGCCCATGCCGACCAACATGCCCCATCTAAACTAGGCCCACATGCTTGCGTTTGGCCCTTATCCCTCTAAACCTATCCTATCCATGTACCTACCTAAATGTTACTTGAACGTTGTTATAGAAGAAGCCATAACTCTGATCCTATCCCACAGCACTACAAATATTTATTTTCCAGGTATTAGTCAATAGTTCACGAGAATTCTATTGTCACATGCACCTAGGTACAGTGAAATTCCTATTTTGCTTATAGTTCCATTAAAATATGACTAAACTGTAAGATGGTGCATTACATTGAGACAGTACAAAAGAGTCGCCACGTTTCTGGTGCCTACTTGTACCCTGCAAGGTAAAAGTTGTGAAAAATGTGGTAACATAACCATGAAGGCCCGTTGTCCTGGATGGAAGTTGCAGGGGTTGGTGTTGTCCTGCACTACTGCTCTGCTGCTCTGTGCTGCTGCAGGCCTGGTCTGTTCTGCTTACTCTGCCTCTTGGAGCGGCACCTGATCTAATCGAGCTCCAGGCTTCTGCAGGGCCTCCAGCGGCCCGCTTCACCAACGCCTCGACCTGGTCAGACCGACCTGTGAACGCACCATCCCCTCGCCTCACATGGTCACCACTCAACCTCGTGCCACAGAGCGCCACCTAGCAACTGGGAGGTGAGACCCCGGCCTGCTCAGCAGCACCAATCCCCACCTCCATCCACTGCCACTGCCATCTTGGAAAATAAGAGCGAATATGGTCAATTTACATATGAAAGCTATGGTTTAGAAACAGTTCCCATTTGAACCAGTAAGAAAAACAGTGCTGGAGTAACTAAGTGGGGCAGGCAGCATCTATGGAGGGAATGGATAGGCAACGTTTTGGGTCAGGATCTTTTTTTCAGACTCATTCACATTACTCTGGAATAAAAGACAGTAACGGCTGGAATAATTCAGCTGGTCAGGAAGAGTCTCAGGAGATCATGGATAGGCGATGTTTCGAGTCAGGACCCACACTCTGCATTATATGCCTGGAGTCACATATACCATGTAAAGATGTCTCCTAAAGGCCACCTAATCGTTTGGAAGTGGTTTTACAATAATTCCCTCTGCAACCCCCTGGTTAACTTATCCCTTCCCACCCAAACCATCTCCTCCACAGGTACTTTCCCCTGCAACCGCAGGAGATGCAACACTTGTCCTTATACCTCCTCCCTCTACTCTGTCCAGGGAACCTGACAGTCCTGTCAGTTGAGGCAGAGGTTCACTTGCACCTCCTCCAACCTCATCTATTGTATCCGCTGTTCTAGGTCTAGAATCCTACATATAGGCATGGCCATGAGCAGGCTGGGCTCTCGACTCGCTGACCACCTTTGCTCAGTCTGCCTTGGCCTATGCGATCCCCCAGTTGCCAAACACTTTAACTTCCCTTCCCACTCCCATACTGACCTTTCTGTCCTGGGCCTCCTCCACTGTCAGAGTGAGGCCAAATGCAAATGGGAGGAACAGCACTTCATATTTCACTTTGGCAACTTATAAATCAATGAATATTGATTTCTCTAACTTCAAGTAACCCTAGTATCTCCTCTCTCTCCGTCCTTCTCCCACCCTAGTTGTTGTACGAGCTTCATTGTCGTCCTGCTGAGTTTCATTGTTTGTATCCACTCGTTATCACCTTCTCCACAGCCAACAATGGACCATTGTGGGCTCCACCATTCCTCGATCATCGTTGTTGGCTTTGATTTGTCCTTTTCATACCTTTCATTAATTTGTTCTTTGTACGTTTGCATACCTCTAGTTTCCCTCTTCCATGACTCTCAGTCTGAAGAAGGGTCTCGATCCGAAACGTGACCTATTCCTTTTCTCCAGAGATGTTGCCTGACCCGCTGTTACTCCAGCATTCTGTATCTAGTAGTAGGCCCCCCCTCGGTCATGACTGACCATGGGTGATGCATCCACGTTTGCAGGTGATGTGTGGTCGGATTCAAGCCCGGGCGATGTCATATGGAGGACAGGCTGTTGCCCATGCAGCACGTCTCCCCTCTCCACGTCGCTGATCGATCCACAGGAACAGCAGGGCTGTTACAGTTTGGCACCAGCACTGTCGCAGGAGCTGCCAGAACGAGGTTGTAGACAACGACGAACTGCCTTAGGGGCTCCGACTCTGGATTTTCATGAGGTTTACTCCAAGAGCCTTTTCCAAGACTGGATATGGCCACAAGGCAGTGGAGGTTTTAAATCAGAGTTTTCCCTCTCCTAGATGGACTGCCTTCCCAGGCGGACGAGCCCCATCTGCCTGAGACTCATGGGGGTGGGAGCGTCTACCTTCCCATGCAGGTCTATAGCACCGGCCACTGCCCACAATTGTATCTTTCACAATCTGGCAAGTCGAATTTCACTACACCAATTGGTGTAAGTGATAATAAATGTCCTTTGTCCTTTTTGTCCTTTGTCCTTTGTCCTTTGAATCTATCTTCAGTGTAAACCAGCATCTGAAGTTCGTTCCTACACAAAGAACTTTCATCGTCATTATTCCAGATATTAACCTTTAAAACAAGATGGGTTATTTTGGAGACACACGCAACAGCAGATGCGGCTTTACATCACACAAACTAACCTGTGTAGGAAGGAACTGCAGATGCTGGTTTACACTGAAGATAGACACAAATTGCTGGAGTGTCTCAGCGGGACAGGCAGCATCTCTGAATAAAATGAATGGGTGACGTTTCAGGTCTTGACTGCCTGTCCCGCTGAGTTACTCCAGCATTTTGTGTCCATCTTCACACAAACTAACCTCCCTTCCATTAACTCCATTTACACCTCACGCTGCCTCGGCAAGGTCAGCAGCATAATCAAGGACGAGCCACATCCCAGCCACTCCCCTCTCCCATCAGGCAAGACTACTGAAGTGTGAAAATGCACACCTCCAGATTCAAGAATAGTTTCTTTCCAGCTGTTACCAGACAACATGAATCTTCCTACCAACAACTAGAGAGCAGTCCGGAGCTATTATCTACCTCATTGGAGATATTTGGACTATCTTTAATTGGACTTTGCTGGTCTTTATCTTCCCCATAGACACTGTGGACGAGTCGATTGTAATCATGTATCGTCTTTGCGCTGACTGGGTAGCACGCAACAAAAGCTTTTCACCGTACCTCGGTACACGTGACAATAAACTAAACTGAATTCAATGTTTTCCCACTGCCATGGTGAGATTCATACTCCAGATTATTAGCTCAAGGCTCTGTATTATATCTAATGATCGAACCTTTGTACGATGATACCACTGTTGTTACCTGCTCCTTGCATAAACAAAGCAGAGAACGCTGACCTCACCATGAAACATGGCCTGTAATTAAGATGTGAACCGTTCCGGGGAATTAATGCACTGTAACCTTGCAGACAGAGAGTGTAACAAAAACATTCCCTTAATCCAATCATTCTCGCTGAATAAACACTGCAGAATACTTCAGGAATTAATTGCTGTCTCAGTAAATGATCCACTATCATGGTAATGATGTGCATTGTTGTGTCACACTCCCCAGGGCCTTTACACCACAATTAAGATGCACTCAGAATACCTTAATAGAAAGAGCTATTGGCTATAATGCACTTAAAGCTTTTAAATGGCACTGGAGTGCACAGTTTGTAAACACTTAAGAACACCTTTGAAAGAAATAGCTCCTATTGTCCTGTATTGTTTCCCTGTCTCTTGTGAACAACCTCTGTACTTTGTCCCAACACCCAGGGCTGAAAAAAGACGCAAGGTGCTGGAGTAACTCAGCGAGTCCGGCAGCATCTCTGGAGAACATTGGATAGTTGATGTTTCAGGTCGGGATCCTTCTTCAGACTCTGGGCTGAGGCTGAAGAGCAGCACGGTGGAGCAGCGATAGAGTTGCTGCTTCACAGCACCGGAGACCCTGGTTCGATCCTGACTACGGGTGCTGTCTGTATGGAGCATGTACGTTCTCCCTGTGACCGCGTGTATTTTTTCTGGGTGCTCCAGTTTCCTCCCACATTCCAAAGAAGTGCAGGTTTGTAGGTTAATTGCCTTCTGTAATCTTTATTTGGACTTTACTGGACTTTATTTTGCACTAAACGTTATTCCCTTTATCTATATCAGTACACGGTGGTCCTTCTTTGATCTGTCCCCCCCTCCCCCCTCACAACGGGTCGTCCTTTGTTCTTCCCCCTCCCCACTCACAGCTGTTCCTCATCGACCGCCAAACCACCGACCGTGGGTCGACCCACCAAGTTCTGTCGGCCACTAGCCTCCACCACCGCCGCTAGCCTCCACCACCGCTAGCCTCCACCACCGCTGCTAGTCTCCACAACAGCCGCAAGGCACCACTGCTGCCGCGAGGCTCCACCAACCCAGCCAGGCTTCACCGCCCGGTATCTCTGAGGCCTCCTGAGAGGCGTCTGCCGCCACGGCCTCCTATGACACTTCTATCTCTTGAATCAGTCTGAAAACTGTAACGTCCAGGTTCAGGAACAGCTTCTTCCCAACAACTATGAAAGAAGGCAGGTACAGGATACTGAGTTGGATGATCAGCCATGATCATATTGAATGGCGGTGCAGGCTCGAAGGGCTGAATGGCCTACTCCTGCACCTATTTTCTATGTTTCTATGTTTCTATGTAACTATCAGGCTATTGACACTACGAACTCCAAATTAATCATGTATAATCTTTCCGCTGACTGGTTACCATGCACTGAAAGCTTTTACCCTGCACCCCGGTACACGTGACAATGAACTAAACTCAACTCCAAACAATGAACTCGCTTGGTTGCTTTTGGCACTTCAAGCTTGGTTTTGTTTTTTACACAACAAATTGGGTTTTTCGATATTTATTGAACATTTTTTAATGTCTGCCTATTATATTATCTACCGGGTATCGTGCTACAACTCTGTTGTGCTGCTGCTCCATGCAAGAATTTCATTGTCCTGTTTTGCTACGTATGACCATAAAACTCTCTTGACTTGAAGAAGGGTCCCGACCCGAAACATAAACTGTCCATGTACTCCAGGGATGCTGCCTGAGCCGCTGAGTTACTCCAGCACTTTGTGCTTTACTCAAAGTTCCAGCATCTTTCTATCATGTGTCTGCAATCGGTCCAAAGAAGGGATTGACCTGAAACGTCACCTATCCATGTTCTCTAGGGATGTTCATAAGTTCATACGTTATAGGAGCAGAATTAGGCCATTCAGCCCATCAAGTCATTCAATCACGGTTGATCTATCTCTCCCTCCTATCCCCATAAACCTCCTGACTTTTTCCCATAACCCCTGACATCCATACTAATCAAGAATGCATCTACCTCTGCCTTATAATTATCCATTGACTTGACCTCCACAGCCGTCTGTGCCAATAAATCCCACACTCTCCAGAGCCACAACAATTCAGATGCATTCAGAATACTTTAATAGAAATATCTATTGGCTATAATGCACTTCAAGTTTTAAAAGGCACCGGAGTGCACAGTTTGTAAACACTTAGGAATACCTTAACATGCTGCCTGACCCGCTGAGTTACTCCAGTCCTTTGTGTATTTTATTTTGTACAACGACATCTGCAGTTCCCGGTTTCTTAGCCTGATGCACCAAGCTGTGCTAAATGGCAGAGGTGTGACCGGATTTTCTGCTTAAGGATTAATGACTTGGCTGCTTGCCAGATCATCAGGAGAGATTTAATAGGAAATTGCACATTTGTTTAATAATTTCTCTGCCAGAGTTGGGACCCAAGGTTATTGGCTTAGTGAGTTTATGAAAACAGTTATCCCCTCTTGTTCAGAATAAATTTCTGTCAACGCTTGGTTTAATGAGGGACCAATTAATGAACTGTGACTTTTGAATTCCTGTAGTGCTGTAGGGATAGGGAGAAGTGGCTATTTGATACACTAAGTGTTTTTCCTTGAGTAATTATGCAAGCAAGTAAATGCTAGTATCTTTAATCTGGCCTTACTGGACTTTATCTTGCGCTAAAAGTTATACCCTTTGTCATGTACCCCGTGCACTGTGGATGGCTCGATTGTAATCTTGTATTGCCATTTCGCTGACTAGCTAGCACGCAACAAAAGCTTGCGTTTGAGTTTAGTTTATTGTCACGTGAGCCGAGGTACAGTGAAGATCTTTTCACTGCGCTTTGGTAAACGTGACAAGAAACTAAACTCCAAATTCAACTTCAAAAGTGGTGAATCCCACATCATCTCCCATTGAGGGCCCAAGGGTAGTATCATTGCATTGACTTTGGTCAGTTCATGACGATAAACACAAAGCTTCGAGTCGGGACCCTTCTTCAGACTAGTTCATTTCAGAGATGCAGCATGGAAACAGGCCCTTCTGCCCAACGAGTCCACACCGACAATCACCCGTATGTTATCCCACTTTCTCATCCAGTCCCAACACAATGGAGGCAATTTACAGAGGCAATAAACCTACAAACATACATACACGTCTGGAGTATGGGAGGAAACAAAAAAGTTATCAACTTGTGCGCACAGAGGGACAAAGTGTCCCCCAGACTCTGTTCCATGACAATCCCATCACCAGAGTGCTGGAGTAGCTCAGCGGGCCAAGCAGCATCCGTGGAGAACATGGATAGGCGATGTCTTAGGTCGGGACCCTTCTTCATGCTGGAAGAGAGGTGGAGACGGGGCAAAGCATAAAAGGTGATAGGTGGATATAGTTTAGTTGAGTTTAGAGATACAGCACGGAAACAGGCCCACCAAGTCCACGCCAACTATCAATCACCCAGCACAGGAACATGTATAGCCCACATTGTCTGTGCTGAACATGATGCCAACTAATCACATCTACCTGCACATGATCCATATATCCCCAGTCCTTGCATATCCATGTGCCTATTTAAAAGCTTCTCACGTGTCACTATCGTTCCATCAGCACCACCCTTTCACTAGCTCCATCCTACACACTTGGGACAATTTACAGAAGCCAATTCACCTACAAACCTGCACATCTTTGGGATGTGGGAGGAAACCGGAGCACCCGGAGAAAACCCACATGGTGATGGGGAGAACGTACAAACTCCACTCAGGCAGCACCCGTAGTCAGGATCAAACACGGGTCTCTGGCGCTATGAGGCAGCAGTTCTACTGCTGTGCCACTGTGTCATCCAATTACAGGTGAGGGGGGTGATTTTCATGGACAGGTGATTGGACAAAAGCCAAAGATCCAAGCCAAAAAAGTGTAAGGTAAAGTGATAAGAAGAGAAGAGTGACGAATTGTGAAGCCAGAGGAAGGAACAGGAAGGGGGAGGAGGTGTGGTGGGAAGGGTGAAATGAATGTGCATCCAAATGAGGCACAGGGAAGAGGGGGGAGGCGGGGGATGTTTCTAGTTTAGTTACCTCAAATTTAAGTATTCAGTGTTCAGACTAGATGTAAGCTAGCCAAACAGAATATGAGGTGCTGTTCCTCCAGTCTGTGTGTGGCTTCTCTCTGGCACTGGAGGAGGCCCAGGACAAAAAGGTCACCAAGGGTTCCAACCATAGACTAGACCATCGTTCGCTGAATAGCTTTGCTCAGTCCGCCTTGGCCTAAGTGATCTCCCGATTGCCAAACACTTTAACTCCTCTTACCATTCTCACTCTAACCTTTCTGCCCTGGGCCTCCTCCACAGTCAGGGTGAGACCAAACGCAAAATGGAGGAACAGCACCTCATATTTGGCTTGGACAGCTGATTTCGCTAACTTCAAGTAATCCTTGCCTCCCCTCTCTCTTCGTTCTCCCACACACTAGTCATCGTACTAGTTTCACTGTCGTCCTGTTGAGTTTTGCTGTCGGTGTAACTTGTTATCATCTACCCCACAGCCAACAATGGACCATTGTGGGCTCCACCTTTCCTTGATCATCGTTGATTTGTGCATATATTTCATTCATTTGTTCCAAGCGCAGTATATATCTCTCGTTTTCCTTTCCCCTGACTCTCAGTCTGAAGGAGGGTCTGCCTCAGAGGGCAGTGGAGGTAGGTTCTCTGGATGCTTTCAAGAGAGCTAGATAGGGCTCTTAAAAATAGCAGTCATGGGATATGGGGAGAAAGCAGGAACGGGGTACTGATTGGGGATGATCAGCCATGATCACATTGAATGGCAGTGCTGGCTCGAAGGGCCGAATGGCCTACTCCTGCACCTATTGTCTATTGCCCCGAAATGTCACCTAGTCCTTTTCTCCAGAGATGCTGCCTGACCCGCTGAGTTACTCTAGCTTTTTTGTGTCCATCTAAGGTCACCATGGGAATGGGAGGATAAGTGGGAAGGATGTCGCGATCCAAGTGTAATTCGAACTTAGAACGAAAGCCATTTTTCTTGTTGCAAAAGTTACATAAATCAACACCAGCGAACTCTTGTCACCCCAGGGGCTATGGTGCACTTAGAGAGTGCAGGGAAAGCACAGGGCTGCCTCTGGGATACATTGGGAACATTCGTACCACATAATTGTCCACAGAAGCTGTTCCCACTGCCAATAAAACGTCAACTTGAGGTTAGGTTTATTTAATGGAGAACGATTAAACAAAGGGATAGAAAGAAACTTTGGCAGGAGATATAAGAATCGGAATGGGGTGGGGAGGGTGTGTGGGGGGGGGGGGGGGGGGGAGAGTAGAAGAAAGAATGATTCTTGTGCACCCTCACCTCTCTATTTGTAACATTACTCTTTAGTTACATGGTCCTTGCATCAATCAGATCTTCAGCGAAAAACAAAAAGAAATAACTTCAAGCATTGGATACCCCTCATCAAATGAAACAATCTCTTTTATGAATGGATTTCAGATTAAAGTGACCCGATTGATCCACTCCCGATTGACATAAAGCGCTGCCCAAAGTTGTAAAATTACTGGTGTTTTCATCAAACGGATTCCAGGTGCGTTGATGTGAATAAAGCAAGCAACATCGAAATCACAGCCAAGAGTTAGGCAGTTCAAGGATACTGCACCTTTAACGTAATAAAATGACAAGTTATTTCACGGGAATGTTATCAGGTTGACTTTAACCCCACACGGGGATGTTAGTTAGGGGCAGGCATCCAGATGTATGATCATATAAGCTGGCTTTAAAGAATACACAAGGGACGGCGCAGTGGATCAGCAATAGAGCTGCAGCCTTACAGCGCTCGAGACCCGAGTTCGATCCTAACCACGGGTGCTGTCTGTACGGAGTTTGTACGTTCTCTCTGGTTTTCTCTGGCCACTCCGGTTTCCTCCCACATTCCAAAGGCATGCTGGTTTGCAGGTTAATTGGCTTCTGTAAATTGTAAAATTGTTCCTAGTGTGTGTATATTAGCACATGGGTTGCTGGTCGGCAAGGACTCGATGGGCCGAAGAGCCTGTTTCTACGCTGTATCTTTAACTAAACCTGCAGATGCTGATCTACAAAAAAAGACACAAGGTGATGGAGTAACTTAACGGGTCAGATGACAATTTGAGTCAGGACACTTCTTCACACTGATTGTAGTAAGGAGGGAGAAATCTGGAAAAGAGGGTCCTATTAAATCTCCCCCCCCCCCCCCTCACCTTTAAACTGTCCTCTGGTTCTTGATTCCACTACTTTGGGTAAAAGACTGTGCATTTACCCAATCTATTCCTCTCATGATTTTACACACCTCTATAATATTTCCCATCATCCTTCTGCGCTCCAAGGAATAAAGCCCTACTGCTCAAGCACCCCCTGTAGCTCAGGCCTTTGAGACCTGTGAACATTCTCATAAATCTCCTCTGCAACTTTTTCAGCTTGATAACATCTTTCCGATAACATGGTGACCAAAACAGAAGGCAGTCCTCTAAATGTGGCCTCACCAACGCCTTGTACAACTGTAACATAGAAAAAAATAAACATAAAAAATAGGTGCAGGAGTAGGCCATTCGGCCCTTCGAGCCTGCACCGCCATTCAGTATGATCATGGCTGATCATCCAACTCAGTATCCTGTACCTGCCTTCTCTCCATACCCCCTGATACCTTTAGCCACAAGGGCCACATCTAACTCCCTCTTAAATATAGCCAATTAACTGGCCTTAACTACCTTCTGTGGCAGAGAATTCCAGAGATTCACCACTCTGTGTGAAAAATGTTTTTCTCATCTCGGTCCAAAACGATTTCCCCCTTATCCTTAAACTGTGACCCCTTGTTCTGGACTTCCCCAACATCGGGATCAATCTTCCTGCATCTAGCCTGTCCAACCCCTTAAGAACATGACCTCCCAACTTCTATACTAAGTACGTAGGAAGGAACTGCAGATGCTGGTTTACACCGAAGATAGACACAAAAAGCTGGATAAACCTTTGAGTGTCAGGCAGCATCTCTGGAGAAAATGAATGGGTGACGTTTCGGGTCGGGACCCTTCTTCAGACAACTAAGTACTCTGACTGATGAAGGCCAATGTGCCCAAAGCCAACTTGATGCCCCTATCTACCTGTGACACCTCTTTCAAGGAAGAATGTCCCTGGATCCCCCCCCCGGCTCTCCAACACTCCCCAGAGCTCTACCATTCACTGTGACCCATTCACCATGTGTTTATTTTCAAAATAATGTTCCTGTAAATGTATTTAAAAAGCATAATGTGGGATAAACACATATCTCAAGGGAATACCAGATGATATGATCACTCACCAAATGCCTGCTAAAAAGTAATCGGCAAACTT
Source organism: Leucoraja erinaceus (assembly GCF_028641065.1). Taxonomy (NCBI): domain Eukaryota; kingdom Metazoa; phylum Chordata; class Chondrichthyes; order Rajiformes; family Rajidae; genus Leucoraja; species Leucoraja erinaceus. Next base: position 22,185,769 of record NC_073396.1, read on the forward strand.
TTATTGACGAAACGATGTGGAACCTTTGATCTGCTCTCCCCCATTTCAAAGATATTTAATCACTTTGGCCGCCAGCCATGAAAACAGCCGCTCAGGAAACATCTCATTTCAGTAAGTGGTAGATAGGAACAAAGACTTGAACTTTGTTTAATCAGGTTTAACCTCGTGAAAAGGTAACTCAACATCAGGCACGTAAGTTTCAAGTGTATGCTGCATCTTTAGAGATACAGCACATAAACAAGCCCTTCGGGCCACCGTATCTACGCCATCCAGTGTTCGCCCCGTACACTAGCACTATCCTACACACCAGGAACAATTTACAACTTTATCAAAGCCGATTAACCGACAAACCCGCACGTCTTTAGAGTGTGGGAGGAAACTGGAGCACCCGGAGAAAACCCACATGGTCACAGGGTACAAATCGTACAAATTCCGTACAGATAGCACCTGTAGTCGGGATTGAACCCGGGTCTCCGGCGCTGAAAGGCAGCAATTCTACCGCTGTGCCACCGTACTGCTCCCAATCTTATCAACTTTCCATTAAATGTTGACACAGGAACTGCAGGTGCTGGTTGACAAAAAAAAAAGACACAAAGTGCTGGAGTAACTCAGTGAGTCAGGCAGCAGCCCTGTAGAACATGGATAGCTGATGTTTCGCTAATGAAGCAAAATGGTATGGTATAATGGTATGAATATTGAATTCCCCAATTTTAGGTAACTTTCCTACATACACCACCTCCCCATCTCATCCCCTATCCTCCTCTCTTTTCCTCCCGCCCTTCTCTTCCCCATGTCCCACCTGGATTCACAACCATTTCTCCCCCTCCCCCCGTCTTGTACCCGTGCACGCAAGAACAATCTCAACTTTGTGTTTAAAAAAAAGACACAAAAGTACTGGTGTAACCCAACGTGTCAGTCCGCATCTCTTGAGAACATGGATAGGCGAAGTTTTGGGTCGAGATTTTTCTTCAGAGACCTAAAAAGGTGAAGAGCTCTCCTGCAGCTTTCCCTACCCTACTTCAATCAGTCTGAAGAAGAGTCCCGACTTTCATGGATTGGTGTCCCCATACGCCTTGTCCTTCTCGATGTGAGTTTGGAGGTGCTGTCGGAGTAACCTGGGTGAGTTAATGCAGTTTGTACACATTGTCCTAATGTACTTTCTCTCACTTAATAGAGCGTAGAACGTAGAACAACGCAGCAGAGGACCATACCCTTCGGCCCACAAAGTCTGTGCCATGACCAAACCTTCTCTACCTGCACATAATCCCACTCCTACCATTCCTTGCACATCCATGTGTTCACCCACTATGGTATCTGCCTCCACCACCACCCCAGGCATCTACCACCCTCTGTGTAACAAACTTGTCCTGCACATCTCCTCTAAACTTTCCCCCTCTCACCTAAAAGCTATACCTTCTATATTTCATATTTCCATCCTAGGAAAAAGGTTCTGACTGTCTACCCTATCTACACCTCTCATCATCTTCTATCAGACCTCCCCCCAACTGGCATTTTTAAGAAACCAATCCAAGTCTGTTCCTTCTCTCCCTGGGGCTAATATCCCCAATATCGGCATCATTCTGGTAAAATAATTATTTAGACAGGCTCTTCGACCCTACAAGTCCATGCCACCCAGCGATCACTCCGTACACTAGCACTATCCTACACACTAGGGCCAATTTACACTTTTTTTTACTGAAGCCAATTAATCTACAAACCTGTACGTCTTTGGAGTGTGGAGGAAACCAGAACACCCAGAGAAAACCCACGCAGTCACAGGGAAAACATGCAAACTCCGTACAGGCAGTACCCATGATCAGGATCAAACCCGGTTCTCTAGCACTGCAAGGCAGCAACTCTACCACTGCGCCACTGTGCTGCGCTATTCTTTCCCTTCTTTCTTCCTGTATCTAATTTTCACAACATTCTCTGTTATTCTTGTGCTTCTACATCAACTCCTACATCAGGCTGCTGTTCATTGACTTCAGCTCTGCCTTTAACACCGTCATCCCCGCCAGCTTGATCACCAAACTCAGTGGACTTGGCATCTCCACCTCCCTCTGCAACTGGACACTGGACTTCCTCACTAACAGACCACAGTCTTGCACATCCATGTGGTAGACCAGTCTGTTAGGGTCAATAACCTCACCTCCTCCACTATAACACTGAACACCGGAGTGTCACAGGGCTGTGTGCTCAGCCCTCTCCTCTACTCCCTCTTCACCCACGACTGCATCCCAAAGTACGGATCCAACGCCATTATTAAGTTTGCTGACGATACCACGGTAGTAGGACTGATCAGCGACAACGATGAGTCAGCCTACAGGGAGGAGATCCAGCACCTGACAGCCTGGTGTGCCAACAATAACCTCGTCCTCAACTCCAAAAAGACAAAGGAGATTATTGTTGACTTCAGGCAGACCAGAGGAGGCAGTCATACCCCCATCCATATAAACGGGACTGAGGTGGAGCGCGTCTCCAGCTATAAATTCCTCGGAGTACATATCTCGGAGGATTTGTCCTGGTCCCTCAACACCTCCAAGCTGATCAAAAAGGCACAGCAGCGCCTTTACTTCCTGAGGAGGCTCAAGAAAGCCCACCTGTCCCCCCGGATCCTGACCAACTTTTACCGCTGTACCATAGAGAGTATCCTGACCACCTGCTTCACGGTATGGTACAGCAGCTGCACTGCTGCGGACAGGAAGGCACTACAACGGGTGGTGAAAACCACGCAGCACATCATCGGTGCCCCGCTCCCTGCCATGGATGCCCTCCACCGAAAACGGTGTCTGAGACGGGCTGGGAAAATCATCAAAGACCCCTCAGGGAGGCGGTACAGGAGCCTCAGGTCACGTACTAGTAGGATGAGGAACAGCTTCTACAATAATACAATTACATTGCTGAACTCGGAGTCCCGCCGATAGATTTCTCCGTCCCCTCCGTCCCCATTGTTTAATTATTCTGTATTTTTTGATTATTCTGTATATTCTATCTTTCTATTTTTTTTTTAATTTCTTTATGCACAACTACTACGGACTGACGCAAAACTGCATTTCGTTGTACTCATACTTGTATTTGTGCGATGACATTAAAGTTGAATTGAATTGAATTGAATTCTAGCAGCATCATGTTGATTCATGTTAGTTAAAGGTGGGTCCTCTCATTCTCCAGGTCCTGAACTGACTATATTATCAGTTTATACTTAATCAAGGACAAAGATCTAACTGGCCATGGCGTGCTGTGAGACCCTCCTTCCCGCCAGCAATGTTTGGAGCAGGAGTTTCAAATGTTCATTGTATCTGAAACTTCCTATTGTAAGACACTCACAAATTGTTGCGTTTTAATTAACATGCAGCTGAGGGTTGCTAACATCTACCCACAGCAATAAATTTACAGGCAAATGTTTAGCGATATTTGTCATTACAGAGTGTGATTTATTACTAAAAGCCTCTGGGACATTTTATTCACAATTGCAAAAGTGGGCTGGGAAGTCACAGTGTGCCGAGGAACTCCTAGGGCTTAAGACTTGGAGACTTGCTCTTATGTAGTTCTGCTCTGAATAACCCACATACAGAGAGGATATACTGACCTCCCAGCAGAGCGAGATGTCCGCCAGGGAATGTTGCCGACTGGCCCGCTCCAGACTGCAGGAGTACGTATCACCCCAGGGGGCCACATGAGAGGCAAAGGCACCGGGCATAATGATAGTTCTGTGAGCACGACCAAATACAATGCTAATTAATGTATGTACACAAAGACAGCACCTGTAGACAGCACAGGATGGTATCCGGGTGCTAGTACACCACCACTGTGCCACCCTAATGAAATTGATGTGTTCCCATTTCTTCCACTCTTCCACCTCTCCCCCCCCCCCCCCCCCCCCCCCCCCCCCCCCCCCCCCCCCCCCCATTCCCCCAATATCCTTTCCTCTGTCTTCACTGTCTTCCTCAAACAGGAAGGGTTCCACCCCAAAACGTCACATATTCCTTTTCCTCTACAGATGCTGCCTGACCCGTTGAGTTACTCCAGCATTTTGTGCCTATCTTTGGTATAAACCAGCACCTGCAGTTCTGACTTTAGTTTTAGTTTTAACAAGATGATAGTTTTAGTAATAGTATAGATTTTAGAGATCCTTTATGGAAGTTAGCCCTTCAGCCCACCGAGCCCACGCCGACCATCGATTGCCCGTTCACACTAGTTCTATGTTATCCAACTTTCTCCTCCCCTCCTTGCTCATAGAGGCAATTTACAGAGGGCCAATTAACCTGCACGTCTTTGGGATGTGGGAGGGAACCTGAACAGGGTGGTCATGTGGTCAAAACGTGCAAACTCCACACAGATAGGAACCGTGGTTAGGATCAAACCGGGTCTCTGGCGCTGTGAGGCAGCAGCTCTACCGCCGTGCCAACCTAACTCCATGACTCTAATGTGCAGTTGCATTGTAAGTACTAGCTTGTATCACCATTTTGATTCACAAAAGCAAACATTATTTAGAATAAAATACCATATAAAAAACAAGCATAGTGTAAAAAATCTTCCAAAATTGTCAGCCCCCCACAATGGTCCTCCCCCACAGAGCCGTGGCGTTGGTTGCACCGAGCTTCAGTGCATCCCTCAGCACGTACTCCTGTAGTCTGGAGCAAGCCAGTCGGCAACATTCCCTGATGGACATCTCTCTCTGCTGGGAGCCCATGCTCCATCTGCAGCTGGGATAGAGTTGTGTGCAATCACTTAAATATGTTGGAAACATGAGCTTGAGGCACAACACCTCACCTTCCGTCTGGGCATGTTACAACCCCCGGGACCATATCAAATTCTCCCATTTATCATAACTCACTTTTCTTGTTTGTACAGTACCGGCCTCTTTTGAGTGTGTAGGAAGGAACTGCGGATGCTGGTTTACACCAAAGATAGACACAAAATGCTGGAGTAACTCAGCAGGACAGGTAGCAACTCTGGATAGGAATGGGTGACGTTTCGGGTCGAGACCGTTCTTCAGAGTCTGAAGAAGGCTACTTGACCCGAAACGTCACCCCTTCCTTCTATCCAGAGATGCTGCCTGTTCCACTGAGTTACTCCAGCATTTTGTGTCTATCTTCAGGCCTCTTCTGATGCAGGTTTATCCATTTAGAATTAGGGCAGCATGATGGTGCAGAGGTAGAGCTGCTGCCTTCCTGCAAGAGGCCCGGGTTCAATCGCGGGTGGCTGTCGGTACGGAGTTTGTACGTTCTCCCCATGACCTGCGTGGGTTTCCTCCAGGTGCTCTGGTTTCCTCCCACACTCCAAAGCCATACAGGTTTGTAGGTTGATTGGCTTGGTAAATTGTAAATTATCCTTAGTGTGTGTAGGATAGTGTTAATGTGCAGGGATCGCTGTTTGGTGTGGACTCGGTGAGCCGAGGGGCCTGTTTCCGCTCTGTGTCTCCAAACCAAACTAAACTAGGTACAATTTACAACTTTTTTAACCAAAGCCAGTTAACCTACCAAGCTTTGCATCTTGAGCGTGTGGGAGGTAACTGGTGCACCCGGGGTAAACCTACACAGTCACAGAGAGAACATACAAACTCAGTACAGACAGTACAGACCCGTAGTCAGGATTGAACCCTGTTCTCTGGCACCGTGAGGCAGCAACTCTACCGCTGCGCCACCGAGCCACCCGTCCCGATCGCTTCTGTCAGCTCAGGGGTAAGGTTATGCTAGAAGTGAAGGTTTGCGCAATGGTGATGGCACAGTCCAGTCCCAACCTGGTTTTTCATCGACTCCAGTAGAAACATTTATTTTCATCTCAGAAACAAGAGCTAGGCTCAAAGCCAAGGGTGAAGTTGGAGAGAAGCAGCACTGACCGCAGAACGCCTCAGCTGTCAGTGAAGTGTGAGCGAGTGAGAAAAAGGCAAATGTGTCAGTGCTATCCTATAACACCCTGTGACAATGAACCACAGGCCTGAGTGCCTTTACACCGCAGTCAGTGAGCTTATATTGTGGGTAGGGAGCACAGTTGCCAGGACTCGAGGGTTGGAGCAATAGCGAGAGGTTGGGCAGGCGAGGGCTACATTCCACGGAGCACAGGAGGAGGAGAGGTGATCCCCAGCACCTCTAGAGATGCTGCTTGACCCGCTGCAATACTCCAGCATTTTGTGTCTATCTAAGAGACAAGACCGCTTGATACTTTCCAACAAGAGACCATAACAGGCTTGTAAATGTAATACTCAACGAAAAAGTTCAATAAATCAATAACACCATTACCATTGCTTTATGGGTGTGATTGATTGTGTGTTCACTTGCCTGTGTGCATATATGTGAGTGTGTGTATGTCTGTGTGTGTCTGTGTGCATGTGTGTGAATGTCTCTGTCTGTGTGAGTGTGTGTGTGTGTTAATATAACACAACAAAATCGATAAATGAATGCCCCTAATACTATTGCTTTAGATATATATATATTAAAGATGCACATATATAATTTTGTCCCTGGATTATTGCAAGGAAGGTTTAGGGAGGGAATTCCAGCACTTCAATCCAGGGCAGCTGACAGCACAGCTGCCAGTGCTGGAGATGTATAAATCACCATGTACCAGGGCTGGGGTGTGGGGACCACAGATGGGTGGAGTGGATGTGGAGAGGATGTTTCCACTAGTGGGAGAGTCTGGGACCAGAGGGCACAGCCTCAGAATAAAAGGACGTCCCTTTAGAAAAGAGATGAGGAGGAATTCTTTAGTCAGAGTGAGGTGAATTTGTGGAATTCATTGCCACAGATGGCTGGCAATGGAGGCCGACATTGCATATTTTTAACAGGTTCTTGATTTGTATGGGTGTCAAGGGTTATGGGGAGAAGGCAGTAGGATGGGGTTGAGAGGGGTGCCTTATAGCGCTAAGGACCCGGGTTCGATCTGTCTGCAAGGAGTTTACACGTTCTCCCTGTGACCACGTGGGTTTTCTCCAGGTGCTTTAGTTTCGCCCCAAGTTACAAAAACGTGTAGCTTGTAGGTTAACTGGCCTCTATAAACTGTCCCTAGTGTGTAAGATAGAACTAGTGTACGGGTGATCGCTGGTCGGCGCAGATTCGTTGGACCAAAGGGTCTGTTTCTGTGCTGTATCTCTAGACTAAACTAAACATATCTTCAGTATGGAAAGAGTTAACAGAAGTCGCTATTTGTAAAAGGCAGTAATTCCATGTCTGTCATCGATCCTCTATTTTGAAGAGAATTTAAGAAGTCGTCAGTTCAGCCCATCACCTGCTTTGAGCAGGAACTGAATGTAACTAATATATCTCACATCAAAGGGAGCTGGGAGAATTAATATTCACCTGTCTGCTCATGCCATAAATGGTAACATGACTTCTGATTGTCCTTCCTGGTTCTGCCATTGTTAAGGAAACTGTTTGAAGGAGAGAAGACTAAAATGATTGCGTACAAATCGTGAGGAGAAAATGACAGGGGTAAAACCGTCTTGCCCCAACTAAATGCCCCTGAACATTTGCTTTGGTGACATGCACGGAGCAAAGCCCCTTGTTCCAAAAATCCCTGATTCTGAGGTTAATTAAACATTCAGCTCAGGAACATCTATCTCCCGCAATGCCAATATTGTCCAGGAATTAACGCAACAGTCACTTCAATGGTGATTGAAACAAACCTCAGATCTAATCCAAGACTGAGGGGTAAACTGTAACAGGCAAGTGTGAGCGAATATCGCCGGCTTTTAATCTGACTAATTTTACGACAGTGCTGCTAAATAATGTGGGTTAAAAAACTCTCTGCGGAAACATCGATCATTCACTTGAATGATCGGGCGAGGTTGTAACCTCCTCAACCTCCTTTGATTACTGATCGTAACTTGAAACAAGTGGAACTGAATGAAGAACACTTGTTCAGCTTTACCCTCATTTCCTCAGCCAGAACACAATGTTGAATGGCGAGGATAAATTGGAGATGGTTCCCATTCATCTTGAATAATCACACTAAACTTTGATGGGATCGTGTTATGTGGTTATTATTTTCTTGGAGGAAATTCTATGCTCGTCAGGTTGAGGGATGATCCACCTTTGAAGAAATAAACTATTTCCGTATGTAGACCTAGACTTAAATCCAACCTAGACTTAGGAGTACAGCGAAGGTTCACCAGACTGATTCCAGGGATGTCAGGACTTTCATATGAAGAAAGACTGGATAGACTCGGCTTGTACTCGCTAGAATTTAGAAGATTGAGGGGGGATCTTATAGAAACTTCCAAGATTCTTAAGGGGTTGGACAGGCTAAATGCAGGAAGATTGTTCCCGACGTTGGGGAAGTCCAGAACAAGGGGTCACAGTTTAAGGATAAGGGGGAAGTCTTTTAGGACCGAGATGAGAAAAACATTTTTCCACACAGAGAGTGGTGAATCTCTGGAATTCTCTGCCGCAGAAGGTAGTTGAGGCCAGTTCATTGGCTATATTTAAGAGGGAGTTAGATGTGGCCCTTGTGGCTAAAGGGATCAGGGAGTATGGAGAGAAGGCAGGTACAGGATACTGAGTTGGATGATCAGCCATGATCATATTGAATGACGGTGCAGGCTTGAAGGGCCGAATGGCCTACTCCTGCACCTATTTTCTATGTTTCTATGTTTCTAGACTTAACTCCAAAGGGCAAGTAGGCCGTCTTCAGCGTAGGTAAAATTGTAAATCACTCCTAGTGTGTAGGATAACGCCGGTAGTGTAGAGGGTGGGGTGATCACTTGTCGGGCTGGATTCGGTGGGCTGAAGGGCCTGCTTCCGAGCTGTATCTCTAATGTCTAATGTCTAGATTTAACATCCAAAAACAAGTAGGATGCCTTCAGTATTTTCCAGCCAATAAAATAATTTGTGAAATGTAGTCATTATTATTAGCATCTGATTTAATCACCATCAAACACCCTCAAGCAGTAATATTATTATATTTCCAGAGTGAGGCCACACACAAAAGGGAGGAGCAGCATCTCATATTCCAGAGGTAGCTTATAGCCCAACGGTATGAACATTGAATCCTCCAATATTAAAATAAATCCCATTATTATACTCCCCAATCCCCTCTCCCATTCCTCTGCCCCCTCACCTCAACACACATTCATTTCTCCCACAATCCCATCCCTCTTCCACCCCATCCCTCTCCCCTTTCACCCACATCCTTCCTTCCGACTTTACCTTTCACTCCTCCTCTCTTTACCTGACACCCATTTGTCTCCTTTTCATCTCCACCCTTTGACACTGACTCTACCCATCTGCCACTTAAACTCCCCCTCACCTGCAGCCACCAATTACTCAGAGCATGGGACAATTCAGCACAGGAGAAGGCCATTCGGCCCACAATGTCTGTGCCGAACGTGATGCCGAGACAAACTTATCTGCCTGCACATCATCAACGTCCTTCCATTCCCTACATATCCTGGGCCTACCCAAAAGCCTCACAAATTCCAGGCACACACCACCCTCTGTGTCAAACACTTGCCCCGCACATTTCCTTTCGACTTTGTCCTCATATTTTAAAGCTGCGCCCTCTAGTATTGCCGGGCTTTGTCCAGCCCCCACCTCTATTTTCCAGCTTTCTCACTCCTCTACTACAATCAGTCTGAAGAAGATTCCCAACCCGAAACATCTCCACAGACGCTGCCTGACCCGCTGAGTTCCTCCAGCACTTTGTGCTTTGCCCAAGGTTCCAGTATCTGCAGTTCCTTTTGTTCAACGCCTCCAACTCGCTGGCTGACATTTTGATCTCAATGCATTTGTTTGGCCAACAGTCTTCTCCTCCAACAGAACACAATGCCTGGGCAAGGATGGTCGGCATTTAAAGAGTGCAATCAGATTGCAACAAAGACAAGGCAAACTCTTGTTCTTTCTTGCCCAATTTGTACTTCTAATACTGATGATTTTCTTGGTATTAATTTTGAAACTAATAATACCCATTAATTTTGACATAATCACAATTTAATTCCAGGATCTACAAGATGCAGACAGCTCCCACCACAAGATTCCCTTTAAAAACCCGTTATTAATGGTGTAATTATGAGGTCCATAATTAAGTTAATTCCAACATAATTAAACGTAGGGGTGGCACGGTGGAGCAGCAGTAGAGTAGCTGCCCCACAGCGCCAAAGACCTGGGTTCGATCCTGACTACGGGTACTGTCTGTACAGAGTTTGTACGTTCTCCCTGTAACCTGCGTGGGTTTTCTCCGGTTGCTCCGGTTTCCTCCCAAACTCCAAAGACGTACAGGTTTGTAGGTTAATTGGCTTTGGTAAAAATTGTAAATGGTCCCTAGTGTGCAGGACAGTGCTAGCGTACGGGGATGATCGCTGGTCAGCGCGGACTCAGTTAGACTCAGGGAGGAAACCAGAGCACCCGGAGAAAACCCACGCAGGTTACAGGGAGAACGTACAAACTCCGTACAGACAGTACCCGTAGTCAGGATCGAACCCAGGTCTTTGGCGCTGTGGGGCAGCTCTCTACTGCTGCTCCACTGTGCCACCCCTACGTTTAATTATGTTGGAAGTAACTTAATTATGGACCTCATAATTACACCATTAATAACGGGTTTTTAAAGGGAATCTTGTGGTGGGATGGATCCCTAGAGTCTAACTCCCATTCTGCCACCATAGAGTCGGGGAAATCACAGAGTCAATCAGCACAGAAACAAGCCCTTCGGCCCAACTCGTCTATGCCAACAAAGATGCCCCACCGAAGCTTGTCCCATTTGCCCCAATATGGCCCATATCCCTCTTAATCTTTCCTATCCATGCACCTGTCCAATTTTAAATGCTGTTATAGTGTCAGAATCTGAAGAAGGATCCCAACCTGAAACATCACCTATCCATACTCCCCAGAGATGTTGCCTGATCCACTGAGTTACTCCAGCACTTTGTGTCTTTTTTCATCCAGTAGTTTGTTTTTTTTTAGCTCAAGATTCCTACATCTGCAGTCTCTTGTGTCTGGGCTTTAATCAGATTTACCTGCACTTGCTATTTTGAATTTCATCTTTATTTCATGAAATCGACAGTACAGCACAGGAACGGTGCTACAGGTCATAAAGAGGGTGCCGAACTTAAGGCCGAGTTAATCTCCAGTGCATTTACATGATTCATCTCCCTCCATTCCCTGCATATCCATGTGCCTCTCTAGAGGCCACTATCGTAGTTGCGTCCACCACCTCCCTTGGAAGACCGTTCCACCCTCTGATATAGAGACCGGGCATGCACCTGTCCTGTAAATTTTGCCCCTTTCTCACTTTAAAGCTATACCCTCTAGTCTTTGACATTTCCACCCTCTTTTAGCCCTAATTCTGACTGTCTAGCCTAGTGGTTCCCAACGTGGGGCGTACGCCCCACAGGGGGGCAATTTGATTTTTAAGGGGGGTAATTGTATTACTTTTTTTTTTACAATTTTTTAGTAATATCTGGCTCAGAACTTTAACTGTCTTTTGTTTATTTCATTTTTCTTTTTCATGGATGCCATGTTCTTTTGAAGCTTGTTTAAACCAAGGTATTGGCGTTTTAAGCTTCTTCAGCTGAAACGGAGTTCACTTTTTAAATGATAATAATTATATATCACCACATGGGGGGGGGGGCATCAGGATTTTAGAGGTGATTAGGTGGGGCATGGCCAAAAAAAGGTTGGGAACCACTGTCTAGCCTGTCTAGGCCTCACATAATTCTATATACTCCTGTCAGGTCTCTTCTCAATCTTCAACATTTCAGAGAATACAATCAAGTTTGTCCAACCTCTCCCTGTATCTAGACACAAAAATGATGGAGGAACTCAACGGGACAGGCAGCATCTCTAGATAGAAGGAATGGGTGACGTTCCTCCCCGTTCCTTCTCTCCAGAGATGCTGCCTGTCCCGCTGAGTTACTCTAGCAATTTTGTGTCAATCTTCGGTTTAAACCAACATCTGCAGTTCCTCCTTGTAGCTAATGCCCTCTGATCCAGGCAACATTCAGGCATAGGCCTTGTGGAAATAGAGAAATTATTATGATTTACTGCTTCAGTATAGTGTGATCAAGTTAATTGTCGTGAACCAGCCTTAGAATACATTTGTTTCATTATAACTCACCCAGATCAGATCATTTAAAGTGGGTAGCCTGTAATTTCAACTATAGATCAAACAACCCAACCTCACTAAATTGGAGTTATAGTCTTGCAGTGTGGAAACAGGTCGTTCAGCCCACTTGCCACGTACAACCAACATGCCCCATTTACACTACTCCCACCTGTCACCATTTGGCCCCTATCCCTTTAAACCTGTCCTATCCATGCACCTGTCTAAATGTTTCTTGAACGTTGTGATAATCCCTGCCTCGCCTACCTCCTCCGGCAACTCGTTCCATACACCTGCCACCCTTTGTGTAAAAAAGTTACTCCTCAGGTTCCTATTAAATCTTTCCCCCTCACATTAAACCTGTGTCCTCTGGTTCTCGATTCCTCTACTCTGGGTTAATGACTGGACATTTACCCTATCTATTCCCCTCATGATCTTATTCACTATAAGACCCCCCTCATTCCCCTGTGCTCTAAGGAATAAAGTCCTAGCCTGCTCAACATCTCCATTTTGCTCAGGCCCTCGAGTCCTGGCAACATCCTTGTAAATCTTACCTGCACCCTTTCCAGCTTATCGATGTCTTTCCCATAGCTAGGGTGACCAAAACTGAACACATTACTCCAAATGTGGCCTCCCCAATGTCTTATACTCACCAAATGCCTCATCAAATTATCCAAAGCATATTTTTTTAATTAAAATACTTGGAATCACCATTTTTTCATCCTTTACCACAGAACATCTTCTTCAAATTGATTGGAGGAAACCCACACAGTTATTAACTGTGCTGGCAAAGAGAGGTGGGTGTGGGACAAAGCCTAGCAATACTAGAGGGCAGAGCTTTAAGGCAAGAGGGACAAAATTGAAAGGAGTTGTGCAGGGGCAAGTTTTTTTTAACCTGAGGGCGGTGGGTGCCTGGAATGTGCTGTTGGGTGCAGCGATGGAGGCAGATACGAAAATGGCATTTGCAAGTTTAGTTTAGTTAGGGTCAGTTTAGAGATACAGAGTGGAAACAGGACCTTCGGCCCACTGAGTCCCATCGCTGACCAGCGATCCCCAAAGGGTGGTGAATCTGTGGAATTCATTGCCACAGAAAGCTGCGGAGGCCAAGTCAATGGATATTTTAAAGGCAGAGATAGATAGATTCTTGATTTGTACGGGTATCAGGCATTCTGGGAAGAAGGCAGGGTAATAGGGTTGGGAGGGAGTGATAGATAGTCTTTCAGATAGCCACATGGATACGCTGAGAATGGAGGAATATGGATTATGTGCAGACAGATGTCTCAGTTGGAACCCTTTTTCAGATTGATGGACAGGCGACGTTTCGGGTTGGGAAGTTTCTTGAGTCTGAAGAAGGGTCCCGACATGAAACTTAGATTTTAGATTTTAGACTTCAGAGATATTGCGTGGAAACAGGCCCTTCGGCCCACTGAGTTTGTGTTGACCAGCGATCACCCCGTGCACTAGCACCATCCTGAGGGCAACTTGCAATTTACAGAAGCCAATTAACCTACAAAACTGCACGTCATTGGAGTGTGGGAGGTATCCGGAGCACCCGGAGAAAACCCATGCAGTCACAGGGAGAACGTGCAAACTCCATACAGGCAGTACCCATAGTCAGCATCGAACCTTACAGAGTCTCTGGCGCTGTGAGACAGCCAGTCTACCTTGTTTCAGTTGAGACCTGATGGGCAGATGACATTTCAGGTCAGGACGCTTCTTCAGAGCGTGACAAAGGGCCACAATCCCAAACCTCGCCTGTCCTTTCCACCCCGCCCATGCTGCCCGACCCGCTGAGCTCCTCCAGCACTTTGTGTAAAGCGGGGCCCACGCTTTGAGCAGCTGCACTTTGAGAACTTTTTTCTCAGGGGGGGATATAAAAGAAACAAGAGGAGATTTGCAGAGAGGAATGGAATGCATGCAGAATCTGCCCAGAATGTGAATAAATGTGACTGTAATGTTCAACCAAGATGTTGCCCCTGGAATGGAATAGACGTCAGCTCTATCCCACCACCTGGCAGGCCTCGGCCCACCTGCAAGAGGAGCAAAGTTATCAATCGCATCGTGGCCTCTCCATCCTCCCTCCTTTTCATCGTCCCAAGCTCGTTGCCCCACGTTCAGCTGTTCACTTCCTAAGCCCTGAAATTCTCAGCCTAACCCGCCTCACATTCCCCCACAACCCCCTTCCCGGCTCCTTTCAGTACCGTTATAGTTTACAGATACAGTGTGGAAACGGACCCTTCGACCCACTGAGTCCCCGCCGCACAGTACATTGGTTCATTCCTACGCATTAGTGACTATTTACAGAAACCAATTGCAATCCAACCTACAAAACCTGCTTTGATCTCTTTGAGGTGTGGGAGGAAACCGGGGAAAACCCACGCGGTCACAGGGAGAACGGGCAAACTCCGTACAGACAGCACCCGTAGCCAGGATCGTACCCGGGTGTCTGGCGCTGAGGCAGCAACTCTAGGGCTGCTCCACTGTGCCACTCCACCTCCTTATGTAAATCCCATCTCCACAGCCCTTCACCTGTGGTCACTGAAAACAAAGGGGGGGGGGGGGGGGGGGAACGGGGGGGGGGGGGCACTGATAAAGAGGGACCCCGCTGGGGGGGGGGGCGCCTGTTGCCATGACGACGGCAGACCTGGTTCACCACCAGGAGCAGCAGATAAAACTTCGATGAACCTTTTGCAACTTTGTCGGTGCCAGAAAAGTGGCGCCAGACGCTTGTATCGTGCCTTGGCGAGGTCTGCCGTATTATTTTACCCCGTTCATAATTCATAAATTCATAAATTGTAGGAACAGAATTAGGCCATTCGGCCCATCATATCTACTCCACCATTCAATCATGGCTGATCCAACTTCACCTCCCAACCCCATTCTCCTGCCTTCTCCCCCTGACACCCGTTCTAATCAATCTCTACCGTAAAAATATCCAATGACTTGGCCTCCACCGCCGTCTGTGGTAATGAATTCCACAAATTTTCCACCTTCTGACTAAAGAAATTCCTCCTCATCTCCTTTCTAAAGGTACGTCATTTTATTCTGAGGCTGTGGCCTCTGATCCTAGACTCTCCCACTAGTGGAAACGTCCTCTCCCCGTCCACTCTATCCAAGGTTGTCTGAAAAACAAAGCATTTCACCGCACCTAAATACACTCGACAATAAAGTATCTTTGAATTGGCACTGGACGGCCAACACTGCGATGCAGAAACTGACTGTCAACACCAACTAACTCCACCTTTGCGTAAGACTATTCGGTTAAAATCCCCAAACGCTGAAACATTACGCCGCAAAGCGCAACGTGGAAAACAAGCGTTCAGCAGAGACAGTGGGGGTGGGGGTGGGTCGGCAGAGCAATTGTTGATGTTTCCCAGCCAAGGGGCAACCTGGTGTTTCAGAAATGAACAAGGCAGATGTTTCAGCTAAAATGCATCCAGCTGCCAAGAGGGTAAAGGAGAGAAAGCTGATCCCGTGCTTGGTTTCACCAACTCATATTTCATCAGCTGCTTCAGTGGAACAAAGAACCACTAAATTTCAGGAATCCATCATATTTTGTATTAATCCCTGGTCCCTTGAAAGGGGGGGGGGGGGGGGGGGGGGGGGGGGGGGGGGAGGGTGGAAGGAGAGGGTGGAGAAACTTTTTTTCACTTGAATCTAGGCGGAAAAAACGACAACGAATCTCATGCACATGTTGAGAGTGGGCGGTTTAGTTTAATTTAGTGATACAGCGTGGAAACAGTCCCTTCGGCCCACCGAGTCCATGCCAACCAGCGATCACCCATACACACTAGTTTTATCCTACACAACAGGGTCAATTTGCAGATGCCAATTAACCTACAAACCTGCACATCTTTGGTGTCGGGGGAATTTGAAGGGAGACTGATACATGAATTATTGCAGTGATCATTAGACATTTAGTTTAGTTTTGTTTAGAGATACAGCATTGAAACAGACCCTTCGGCCCACTGAGTTCGTGCCGACCATCAATCACCCGTTCCCACTAGTTCTATGTTATCCCACTTTAGAATCCACTCGCTACACACTAGGGGCAATTTACAGATTAACGATTAACCTACAAACCTACACATCTTTGGGGATGCGGGAGGAAACCGGAGCACCAGGAGAAAACCCACGTGGTCACAGGGAGAACGTGCACACTCCACACAGACAGCACCCAAGGTTAGGATCGAACCCGTGTCTTTGGCTCTCTGAGTCAGTAGCTTTACCCACTGTGCCGCCTGTTAGGATTTCCAGAATTATGAAAATCCACACCCCCCCCTCCCCTTTTCTCCATCCCTATCCGTATTTCTAGCATTTACTCATTTCCCCTTTCTCCCTCCGACCTCTAGTTATCATCATTAGGGGTGACACAAAGGCGCAGCGGTAGAGTTGCTGCCTCATAGCGCCAGAGACCCGGGTTCGATCCTGACTACGGGTACTCTCTGTACGGAGTTTACACATTCTCCCCGTGACATCGTGGGTTTCCTCCCACACTCCAAAGACGTGCAGGTTTGTAGGTAAATTGGCTTTGGTAAAATTGTAAGTTGTCCCCAGTGTGTAGGCTAGTGTTTAGTGTACGTGGACTCGGTGGGTCGAAGTGCCTGTCTCTGCGCTGTATCTCTAAAGTCTATGGTCACTAAACAAGCTCCCTACCCTCTCAACAATCTTGCTTTCTTTACACACTCCAACCAAGCTCTGGTGCTGGGCTCCGAGATCCCTTCACAGATAGTTTCTCTCAACTTGAGCAAACACCCCCAGTCATTTCCAAGTCCGTGTGCCAGCCCATCAGGAATTCCTGGCAGCAAAAGTCAAATATCTCTGCCTGGAAAAAAAATAACTTTGTAATTGTGATTCGCAACTTGCATAGCAACGGAGCTGTGTGCAGCCACTCGCCTTTCCCCAAGGAGATGCTTCAGAAGCTTGGCTGGGTCTTCCCAGGGATTTAGAGGATAACGGCGAGACCAGACCAGAAATCCCCCGCGTCTATTCCCAGTCTGTGCTGAGTGTTACTCCGTATCATGGTCCGGCAATGCGTGGCAGCCTGCGATCGTGACACGAGAGAGGTGGGTTTGTGAGGCAGGTGGATTGAAAGATTGAAAAGAAAGATTGAAAAGAAAGTCTTGCACTTTTTTAGACCTGGGGACATCCCAACACACTCTGTCTCCATTGAACAGTACAGCGATTATAGAAAGATACAGTGTGCAGAACACAGTTCTCAGCATTATTGGGAGGTCATGTTGCAGTTGTATAAGACTGAGGCTGCATTTAGAATATTATGTTTAGTTCCGGGCACCAAGTTACAGGAAAGATGTTGTCAAGATGGAAAGGGTTTATTGTCTATTTTCGATTGTCTATTGTCTATTGGTACAGAGAAAGCCCTGTTTCCATGCTGTATGACTCTATGACACTGTAGCACACCAGAGACAAAGTCCAACGTCTACAATGGGGAGAGGTGAATCAGACAGTATCCAAGCTTATGGAACGGCAGTTCAGAAGCCTGATAACAAAGGGGAAGACGCTGTTCCCGAGTCTGGTGGTGCGCGCTTTCAAGCTTCTGTAACTTCTGCCCACCGGGAGTGGGGAAAAGAAGGAAAGACTGGGGTGAAAGATCTTTGAGGATGTTGGCTGCTTTTCCATGGCAGCATGAAATGTAATGCAGTCAATGGTGGCAACGGACAGGTGACGTTTCAGGTCAGGACCCTTCTTCAGTCGAAAAAGGGTCCTGACTCCAAACATCGTCTATGAAGTATTAAGATGTCCTAACATTACTCCTGAGAGGAAGTCTGTTCACTACCAACCCCTTGCCTGACCGGGTAATAATAGATAGGGGCATCTATTTTGGTAGGAAGAAAAGAAAGCCAAAACACTCTTTCAAGCTTCCATGCCTTCTACCTGACAGGACCTGGGAGATGAAGGAATGACCAGCATGGGTAAGGTCCTTGATTATATTGGTTGCCTTCCTGAAGCAACATAGAGCGTCTAACTGTTCCACCTCGGTACCTGCTCTGCCCCATCAGGTCATAGAGCAGGATTAGGCCATTCGACCTATTGAGTCTACTCTGCCATTCAATCACGCCTAATCTAACATCCCCTCTCAACCCCATTCTCCAGCCTTCTCCATGTAACCATTGACACCCTCACTAATCAAGAACCTGTCAATCTCCGCTTTAAAAGTACACAAAGACTTGGCCTCCACCGCCGTCTGTGGCAATGAATTCCACAAATTCACCTTTCCTCCCTTCTCTAAAGGTACGTCCTTTTATTCTGAGGCTGTGTCCTCTGGTCTTAAACTCTGTCGCTAGTGGAAACATCCTCTCCACATCCACTCTATCCAGGCCTTTCACTATTCAGTACGTTTGAATGAGGTTTCCTCCCAAACCCCAGTGAGCACAGGCCCAGTGCCGTCAAACACTCATCATGTGTTTCACTCATCACTGGGATCATTCTCGTGATCCTGCTCTGGACCTTCTCCAACGCCAGCACATCCTTCCGCAGATATGGGGACCAAAACCACTCGCAACGGTCCACATGCGGCCTGACCTTACACCCTTTTGAATCACTGCTGTTGACACCAACCTCCTTTCTAAAGGAACGTCCTTTTAATCTGAGGCTGTGCCCTCTGGTCCTAGACTCTCCCACTAGTGGAAACATCCCCTCCACACCCTCTGTATCCAGACCTTTCACTATTCAGTAAGTTTCAATGAGGTCCCCCCCTTCTAAACTCCAGCGAGTACAGGCCCAGTGCCCATCATTTGTAACATTATCCTCTATGTTGACAGTAAGAAATGCTTACAGATTGGTGTAAACCAGCATTTGCGATTCCTTCCTACACATTTTGTCTGCTCCACTGCAAAATCTCCTCAAGGTATGCCGCCTTTGTGGAAGTTCTCCTCCTCTCTCCAACAAGAGTTCTGCAACACCCTCTCTCACTGCCCTCCCTCTGTGACTCCTCCTGCTCTCTGGCTTGGCGACCATGTTCTAACTGTTTTATTTTGCATATCTTTCATTAATTTGTTCTATGTACCTTTTCATATAGCTCGGTTCCATCTCCCCCTGACTCTCAGTCTGAAGAGGGGCTCTCGACCCGAAACGTCACCTGTTCCTTTTCTCCAGAGATACTGCCTGACCCGCTGAGTGACTCCAGCTTTCTGTGTCTATCTTTGGTGTAAGCCAGCATCTGCAGTTCCTTCCTACTCTTACAGTCCCCACCCCCACAATATTACCAATTAACGAGGTGTGACTGAAGCACAATGTGGCCGCTCGGGGAATAGCGTAGGGGTCCAAGTGCTCCCATGGAATTAAGAGGCGCCAGCATGTTAAATCAGGGAGAGGTCTATTTAGTCACCAGGACCACATAGACTGTGGGAACCACAAAACCAAGGTTAACGCAATATAATTTGATCTGTGGCCTTTCTAGGCAACTCAGCTTACTCTCACCGTATCCCATTCATACTTCCCACACTCCCCTCCCCACCCCCCCCCCCCCCCCCGACTAAAACACAAGCTATTTCACCCACGGATTCCCTTCCACACTATGAGGACAAGTTCCCGTCAACAGCAGGGAAGTCTCGCTTTCAACACGGGAAGCAGATTTCTCCTTGCTAACAAGAAGGAGCGGGATTAATTGCATCGATAGCCAGTGACAGAAATATGCTTGGCGGTGATACATCATCAGTACTCCATCTGGACTTTCGTTCCCCCCCTCTACTTCTCCCCTTGGGACAGGGTGCCCCAAGGTCATAAGACTCGAGGCTGTCGTCAGATTTCCAAACATTTTGTCATTTGCGAACATGCTATTGAATGAAGAACTAGCTTCACAGGCGGAAAAAAAACCTTCTCTTGCATCGGAGCAGCCCAGGACAGCGGTGTATAAAATCACCAGGGGAATAGGTAGGGTGAATGCACGAGAGTCTTTTACCCAGAGTAGGGGGATCAAAACACAGAGGACGTAGGCTTAAGGTGAGAGGGGCAAGGTTTAATAGGAACCTGAGGGGCAACTATTTCACTCAGAGGGTGGTGGGCATATGGAACGAGCTGCCAGAGGAGGTAGTCGAGGCAGGTACTATAACAGCATTTAAAATACACTTGGATGGGTACATGGATAGTAAAGGTTTAGATACAGGCCAAATATAGGCAAAATAGATTTGCTTAGATGTGACATTCCTGTTTCTGTGCTGTATGAATCTATGGATGTTGTCCATACACTTGTGTCCCCTCGCAAAACAAAGTCACACCCAGACATCATCCTCTCTCTCTCTCTCTCACCCTTCCACTCTCAGCCATAAAGCACGGAAACAAGCCCTTCAGCATAACTTGCCCATATTGATCAAGTTGCCCATCTACGGCAGTCCCGTCTGCCCACATTTTGCCCCTCTCCCTCTAAACATTGCCTATCCATGTATCTGTCCAAATGTCTTTTAAATGCTGTTATAATACCTTCCTCAACTACCACTTCTGGCAGCGAGTCATATGCTCACCACTCTCTCTCAGGTTCCTATTAAATCTTCGCCCTCTCACCTTAAATCCATGTCCTCTGCTTCCCCTACTCTGAGTAAAGGACTTTGTGCGTTCACCCTGTCTATCCCCCTGATGATTTCATCCACCTCCTCTCTCCAGTTTCCTCACAGCTCCTCACTTTTCATAGATTCATAGAACCATAGAACCACAGCATGGAAACAGGTCGTTCAGCCCAACTTGTCCCTGCAGAGCCAGACACCCTATGTACATTAGTCCCACCTGCCCATGTTTGGCCCATATCCCTCCAAAACATTTTTAAAGCGGAGATAGACTGCTTCTTGATCAGTAAGGGTGTCAAAGGTTGGGGGGAGAAGGCAGAAGAATATGGTTGAGAGGGACAGATAGAGTGGCCATGATTGAATGGCAGAGTAGACTCGATGGGCTGAATGGCCTAATTTTGCTCCTATGTCTTATGAATTTATGAACCTTCCCTATCCATGTACCTGTCCAAAAGTCTTTTCATCCTCATTTTTCTTCCACCCACTCTTTCTCCCTCCCTCTCTTCCCCCACTCCTTACCCTAACACCCTTTTCCTCCCATTCTTCCTTCTCCCACCCTCCTCTTGACCAACTGTTTGGACACTCCTCTTAATATTTCCTCTCGTGGCCTGGCACCCGTGTTATGATCGCACCGTTGAGTCATTATTTTCCACGCTAAAGAAACGTTATCAAAGCAAGTTGTTGTATATTTTTCATTTACTATTCCCTGTACTCCAAACCTCAGCTTCTATTTTCACTGCCGACCAGTTTCTGAACTTCCTTTTACCTTGTTTTTGTATTTAGTTTGGCCAACCATGTGCCTGAGGAATAAACTCTCATTTGTCCTTATTTTCTACGTTTATAGAGCACCGTTCCTCTCCTCGAAACGCTGGAGGGAGTGTTGCACTGTCAGAGGACCAGCGTTTCAGTGAGATGCAAAGACAAGGCCCTCTTGCCTTGGGGACAAAAGGGCCTTTGAAACAGCTGGAAGAAGAGTCAGAGGGTTCCTCCTGGTGTCCTGGCCAAGATCTTCATCATTGGCGATCGCTCAAGGCCCAGTATGATTGTCCTCCTTCCAAGACTGCAAAAATTGCAGAGAGTTGTGGATGTAGCCCAGACCATCACACAAACCAACCTCCCTTCCATTGTCTCCATCTACACTTCACGCTGCCTCGACGAGGCCCCCAGCATAATTAAGGACGTGTCTCACCCCAGTCACTCCCTTCAGTACATTAACTTGAGAGATACAACACAGTAACAAGCCCTTCAGCCCACCGAGTACGTGCCGGCCAGTGATCAACCCATACACTAGCAATATCCCACACACTAGGTTCAATTGTTTACGATTTTACCGAAGCCAAATAACCTCCAAAGTTGCATATTTTTGGAAACCGGAGCACCCAGAGAAAACCCACACGGTCACAGGGAGAGCGTACAAACTCCGTACAGACAGCAACCATAGTCAGGATCAAACCCGGAATCTAACTACCTCTGCCTCAAAGATATCCACTGACTTTGCCTCCACAGCCTTCTGGGGCAAAGAATCCCATAGATTCACCACCCTCTGACTAAAGAAATTCCTCCTCACCTCATTCCTAAAAAAACTTCCTTTAATTCTGAGACTCTCCCACTAGTAGAAACATCCTCTCCACATCCACTCTATCCAAGCCTTTCACTATTCTATACGTTTCATTCTTCTAAACTCCAGCGAATATAGTCACAGTGGCAGCAAACACTCATCATATGTTATGTTACTCAAAGTGAACATCTGCTCAAATCAACACGTCCGTGCGCAAGGTAAATATAAAAGGAGCTTTTTGTTTGTTCGTAAGCCAAATCACTTCCAATAACATGTTTGATGAAGCAGACACAAACTTTGTTCTCTGTTAAGAGTGCAGGCAGTAGCAAACTCCCTAAATAAAACAAGCCAGTCACCCTAGAAAAAAAAGCTTATCACAAACATATCTTTCCCTGGAGCCATGTTGCAACCAAGGCAGAGGCACATAGACTCATAGAGTCATACTTCATACAAACAGGCCCTTCAGCCCAACTTGCCCACACCGACCAACGTTAGTCCCACTTACCTGCGTTTGCCTCCCATCACAGTGGGTTCACTGTGATGGATGTTTGTGTGAATTAAATTGTGTGTATGTCTGTAGGAAATTGTCTTTGTTTGTATGGCTGTGGAAACGGAATTTCGTTTGAGCCTCACTGAGGCTCAAATGACAATAAATTGTATTGTATTGTATTGTATTGTATTGTATTGGTCCATATCCTTCTGAACCTGACCTGTTCCCCTTCACCTTTAACTACCTTAAATCCCCTCTGGTCCTCGATTCCCCTAATCTGAGCAAGAGACTGTGCGTCCACCTGATCTATTCCTCTCATGATTCTATACACCTCTGTAAGGTCACTCCTCATCCTCCTGCTCTCCAGGGAATTAAGTCCTGGCCTGCTCAACCTCCCCCTAGAGCTCAGACCCTCAAGTCCAGGCAACATCCATATAAAACATCCATACACCCTTTCCAGCTTGGCAAATATCTTTCCTATAACTTGGTGCCCGGAACTGAACACAATATGGCCTTACCAACGTCTAATATAACTGCAACATGCCCTCCCAACTTCTATACTTGGATCTGAGATTGTTTTGGGTTGACAATTCTGTTCCGAACCCTCTCCTAAATAAGCTTAATTGCCTGATTATCCCTCTGTAAATTGCTAATTAAAGCATTAAATGGATCACAGAGACTTAATCCGTGGGATCTATCTTGTGCTATCCTCCCTCATTACAATGTGTGGAAACTATTTGCACCAATTTTCCTCGCAGGCTATAGCGCTCAGCTGGCTGCAGTTGCTGGGAAGAATATATTTTGTTTCTAGCAGTGATTACAGAAACAAACAAACTGGTGGAAAAAAAAATAATGTGTACCAAACACTAATTCCCCTTCCCATTCCAACACTGACCTTTCTGTCCTGGGCCTCCTCCACTGTCAGGGTGAGGCCCAGCGCAATTTGAAGGAACAGTGCCTCATATTGGGCTTGAGCAGCTTACACCCCAGCTGTATGAATATTGATTTCTCTAACTTCAAGTAACCCGTGCATCCCCACTCGCTCTGCCCCTTCGCACACAAGTCATCGTACTAGTTTCACTGTCGTCCTGTTGAGTTTCATTGTCTGTATAACTCATTATCACCTAGTCCACAGCCAACAATGGACCATTGTGGGCTCCACCTTTCCTTGCACATCGTTGCTTTTTCCATATCTTTCATTCATTTGTTCTATTTAACGTCTATATCTCTTGTTTTCCTTTCCCCTGACTCAGTCTGAAGAAGGGCCTCGACCCGAAACATCACTAATCCATGTTCTTTAGGGATGCTGCCTGACCTAGTGAATTACTCCAGCATTTTATGTCCTTTTTTTAAATATCCTGTGTAGAGGGTGACCAGAACTGCGTGCAATAAGCAGGGAGCTACAGAGTTTGAAAGGATTAAGGATGAGCAAAGGATTCCAAACTATTAGCAAAGATACGGACATTTTTGCTGTGTATTTACCCCACAGTATCAGTGAGCAGCTTTACTCCATGGATAAAGGCACGGAATTATGGATAAAGGCAGAGAACCTTCAAACCTCATTGGAACTCACCGAATGGATAGAGTGGATGTGGAGAGCATGTTTCCACTCGTGGGAGAGTTACGGACAAGAGGGCACAGCCTCAGAATAAAAGGACGTACCTTTAGAAAGGAGGTGAGGAGGAATTTCTTTAGTCGGAGGGTGGTGAATCTGTGGAATTCACTGCCACAGACGGGTTCGTCATTAGATATTTTCAAGGCGGAGATTGATAGATTCTAGATTAGTACGAGTCATGGGGAGAAGGCAGGAGAATAGGGTTGATAGGCCAGCCATGAATGAATGGCGGTAGACTAGATGGGCCGAATGGCTTAATTCGGCTCCTATACCCTATGAACTTATGAACCCTGATCTATCCAGCCATACTTTCTCCATTTCCTTTACATTTAGCGAGAAAAATATTTTTACCTCAGATTCCAAATTATCGATACCATCGCCATTAGGAATCACATCAACTGTCGTCCGGCTAAGGATGTGCTGGGTGTGTCAAGGGGGTGCTGGTTTTCAGGTCCCATCTTCACGGGTCTACCAGTAATGATGGGCTGCCCCTGAAATACCGAGCTGTTGACTTCTGTTGGTTTAGACTTTTACACATTACACTTTAGAGATACATTGTTGAAACAGCCCACCGAGTCGGCACCGACCAACCATCACCCCATACACTAGCACCATCCTGCACACCAGGGATCATTTACAATTGTTATCGTAGCTAATTAATCTACAGACCTGCACATCTTTGGAGTATGGGAGGAAACCGGAGCACCCTGAGAAAACCCACGCCATCATGGGGAAAACATACAAACTCCATACAGACAGCACCCATAGTCAGGATGGAACCCGAGTCTCTGGCGCTGGACGGCTACAACACTACCGCTGCTCCACTGTCCGCATGCAAATTTGCTGTAATTAAAACCCATCTGACAGCGCCAGAACCCGGGTTCGATCCTGACCTCGGGTGCTGTCTGTGTGTGGGTTTCCTACGGGTGCTCTGGTTTCCTCCCACATCCCAAAGACCTGCGGGTTTGTAGGTTAATTGGCTTCTGTAAATTGCCTCGAGTGTGTAGCATGCAAAAGTGGGATAAGATGGGACCAATGTATACAGGCGATCGATGGTCAGTGTGGACCCGGTGGGCCGAAGGGCCTGTTTCCACACTGTATCTCTAAACTAAACATTGAACCGTTGTCTTCTGCTCTTTGCAGATTCAGTTGAAGCGCAGCAAGACTAGCGACCACTGTGTTATTTCCGCTGTGCATTGAGGGACACGGGCCTGCAGGCCGGCGCTGCGCGCCAGAGGCTCAGAAATGTCTAACCTTGAAATGACTTCCTCCAAAAGGGCTTTATCATCGGGACGTTTTGTGAGGCTGGAATGCAATGAAATCTTTGTTAAGCTGTAGACGAAAGGCTAATGAACCAGTCTGAAAGGAATTTCTACCACTGCCTTCAAGAAAAACAAGGATAGTCTTTTCTCCTTTTGTATGTCAATCAGCTCTCAACCTCCCCTTCACCTTAATGCCACGAGTGGTGACAGACAATTTTCTCCTTAGAAGTGAAATGCATTTGACTCTTGAGCTGAAACGTTCTCGTTCACACTTGTGAGTAATTAGCTGTTTTGTTCCCCATTATTTTATACTATTCCTATTAATACAATGCTTATATTATTGTAAACCCTCACAATGACAATAAACAAATCTAATCTAAGCTCCAACTCCGTGCAGTCAGGGGACATTATTTTTTTCTTTGCACTTTTATATTATTATTTTTTTAAATACCAAATTTATTTTTTGCGTTGTTTATTATGGTGTTTACTCTGTTTACATAATTGTCCAGCTGCAAGTAAGGACTTTAACCGTTAGACTTTAGAGATACAGCGTGGAAACCCAGATCTCTGGCGCTGTGAGGAAGCAACTCTACCGCTGCACCACAGTGCCGCCATTTATGACGATGAAGATGTTTCGTGCTGTTTGTATCACTTTCTTTGGAGAGAGTACAGCAGAGGTTTATCGGAATGATGCCTGAATTTGGACAAACCAGAGTTTTTGGGATTCTTTTCTCTGGATCGTCAGAGTTTGAGGGAAGACCAGAGAGAAGAATAGAAAACTATGAGAGGCATAGATAGGGTAATCATAATAATAATAAATTTTATTTATTGGGCGCCTTTCAGACATCTCAAGGACACCTTACATAGGTTAACAGGAATATAAACATATAATCAGAATAAAATAAATAATAAAGACATCACAGAAACACAAATTAAAAACAGAAATCAGTCCAAAAACAAAAATCAAAAACACAATGTGAAGAGAGAGCAGTCACAAGAAGATAGATAGTCAGAAGATAGTCACAGGTTGGAGGTGAGAAGGGCAAAGTTTTAAGGAGGTGTGCGGGGCAAGTTTTATATCTTGCAAGAGCAAAGAACTGCAGGTGCTGGTTAAAATACAGAAGGACACAAAGTGCTGGAGTACCTCAGCAGGTCAGGCAACATCCAGGAGAACGTGGACAGGTGACATTTTGGGACAGGACTGAAGAAAGGTCCCAACCTGAAACAGCATCGATCCATCCATCTTCTCCAGAGATGCACCTTACCTGCTGAGTTACTCCAGCACTTTGTGTCTTCTTTTGTAAACCAGCATCTGCAGTTCCTTATTTCAAGATAGTCATGATCTTTGTAACAAAGTGGAAATGTCAATGACCAGAGGGCGTAGTTTTAAGGTGAGAGGGAGGTGGTTAAAGGAGATAGCGGGGCGTTTTTACACAGATGGTGGTGGGTGCTTGGAACGCAGTGTCAGGGGTGGTGGTGGAGGTGTTTAAGAAGGCTTTTAGGTCAGCACATGGATATGCATGGAAAGTTTTAGTTTAGTTTATTATTGTCACCTGTACCAAGATGCAGTAAAAAGCTTTTGTGTTGTGTGCTTATC
Organism: Leucoraja erinaceus; assembly: GCF_028641065.1. Lineage (NCBI taxonomy): Eukaryota > Metazoa > Chordata > Chondrichthyes > Rajiformes > Rajidae > Leucoraja > Leucoraja erinaceus. The sequence continues at coordinate 22,212,843 of NC_073396.1, forward strand.
CAGTCAGTGAAAAGCCAATCCATGATTTCAATCAAGCAGTCCACAGTGTACAGATGTGGGATAAAGGGAATAACGTTTGGTGCAAGGTAAAGTCCAGTAAAGGCCGATTAAAGATAGTCGGAAGGTTTCCAAGAAGGTAGATGGTAGGTCAGGACCACTCTCCTGGATGTTGCCTGACCACTCTCCCGTTGGTGATAGGATGGTGCAGTTGCCTGATAACAGCTGGGAAGAAACTGTCCATGAATCTGGAGGTAAAATCTAACACCTAGGCAGGATAAAGGGAATAACTTTTAGTGCAAGATAAAGTCCAACAAAGATGGAGGCATTTGGAGCAGGTTCGTACTTTGCTACGTTAAAGGTGGTTTGCAAATGGTGAAAGGAATTAAACCATAGCTATAACATGACATGGGCTCTCTGAAGGAATCGCGGAAAAGTCCCTATGTTGATTTTATGTAGTATTGTGGGTAGAACATTGCTCTCTTGGTAAGCAGTGGCACTGAACCTTTTCCAACTGCACTCAAACATATCCTCCTGACACATTAAGTGAAATCAGCAATAAATATTGGATTGCAAAGGGCTTGAAGATGCGTTTGATCCCTGTCTGCTTGTGTGTGAAAGTGTTGCTGTTGCCTCGACCGTAAGGTGATCTTCCCAATTTCGACGTGTGTGTTCCCCTGGTCTGTTCAGCAAACGCGAGAACGCTCGATGACGGAGCTGTTTGTCTTTGTAAAAGCTTCTGCTAAGACTTTAGGTGCCTCTTGCAAAAGACCCCCCAAAAAAATAGGATCATACATTTAGTGTTTGTTCCTCTACCAGGTGAATGAATCTCGTATCTGAAATAACCATTTGTTTTCGACTCTTTATTTAAATTTTAAGGTTTGACCACTCTTTTAATTTTCTCTCCTTTTCAGATTTCAGATTTCTTCTCTTTAAGATTTCTGCAAAGCTCTCGTGAACTTTACGACATCAAAGGCAATAATCTCCCAGTTTTGCACCGAGCTCACAAGATTGATGCAAAATCTCTTATTTACTTAACAGGGGAAATTCTTCTGACGGAATGTGCAGGGAATTAATGGAGCAAATCTTCCAATTTCTCCAGAGTGTTCTGTAACATTTTAACCATCGATTTCTTTAGATGTATATATGTGGGTGATCATAGGACAAAGAAGGTTCTTCCTGGAATAACATCACCTTTGACCACAAAGGTTTCATGTGTTTTTACGTTCTCCATCAGGGATTTTCTGTGCAATTATGTGAGGATGTGAATCCAGGGCTGTTAGAGTCGATGCTGTTCCAGGCCCTGTCTTGACAGATAACTGTCCAGGGAAAAAAATATCCCAATCCTGTACCCAACCCATTCATAAAAACGTAACTTTAACATTTAATATATTTTTTTAAAAGCGCTGCTTCACCTTCACAGCACCAGAGAACCGGGTTCGATCCTGACCACGGGTGTTGCCTGTACGGAGCTTGTACGTTCCGTTCCCCGTGTCCTCATGGGTTTTCTCCAGGTGCTCCGGTTTCCTCCCACACTCCAAAGACGTGCAGGTTAGCAGGTTAATTGGCTTCTGCAAATAGTCCCCAGTGTCGTAGAATTGAACCCGTTTGAACAGGTGATCACTGGTCGGCACGGACTTGATGGGCCAAAGGGCCTGTTTCTACGCTATACCTCTAACTAAACTACACTGAACTAAGCTACAGATCGCCCCAACATTTTCTACAGTAGACAGAGGACTTTGTTTCTTTCTTTTCCTTTCATTTTGAGAAGAATGTGAAACATCACTCATAGGTGAGTTGTGGTTCAGTGTGACCAGTGCACATTTACCATTCTCTCCCATGTCACTGTAGAAGCTGATGACATATCGTCCACACCACCTACTCCTCTTCCCAGCACATTTCCCTCTAATACCCCCACTCTATCTCCTACCTTCTTTGAAGTTTGTTTAGGAGTCTGCAAGATGATATGGCTGACTCTTACTACCTGATAGCCACTGACTGGATTGCACCTAGAGAAAGCTCTCGAGAAGAGTTGCTCGTAGATGGAAAGGGGAGTGAGTGAGTGTGTGTGTGTGTGTGTGTGTGTGTGTGTGTGTGTGTGTGTGTGTGTGTGTGTGTGTGTGTGTGTGTGTGTGTGTGTGTGTGTGTGTGTGTGCTTGTGTGTGTGTGTATGTATGTGTGTGTTTCTGTATATGTGTGTGTGTGTGTGTGTGTGTGTGTGTGTGTGTGTGTGTGTGCGAGTGCCTGTTGTGTGTTTGCTTATCTGTTTGCATATGTTGATGTGTTTGTGTGTTTGCGTTTGTATGTGTGTGTGTCTATGTTTGTTCATGTGTGTGTGTATGTGTTTGTATACAGTATTTAAATGGTGAATGACTGTATATTGTGTGTGTGTGTGTGTGTGTGTGTGTTTGTATGTGTGTGTTTTGTGTTTATATGTGTATGTGTTGTGCATATGTTTGTGTCTGTGTATATGTGTTGTGTATGTTTTAGGGATGTATAGTGTTTCTTCTGATATGTGTACATGCTTTTGTGTGTGGGAGTGTTCATGCCAGTATGTGTTCATGTGTACACGTGTTTTCAAGGCTGTGTGTAGGTAGGTGTGTGCTTCAGTAGGTATGTGTATATGTCATATCATATGCCTTCTCTACCACTCTAACTACTCCCTGAAAGTAGCAAGACAAGTAGATAAATTGGTAAAGAAGCCATATGGTATGTTGTGTATGGCGTTGTGTATAAGAGTCAGGAAGTGACATGATGTGGCTTCATAGGAAAAAGACACAAAGTGCTGGAGTAACTCAGCAGGTCAGGCAGCATCTCTGGAGAACATGGATAGGTGACGTCTCGGTTTGGGGCCCTTCTGAAGTCTAAAATCCATGTCCTCCAGAGATGCCTCTGATCCTGACAGCATCCTGGTCAGGAGGCCACACCAGGAGCATTGAATGCACCCGATGAGGTTAGAGGAGGTTCAATGGATTCATGGAGTTTCATTTGTCACATGTGAAACTGGACAGTGAAATTCTTTCTGCACATTTACACATGCGGGCGCCGCCATGTTTTGGCGCCATTTCCAAAGTCCAAAGTCCAGTCTGCCCACACGCACGCTGTACTGGAGCGGTTCCCAATCCAGGTAAGCCCCAGGCTTCTGGTGGGCCTACCTCCGTCGCCCTCAGCCCGCGAACCAACGCCCCTTTCCTCGCCCGCACATCTTTGTGTCCCGGGAGTGCCCCCTGCAGCCGACCTTGAAGGCGCTGGAGGCATCACCCCAGTTCACGTTCCCACCGGCCCTCGCCCCTCGCGTGTGACGTTTCCAGCAGCTCCCTCCCGGTACCACTGTCTGCCGAGTGTTCGGTCAGCTGAGCCTTCGGGCTGCTGGGGTGACTCTAGTCTAGATGGATGTGAGGGAGGAGTGTAGGACTAATAACTAGTGCCTCACAATAAAAGGGTAACATCAGTCAAACAAGGGAAAAGGACCCAGTGGAAGGAGAAGACCATGTGTAATAGCTGGCATGGTGGGTACGTACAGAAATCATAGTCATACAGCCTGGAAACTGGTCCTTTGGCCCAACACCGACCGACATGCCACATCTATACTAGTCTCACATGCCTGCATTTGGCCCATATCCCTCTAAACCTGTCCTATTTATGTAGCTGTCCAAATGTTCCTTAAACGTTGCGATAGTCCCTGCCTCAACTACCTCCTCCGTTCCATACACCCACCACCCTTTGTGTAAAAAGGTTACCCCTCAGGTTCCTATTAAATCTTTCCCCCTTCATCTTAAACCCATGTCCTCTGGTTCTCGATTCCCCTAACTCTGGGCAAGAGACTCTGTGCGTCTTGCCCCATCTATTCCTCTCATGATTTTATACACCTCTATAAAATTGTCACTCATCCCCCTGCGATCCAAGGAATAAAGTCTTTGCCTGCTCAACCTCTCCCTATCTCCCTATTTTGTACTCCCTCAAACGCCAGAACCAAAAAAATGAGATGAGGTTCATGGTTGTATGAAGTAGTGATATCATAGAGAGGACATCGTCACAAAACAACGTACAATGATTGGCTTTGCCCCTGTTGTTGTGGTTGCCTTGGCAATGTTTGCAACTTCAGATAGTATTTTCTTCGGGAGAAAGAAAATGCTTCTTCTGTAGTCCATTTAAGGAATGGAATTAGAGTTGTAAAATTTATTTTGGGATCAGTGTTATCTCATGGACGGGTTGAAGCCGCCCATGGTTTAAAGGTCTATGTATTTGGATATATTATTGATACCTACAATCTTTCGAAGGTGTGGTTCAGGTAGATATTGCATTAAGTTGAAAGGATCTGGGTTCAAGCTTCACTCCAAGGACTCGGGCACCAATCATTTGTCCAATGTGCAACTTGTCATACCTTCCAATGACACACATGGTTTAGGAACAGCTCAATCCAAAACCGCAAGGAATTACAGAGTTGTGGACACAGCCCAGACCATCACACAAAAACCAACCACCCTTCCATTGACTCCATCTACACCATACTGCCTCAGCAAGGCCACCAGCATAATCAAGGACCCTGGTCACATTATCCCCTTTATCCTGTATCTGTACACTGTGGACGGCATCATTGTAACCATGTATAGTCCTTCGATTGACTGTATAGCACGCGACAAACAGCTTTTCATTGTACCTCGATCTAAGTGACAATAATAAACTAAACTAAACTAGAGTGGGCAGAAGGAAGTTCTTGGCAGCAGCTGATGAAGACTAATCTATGATCATGGAATGGGCATTCAGACTGGAGAATTAATACATGAAATGTGTGGGGCAAAGTGGCGCAGCTGGTCGAGTTGCTGCCACACAGCACCAGAGACCCAGGTTCAATCATGACTACAGATGCTGCCTGTACGGAGCTTGTACGTTCTCCCTGTGACTGCGTGGGTTTTCTCCGGGTGCTCCCGTTTCCTCCCACAGTCCAAAAATGTACAGGTTTGTAGGTTGACACAAAACGCTGGAGTAACTCAGCGGGACAGGCATCATCTCTGGAGAGAAGGAATGGATGCTGCCTGTCCCGCTGAGTTACTCCAGCATTTTGTGTCTACCTTCGATTTAAACCAGCATCAGCAGTTCTTTCCCACAGGTTTGCAGGTTAATTGGCTTAGGTAAAAACACTGTAAATTGCCCCTAGTGCATAGGATAGTGCTAGTGTAAACTATAGTGATCACTGCTCAGCGCAGACTTGGTGGGCCAATGTTAAGCCAATTAACCTACAAACCTATACGATCAGGCAAGATCACACCATACACGAGTACAACAGGTTGTGCAAATAAGAAAGGAAACAGAGTGCAGAATGAAGTGTTACAGCTACAGAGAAAGTGCACTTTAAAAATGTGCAAGTCCCGCTAGGAGGTAGGTTGAAGGATCGGGACAGACACAAAATGCTGGAGTAACTCAGTGGGACAGGCAGTATCTCTGGAGAGAAGGAATGCTGCCTGTCCTGCTGAGTTACCCCATACATTTTGTGTCTATCTTTGATTTAAACCAGCATCTGCAGTTCTTTCCTGCACATTTTGAAGGATCGGGTTAGAGTCAACATGTAAATCGGACTCATTTCGAGGCTACCTCGTATGAAGATGTCATTGTACACATGCTGGCGGTCTGTAAACGATTCTCAACAATGGTGCAATTAAACAAATGCACACTTGACCATGAATACAGTGTCTGAAGGAGAGTCCTGACAAAGGTCACCTATCATTGTTCTCCAGAGACGCTGCCTGACCCACCTGCATCCCATTTTAAGAAGGGTGTTCCGATGGCTTTAATCAGTGAGTCGATGGCGGTGACACTAACGGAAAGCGTTGTAGCGGTATGCTCTCTTGGCAAGGTAGAGAGATCTACAGTATTATGGCTTGGCTACCATGCCTGAACTATCTCTTCTGATCCGCTGTAATAACCCGGTGTAATCAGGAGGTAATTTAATGCCAGATCTACAGAAACCCTCCTAGTGTGTATTAAACACATTTCTGCTTGGCTCGCTGTCTTTAATGGAATTATTGTTTGAGGGATAATCGGTGAGTCAGTGGGACCAGCCAGAATGATAATAACTGCTGACAGGTGAGCTAGGTGGAGTATGGATGACCTTAATGCTGGGATTTCCATCAGTCTAAGTTGAGTGCATCAAAACATTGAATGCATTTTGTTGTCTCTGTACTGTACACTGACAATGACAATTAAAATTGAATCTGAATCTGAATCTGAACAGGCATCAAACTCTGCCCTAACCATCGATTAAACTTGTGTCTCTATAAATAGACGTTGTGACTAGCAGTGAGATTATGTTGACTCTATTCCCTGGAGTGGAGGAGGATGAGGGGTGATCTTATAGAGGTGTAAAAAAATCATGAGAGGGGGGGAAATCAAGAACCAGATGGCATGGGTTTAAGATGATGGGGGAAAGATTTTATAGGAATCTAAGGGATCACTTTTTCATACCATGAGTGGTGGGTGTAGGGAACGAGCTGCCAGAGGAGGTAGTTGAGGCAGGGACTATCGTAATGTTTAAGAAACAATTAGACAGGTACATGTATAGAACAGATTTAGAGGGATATGGGCCAAATGCAGGGCAGGTGGGACTAGTGTAGATGGGACATGTTGGTCAGCACAGGCAAGTTGTCCAAAGGGCCTGTTTCCACGCTGTATGACTATGAGTCTACAGTACCCTCCATAATGTTTGGGACAAAAAACCATAATTTATTTACTTGCCTCTATACTACACAATTTAAGATTTGTAATAGAAAAAAATCACATGTGGTTAAAGTGCACATTGTTAGATTTTAATAAAGGCCATTTTTATACATTTTGGTTTCATCATGTAGAAATTACAGCAGTGTTTATACATAGTCCCCCCCATTTCAGGGTACCATAATGAAAGTAGTCATGTTTAATACTTTGTTGCAATTCATGGACATCACCAGTTGCTGGGTTGTCTTCTCTGGTGATGCTCTGCCAGGCCTGTATTGCAGCCATCTTTAGATTATGCTTGTTTTGGGGGCTAGTCCCCTTCAGTTTTCTCTTCAGCATATAAAAGGCATGCTCAATTGTGTTCAGATCGGGCGATAGACTTGGCCACTCAAGAATTGACAATTTTTTAGCTTTGATCAACTCCTTTGTTGCTTTAGCAGTATGTTTGGGATCATTGCCTTGCTGTAGAATGAACCGCTGGCCAATGAGTTTTGAGGCATTTGAACTTGAGCAGATAGGATGTATCTATACACTTCAGAATTCATTATGCTACCACCATCAGCAGTTGTATCATCAATGAAGATAAGTGAGCCAGTACCTTCAGCAGCCATACATGCCCAGGCCATAACACTCCCACCACCGTGTTTCACAGATGAAGTGGTATGCTTTGGATCTTGGGCAGTTCCTTCTCTCCTCCATTCTTTGTTCTTGCCATCACTCTGATACAAGTTAATCTTCGTTTCATCTGTCCACAAGACCTTTTTCCAGAACTGCGGTTGCTCCTTTAAGTACTTCTTGGCAAACTGTAACCTGGCCATCCTATTTGTGCGGCTAACCAGTGGTTTGCATCTTGCAGTGTAGCCTCTGTATTTCTGTTCATGAAGTCTTCTGTGGGCAGTGGTCATTGACAAATCCACACCTGACTCCTGAAGAGTGTTTCTGATCTGCCGGACAGAGAGAATTCTTCAGCTGTGGAGGTCTTCCTTGGCCTGCCAGTCCCTTTGAGATTAGTAAACTCACCAGAGCTCTCTTTCCAAACAGTTGATTTTGGTAAGCCTAAGGTTTGGCTGATGTCTCTAACAGTTTTATTCTTGTTTCTCAGTCTGATAATGGCTTCTTTGACTTTCATTAGCACAACTTTGGTCCTCATGTTGATAAAAAGCAATAAAAGTGTCCAAAGGTGATGGAAAGACTAGGTGCTGAGAGCTCTCTTATACCTGCATTAAGGAGGTAATTAAACACACCTGAGCAATTACAAACACCTGTGAAGCCATGTGTCCCAAACATTATGGTGCCCTGAAATAGGGGGGAACTGTGTGTAAACACAGCTTTAATTTTTAAACCTAAATTTATAATGTGAAACCTAAATGTATAAAAATACCCTTTAATAAAATCTGACAATGTGCACTTTAACCACATGTGATTTTTTTTCTATTACAAATCTCAAAGTATGGAGTACAGAGGCAAATAAATAAATGATGGGTCTTTGTCCCAAACATTATGGAGGGCACTGTTTAACTGGAACAGATTTGAGCTGTCGTCAAAGAATTCTGTCACAGAACTGCTACAAATCAGTGAAACAAAATGGAAGTACAAAGGGGACATCTTGTCAGCTTGTGAAGAAGTGCCTACTGTTTGGCACGGGGCTGTTTACATTATCCGACTGGACTCCTCTGGCTGTTGGCTGAGTGATACTCAGACGGACATTGGGTGAAGATTAAGCAGCCAGCTCCCGTGATAAGTCATGCCTCACGGCCTCTTTTGACTTGATGTTTGCCGGCCGATGCGTCAACATTCAGACCTGGGCTATTGTGTGCTCTTTGAACAAACCTTCCCCTCACTGAGGTCCAAGCAAGATGAGGAAACGCGACCTCGTCTCTTCTGGATGTTTCTCTCTTCCCTTGTTTACTTCCCACACGGCTCCCGCGCCCCCTCACAACCCGCTCCCTTTGTGCGGCTGAGACATTCATCATTCCTCATTCCTCCAAGTAGCAAAGTCAGGCCAGGAGGTCACAGGCTTTGTTTGACGGCTAATCCCACGTCGCCCTTCGCCCTTCCTTGGTGTTTGACCTTTGGTGATCGCCGCACTTCCAGTCTTTGTTTGTTTGAATATAGATGCCATTCTTTCCTGCCTTCTGATCTCTGCTGCTGACTCTTGGACTGAGGCACAATCCCAGGTCAAGCTGCTCTCTTTAGACTTCAGCACGGAAAACGGCACCCGTCCAAGTTCTCCAGAGGCGCTGCCTGGCCCGCTGATACTCCAGCACTGTGTGTCTTTTTATTCCAGCATCTCGTAGTTTAGTCTAGAGAGACACCAGGGAGAGAGGCCCTTTTGTAAACCAGTTCCTGTGTCATCTGGTCTGCTATCACGTTATTCTCTGAGCTGCAGTGTTTCGAACATTTCAGAGGTGACTGCGACTCAGTACCTGCAAACCATTTGAGAATATTCCAAACATTGTTGCATGATCAAATGGCGTAGAAGAGTCGATGGGCCGAATGGCCTAACACTTCTCCTATGTCTTGTGGCCGTGGGGTCTTATGGAAACAGCACTGCTTGAGAAGGTAATGGAGGCAGATACTTTCATGACACATAGACTTGCAGTGACAGAGCAAGTAGCACAGTAACAGGCCCTTCGGTCCACAATGTCCATGCTGACCTTCAAGCAACCATCCATACTATACAAGACGTAGCTGAATGAGCACTTTATTTTGATTTACTTTAGTTTAGAGATACAGTGCGGAAACAGGCCCCTCGTCCCACCGAGTCAGCGCCGATCCCCGCACACTAACACTATCCTACACACACTAGGGACAATTTACTATACCAAGCCAATAAACCTACAAACCTGCACGTCTTTGGAGTGCGGGAGGAAACAGGAGATCCCAGATAAAACCTATGCAGGTCGCAGGGAGAACGTACAAACTCCGTACAGACAGCAGCCATAGTCAGGATCGATCCTGGGTCTCTGCCGCTGTGAGGCAGCAACTCTACCGCTGCACCACTGTACCACCACTTGAATCACCGTCAGATAGGAGCAGTGATTAGTACAGATTAGTTGGCCTGATTCCATGCTCTGTGACTCTACGAATCTGTGAACTATTATAGTTTCTTTTGAAGAGGAAGTATTGTTTAATTTATTGGGTGTTTGGGATCTGGGCTTCACTGGCAAGGGCAGTATTGATCGCCTGTTTGTAATTGCTCTTGAGAAAGCGTTGCTGCATTATCTTTTTACAACCATTGTAGGTGTGGACTCCTATATATCGACGAGACCAAGCGCAGACTGGGCGATCGTTTCGCTGAACTACACTCAGTCTGCCGATGTCCTCGTGGCCAAACATTTTAACTCCCCTTCCCATCCCCATGTTGACCTTTGTATCCTTGGCCTCCCCTCCACTGTCAGAGTGGGGCCACACGTACATTGGAGGAACTGCACCTCATATTTCGCTTGGACAGCTTACAACCCAGCATTGTGAATATTGGTCTGTCTAATTTCAAGTAGCCCTTGCATTCCCTCTTTCTCTATCCCTCCACCACCATAGTCTTCCTGCTAGTTTCGCTGTTCATGTCCTTTCGATATCACCTCTTCACCAGCCAACAATGGACCATTGTGGGCTCCACCACTCCTGAGTCATCGGTGCCGGCTCTGATTTGTTCATACCTCTAGTTTCTCCCTTCCCTGACTCTCAGTCTGAAGAAGGGTCTCGACCCGAAACGTCACCTATTCCTTGTCTCCACAGATTCTTCCTGACCCCATTTTGTGTCTATCCTTGGTGTAAACCAGTATCTGCAGTTCCTTCCTACACATTGTAGGTCATAGTATATATGTATGTAGTCTGTTTTGTTGTGCTATTCTTATAACAAATGTAAAGCACTTTGGCCAACGAGAGTTGTTTTTTAAATGTGCTATATAAATAAATGTGACTTGACTTGACTCGACTTGATAGCTGTGTAACAGACCTGAGTACTTAGTGCCATCACACGCAATGGCCTGGTATTATACCTGGCCCAGACAGAGCAAGTCCAGGTCATTGAAGAACAAGCTAGGCTTTCACAACTATTCAGATGCAAGGCAGTGCAGATGCTGGATTACTAAAAAAGGCACAAAGCCACCAGCATGAGTCTCACTCTGGTCCCTCTCCCATCAGGCAAGAAGAACAGAATAGTACCTCGAGATTCAGGGACAATTGAACAACACAATCATAGACCTTCCATTGAAGGCTTAGGACGTTTGGCATTTTATTGGGATGCATCACTGCAATGGTTTAGGGCCAGCTCCATCCAAGGCCACAAGATATTGCAGAGAATTGTGAACGGCAGCCTAGACAACACATGAACCAAACTCCATTCCATTGAGTCGGTCTACACTTCAAGCTGCCTCGGCAAGGCCACCAGTATAATCAAGGACCAGTCTCACCCCAGTCACTGCCTCTTCTCCCCTCTCCAATCAGGCAAGAGGTACAGAAGTGTGAAAATGCACACCTCCAGATTCAGGGACAGTTTCTTCACAACAGTTATCAGGCAACTGAACCATCCTTTTACCAATTAGAGAGTGGTCCTGACCTACCATTTACCGCATTGGAGACCCTCAGACTTTCTTTAATCAGACGTTACCAGACTTTATCTTGCACGAAACGTTATTCATTTTATATCGTATCTGTACACTGTGGGCGGTTCGATTGTAATCATTTATAGACTTTTTGCTAACTGGATAGCACGCAACACAATGGCTTTTCACTGTACCTCGATCCACGTGACAATAAATAAATTAAACTTCCTGAAAAAGTGCTGGTGCATCTTAGTGGGTCAGGCAACATCTCTGGAGGACATGGATAGGTAACGTTTTGTGTTGGGATCCTTCTTCATATTGATTGTTGTCGCCTTAAGGCAGCACAGGCAGCACAGTGTCACAGCTGCTAGAGCTGCTGCCTCACAGCACCAGAGACCAGGGTTCGATCCTGTCCTCCAGTGTTGTCTGTGTGGAGTTTGCACGTTCTCCCTGTGACCTTTGGGTTTTCTTCCGGTGCTCCAGTTTCCTCCCCCCTTTGTAGGTTAATTGACCTCTGTAAAAAATATTCCTAGAATGTGGGGAGTGGATGAGAAAGTGGGATAACATGGAACTGGTGTGAATGGGTGATCGATGATCAGCGTGGACTTGCTGGGCTGAAGGGCCTGTTTCCTTGCTGTATCTCAAAACTTGACAAGTTGTGTCCTCCCCCCAGATCTCTCCCCCCTCTCACAATCAGTTTGAAGAAGGGTCCCGACTCAAAATGTCGCCTTTTCCAGAGATGCTGCCTGAGCCGCTTAGTTACTCCAACACTTTGTCTCTTTTTTTCATAACAATTCTATAGTTTGTTGTTCATTATTACTAAGGCCTAATTCAGTTTAGTTTGGATACAGCATGGAAACAGGCTTGTTGACCTATTGAGCCCATTCCGAATGATCATCTTTACACTAATTCTATCTTATCCCAGTTTCTGTCCCTACACACTAGGGCCAATTTACAGAAGCCAATTAACCTACAAAACTGTAAGTCTTTAGAGTGTGGGAGGAAACCGGTGCACCCAGAGAAAACCCACGCGATGGCGGGGAAAACGTACAAACTCCGTACAGACTGCACCTGTGGTTGGGATCGAACCCGGGTCTCTGGCGCTGTAAAACAGCAACTCTGCCACTGCGCCATCCCATCCTTCTGTTTCATATTATTCAGTGAATTTCACTACATTCCACAACTGCCATGGTGGGATTTGAACTCACCACTCTGAGTCGTTCGTCCAGGCCTCTGGATTACTAGTCCACTAATTTAACTGCTGCAACGCAACTGAGCTCTCAGGAATGCAATCTGTCGCAGTGTAGATTTGCCATGCGTTAGAAGTGGGAGGATTATATAACCAACAACAAGGGAGCCAAGAATTTGGTTCGGAATAAACTGTAGCAGCTGTTTGCACTTCAGAGCTGCACAGCTATCAGGTCAGGCATGTCCTTGCATGTTAGACTAAGCCTCGGTGAACCTGTAATAGGCAGAAGTGATGGGTCTTCAACAGAAAGACAGTCTTCATCCAAAAATGCCTTGCACAAATTAAACCAGGTTTTACAAGTGTGGGGTGGAACAGTGGTGCAGCAGTAGAGTTGCTGCCTCACAGCGCCAGAGACCCGGGTTCGATCTTGACTACGGGTGATGTCTGTATCGAGTTGCACGTTCTCTATGTGAATGTGTGGATTTTCCCCGGGTGCTCCTGTTTTCTCCCACATTCCAAAGACATACAGGTTTGTAGGTTCATTGGCTTCAGTCAAAATTGTGAATTGTCCCTAGCGTGTAGGATGGTGCTAGTGTATGGCGATCACCGGTTGGCACGGACTCGGTGGGCCGAAGGGCCTGTTTCCACACTGTATCTCTAGAACTAAAACTGAAAAAACAAAAGATTGGCCATATGTAATAGTCACACAGCGCGGAAACAGGCCCTTCAGCCCACTCGACCCATTAAATCTTCCCTTCTCACCTTAAACCTATGCCCTCTGGTTCTTGATTCCCCCTACCATGGGTGAAAGACTACATTCACCTTATCAATTCCCTTCATGACTATATACATCTCTATAAAATCACCCCTCAGCTTCCTGTGCTCCAAGGAATAAAGTCTTAGTTTGTCTATTTGGACTCTACCGCACTTCACCTTGCACTAAACGCTATTCCCTTTATCATGTATCTGTACACTGTGGATGGCTTGATTGTAATCATGTATGGTCTTTCCACTGACTGGCTAGCACACAAAAAAGCTTTCACTATACCTTAGTACACGTGACAATAAACCTAACTAAACTAACTAATCTAAACTAAATTAGACTAAACTAATCCCCAGCGACAGGCCAGGGCCTTGTGTCCTGGCAGCAAAAGGCAGCAACTCTACCATTTGATCTACCAGTCTGCAGAAGGATTCCAACCTGAAATGGCACCTATTATTTTTCTCCAGAGATGCTGCGAGTTACTCCAGCATATTGTATCTATCTACTAGTTGATCTATTCGGAAAGCATGCAAAATAAAGCTTTTCACTGTACATGTACGGGTGACAATAATAAATCTAAACCTAAACTTAAACCCTACTGTGACCTGAATCCAACCTTCATTTTGGTTTTAGCCAAATAATTTGATGAGAATCCATGATGCTGGCCAATATACTGGCTCAGCGATGGGATTTAAACTCTCCCACGGTTAGTAATCGGTGTGCTGTGCCTTATCGAGGAACGGAAAGAAATTCATTCACTTCAGAAGACACGGAACATCGTACATTGAGAGTTCCTGCAAAAATTGAAGGGCATAACTCCTCCGTGTTTAAGCAGACGGGAATATAAAGTGGAGCCAACCGCTAACAAAATGAGGTGCAGACTTATCATAGTATAATTACTCAAAGCAATCGTACCATGACGAGACGCAGATGCTGAAGGTCAAGAGGTGCAATTGATCCATCTTGGGATGTCCGAGTGTAGTGAAAGATGCTTCAGAAATGTGCAAGCTTTTGTTTCTTTCATTGTTATGGAAAATTAAGACCAGAACTTCAAAGGAAACCTTGTGATATCCCTGGGACCCAACCCAAAGACTGGCAGCATCTTGCAGTCTGTAAAGGCTGCGATCCAATTCCCTGTCCATGTTCATTTAACTGATTTTAACTCTACATTGCATGAAATTGTGTCCTATTACCATTCAGTGACACAGTAAATGTTTCGAATTTCAGACCTAAGAAGGGTTCCAACCCGAAACGTCCTGGAGACACAGGTTACAATAGACAATAGGCAATAGACAATAGGTGCAGGAGTAGGCCATTTGGCCCTTCAAGCCATTCACATTCCATGATCATCCACATTCCTGCCTCTCACCATATCCCCAGACTCCGCTATCTTTGAGAGCTCTATCTAACTCTCTCTTGAAAGTATCCAGAGAATTGGCCTCCACTGCCTTCTGAGGCAGTGAATTCCACAGATTGGTGAAAAAGTTTTTCCTAAATGGCCCACCCCTTATTCTTAAACTTGGGCCCCTGGTTCTGGACTCCCCCAACATCGGGAACATTTTTCCTGCCTCTAGCGTGTCCAATCCCTTAATCATATGTTTCAATAAGATTGCCTCTCATCCTTCTAAATTCCAGAATATACAAGCCCAGCCGCTCCATTCTATCTACATATGACAGTCCCGCCATCCCGGGGATTCCATCATACTGCAAACGATGGAATCCTGAGCAAAACACACAGTGCCGGAGGTACTCAGCAAATAGGCACAAAGTGCTGGAGTAACTCCGCGGGTCAGGCAGCATCCCTGGAGATAAAGGATGGGTGACATTTCGGGTCGGGACCCTTCGTCAGACTGAAGGTAGAGGGGGGAGAGGGAACTAGAGGTAGGAATGGGCCAGAACAAACCTGGCCCATAATAGCCCCTTGTTAGCTGGGTAAGAGGTGATTACAAAACGATGCAAACAGTGGGACTATTAGGATTATTACAGTGGGGGAGGGGGGAAGAGAGGGAATGCAGGGGTTATTAGAAATGAGAGAAATTAACACACCTACCACTTGGTTGTAAGCTGCCCAAGCAAAATATGAGCTGCTGCAGCTCAGGCAGCGAAATGTGGAAGGGAATGGACAGACGTTTCGGGTCAAGACTGATTGGAGTGGGAGGGGTTGTGAAAGCTGGAAAAGTGAAGTGTGATCAGGTTAAAGTCTGGCAAGTGATAGGTGGAGATACACAAAATCTTGGGAATAACTCAGCGGGTCAGGCACCATCACTGGAGAAAAGGAATAGGTGACTTTTCGGGTCGAGACCCTTCTTCAGACTCAAAACATCACCTATTCCTTCTCTCCAGAGATGCTGCCTGACCCACTGAGTTATTCCAGCAATCTGCGTCTATTTTCAGTATAAACAAGCATCTGCAGTTCCTTCCTACACGAGCGATAGATGGATACAGGTGGGGTGGGGAGGGGAAGAGTTTGATTGCCAGATGGGTGGAGTAGATGACAAAAGCTGGAGGGGAAGAGGAGGCAAAAGGGTGTCAGATGAGGAGAGAAGAGGAGGAGTGAAATGTAAAGCTGGAGGGAGGGATATAGGGGGCGGGGGGAGAAAGAGGGGATTAAAAGAGAAACGAGGGACTCGGCGATGGGAGATGAGTGTATGAAAGAGGGAAAGGAGATGGGCAAGGGCAGATGGTGGACAAATTGTGTGCTCGCTGGGGTTGGAAGACAGCACAGGATGAAGGGGTGGGTGGGGGGGTTTGGGGAGTTACATGAAATGTTTACCCGAGAAGGGTATCTTAGCAAGACACCCAAAGTGCAAACGGATCACACCTCAGCTCCGAACTATCACTTACATCAGAGGAGAGGCAGAGCAGAAATAAACACAGGGAACTTTAGGCAGTTTTTTGAAAATATATTTGGACCACATCCCATGAAAGACAAAGGAATTGAAAGTGTCAGCGTACAACTGTCCTGGAGATGAATCATTTTCTAGCATAACCAAGAGCAGATTTAGTCCAAAGAAGCAGTTAACAGAAATAGTACACGGATTAGCTCCAAAGTGTATAAATATCACATTTCATTGAAGTTGCTGCTGCTTTGTGGTTGTGAATAACAGGGGTAAAGTTGGCTCGCTCGCATGATGACATACTCAACCAGCGTTGCACTTCACAGAGGGGTCATGAGCACATTGATGTTTGATGTGATATTCTGATATGCACATTTGGGAGGGGAGAGGGGGAGGGGAAAGGGGTTGAGGTGGAGAACTTCCAAACCATGAAACCCTGTGCAGCTGCAAGATCCCTTGCCTCAATCCCACCTTAGGACACGGAACAGTACAGCACAGGAACAGGCTCTTGTGCTGCAATGTCTACAGGTGTGGAACAAGATGCCACGTTAAACCACTCTCCTCTGCCTACACGCGACTCATATCCATGTGCATATCTGTAAGCCTCTCGAAGGCCACTATTGTACCTGCCTCCACCGTCACGCCTCGCGTTGTGATCCAATCCCTCACCACTCTGTGTAAAATTGTGCCTCACACATCTCCTTCAAACTTTCCCTTTCCGACCTTAAAGCTATGGCCTCTAGTCTTTGACACTTCCACCCTAATAACCCACAGCCCAGTTAAATGCTAAATATGCCACTTTCTGTCTCATAATAGACCTCTACGGTGCTTTGGAGTCCAACGGCACGGAAACGGGCCCTTTGGCCCAACTTGCCCATGCCGGCCAAGATGCCCCATCTACACTAGCTATACCTGCCCGCAGATAGCCCACATCCCTCTAAACCTCTCCTACCCATGCACCGGTCCAAGTGTCTTTTAAATGTTGTTATTGCAACTACCTCCTCTGGCAGCTCATTCCATATATCACCTCATTCCATATACCCACCGCCCTCTGTGTGGAAAAAAGTGCCCCTCAGGTTCCTGTTAAATCTTGCCCCTCAAATCTATGTCCTCTGGATCTTGATATCTCTACACTGGGTAAAAGACTCTGTGCATACACCCTCTCATTCCCCTCACCATTTTATACAACTCTATAAGACCACACCTTAGCCTCCTGTTGCCCTAAGGAATAAAGTCCTAGTCTGAAGAAGGGTCTCGACCCGAAGCATCACCCATCCCTTTTCTCCAGAGATGCTGCCTGACCCACTGAGTTACTCCAACACTTTGTGTCTATCAACCTCTCCCAAACTTTCATCAAATTGTTCACAATGCTGGAACTGGATTGAAGTCAATGTCCCAACAAAAATCCGGTCTAAAATATAACCATCAATCTTCCTGCTGTGTGAATATTGCACCACATTGAGCAGCGTACCACAAAGGGTGCGGCTGTCTACTGAACAAATGCGATGTCTCAGACTCGCAGAGTTGTGCGTGCACTGCAATGCAATGCAGTCAATGAGCACCTGTACAAATTCCTGCCCCTGAACTATAACCCAGGGGAGAACATGCATGTGAAAGAGCAGTACAGCACAAGAACAGGCCCTTTGGCCCACAACATCTGTATCAATTCACTCAGCCAGCCCCAGATACGATGAACTGACAAACCTCGCCCTTAACCTGCATCTTTCCTGATCTTGCAGACATGACGAGAATCACATTTCACAAATAGAAATTGATATTTGATCTTGCAAATGGCCGAATCAAACACAGTTCAATGTTCAAGAGGAAGTGATGAGATATGTGGTAAACTATTAGCCACACAAGGCATTGAAGGCAGTGTGCTGGGAAACTAATATAGAGTCATACAGTGTGGAAACTGGCCCTTCGGCCCAACTTGCCTATGCCGACCAACATGCTCCATTCTTCCACAAGACTGCGTTTGATCCAAATTCCCCTAAACCTGTCCTGTCCATGTACACATCTAAAAGCTTCTTAAATCATGTGACAGTACCTGCCTCAACTATTGCCTACGGCAGCTCGTTCCATGAACCCACCATCCCTTGTGTGAAAAAGTTGCCCCTCAGGTTCCACAAAGAGTTGCTCCTTAGGTTCCTAAAATAGGTGGCATTAATAAACCAATATCAACAGTCTGGAGTGATAGGTGTATCAAGTGCTGGAGTGCTGGAGTAACTTAGCTAGTCAGGAGTAACTCCAGCACCAGCACTAAATTACTCCAGCACAAAGTGTTAATAACTTAGCTAGTCAGGCAGCATCTCTGGAGAAAAAGTATGGGTGAAGTTTCAGGTCGAGACCCTTCTTCAGACTTAAAGTAGGAGGAGGGGGGTGGGGAGGTGAAGAGCTGGAGGACAAATTAGGGCCGGCCATAAATGACCTCAGGCAGGCCGTTGCCTGGTAGGTCCATTGTTGGCTAGGGAAGGTGTGATGACCCATCACGTCACCTATCCATGTTCCTCGAAGATGCTGGCTGACCCACTGAGCTACTCCAGAACTCGGAGTCTTTTTTCTTTGTAAACCAGCATCTGCAATTCCTTGTTTCTATTTTGTAAACTGGATTTGAACTTTCAACATCCCATTGAGGCACTGGAACTCGCATCCTCTGGACCTCTGAAGCAATAAAATGGTAATATATAATTGTGTGTTCACGTCCCAGTCTCAGTGGCGCAGCGGTAGAGTTGCTGTGTCACAGCGCCAGAGACCCGAGTTCGATCATTGCTCCGGGTGCTGTCTGTACGGAATTTGTATGTTCTCTCTGTGACCGCGTGGGTTTTCTCCGGGTGCTCCGGTTTCCTCCCACACTGCAAAGACGTGCAGGTTTGTAGGTTAATTGGCTTCTGCAAATTCTCACTAGTGTGTAGGATAGAACTAGAGAATGGGTGATCTTTGGTCGGCGCGGACTCGGTGGGCCGAAGGGCCTGTTTCCACGCTGTATCTCCAAGACGAACGAAAGCTTAAACTAAAAGTAGGGTGATGTCAGAAGTGGCAAAGACATTTCCAAATTGATGTGGGACATTCCAGCAAGTCCTTGCATCATGTCACACATCTAAGACGATGGACTGATGTGTTACTATAATTCACCTGATCTGAATGCGATTGAAAATTTGTGGTCAATTATCAAGGAGAGGCTACTGGGGTGCGCCGGAGTGCTGGGTTCCACACGGGAACACTGTGACCGGTCAAAGGAAGACTCGGCGGGCCGTGGCCTGTAGGGGGGGGTTGGAAACAGCCGAGCTCACCCTGAAGACCGGATGGAGAGCTGAGGAGGAGGGAGCTGCTGGCGACGACAGACACAAGGAGCGGATGGTTATAGAAGAAACATAGAAAATAGGTGCCATTCGGCCCTTTGGGCCAGCACCGCCATTCAATATGATCATGGCTGATCATCCAAAATCAGCACCCTGGTCCTGCTATCTCCCCATAGCCCTTGATTCCATTAGCCCTCAGAGCTAAATCTAACTCTAACTCTCTTGTGAAAACATCCAGTGGATTGGCCTCCACTGCCTTCTGTGGCAGAGAATTCCACAGATTGACAACTCTCTGGGTGAAAAGGTTTTTCCTCATCTCAGTCCTAAATGGCCTACCCCTTATTCTTAAACTGTGACCCCTGGTGCTGGACTCCCCTAACATCGGGATCATTTCTCCGATATTTCCTGGGACTTTGCCCGTGTGATCCCGGGATGGCCGGACGAGAATAGGGATGTGGGTTCACGGGCCGAGACGGTCGAGGGCGATGGAGGAGGCCTTGTAGCAGCCTGGGGCTTACCTGCTCTAGTGAATCGAATGCGTGGAGTGGACTTTGGACTTTTTGTAAATGGCGCCAAAATACAGTGACTCGTGCATGTGTGATCTATGCAAAGAGAATTGCACTGTGTAGTGCACATGTGACAATAAAGCACCATTGAACCATCGAGATCGACAGGAAAGGTCTGTACCAGGAGACAGAGGGTCATCAAGGACATTATTCAGCTGTGGCATCAAGATGAACAGATCCTCAGAAACTCTCAGACTCTGGTCGATTCCATGCCAAATCATGTCAGAGACTTGATGAAGAATCATGATGGATATATAACGCAGTAAAGACATAATGGTGCGATGATAATGAATAAAAGATAGTCCTGCGACATGTATATTGACTTGTTATATCCGAGTGTATGTTGGATTCAATGAATTTGCACAAGGGTGTAGGTTAATTGGCCTCTGTGAAATAGCTCCTGACTTGCAGGGAGTGGATGACAAAATGGAATAGCATCGAACAAGTGTGAACGGGTGATTGATGCTCGGCATGGTAGGCCGAAGGTCCTGTCTCCATGCTGTATCTTGAAGCTAAACTAAATAAAACTAAACCTAGTTTAAAACTAATCCAAGTCCCAAAAATGGGGCGGCATGGTGGCGCAACGGTAGAGACACTGTCTTACAGTGCCAGGGACCCAGCTTCGATCCTGACCTCGGGTGCTGTCAGTACGGAGTTTGTACGTTCGCCCTGTGACCACGTGGGTTTTTTCTGGGTGCTCCGATTTCCCCACTTCCACACTTTAAGACATACAGTTTTGTAGGTTAATTGGCTTTGGTACAAAAATATAGTAAATTGTCTCTTGGGGTGTTGGATAGTGCCAGTGTAAGGGTGATCGCTGGTCAGTGTGGACTCAGTGTTTCCACACCGTATCTCTAAAGTCTAAAATCCAATGAGAATGGTATTTTTAAAGTCACATCACCAATCCATAGACATCACTTTCTTGGGTATATTTAATTAATGTCGTGACCACATATTAAAAAAAAAAGTCAAGCTTCTTGTAGTCCTTGCTGTTCATATTGTTATAATGTTCAATTCAACAGATACTCTTTGACTATTTCACACAAGTGAAATAAATGTTAGAAAATACTTTTCCTTTTAAGAAAATGAGAAATTATAAAATGCATTGTTAATGAATGTCAAAATAAAACAAATATAACATTTTGCACTGTGCAGGGATAGCTGCTTGTTTGTACCATTTATTAATGCAAAATAATTTTACTTGAAATGATTTAAATTAGAAAGTAGGAAGAAGGGGAGATGAAAGAAAATATTGAACCGCAAAGAGTTTCCTGAAATTTTTTTTTTTTTTTTTTTTTGCAATTTTCTGAACATCTTGGGTTAAAGATCATATTCCTCCAGTAAAACAAATCAACAATGTGCTGCAAAGTTGTACCTGTGCAGTCTCCTAAATGCAATAAAATATCAAGTAGTCCACTGAATATAAAACACTAAAAATAATCCAGTAGAAGCAAGCTTAATATACACCTAATGGTGCAGTCAAAGACATCCCTTCTCAACGCTGTCCATCCCTCCCACACAAGAAACTGTGTCGTTCAGAAACTCGAACACTGTGCAAGGTTGCTCCATAGTCTCGTGGATAGTTCTGGTCGGGTAGGTCGCGGTTGATGGCTTTTTGCCTGAGCTCTGCCTCTCATATGTCTGTCACTCTGAAGCCAGAGAGAAAGAGAGACGCAGCCTTCCAATTAACAGCACCATTATAGGTTCTTCATTATATAATCCTCCGTTCACTCGAAACCACATCCTGTCAGCAGCATTTTCCGATATTCCTTGCACTCTCGTGAATGCCTTGTTTGTTTGATTCTTTTCATGTGTTTTTTATATATATATATACATATATATATATAAAAAAAAGAAGATGCAGTGTTGTATCAGTCCGTCGTGCCACACTCATCCTCTTTGTTGCCGCACAGTTAAGTCCACTTCTTTTTTTTTCTCAATTGTCCGTTTTTTGGGGGAAAGAGGTTTTGTTGAGGGCAAAAGGGAAACGAGTCAAAATAAAAGCACCTTTGAGGTACAGGCTTTGGAATGTAACGAAAGGGTATTTGTCCGTGCCTTCCATTACTGTATAGCTTATTTTCACCTTACATCTGCAAGAGAGGAGATATCAGGAATTAATGGGGAATCCAACACCCGTTCTGTTATCTGACAAGCCCCCAAATTAGCATGCATTGTGGCATATCGCAAGCAAAAGAGGCGTGATCGTGATGTGTGTCTGTAACGCTGATTCAGTCTCCATCTCGCTCACCCAAGCCCACGTGTGTATGCTTTGTAGTCAAGCAACACCAGACATAACATTGTGTTAATAACAGACCAAACACGAGTGTCAAACGCTGGCTTAAATGATATATACCTTGCAAGCTGCTTCGCACTGCAATAAAGCTCATTGCAGTTAGATATTCAACCAATGCCACTGTGTAACAGAGAAGGAGAGATTTATTTTAAGAATAAGGGGTAGGCCATTTAGAACGGAGATGTGGAAAAACTTTTTCACCCAGGGAGTTGTGAATCTGTGGAATTCTCTGCCTCAGAAGGCAGTGGAGGCCATTTCTCTGGATGCTTTCAAGAGAGAGTTAGATAGATCTCTTAAAGATAGCGGAGTCAAGGGGTATGGGGAGAAGGCAGAAAGGGGGTACTGATTGTGGATGATCAGCCATGATCACAGTGAATGGCGGTGCTGGCCGAATGGTCTACTTCTGCACCTATTGTCTATAGTCATTATAGATCCCCAAACGCTCTCCCAGTGAGGAAGTTCATGTTGGGGTTTTTTTCCACAGAAACTGGCTGCTCTTTGTTAACCCATCAAATAAGTCATTATTCAACACACTCCAATATTGTCCACACCCAGTGACCCAGAGTGCTTTCAATTAGGAGTCCTGGCAGAGTGATTAGGGCAATGGAATCCTGCCTAATTTCTTCGCTCCCTTGCTGAGGGCAAAAGAAGGGTTATAACGCAAATTGGAGGAACAGCACCTCATATTTCGCTTGGGCACCTCACAACCCAGCGGTATGAATATTGATTTCTCTAGCTTCAAGCATTCCCTTGCATCCTCTCTCCCTCTTAGTCCCTCCCCCACCGTAGTCATCATACTAGTTTCACTGTCATCCTGGTTAGCGTCTCTGTTTGTATCACCATCCCCACAACCAACAATGGACCATTATGGACTCCACCTCTCCATGATCATTTCCCTCTCGTTTCTCTCTCACCTGAGTCTCAGTCTGAAGAAGGGTCTCGACCTGAAACATCAACTATTCCTTTTCTCCAGAGATGCTGCCTGGCTTGCTGAGTTACTCCAGCTTTTTGTGTCCATCTAATGGGCTATAACAACCTCCATTCACTCCCTGGGTAACTCAAGTCATGGGAACATACAACTTGGGTCGGCACGATGGTGCAGCATGTGGGGCTGCTGCCTTACCGCACCAGAGACCCGGGTTCAATCCTGACTACGGGAACTGTTCGCACAGAGTCTGTACGTTCTCCCTGTGACCACGTGGGCTTTCTCTGGGTTCCTCCCACACTCCAAAGACGTACACGTTTGTAAGATAATTGGCCTTTGCAAATTGTAAATTGTCGCAAGCATGTAGGGTAGCGCTAGTGTACGGGATGATCGGGGGTCAGCGTGGAATCAGTGGGCTGAAGGGCCTTTTTCCATGCTGCATCTCTAAATGCTAAAAGTGCAGTTTAATAGCATAGACGTCAGATGTATCAGATTATTCACCATCGGGTATAAGGGTGGTAAAGTGCCACAGCTGGTAGAGCTTCTAACTCAACGCCAGAGACTCAGTTCACACTAGTTCCATGTTATCCCACTTTCCCATACTCTCCCTGCACACTAGGGGCAATTTTACAGAGGGCGAATTAACCTACAAACGCACATGTCTTTGGGATGTGGTAGTGAAATGGAGCATCCAGAGGAAACTCGCGCTGTCTATGGGAGAACATGCAAACTCCACACAAACAGCACCCGGAGTCGCGATCGAACCCGGGTCTCTGGTGCTGTGAGGCAGCACTCTACCGTCATGCCACTGTGCTGTCCTGGACTCTACTGAATCAAGATATTTATTCTGATCTAGAAAGACACAAACTGCTGGAGTAACTCAGCGGGTCGGGCAGCATCTCTGGAGAAAAGGTATCGGGTCGACATCCAAAACGTCACCTATTCCTATTCTCCAGAGATGCTGCCTAACCCGCTGAGTTACTCCAGTATTTTGTGTCTATCTGCGGTGTAAACCAGCACCTGCAGTTCCTCCCCACACATTTATTCCAATCTACCTGATGGAGCATAAAATTATTTTACACACACATTTTTTTTAAAAACATCGTTAAAATTGCAGGGCGCCGTCTCACAAAACACAGATCAATTTGCGCGCACAGATTTTGAAACGTGGATAAGAAATCAGGCAGTCAACAATCAGCAAAAGTACAGATAAATGAAGCCAGGTTAGAATGGTGCAGACACATGCCTTTACAAATCAGTGCAGAGAAAACATAAGCAGTGATCAACTTCCAGGAGAGGAATCTACCCAAAGGGCATAATCAGTCGAGCCAATCAAAAAAATAATTTCTTCCCACTCTCAGGCTGAGACGTGCTAAGATTTGGAATGTGATTGTGTTAAATTATAGCATCTGATCATTCATTTCTCTCGTGATGTTCGCTGGCCCCTATCAGATGGTCAGCTCAACAAGTCCTACCTGCACAGGTCGCTGAGCTGTTATGTTGGCAACACATCCTTGTCAGGTGACAGTATTAACTTTTTACGCTTCCGTTTTTTAATTTTTTCACTATTTCTTCCTTTTAAACGCTTTGGGTTGGTGCTAGGGCCTAAGAAAATGCACTTGTGTTGGAATTTAAAAGACCTCGGCAAGAACCAGAGCAGCCACTAACCAAACATGGATCACAGTCTTACTAATTCAGCAGCTCGATAAGACATCCAATAACACAGGGTTACCACCAACTCACTATATGTGCACTAGTCTAAAGTCTAATTCAAGTGACTCCTCCCTACAATAAGGGTTAGCTGAACAAGGAATCCTCATTGTAAATCTTATCATTTCATTAAAGTTCACAATATTTGTACAGCTTTCTATCGTTTCCATTTTATTTACATCACATGCATTTATTGGAGTCTGAACAAGGGTCTAGACCCAAATGTCACCTATTCCTTTTCTCCAGAGATGCTGCCTGACCCGCTGAGCTGCTCCAGGTTTTTGTGTCTATATTCTGTTTCATTTGTGAACTCATTGAATAACCTTTTTTTTGTTTTATTTAGATAGGCACAAAATGCTGGAGTCAATCTGCGGATCAGGCAGCATCTCTGGAGAAAAGAAATATGTGACGTTTCAGGCTGAGACCCTTCTTCAGGCTGAGAGTTAAGGGAGAGGGAAACTAGAGGTATGAAAAGGTGCAGAACAGATCAGATCCGACACTGGCACCATTGTTGGCTGTGGAAGAGGTGATAACGAACGGTTATATGGATGCGAACAGTAAAAGTGGCAGGGTGACTAGAGGGGAGGGACGGAGAGAGAGGGAATGCAATGGTTACTTGTAATTAGAGAAATCAATATTCATACTGCTGGATTGTAAGCTGCCCAAGTATTGTTTCTGAATTTATTGGATAGCCATTTCTGTTTTACTTGGAAACAAACAACTGCAGATGCTGGTTTATCCCAAAGATAGACACAAAGTGCTGGAGTAACTCAGTGGGTCAGGCACATCTCTGGAGGAAAAGAATGGGAGACGTTTCGGGTTGGGTCCCATTTGGCTGAAGAAGAGTTCCAAAGCCAAACATGACCTGTCTATGGTCTCCAGAAATGTTGCCTGACCCGCTGAGTTATTAGAGCATTTTGTCACCGTTTTACCTGCATTGCTTGTGAATTTATCTGTTGTCTATTGGATAAGCCATTTTTATTTCATTTAATTTGCTTGTAAATTTATTGGATAGCCCCATTCCTTTTCAAAGTTCAAATAAGAATTAACAACAGACTGTAGTGTTAAACACGTGAACTTAAATGTGAATTAAGAACAAATTTAGAAACTCAGGAGTTTATTAAACCATATAGGAGTAAAGGAATAAGAATGCAGGAAAACAGGATTAAATAATATGGATCCCCAATAGCTATATAATCTTAAAAAAAAAGACACAGTGCTGTAGGAACTCAGCGGTTCAGGCAGCATCTCTGGAGAACGTGGATTGGTGAAGTATCAGGTCGCGACCCTTCTTCAGACTGATTGTGGGGTGGGGTGGGGGAGGGGAGAAAACTGGAAGATAGGAAGGGCTGGACAAAGCCTGGTGAGTGATAGGTGGATAGACACAAAGTGTTAGAGTAACTCAGCGGGTTAGGCAGCATCTCTGGAGAAAAAGGATGGGTGACGTTTCAGGTCGGGGCCCTTCTTCAGACTAGATAGATGAATACAGTTGAAGGGGTGAGGGGGGTTGATAGGCAGATGGTCTGACAAAAAAGCCAGAGATAGAGGTGTGAGATAAGGATAAAGGAGCACAAATTGTGAAGCCAGAGCAAAGAATAAGGGTAGAAGGGGAAGGAGAAATGGATACGCATCCAGGTGGGGCACAGGAGGGATTGGGGTGTGGGGAGAAGGTGATGGGGAGGGGTTTCCTGCCCGACCTGCTGAGTTACTCCAGCACTTTGTGTCTTTTTTTGTAAACCAGCATCAGCAGTTCCCAGTTTCACCAAATGTCCTTCTCCTGTTCACACACCTGCTTCATGGACGATAAGGAGTCCAATGCTTCAAACATTAACAAGTTCAAAACTGCAGATTGTTTCAACAAAATTATCATTCCTTTACCCTGCCCTTCATTTAGATAGAGGACAAAGGTCTTACATACAAGGAGGTGATTACCTTTCTTCATATTACAGGGCAAACTTCAAACCCAAAGCTTTTACATTATCCCTAGGCTTATCAAAGCCAGGAAATATAGACTGTTGTGGGTATAAATCAACCTGTCACGTACTAAACGCCCAAGATAGACACAGAGTGCTGAGTAACTCAACAGGTTAGGCAGCATCTCTGGAGAAAAGGTGCCGTTTCAGGTCGAATCTTTACTCTGACTCTCTGGAGAAAAGGAATAGGCGACGTTTCGGATCAGAACCCTTCCTCTGACTCTCGGGAGAAATGTAATGATGACGTTTTGGGTCCAGACACATATGCGGGTTTGTAGGTTAATTGGCCATCATACAAATCGTCCCTAGTGTGTGGGGAGTGTTGCCAGGACTCGCGGGTTGATGCTGCCTGACCCGCTCAGTTAATCCAACATTTTGTATCTATCTTCGGTGGAAACTAGCGTTTGCAATTCCTTCCTGCTAAACACCCTGTTTAATAGCGGCTTTATGTCGTGTTCCGCCTCCTGCTGTCAACGGCAGTACACTGTGCAGAAACTTAGCATGGAAACAGGCCCTTCGACCCACATGGTCCATGCCGTCCACCTGTTCACACTAGTTCGATGTTATCCCACTTTCACATCCACTCCCGACACGCTAGGGGCAATTTTTACGGAGGCCAAATAACCTACAGTATAAACCCCCACATTTAAGTTGGAAAGGGTGGAGAGTAGGTTTATGAGATTGTTGCCAGGACTCAAGGGGCTGAGCTACAGGGAGGTATTGAGCAGGTTAGGACTTTATTCCTTGGAGTACAGGAGGATGGAATTGATAGGGTAAATGTACAGTCTTTTACCCAGAGTTGGGGAATCAGGAAACCAGAAGTCACTGGTTTAAGGTGAGGAGGAAAGATTTAATAGGAACCTGAGGGGCAACTCTTTTACACAAAGGGTGGTGGGTGTATGGAATGAGGTAGTAATTGTGGCAGGTACTTTCACAATATTTAAATCACATTTGGACTGGCACAAGTATAGTACAGGTTTGAAGGGATATGGACCAAGTGCAAGAAGGTGGGGCTAATATCGACAAAGCATATTGGGTGGCGTGGGAAAGTTGGAATGCCACTTCACACAACTCCGTACAGACAGCATCCGACGTCAGGATCGAACCCGGGTCTCTGACGCTGTGAGGTGGCAGCTCTACCCGCTGCGCCACTGCACCGCCCTTTCATGCGACCAACTGAATGCTGTAGATTACTTTCTACAACCAGGTGACATTGCACGCATCCCTTGAAATGTAACACTAGTGGTGGCAACCCTACCAATTAGTCTGAAAGCTCAGAAACTGCTGAAGAAGCTACAAATGATATAATTTTATACAGATATTTTAGCAAAAATGGTCAAATATTTAAT
Source organism: Leucoraja erinaceus (assembly GCF_028641065.1). Classification (NCBI taxonomy): domain Eukaryota; kingdom Metazoa; phylum Chordata; class Chondrichthyes; order Rajiformes; family Rajidae; genus Leucoraja; species Leucoraja erinaceus. Next base: position 22,241,005 of record NC_073396.1, read on the forward strand.
ATTCTGGTCAAAGTAAATATTTTAGACATATTAATATAGGACAACATTTTAAACTCAGCAAAGTACCTTCATGTTCTCTGTGCTCTGATGTGGACTGTAGACCCGTGCATGTACACTCCAAGTGCTCCTCTAACCTCACTATAACCTCCTTTAATCTTGGTTTGCGCCTTACATATTCCACTTTTGCCACCTGCAAGTGAACAGAGTAGGTTAATCATTAAATACCACCATTACAAATGTGTTTTACAGAGATCAAAACTCAGGTTAGGAGTTTAAAAAAGTACATATTACTTATGGCCAAACACCATGTACGGCACAGTAGTGCAGAGGTAGAGTTGCTGCCTGACAGCACCAGAGACCCCGGCTCGATCCTGTGTGCGGGCGAGATCTGGACGGAGTTTGTACGTTCTCCCCGTGACCGCGTGGGTTTTCACCGGGTGCTCTGGTTTCCTCCCACACTCCAAAGACGTACACGTTGTAGGTTAATTGGCTTCTGCAAATTGCTACATGTCCCTAGTGTGCAGGATACTGCTAGTGTACGGGGTGATCGCTGGTCGACATGGATTTGGTGGGCCGAAGGGCCTGTTTCCATGCTGTATCTCTAAACTGAAATAAACCGAACCAAGTGCTGGAGGAACTCAGCGGGTCAGGCAGCATCTGTGGAGGGAATGGACAGGCGATGTTTCAGCTCAGACAGAAGAAGGGTCCTGTCCCAAAATGTCTGTCCATTCCCTCCATAGATGCTGCCTGACCCGCTGAGTTCCTCCAGCGCTTTGCATTTGTCTCAGGATTCCAGCATCTGCAGTTCCTTGTTCTCCAGCACTTTGTGTTTGTCTCAGGATTCCAGCATCTGCAGTTCCTTGTGTAATATTATATATTGTTATGAATTCAAGATTTCCAAAGTGACGATTGAGTGACAGCTAGAAAGGTTTAGATAGAGTGGATGTGGGGAAGATGTTTCCAGTAGCGGTAGAGTCTCTAGCCAGCGGGCACAGCCTCAGAATAAAAGGATGTATCTTTAGAACAGAAATGAGGAGGAATTTCTTTAACCAGAGTTTAGTGAATCAGTGGAATTCATTGCCACAGATGGGGGTGGAGGCCAAGTCATTGGATCATAGTCATACAGTGTAAAAACAAGGCCCTTGACCATCTTGCCCACGCCGACCAACATGCCTCAGCTACACCAGCTCCACCTGCCTGCATTTGGCTCACAACCTCAAAAACCTTTCCTATCCATTCAAATTCATGCCTGTTCATCGAGTAACAGAGCAACTGCATTGGAGAACAACGAGGGACAAACATGACTCAGAGTGCTTTTTGTAACTTTGTCGGCACCAGAAACGTGGCGACCCTTTTTTGTACTTTGCGTATTGTATGCAAAAGACAAATGACACTGTACCGAGGCATATGTGACAATAAAGTATCATCATCGTCATCATGTCACTTAAAATAAATAGAATGGAATTGCAAAGTATATAATAATGTTTAAATATCTAAATGTTTCAACACAGTAGGCTAATCGTCAAATTCCACATTTACAAGAATATTTTTAAAGCGGAGATTGATGGGTTCTTGATTAGTAAGGAAGTCAAAGGTTACGGGAAGAAGGCAGGAAAATGGGGTTGAGAGGGAAAAATAGATCAGCCATGATCGAATGGCAAAGCAGACTCGATGGGCCGAATGGCCAAATTCTGCTCATATATCTTATGGCCATATGGTCTTAATATAAGAAGGTTTTGGCCCGAAACGTTGCCTTTTTCCTTCGCTCCATAGATGCTGCTGCACCCGCTGAGTTTCTCCAGCTTTTTTGTGTACCTTGGTCTTAATATAAGTTGACCTCTGGGCAATGCATCGCATTTGGAAAATAAAACAAGAAGGTTGTGGCATTTCCCCTCAGTATCACATGAGGAGACAAGTTGGATTTGAGGATTTGAGTAGTTCAGATTAGAGATACAGCGTGAGAACAAGCCCTCTGGCCCACGCTGACCATCGAACACCTGATCACACTAGTTCCTTGTTATCCCACCTTCACATTCATTCCTGCAGCCTAGGGGCAATTTATGGAGTACCACTTAACCTACAAGCCCGCTCGTTTTGGGGATGTGGGAAGAAATTGATGGAAACGCTATCACAGGGAGAACTTACAAACTCCATTATCAGGCAACTGAACCATCTTGCCAACAACTAGAGAGCTACTATCCACCTCAATGGAAACCCTCGGACTATTTTTAATCAGACTACTGGATTTTATCTTGCACTAAACGTTATTCACATTATTCCCTTTGTCACTCTTCGGTTTAAACCTGCATCTGCAGTTCCTTCCTACACATTTTGTAAACTAAACTCCGCACAGGCAGCATCCTTATTACTATTATCATGTATCTGTACACTGTGGATGGCTTGATTGCAATCATGTATTGTCTTTGCGCTGGCTGGTTAGCACGCATCAGAAGTTTCTCACAGTACCTCAGCACACGTAACAATAAACTAAACTAAACTAAGCTAATCTTAACTCCATACAGGCCAAGGACAGGATCGAACCTGGGTCTCTGGCGCTGTGAGGCAGCAACTTTACTGCTGCGCCACCGTGCAGATCAAATGAATTAAAAATGACCTGCTTCCAGTCAGCAGCACCTACTTCAAGGCAAGAGTGGGTGCCAACCAGCTCTGGCTATGATCTATATTTTGAGCATTGTTTGATTGAAGCCAATGACCTGGGGATGTAATTCCTCGACAGGCTGCCAAAACAACACACAAAATAACCTTGAGCAAACACATTAGCCAGCAAGCTTTAAACACCGAGGTCGGCTGTGCCAGGATCACATCAATAGGAAATATTTTTTGAAACGCCAGAATTATCAGGCATGCACATTAATATGGATACAAGGAACTGCAGATGCTGGTTTACAAATAAAAACACACAATGTTCTGGTGTTCACACAACTCAGCAGGTCGAACAGAAGGGACCCTTCTTCAGACTCCAAAAAGTGCTGGAGTGGCTTAGCGGGTCAGTCTGAAGAATGGTTCACCTATCAAAACATCGCTTATCCATGTTCTCCAGAGATGCTGCCTGACCGCTGTGGTATTCCAGCACTTTGTGCCTTGTATAGCATCAGTCTGAAGAAGGGTCCCAACCCAAAATGTCACCTGCCCATGTTTTCCAGAAATGCTGCCTGTCCCGCTGAGTTATTCCAGAACTTAGTGTCCTTTTTATTCCACCTACCACTTATCAGGCTTTACCCTGCTCCCTGCACCGCCCCCCCCCCCTTCCAGCCTTTTCCCCCCTACTACAATCTGTCTGAAGGGTCTCAACCCTAAACATCACCTAGCTATAGAAACATAGAAAATAGGTGCAGGAGTAGGCCTTTCGGCCCTGCACCGCCATTCAATATGATCATGGCTGATCATCCAACTCAGTATCCTGTACTTGCCTTCTCTCCATACCCCCTGATCTCTTTAGCCACAAGGGCCACATCTAACTCCCTCTTGAATATAGCCAATGAACTGGCCTCAACTACCTTCTGTGGCAGAGAATTCCAGAGGTTCACCACTCTCTGTGTGAAAAAAGTTTTTTCTCATCTCGGTCCTAAAAGATTTCCCCCTTATCCTTAAACTGTGACCCCTTGTTCTGGACTTCCCCAACATCGGGAACAATCTTCCTGCATCTAGCCTGCCCAACCCCTTAAGAATTTTGTACGTTTCTATAAGATCCCCCCTCAATCTTCTAAATTCTAGCGAGTACAAGCCGAGTCTATCCAGTCTTTCTTCATATGAAAGTCCTGACATCCCAGGAATCAGTCTGGTGAACCTTCTCTGTACTCCCTCTTTGGCAAGAATGTCCCTCCTCAGATTAGGAGACCAAAACTGTACGCAATACTCCAGGTGTGGTCTCACCAAGACCCTGTACAACTGCAGTAGAACCTCCCTGCTCCTATGTTGTCCAGAGATGCTGCCTGACCCGCTGAGTTATTCCAACACTTTTCTGAATTCCATAAAAGAACATTACTATATTATCCTACACACTTTGTTATTCTTTTCTATTGATTTTGTGACACGATGACGATGATGATACTTTAATGTCACATGTGCCTCGGTACAATGAAATTCTTTGTTTTTTACATACAATGCACAAAGTACAAAAAGTTACAAAAAGTACTCATTAGAGTCATTTGTCCCTCTTTGTTCTCTAAGGTAGTAGCTCTGTTACTAGATTAACAGGCATGAGTTTAAATTCAATAAAACTTGTCTGACAGAGTGATACAGTGTGGAAACAGGCGCTTTGGCCCAACTCGCACACACAGGCCAACAATGTCTCAGCTATAGTAGTCCCACTTGCCTGCGCTTGCTTAGTCCATATCCCTCCAAACCTGTCCTATCCATTTACCTGTCTAAATGTTTCTTAAACGATGGGATAGTCCCAACCTCAACTACCTCCTCTGGCCGCTTGTTCCATACACCCACCACCCTTTGTGTGAAAAAGTTATCCCTCAGATTCTAATTAAATCTTTTCCCCTTCACCTTGAACCTATGTCCTCTGGTCCTCAATTCTCCTACTCTGGGCAAACGTCTCTGTGCATCTATCCGATCTATTCCTCTCATGATTTTGTGTAGCTCTATAAGATCTTCCCTCATCCTCCTGCACTCCATGGAATAGAGTCCCAACCTACTCAACCTCTCCCTGTACCTCACCCCCTCTAGTCCTGGCAACATCCTCATAAATCTTTTCTGAACCCTTTCAAGCTTGACAATATCTTTCCTATAACATGGTGCCCAGAACTGAACACAATATTCTAAATGAGGTCTCATCAATGTCTTATACAACTTCAACATGACCTCCCAACTTCTATACTCAATACTCTCTGACTGATGAAGGCCAAAGTGGCAAAAGCCTTTTTGACCACCTTATCTACCTGCAACTCGACCTTCAAGGAACCATGTACCTGTACTCCTAGATCTCTCTGCTTTACAACACTACCTGGAGGACTACCATTTACTGTGTAGGTCCTGCCCTTGTTCGAAGTCCCAAAATGTAACCCCTCACACTTCTCTGTATTAAATTCCATCAACCTTTCCTCCACCCACGTGGCCTATTGATCCAGATCCTGCTGCAATCGTTCACAACCATCTTCACTATCTGCAAAACCACTAACTTTTATATCATCAGCAAACTTGCTTATCTTGCCCTGTATGTTCTCATCCAAATCATTGATGTAGATGACAAACAATAACGGGCCCAGCACCGAACCCTGAGGCACGCCACTAGTCACAGGCCTCCCGTCTGAGAAGCTGCTTTCCACCATCACCCTCTGCTTCCTTCCATGGAGCCAATTTGCTATCCATTCAGCTATCTCTCCTTGGATCCCATGAGATCTAACCTTCCAGAGCAGCCTACCATGCGGAAACTTGTCGAATGCCTTACTGAAGTCCATGTACACAACATCTACAGCTCAGCCCTCATCAATCATTTTGGTCACATCTTCAAAAAAATCAATCAGATTTGTGAGACTTGACCTCCCACGTACAAAACCATGCTGACTATCCCTAATCAGCCCTTGCCCATCCAAATGCCTGTATATCATATCCCTCAGACGACTCTCCAGTAACTTACCAACTACAGATGCTAAGCTCACCGGGCCTATAATTCCCAGCATTTTCCCTGCAGCCCTTCTTGAAAAGAGGTACATCATTTGCCACCCTCCAGACTTCCGGCACCTCTCCTGTATTTAAGGACGACTCATAAATTTCAACCAGGACTCCCGCAATTTCCTCTCTTGTTTCCCGCAATGTCTTCGGATATATCAGATCAGGCACTGGAGATTTGTCTCCCTTCAAACACGACAGTACCTTCAGTGCTTTTTCGACAATTAACCCTGACTGCTCTCAAGACACTTCCATTGACTGCTCCAATTTCCTCCGTCCTACTGTCTTTCTCCCCAGTAAATACAGAGGAGAAATACTCATTTAGGACCTTGCCCAACTCCTGTGGCTCCACACAGAGGTGACAGCTTTGATTCCTGAGAGGTCCCAATCTCTCAAGTTACCTTTCCCCCTTATGTATTTATAAAAAAATGTTTGGATTGTCCTTAATGCTACCCACCAGAGCTATATCCTGGCCCCTTTTTGCCCTTCTAATCTCCTTTTTCAGTTTACTGCTTAGCTCCCGAAACTCCTCAATGAATGCACTTGATCCCAGCTGCCTATACCTGTCCCATGCATACTTCTTGTTTTTGACCGACGCCTCAATTTCCCTCGTCAGCCAAGCTTCCTTACGTTTGCCTGCTTTGCCCTTCACTCCAACAGGGATGTACACATCATGAGCTTTCTTCACTACACTTTTAAAAACATCCCACTTGGTCGATGGTCCTTTTCCCTCTAATTACCTGCTCCAGTCAACTTGAACGAGACCTTCTCTCATATCCTCGAAGTTGGCCTTACTCCAGTTGAGCATTTGCACACTTGGACACTCTCCGTCCCTATCCATAACTATCTTAAACCTAATTGAAATATGGTCACTGGTCCCAAAAAGCTCCTCCACACACACTTCATTAACTTGCCCTTCCCAATACTAGATCCAGCGTTGCCCTCTCACATGTGAGGGCCTCCATATACTGCTTAAGAAAACTCTCCTGAACACTTTTGAGGAATTGCACCCCATCTAAACCCCTCATGCTATGATTTTCCCAGTCTATATTGGGAAAGTTAAAATCCCCTACTACAACAACCTTATTTGACCTGCAGCTGTCTGCAATCTCCCGGCACATTTGTTCTTCTAATTCCCATTGACTATTTGGGAGTCTGTAGTACACCCCCAACAAGGTGATCATCCCTTTCTTGTTCCTCAGCTCCACCCATATAGCCTCACTAGATGAACCATCCGTAATGTCACCTCTGATCACAGCCGTGACATCCTCCTTAACCAACAATGCAACCCCCCCCCCCCCCTCCTCTTTTCCCTCACCTCTGTCTCTCCTGAAGCTCCTGTACCCCGGAACATTGAGCTGCCAGTCCTGCCCCTTCCTTAACCAGGTTTCAGTTATGGCTACAACGTCCCAGTCGCTAGTACCTATCCATGCCCTAGGCACAGTAGGCGGCAGTAGAGGTGTTGCCTTTTAGCGTCAGTGACCCGGGTTTGACCCCGACTAGGGGTGCTGTATGTACGGAGTTTGTACATTTTCCCAATGACCACGTGGGTTTTCTCCGGCTGCTCTGGTTTTCTCTCACACTCCAAAGATGTACTGGTTTGTAGGTTAATTAGCTTCTGTAAATTGTAATTATCCCGTTTCATACTTGTTGCCAATAAGGTGGCCTCCTCTCCATTGGAGAAACCAAAAGCACAGATCAGATTCTCCACTGTTGACTCCATCTACATTTCACACTGCATCCAGAAAGCAGCCAACATAATAGTAAGATTAAACGAGAACTTACCAGTTTGAAGTTTGATCTGTATTTTATGAGGAGTTACGATGAGGGATTACGTGAAGAGCCCGCTCAGCACGCATGCGCGGCATACTTCAAAGCAGCGGTGTGGAATCACAGATAGACACAGTTATTGAAGTAAACATAGTAAAGAAAAGGAGACATCAGTTTATCAGTTTGACCCATATTAATGATGGTGGGAGTGGAGGGCACGTAATCCCTCATCGTAACTCCTCATAAAATACAGATCAAACTTCAAACTGGTAAGTTCTCGTTTAATCTTACTATTTTACTTCGGAGTCACGTGAGTGACTGCGTGAAGACTTCAAAGGTTCTGTGATTTCAAACCGTGTAACAGTTATTACTTCACTCACTGCCGAAGTCCTTGAGGGAGGAAGTGTGTTATCGTAATCAACCAATGAATCTGTTTGTAGAAAAACACAATGGTATTTTTTAACAATAACAACAAAGAAATTAAATTGCTCCCCGGGCTTAAATTAAATATTTGCAGTCTGTAAAAATTTTTTTGCAAATAAAGCAGGTTTTGCCAACGGCTTAATATAAAATTTCTGAACGGTCTTTCCCCCCGACCATCCTGCGGTAGCCAGGATGTGGTCTATAGGCACGTCCATTCTTTTAGCTGTCGATGTGGATGCTGCCCTGGTGGAGTGAGATTTGTACATGTTAGTGTTTATCCCAGCAGATTTTAGCACCTGCTTGAGCAATCTCAAAATGGTTTGGCTCGTCCACCGACCATAAGGTTTTTTATGACTGACCCACAAGGCTTTTCATCTCCCTCGAATATTTTTGGTTGTTTCTATGTAGGATAGTAGGTGGGTCATGGCACATAGCCATGGTTCTGGCGGGTAAGCCCGGAATTCCACGACTGGATTAGGTGTTCCTGGTCTGCTCTGTTTGATCATTCCCTGGATAACGACAGAGATCTGGTCTGGAGCTGTGAGCATGCTGTCCAGTCGCAATAGGTGTAGTGACTGGACACTCTGTGCAGATACAAGTGCCATCAACATGAGTGTTTTGAGCATAGATTGTTCCAGGTTGAGGGATCTGGCTGGTGGCCATCCCCTGAGGTATGTCAGGACCACACTGACATCCCATGTATGGGTGTACCTTGGTCTAGGGGTTAGAGTTGTAAATACCCTTCATTAGTTTGACCACCAGTGGGTGGGACCCCACGGCGTGTTGTCCTGGAGCTGGTTGGTAACTGTAGCGGTTGAGTAGGTGGTCCCTGTATCCAAGCAGTACTTCTCCCATTTTTTGATGCTTGACAAGTGCTGTTTTTTAGTGGATGTTCGGAGGGATGCTGACATGGTGTCGACGGTTTGTTCTGATAATCCCAGTCCCAGAAGTGGTTTGTGCAGAATCTGCAACCCAGGAGTTTGATTTTTTTTTTCATGGCACGGGTGGCTTGTGCCCGACACTGGGTGTTAATAACTCTGGGTCACTGGGGAATACCATTGGAGTTTCAACAACCATGTCATGGAGTATTGGGAACCATGACTGCGTAGGCCAGTCGGGTACTATCAAAATACCTGAAGCAGAGTCTGCCACTGTATTTAGCTTACCTGGCAGGTAAGTTGCTGATAGCCAAATATGTCTTTCGACACACCATTGCCAAATTGTGTTGACCAACTTGTCGCATGATACCGATTTTATGCCGCCCATATGGTTAATGTAGGCCACCACCATAGTATTATGGAAGGTCTGTTCAGAAGTCTAACAGTAGGGAAGAAGATGTTCCTGAGTAGTGGTGTGCGCTTTCAAACCTCTGTATCTTCCGTTTGACGGGGGTGGGGAAGGAAAGGAATGATTGTGGTGGGACAAGTCCTTGATTTTACTTCGGAGTCACGTGAGTGACTACGTGAAGAGCCCGCTCAGCACGCATGCGCGGCATTACGTTCAGCAGTGCAACAGCGGCCGCATTGGGAGTCAGGCGCTCCCGCTACGGGGTGAAAGAATGGACCATCAGGTAAGCTCCGAGGTCGGGTTTTCTTTCACAGGAGAGCCTTCTGCTTTTCAGGCAGAGAAGAAAGGCTCTTGGACAAACCTGTCCCCCGCTCGACTCCACAGAGGAGCGTTTCATCTCGCCGGGGCAGCAACAAGGCGGTAGGACCGCTTACCGGGCGCTCCGCTATTCCCCGACACTGTGCCGAGCCCAGCCCGCTAGCGCCTGAGCAGCGGGCTGGAAGTAAAGCCACGGAAGAGGCGTCCGGCCGGTGGCTTCCGACTTGTCGGACGGGGACGTCTCTCCACCCGCCCTGCACAGATGCTGCATAACTCACTGAGTTCCTTCAGTAATTTGTGGTTTTTTTAACAACATGCCCAAACAAAGTTATATGCATAATTGATATTTTTTTTAAAGGTGTGAAATTTCCAACAAATTTGCAATGCTATGCAAATGTAAAAACGTTTGAATAAAAATACTCCTTCCCTCGACTGGAATGTGGACAGAAGCATTGTATATTTCAATGTGGGACAGTTTCCAATGTGAAAAACTGTGAAGTATTACATAATGGTTTAAGGTTACTTAAAAATATACCACTTATTTTTTGAAACTCTTTCTCAATGGAGTTCCTTGCGATCAAAAACAATAACTGCTGCTCAATCCATCAGCAAAGAACTCAGACAGACTAGTCATCAACAGCAGGTTTGCGCACACTTTGAATTGGCTTGTACACAGACACGCACGTACAACACACACACGCGCACACATACAAAGATGCGCAGTCGCACACGCACATACACATACGCAACATAGACTAACATATTTAAACTAATGTAGAAATAATGAACTGCAGATGCTGGTTTACAAGAATGGATGCAAAGTGCTGGGGATGGCAGATCAGGCAGCATTCTGAAGAACATGGGTAGATGGAACAAGCTGCCAGGGGAGGTCGTTGAGGCAGGTACTATCGCAACGTTTAAGAAACATTTAGACAAGTACATGGACAGAACAGACTTAGAGCGATGTGGACCAAACGCAGGCAGGTGGGACTAGTGTAGATGGGGCATGAGGGTCGGTGTGGGCAAGTTGGGCCAAAGGTCCTGTTCTCATGCTGTATGACTCTAGGAGATGATGTTTCGGATCAGAAGTGTCCCACCCCAAAACGTCACCTGTCCATGGTCTCCAGAGATGCTGCCTAACCTGCTGAGTTACTCCACCACCTTGTGCCTTTTTTAAATTTCATAACATTTAGCTTATCCAGTTTCAGAAGAACATTATTACTCACACTTTTTTTTAAAATGTAAACTAACAATCTACATACATAATCTGCAAACACACTGTGTCCCTGCGGCGCAGCTGGTAGAGCTGCTGCCTCACAGCGTCAGAGACCCAGGTTCGAGCCTGACCCGGTGTGCTGTCTGTACAGAGTTTATACGGTCTCCCTGTGACCACGTGGGTTTTCTCCTGGTGCTCTGGTTTCATCCCACACTCCAAAGACGTAAAGATCCGCAAGTTAAATGGGTTATGTGAATTGTTACGACCCTAATGTGTAGCATAGTGCGAGTGTACGGGGTGATCGTTGGTGGGCAAGGACTCGGTGGGCCAAAGAGCCCGTTTCCATGCTGTAAATCTGAGGGTACAATAATACAGAGCCCGCAAAGCAGTAGAATGGTGCAAGATTATAGTGCAATATCTGAGTGGCGTGAAAGAAAATTGAAGTATAATAACGGAATAACCGAATGAGGAAGAGTGAAGTGTAAGTGTACATGGCAGTCAAGAGTCAAGAGTGTTTTATTGTCATATGTCCCAAATAGAACAATTAAATTCTTACTTGCAGCAGCACAACAGAATATGCAAACATAGTACACTACAACAAATACTCCAGTTGGATGTAAGGGGAGGCTGGACAAGCATACTTGGGTGTATGTAATAGGGGAGAGATTTGGGTGAGCAGAGTGGAGAATGGTGGGATTGGGCTGAATGGCCTGCTACCCTGCTGTATAATATTTTATGTTCAACAAATCTGTAGCATTAACAATCATAGAGCGATAGAGCTAAACAGCATGGAAACAAGCCCTTCGGCTGCCCATGTCTTGCCGACCAAGTTGACACAGTGGCCTGGACCCATTTGCATGCATTTGAACCACAGCCCTTTCTAACCCAGCAGGAAGCAACTTGAAGGCAAGGTGAGAGAAACAGAACTGTGTGGAGATTATTGACACACTTGCTCAGCACTAGTCTACAGTAAGATTGAGTCTGTGGTGCTGCAATATAAACACATAAACAAAGAATTATGGAGCTGTGATATGGTCAGAGCATTTTATAGTTTAGTGCCTAGGTACAGTGAAAAGCATTTTTGGTGCGTGCTATCCAGTCAGAGGAAAGACTACACGTGATTACAATCAAACCGTCCAGTGGATAGATACAGGATAAAAGGAATAACGTCTAGTGCAATACAAAGTCCAGTAAAGTTCAATTAAAGATAGTCCGAGGATCTCCAATGAGGTAGATGGTAGGTCAGGGCTGCTCTCTAGTTGGTGATAGGTTGGTTTAGTTGCCTGATAAAGCCAGGAATAAACTGTCCCTGAATCCGGATGTATAACCGAACTCCTCGGCTATAATGTTACCCAACAGCAAGTTAGATTTCCAAAAGAAGAAACTGTCCCTGAATCTGGAGGTGTGCATTTTCACACTTCTGTACCACTTGCCGGATGAGAGAGGGGAGAAGAGGGGGTGACCAGGGTGAGACGGGTCCTTGATTATGCTGGTGGTCTTGCCGAGGCAGCATGAAGTGTAGATGGAGTCAATGGAAGGGAAGTCGGTACGCGTGATGGTCTGGGCTCTCTGCAATTTCTTATGGTCTTGGGCGGGGCTGTTCCCAAAGCATACGGTGATACATGGAGGGAGTTTAGTCGGGGATCTGTGTCCAGCTGTTGAGGCTCTGGGCAGGTGCAGATGGGAAGCTTTGAACCAGCAGATCAACTAATGCATAACCCTAACTAATCTGGGCAGAGAGTAGAAATCAGACTAAATCTTACTTTGGATGTAGTGTTTACAAAATAAAAGCACCCAGAGCTGCCCTTTCAACCAAATCCTGCGGTATTCCCAACCGTTACTTGAAACTGCTCTGTGAAGTTTCAACAAACTTCCCATGACAGATTATTAGCCCATAACCACATCAAAAAAAAAAAAAGATTAATCCAGCCTTTTTTCCAGACAGTGTTAAAAGTCTAAATTCCGATTATCTTAGTAGCATTTGCTGCTCATTTTACATGGTTACAGAATGAACCACGGCTGACCATTAACTCAGTGCCAGTAACTCGATACACGGGTTTACTGAAACACTGACTGGAAATTTTGTACAAAAGCTAGGTACAATAAGCTAATATGTTCTGAACTCATTCATTACATTGCTGCATCATTCAGCAGTTGTTTTCATTGAGAATGTATTGTCAGTCATTAACCCACTCATTCTCCATCTCGCACGTAAGTACGTAACAATCATATGATTTAGTTAAAATCGTAGATGGAAGAATTTATATTGAACGTATAAATGTATTTGGCACCAATGTATGGTACAGGGTTCATTCCTTCCAATAACGTATGGCACAGTGGCGCAGCTGGTAGAGCTGATGCCTCATGTCGCCATAGACGCGGGTTCGATCCTGACCTCGGGTGCTGTCTTTGTGAATGTGTGTGCAGTTTTCACGGTCTCCCTGTGACCGTTTCCCTCAGGTGCTCCGGCTTCCTCCCGCATCCCAAAGACATGCGGCTTTGTAGGTTAATCGGCCCTCTGTAAATCGCCCCTAGTGTGTAGGCAGTGGATGTGGAAGTGGGAGAACACAGTAGTGGGAATGGGTGATCAATGATCAGCCAGGTCGGAAGAAGGGTTCCGACACGAAATGTCACCAATTCTTTTTCTCCAAAGAACCTGCCTGATCCGCTGAATTCTTCCAGCATTTTGAGCCTGTCTTTTGCAAGTTAATTGGTCTGTAAAATTGCCCCAAATGTGTAGGCAGTGGAATAACATCGAACTAGTGTTGACGGGTGATCAATGATCGGCATTCACTCAACGTTTCCATGCCGTATATCTACACTAAACTATATCCATGCTGTTTCCATGCTGTATATCTACATTAAACTAACCAAAAGGTAGGAACAAGGAACTGCAGATGCTGGTTGACACAAAAGCGCACAATGTGTTGAAGTAACTCAGCGGATCAGGCAGCATCTCTGTAGTACATGGATAGGTGACGCTTCGGGTCGGGACCCTTCTTCATAAGGATCATAAGTAATAGGAGTAGAATTAGGCCATTTTGCCCGTCAAGTCTACACTACCATTTAATCATGGCTAATCTATCTCTCCCTCCTAACCCCATTCTCCTGCCTTCTCCCCATAACCTCTGACACCTGTACTAATAACTTCTTCAGAAGTTACTCCAGCACATTGTGTCCTTTAATACACAAAGAGTAATAATTCACAATATTCCTATGCAGGGAAAGACTGGTTGTGACTGCGGGACAGAAATCTAAGATATACGATCAACCATGCGTTTATGGCACACTTAAATGGGAGAATTTAATTAATTGAACTAGTTTAGTTTTGTTCAGAGATACAGCATGGAAATAGGCCCTTCGGCCCACCGAGTCCATGCCAACCAGTGATCACCCACAGGCTAGTTCTATCTTACATACAGGGAACAATTAACTGAAGCCAATTAACCTGCAAACCTGCACGCCTTTGGAATGTAGGAGGAAACCAGAGCACCCAGAGAAAACCCACGTGGTTCCTGGGAGAACGTACAAACTCCATTCTGGCAACACCCTGAACAAGGGGCTATACACATAGACATATATAAGACACATGTATATGCATAGACCCATACAAACACGTATATATATATATATATAAACACACACACATGTCTGCATGTATCTATATACATAGATATAGGCATAGACACGTGGAAACACATATATGTATATATATGTATATATAGATAGATATATATACACACACACACACACACACGCATATGCACACATACGCACGCACACAATCGCACCAAGCTTAAGTCATTGGGCTGTGTAATTTGAACAATTTGCGCGTCTGAAGCTGCAATCTTTAGTTCAAAGAAAAATAACCAGAAGGTATTCAGAACTTGTTCTCTACACTGCACATTCAACTGCCTCTGAGATAGCCCTGAGCAGTAAAGCAGGCTTTAAGCTGCTAATGGTTTTAAGCAATTGTCTGAGGTTTAAATGCAAGGTTTTTCGGATTTTAGCTGTTGCATTAGCTTTGCTTTTTGCAAATTCCTCCCTTTCTTCGGCCCCTCAAGACCCTAAACCTGCTGCTCTTGATGGAGTGGAGCAAATGGAAGCAGGGGCTTGTCTGCCAGTGTCTCGGTTCTGCTCCGGCTATCTGCGTGCGTGTAAGATTTGGTATGTGCATGTGCACTGTTAATGTGTGGGCTTGGCAGGTCTCAATTTTAATTATTAAGGAATTTGGCTTGGAGTTTCGTTACAATCTACAACGTTTCTGTGTGCTTTCAAAGCTGACACTGAGCTAAGAAACTGGCTGCAGAGTTTATGAAACTACTCAAGTAATTTTTTGGGCGGGTGTGGGGGAGATGAATGTTTAAGAAGCAGTCAGCAGAACAAGGACAATCAAGTTATTTATGTGCTTTTGTAGTTGCTGTCTTGAACGTTATTCGATCCATCTTGCTCTGTTACAAACATTGTCCTAAAAATACCACAACAAGATGTGTCACATCTTCTCATGCTTTATTGTAAATTTACCCACTCAACTTAGGAGCTGCTGGAATTCCAGCCTTCCTTAATATTTTTCCCTTCCTTCAAATATCCACGGCCTTAAAAGGCTTGCTTTTACCTAATCGCTTCTCCTGAATTTATCTGCTTTTCCCTTTAATTTGTTTCCCACCAGTGAGCGGTGTGTTAAGGCCATTAACCCTTGATCTTCCAAGAAGACGCCTGCTATCAAATTAATCCAAGCCCAGCACACGCGGGACTTGAAAAGATTTCGCCGGGCGTCAATGGAGAACAGATTTCTCACTGTAAATGAAAATCAAAAGGATTGCAGGTGCTGGAAATCAGAAATATAAACAGTGACTGCAGGAAACACTCAGGCAACTTCTGGGGAAAGTGAAGCAGCAAACGTTTTAGGTCCGAATCTTTCATCCGAAGAGGGAACGAGAGAGAGATTGAGTTTAGTTTCGAGATGCGGCGTGGAAACAGGCCCTTCGGCCCACCAAGTCCACACCTGTACTCTTTTCCGATCTTACCCCATTTTCTCATCCACTTCATTCACCCTAGGGGTTGGCTTCATTACAGAAGCCAATCAACCTACCTACCTGCATGTCTTTGGAGTGTGGAAGGAAACCGGAGCACCCGGAGAAAAACCACGTGGTCACAGGAGCAACGTGCAAACTCCGCACAGACAGCTCCCTGAGTCACGATTGAACCCGGGTCTCTGGCGCTGTGAGGCAGCAGCTCTACCACTGCGCCACTCTGCCTTTATTTACTATATTTGTTACTCTATGTAACAGAGCGACACAACAGAGAGGGTGTAGTGGAGACCGAGTCAGTCAGAGAAAGATATAGCACCAAACAGGCCATTCAGCACATCGAGTCAAACTCTAAAGCACCCATTTATACTGACTGATCCCACACTAATCCCAATTTATTCTGACCAGATTTCCACATACTCAGCCTAGGATGCTTAAAATATTATGCGGAAAGATAATGGGGCTGTTTTATACGGCTCAATGGGAGCAGATAAAAGGTGTAATCAAGGTGTATAAAATTATGAAGGACCTCGACAACATAAGCACAAAAGATTCATTCCCTTCAGCAGGGAAATCAATAGCCGCAAGGCATAGATTTAAGATAACAGGACAAGGATTAGTGGGGAGCAGAGGAAACAGTTCTTCATCTATAGAAAGATAGGCGTCTGGAGTTCCCGAGGTTCAAAGAGTTGTGCAGGCAGATACACTCATCACACTTAAAAGGTTCCTGAATGTGCACTTTAATGTACAAGGGCTGAGAAGTGGGATTAGTCAAAATAGCTGTGCTTGTTCACCAAAGATACTCCTTCTGTGTCATAAGTGTCAATGAAACTAGCTGATTCAACAAAAGAGATCTGAGCCTTTATTGTGTGCCACCCTCTAGGAGGTTTAGAGGTATATAAGACCATGAGGAGAATCGATGGGGTGAGTCTTTTACGTTTACACAGAGTATTTTACCCACAGTAGGGGAATCAAGAACCAGAGGACATAGGTTTAAGGTGGGGGGGGGTTTAACAATTTAACAGGAACCCGAGAGGTAGCATTTTCATCCAGAGGGCGGTGGGTATATCGAACGTGCTGCCAGAGGATGTAGTTGAGGCTGGTACTATAACAACACTTAAAAGACATTTAGACAGGTTCATGGATAGGAAAGGTTTAGCGGTATATCTTGCAGTAAACTTGTTCCCTTTATCTTGGATCTGTACACTGTGGACAGCTTCATTGCAATCATGTATAGTCTTTCTGCTGATAGCAAGAACTAAAAAGCTTTTCACTGAACCTTGATACACGTGACAATGTCCTAAACTAAACTAAACTAACACAGCCCATATACCCGCTACCCTTTGTGTGAAAATGTTACCCTTCAGATTCCAGTAAAATCTTTCCCCCTTCACCTTAAATGTATGCCCCCTGGTTCTCGAATCCCCTACTCTGGGCAGGAGACTCTGTGCGTCTACCTGATCTATTCCTCTCATGATTTTATACACAGGGATGAGATCACCCCACATCCTCCTGCACTCCCTAGAGTTCAAGCCATTGAGTCCTGGCATCATCCTCGTAAATCTTCTCTGCTCGAGAGCCAAGAATCAAGTGCCTATTTTCAGCTTTTAATAAAAGATCACTTTGTTTAAACAGTATATCACATGGTGCGGCGTTCTCAGGTACGATCTTGAACGCAAGAATGCTGTCAGTCAGAAAATGTCATCAGCCTACACTGCAACTCAAAACAGAGATACATTTATATTCCCTTTGGGCAAAGCTGTTTTGAGGAAGAAGATTTATATAGAACTTCAGACAGTTCATTTTACAAGTCAAAGCATAGCAAAACACAATAAAATTCCTGAAATATGTGCTGTGAAACACCTGCTACTGCAAAGGAGACTATAATTAACAACTGAAGTCAAGTTAGTGGTCAGGACTTTCGCAGACTGAAAGGGCACTGTGTTTAGATCTTTGGTTAGTAGGGTCTAATCATGTGCACAGTGATTAGCTCTTCAGAGTAACAGGCTGTAGAATTTAATCGGTAGACTTTTAGACTTTGGAGAGACAGCACGGAAACAGGCCCTTCGGCCCACCGAGTTTGTGCGCCGATCAGAGATCACCCTGTACTATCACTATCCTACACACTAGGGACAATTTGCAATCTACAGAAGCCAATTAACCTACACGCCTCTACGTCTCTGGAGTGTGGGGGGAAACTGGAGAAGCCGGTGAAAACTAACGCTGCCACAGGAGGAACGTACAAACTCCGTACAGACAGCACCCATAGTCAGGATCGAACCCGGGTCCCTAGCGCTGTAAGGCAGCATCTTTACCCTCTGCGCCACTGTGCCGCCTATCATAGTCACAACGTGGGCACATAGCTAAGTGAAATCATTAATGTAATGTAGGCGAATCACTCCATTAGACCTGAAACACACAAGACATAGGAACAGAATTAGACCATTCGGCCCATTGTGTCTGCTTTGCCATTCAATCATGGCTAATCTTGTTTTCCCTTTCAATCCCATTCTCCTGCCTTCTCCCCATAACCTTTGATGCTGTTACTAATCCTATCAATCTCCACTTTAAAAATACCCAAAGACTTGTCATCGACCACCATCTGTGGCAATGAATTCCATAGATTCACCGCCCTGTGGCTAAAGAAATTTCTCATCATCTCCAATCTAAAGGTACATCCTCTTAATCTGAGCTTGTGCCCTCTGATCCTAGTCTCTCCTACTATTGGAGACATGCTCTCCTCATCAACTCTATCCAGGCCTTTCATCATTCAGAAAGTATCAATGAACACCCCCCCCATCTAAACTCCAGCAAGTTCAGGCCCATATCTTTCAAATGTTCCTGATACGTTAATCCTATCATCCCCATGATCATTCTCATAAACCAGGGATGATTGGGTTGGCACTGTGAAGCAGCAGTGGAGTTGCTGCCTTACAGCACCAGAGGCCCAGGTTCAATCCTGACTGCGGGTGCTGTCTGCATGGAGTTTGTATGCTCTCCCCTAGACCACGTGGGTGTTCCGGTTTCCTCCCACACTCCAAACCCATACAGGTTTATAGGTTAATTTGGCTTTGGTAAACATTGTAAATTGTCACTATCCCCGGTGTGCAGGATAGAGGTAGTGTACAGGTACCACTCTGAAGAAGGGTCTCAACCCAAAACGTTACCCATTCCTTCCCTCCAGAGATGCTGCCTGTCCCGTTGAATCACTCCAGCTTTTTGCGTCTATCTTTAGTGTACAGGAATCGGCTGGTCGGCACGGACTCGGTGGGCCGAAGGGACTATTTCCACGGTGATTCTCAAAACCATCCCTAAACTAAACCTCCTCTGGCCCCTCTCCAATGCCAGAACACCTTTTCTCAGATATGGGGTCCAAAGCTGCTCACAGAGTTAGCAGAAAGAGCTGTGCCAATATGGTTGGTCAGTGTTTCTGGCAGAATTTACTGCACAAAGTACATACCACTAAATTATATTACAACAACACAAATCCAAAAACTCTATCTCGCTGAACGATCTGCCACTCCTCCCATCCTTCCCTTGTAACACAGGTGGTTGCTACGGAAACCGGATACATTTTACCCTGGGATTTCTATTTCATTGTTCTATGCATAAAAAATAAAATGAGTTGGATTTCTGTCAAGGTTAACTCACCAAATGCTTTTCCTCCTTTTTTCAAAAGGCACCAAATGATCCTGGAACGGGTCTCCATGTTTATGCACCTTTGTGGCTATCGTTCACATGTATGATTTGATTTGTACGGGCGTCAAGGGTTACGGGGAGAAGGCAGGAGAATGGGGTTGAGATAGATCAACCATGATTGAACTGCAGAGTAGACTCGATGGACCACAGGACCTATTTCTGCTCCTTTGACTCACGAACGGCACGGTTGTGTAGCGGTAGAGCTACTGCCTTACAGCACCAGAGACCCGGGTTCAATACTGACTATGGGTGCTGTCTGTATGGAATTTGTACGTTCTCACCGTGACCTGCGTGGGTTTTCTCCGAGATCTTTGGTTTCCTCCCACACTCCAAAGATGTACAGGATTGTAGGTTAACGGGCTTGGTATGAATGTAAAACTGTCCCTGGTGTGTGTAAGACAGTTTTAGCCATTGGTCGGTGCGGATCCGGTGGGCCCCAGGGCCTGTTTCCGCACTGTATCTCTAAACTAAACTAAACATATGATGCATCATCACAAGGTCTTATGAGGACATTAATTTAGAGACACAGCATGGAAACAGGCCCTTGGGCTCTTCAGCCCACCGAGTCCACACCGACCAGCGATCACCCGCTCATATTATTTCTATCCTGCACAAAGGACAATTTCCAACAAGCCAATTAACATGCAAACCAGCATGTCTTTGGGATATGAGAGGAAAGCAAAGCACCCGGAAAAAAAACTTCAGTCACAGGGAGAACATGAAAACTCTGTAAAGAGAGCACCCAGAATCAGGATCGAACAGAGAAAACCCATGGGGTCACATAGATCTACCGGGGTCTCTGGCGCTGCTCGGCAGCAACTCTACCCGTATTACTAGTCCAATAAGGCTAACATACCCATGAAAGGGATTTAGCCGGTTATGGGGACACAATGAACTGCAGGCGCTGGAATCTTGCATAGAACACAAAGTGCTGGAGGAACTCAACGGGTCAGGCAGCATTTCTTGAGTCTGAGGCAGGGTTCCGACCCAAATCATCGCCCGTCCATGTCCTGCAGAGACGTTGCCTGACTTGCTGAGTTACTCCAGCACTTTGTGTCTTTTTGTCCAAACCAGCGTCCACAGTTCCCTGTATGCCCATCATAGTAACCATTTTCCTAAACTGTTGGTCTAGAATCACAAGTTTAAATCCATCATGATATTTGGGGCATTAAAAGTCAAGTAATTAAATAAATGATGGTGACACTTTGATACAACCAGCTTGTTGAAGCCTGGGAGATTTAATGGGTGACTGACTAATGTTTTGTTGCCTTCTAAATTACTTAGTTGAGTAACAGGTGTTGCCCAATATTAAACAACCTGGTCAATGGCTTGATGAAAATATATGGCGAGTGGTGCAGCGGGTAGAGCAGCTGCCTCACAGCACCAGAGACCCGGGTTCCATCCTGACCTCGGGTGCTGTCTGGGTGGAGTTTTCACATTCTCCCTGTGACCGCGAGGGTTTCTTTTACTTTACTTTAGAGATACAGTGCAGAATCAGGATCTTTGGCCCACAGTGTTCGTGCCGACCAGCGACTAACACTATTCACTATCTTACACACTAAGGACAATTGTTACCATTTTTACCAAAGCCAATTAACCTACAAACCTGAATGTCTTTGGGATGTGGGAGGAGACTGGAGCACACAAAACCCACACGGTCACAGGAATCTACCTGGGTCTGTGGTGCAGTGAGGCAGCAACTCTACCGCTGCACCACCATGCCGCCCATAGGCATTTCAGGATAAGGTGAAGAGTTTATGACTGAGTTGGGATATACCCCGCCTACAGTCACTGGTGTCAATGCCAAATACAATATCCTAGAACATAGAGGGGGAAAATTGTGAGTGAGTGAGTGAGTGAGTGAGTGAGTGAGTGAGTGAGTGAGTGAGTGAGTGAGTGTGTCTGTGTGTGTGTGTCTGTGTGTGTGTGTGTCTGTGTCTGTGTCTGTCTGTGTGTGTGAGTGTTAAATTGGCTTTGGAAATGTTTTGAGATGTTAGTGTCTATTTTCTATTAAAGTTCCACCCAACAGGAAATTGGACCAGGTATTCTTTGTAGTTCATTCCAACGGTGATGTAATGTTTCTACTGTAATTCACACGTGACAAGGTCCTCAATATGTAATCTATTCATTCATTAAATACTGAAGGAAATTGGGACCGCGCATAACCTTCATATATATCACAGATCCATCATGGAAAGCATTTTATCGGGATGCATCACAGCCTGGTTTGGGAATAGCTCCATCCAAGACCGCAGGAAATTGCAGAGAATTGTGGACGCAGCCCAGACCATCGCACAAACTAACCTCCCTTCCATTAATTCCATTTACACGTAGACAAAAGAGTCAATGGTCGAATTCAGGAAGTGAAGTGGTACACATACCCCGGTTTGCATTGATGGTGCTGAAGTAGAGAGATGGTTGAAAGCTTCAAATTCCTAGGAGTAGATATCTCCAACAACTTGTCCTGGACTACCCATATTGAAGCAATGGCCAAGAAAGCACACCAACACCTCTGCTTAGAAATCTTAGGAACTTTGGCATGATCCCCAACTGCTCTCACTAACCTCTACAGATGCACCACAGAAAGCGTTTTATCGGGATACATCACAGGATGGTTTGGGGACAGCTCCACCCAAGACGGCAATGAATTGCAAAGAGTTGTGGATGCAGCCCAGACCATTACGAAACCAACCTCCTTTCCATCGACTCCATTTGCACCTCATGCTGCCTCGGCAAGACCACCAGCATAATCAAGGACCAGTCTCACCCCGGTCACTCCCTCTTCTCCCCTCTCCCATCAGGCAAGAGGTACAGAAGTCTGATTACGCATACCTCCAGATTCAGGGACAGCTTCGACCCAGCTTATTTGTATAAATTACCAAAAATTAGAGAATTCAACGTTCATACGTTGTAAACAAAATCTGAGGTGCCGTTCTTCCAATTTGTGTGTGGCCTCACTCAAGAATGCCCTAATTTTTCATTCCTACTTAATGTCATCTAATTTTTTACAGCAGTAAACCACAATAACCATTTTTAAATAAGGTTGTCTCAACTTTGCAATCTCTCTTCCAGTTTTTTTTAGCATTAGTTTTTAGAAATACAGCATGGAAAGAGGCCCACCGATGCCACGCCAACCATCAATCACCCGTACACACAAGTTCTACGTTATCCCACTTTCTCATTAGGGGCATTATTACAGAGGCCAATTAAGCTGCAAACACCTACGTCTTTGGGATGCGGGAGGAAAACCAAAGCACCCAAGAGAATCCCACGCAGTCACAGGAAGAAGGTGCAAACTCCACACAAACAACACCCGAGATCAGGATCCAACCTGGGTCTCTGGTGCTGTGAGGCAGCAGCTCTACCAGCTGCGCCACTGTGCCACCCTCTTTTGCAATAGCATAACAGGTATAACCTGTTCAACACATCAGGCATCTACTTTATCGGCAAATGCTTTGGTCAAACACGATGTAGAACCTGACATGACCTGAAACGTCACCCATTCTTTTTTTCCGGAGATGCTGTCAGACCTACTGAGTTACTACAGCATTTTGTGTCTATCTTTGGTATAAACCTGCATCTGCAGTTCTTTGTTTCTACTGTGTAGAACACTCGGCCGGCAAGGCAACCTCCGACATTGTGCTCACAAGACAGGACGTCTACTCTTTAGTACGTCTGAGCATTTGTATTTGAAATCCTATTCACTCTAAGCATGTGGGTGTCACTGGCAAGATCAATATCACTTCTCCACCCCCAAATCCCTTAGAACTGAAAGACTATTCAGTGGGTAATTGAGAATCAAACACTTGTTGGATTGAAGTCATACATTGACCTGATCAGATAAGCGGAGCGGAATTATCTCCCCAATTTAGTATAATTTAGTTTAGTTTAGAGATACAGAGTGGACAGAAGCTCTTCGGCCCACCGAGTCCATGCTGACCATTGATCACCTGTACACCAGTTCTATCCCACACACTAGGGACAATTTACAGAACCCAATTAACCTACAAATCTGCACATCTTTAGAATGTGGGAGGAAGCCAGAGCAGTCAGAGAAACCCCACGCGGTCATAGGGAGAACGTGCAAACTCCGTACAGACAGCACTCATAGTCAGGATCGAAACTGGGTCTCTGGCGCTGTTCGGCTGCAACTCTACCCCTGCTCCACTGTGCCGCACTAACTTATTTGTGAAAATGATGTATTTTTACAACAGCCTAATGTTTCACGGTCAAACTTTTGTTTTCATTTTCGATTAAACTTAATTAAAGTTGTATTTCTCAGCAATTTGAACTTGCATTTTCAGATCATCCTTCCGGACACCCGGATTACTAGTCCAATAAGGCTGACATACTCATGAATGGGATTTAGCTGGTTATGGAGACACAAGGAACTGCAGGTGCTGTAATATTGCATTGAACACAACGTGCTGGAGGAGCTCAGCGGGTCAGGCAGCATTTCTTGAGTCCGAGGCAGTGTCCCGACCCACATCATCGCCTGTCCATGTCCTACAGAGAGACTGCCTGACCTGCTGAGTTACTCCAGCACTTTGTGTCTTTTTTTCTAAACCAGCATCTACAGTTGTAAACCAACAGCTGAGACAAACCTGAATGTCTTTGGGATGTGGGAGGAAACTGGAGCACACGGAGAAAACCCACGCAATCACCTGGGTCTCTGGCGCTGTGAGGCAGCAACTTCACCGCTGCGCCACCGTGCTGCCCTTGTTTCCGCCGGCTGCTTTGGTTTTCTCCCACATCCCAAAGTCAAGAAAAAAAGGAGGGCAGGGTGGCGCGGCAGTGGAGTTGCTGCCTTACAGTACAGACCAGCCATCCCCGCATGCTAACACAATCCTACACACACTAGGGACAATTTTATACCAAGCCAATTGACCGACAAACCTCTACGTCTTTGTGGAGCATGCGAGGAAAGCGGAGCAGCCGGAGAAAACCCACGCTGGTCACGGGGAGAACGTACAGATAACACCCATGGTCAGGATCGAACCCGGGTCTCTGGCACTGTAAGGCAGCCACTCTAGCGCTGCCCAATCCTGCCGCCCCACGTCTCTAAACAAAATTAAACTGTTGCTTCTGAAGCTTTGATGAGCCATCTGAACCGTTCTAATCTCTCTAAGTCACTAACTGTACACATATCAATACATTGAGCCTTTTTAATGATGCCGTTAATTTTATTCGTAACTGAAGTAATGGACTGGGTCACTAAGAAAATTGAGCACGCACACAGAAATGGCCCACATTTGCAACTGTTTCTGAGCCATGTGTCATGGAAACTACCCTCTCTTTGCACTTGTAGAGAATCGCCCAGTTCTGACAAATGGACCCATTCATCAAGAGATACATTTTCAAAAAAGAAAGAAATGCTTCCATTCAAATCTGAACACAATTAGTTACATCAAAGGCCACGTCGTAATATATCATCGGAAAAAACACAACTAAATAGTTTCTCCCTCCTGCCATCTCCATTAGAAAAGGTGGAGTTTGTTTGGAAAAAATTGCACAATGGACTTTGTGTTCTACCCTGATGTTAAATATTTCACATTTTAAATATTAAATATCTTGTCCCAAAGTCATCAACTATGATTAATATAATGATTCTGTAATTCACTAATATTGACGGTAGACACCATAAAAACTACTGTTGATGGTCAAAAGTTAATTCATTTTATTATGTAAAATGCAGTTCAAATGTCTAAGATTTCTCTACCCCTCCTCTTCGGCTAAACTACTGTAGCGAATAAATGATCTATTTTCCATATATTTCCCTCTGCCAAAAACAGACAGACTGTATCTTTGTTTATTTTTTTTCAAAAATGTATTCTCCAGACCTTAAAGGAACCAATTAAAATTGCTTTTAGACTTATTACAAGATGGACAAGATGAAGTCAAACTATTTTTCGCACACCCCATGCCAACGTGGACTGGATCCAATTTCCCCTCCCCGCTCCCCTCCTCCCCTCCTCCCTCAGCATGGGATGACATTACGGGTGAGTGGAATTCAATCGCAGGGGGGGTTGTGCAGAGAATGTTTTTTTGTTTCCTCACCTTGACACTGCGGTGATGTATCCGAGATGGTTGGCACTTCACGCTGCCAGTATTGCAACAGCCTGTGCAGCGTCGGACTTCCACACACGCTGGCCATATTAGAAAGTTGGCAGAAGTTGGATCTATCTGACTGCGAGGTATTTCATAAATGACAGTCCTCGTTTTGCACACTGCAGGAACAGCTTCTTCTGAAAAGTTTCAACAAAGTGGCTTTCAGTGCTGGCACAAATCAAACTGTACAAGACAATTTCCTTTGAACTCTCGAGACGTTTTTTTTCATAAACAGAGAAAGCATTCAAATCTTGCAACCCTCGTTTCAACATCAACAAAATGTGAATTCCAAGTGCACAGTGGAGAAATTTGTCATCAAATCTTTTTGGAAAAATACTAGAAACTTTTTTTCATCTGGTTATTCATTTATTAGTTTCTTAGTTTTGGAGAAACAGTGCAGAAACAGGCCCTCCGACCCACCGAGTGAGTCCGTGCCGACCAGCAATCGTCCGTACACTATCCTACACACAAGGGACAAATTTACCGAAGCCAATTAATCTACAAACCTGAACATCTTTGAAATGTGGGGGGAATCTGGACAACCCAGAGAAAACCCACACGGTCACAGGATCGAGCCCGGGTCTCTGGCGTTCTAAGGCAGTAACTGACACATGCTGAGCAACTGTGGCGCCCATTCAGTTACTGTTTCTCCAGTTTCTCCCTTCCTTTTTCCATGCTCCTTCCCACAAACAGTGGCTTGGTGCGAAGGCAGATTTGAGACTGGAGAGCAAACATCATGTATCCAACTGGTCAATCGCGTGTGAACCTAATTATAGCATAATTTAGTGATACAACATGGAAACGGCAGTATCTCTAAATTAACCCCCCAAAGTTGATAATGCAACAAAAGTGTACAAAAACTAGTGCAAAAAAAAGTTTTGTTTTACTTTTACAATTTAACACAGAAACAGGCAGTTCGGCCCATCGAGTCCACGCCAACCACTGATCACCCGATCACACCATTTCTATGTTATTCCACTTTCTCATCCACTCCCAAAACACTAGGGGTGATTTACACAGGGCCAATTCACCTACAAATCCGCACGTCTTTGGGATGTGGGGGGACATTGGAGCACCCAGAGGAAACCCACACGGTCACAGGGAAAGCATACAAACTCCACACAGACAGCCCCTGAGATCAGGATCATACCTGGGTCTCAGGCACTGTGAAGCAGCAGCTCCACCAGCTGAATGAAAATCAAATAAAACTCAGGTGAACACAATATGTTCGAGTAACTAATCTGGTCAGGCAGCGACTTTGGAGAAAATGGATTGGTGACGTTTCGTGTCAGGAACATTCTTCAGTCTGAAGACTAAAGGCTGAAGAAGGGTCCCAACCCGAAACCTTATCTATCTATTTTCTCCAGACATGCTGCCTGACCCGCAGTTACTCCAGCACTTTGTGCCTCTTTTATTGATGCTTAGTAAGGGTGTCAAGGGTTAAGGGGATAAGGCAGGAGAATGGGGGGTTGAGAGGGAAAGATCGAAGGGTGGAATAGACACGATGGGCCTAATGGCCTACTTCTACTCCGATGACTTATGAATTTATGAATTTTATACTTTAGGGCAGGGCACGGGTGCAACTAGTAGAGCTGTCACCTCAGAGCTCAAGTGACCCGAGTTTAATCCTAAATTCCAGTGCTATCTGTGAGGAGTTTGCATGTTCTCCCTAGTTCCACTTGTTACAGATGCTCTGGTTTCATTCCACATGCCAAAGATGTCCAGGTTTGTTGGGCTAGGTTACCTCCAGTGTGTAAGTCAGTGGTAGAATCAGTGTAGAGTTGTTGAGAATACAGGAAGAATAAAATGTGAATAGAGTCAAAGATAGTCAGCGTCATACAACACGGAAACAGGCCCTTCGGACCATCTGGTCCATGCTGACCAAGATGCTAGTTCCATTTGCCCGTAAAATGGTTGTTTGATGTCAGCACGGGTTTAGTGGGCCAAAGGGCTTGTTTCCAAGTCACCCGTTTCTCCAACTCTTATGACTCTGCAGTCTGTAACATCGGTGCAAAATTATTTTTCTTGGTTTCAACCCAAACACAATTATTTACTCTAAGACAGCGTGGCAGGATGAATTATGTGCCACATGGTCAAAGCCTTGATATGGAAGGCTGCAATGCCAGTCTTTCTTCCATAACTTGCACAGCTCAATATCACACTGGGCCGACCCATCCTGACATCAGCAGGAAAGTTGCCACAAGCTTCCTTCCCTCTCTTCCTTCCCAAGCTCAGCATCTCGCCTTGGCCATTGACATTGGATTTCCCTACTTACTCAGCCACGCCAGCAGATTTTGAACAGAGGACATTGAGAAACAGTTGAGACATAGAACATAAAACTGCAGCATAGGAACAGGCGCTTCAGCCCACAAAGTCCATGCCAAACATGATACCAAGCTGATCTCATCCCCCTGCACTTGATCAATATCCTTCCATTCCCTGTATATCCATGTGCCTCTCTAAGGGCCTCTTAAATGCCACTCTCGAATCTGCCTCCACCACCACCCCTGGCAATATGTTCCAGGCTCCCACTCTCTGTGTGTAAAAACTTGCCCTGCACATATCTGTCTCTATCAAAAAACTCCTTCAAAGCACCTAAAATGTTTCCAGCCACACAACACCCTCTGCGTAAAAACCTTGCCCTGCAATCCTCATCTTAAAACTATGCCGTCTTGTTTTTGACATTTCTACCCTGGTTGAAAGGTTCTGACTGTCCACCCTATCTATGCCTCTCATAACTTTATATACTTCTATCAGGTCTCCCCTCAACCTCAGGCGTTCAATGGGAAACAATCCAAGTCTGTCCAACCTCTCTTTCTAGCCAATACCCTCTAATTCAGGCAGAATTCTGGTAAACCTCTTCTGCACCCTCTCCATAGCCTTCACATCCTCCCTGCTATGGGACAACCAGAACTGCATGTAATACTC
Organism: Leucoraja erinaceus; assembly: GCF_028641065.1. Classification (NCBI taxonomy): domain Eukaryota; kingdom Metazoa; phylum Chordata; class Chondrichthyes; order Rajiformes; family Rajidae; genus Leucoraja; species Leucoraja erinaceus. The sequence continues at coordinate 22,269,424 of NC_073396.1, forward strand.
CCAATTGATCTGCTAAATATTTTGAGCATCTCTGTTTTTATTTGGGGTATAACACCTCATTTTATGTTAAATACATTTTACAAAGCATTATAGTCATAGGGTCATACAGTATGGAAACAGGCCCTTCAGTCCAACTTGCCCACACCAACCAACATGTCCCACCTTCACTAGTCCTACCTGCCTGCTTTTGACCCATATCCCTCTAAACTTGTTCTATCCATGTACCTGTCCAAATGTTTCTTAAACGTTGCAATACTTACCTGCCTCAACTACCTCCTCCAGCAGCTTGTTCCAAACACCCACCACCCTCTGTGTGATAAAGTTACCCCTCGGGTTCCTATTAAATCTTTCCCCCCCTCATCTTAAACCTCTGTCCCCATCGCTGGGCAAGAGACTGTGCGTTTACCCGATCTATTTCTCTCAGGATTTTGTACACCTCTACGAGATCACCCCTCATCCTCCTGCGCTGGCGGAATAGTCCAAGCCTAATTAGCATTAGTCCTAGCATTATGTGTTCAAGAGGGCTGTGTGTGTTCTGTCATATCACTACAATCCTTAAAAACAATGGAAAGTGTAATAATAAACAACACACTTGTGGTTGGAGAAATTTACCTTTTGGTTCAATGGTTGACTTCATTGCAGCGGTCCGCACTTTATTTACTGACCCATAGCTTAGTTTAGTTAGGTACACTGAAAAGCTTTTTGTAGCGTGCTATCCAGTCAGCGGAAAGACTCTATTCATTATTATAATTGAGCCGACCACAGTGTACAGATACAGGATAAATGATATAACCATATAACAATTACAGCACGGAAACAGGCCATCTCGACCCTTCTAGTCCGTGCCCAACACATAATCTCCCCTAGTCCCATATAATGTTTAGTGCAAGATAAAGTCCAATTATAGAAAGTCTGATTAAAGATAAAAACAATCTGCTGGTGGAAACTCAGCAGGTCAGGCGGCATATGTGGCGGTAAATGGACAGACAAAGGTTCAGGTCAGGACCCTTCTCAGACAGACCAATGACCCACTATGTATCATCTGTCTGTCCCTCTCTCTATATACATTTCTACAAGTGTTATCTACTGGTGGGTTATGGTTTGGTTTACTCCCTGGTTGAATAAACTCATTGACTAATTAGCACTCCCAAAATGAATCACGTTGACGGGGAGAGAGTTAGTCTCCAGACTACCCCTAGAGTACCGAGTTCAGTTTTGAGCACCATGTTACAGGAAAGATGTTGTCAAGCTGGAACTAATGCAGAGAAGATTTACGAGGATGTTGCCAGGACTCGAGGGCCTGAGCTACAGGGAGAGGTTGAGCAGGCTAGGACTCTATTCCTTGGAGCACAGGAGGATAAGGGGTGATCTTATACAAAATCATGAGAGGAATAGATCGGGTAAACGCACAGTTTCTTGCCCACAGTAGGGAAATTGAGAACCTGAGGACATAGATTTAAGGTGATGGGGGGGGGGGGGGGGGGGGGGGGGGGGGGGGGGGGGGGGGGGGGGGGGGAGGGGGAGATTTTTAACAGGAACCTGAGGGGGTAACCTTTTTTACAACAAAGGGTGGTGGGTGTATGGAACGAGCTGCCAGAGGAGGTAGTTGAGGCCGGTACTTTCGCAACGTTTAAGAAACATTTAGACAGGTATATGGATATGATAGGGTTAGAGGGATATGGGCCAAATGTAGGCAGGTGGGACTTCCTGTGTAAGCCAGCATCTGCAGTTCCTTGTTTTTATGGGTAATAGGTTGATGCAGGTGAAGGGGGGGGGAGGGGTTGACTGTGCATTTGCCCAATCTATTCCTCTCAGGATTTTGTACACCTCCATAAAATCACCCCCTCATCCTCCTGCACCCCAGGGAATAAAAGGCTTTAAAAAAAGGTCAAATGCTACTTCTGTATAATAAATGCACTCTAAGTTCTGTTCCAGCATATAAGAGTGATTTAAACATCATAGACATGTAGTTATATCCCAGTTGATCATCAACCGTGATGGGCAACTGTCCCAGTTCTGACTACCGTTGGAGTTCAGTTATTGTTTGCTCAAACGTAACAAATGGAAATCTTTCGAGCTGACACTGAACAATCCTGAGTGTCTGCGTACAAGGGTGCAGATATCAACAAGTTCTGTTGTAGCACACTGAGTCTTCAGACTCTCTGTCGCACGCTGGGACTTGAAGTTGAATTTAAGGAATTTACTGGGGCAGGTTTGTTGAAGGAGGATTTTCCACAGCACGTTCCAAGTCCAAAGAACAACAGAGCATTGTAGAGAAAAATTCAAGGGGGAAAATATTCTTAAAAGTCCATTTAACTGCAGAGACTTTTCATATTACGCACTGCATTACGGGGGGGGGGGGGGAAACAAAAGAAAAATTTTGCAGCCTTGTGCACTGTGTCTATCAATGTAACAAAGGGCTTAGAAAGGCTATAGAAACGAGAAACAAGAAGTCTGAAGAAGGGTCCCAACTCGAAATGCCAGCCATCTTTTTTCTCCAGAGATGCTGAGTGGTGTGTGTACGGAACGAGCTGCTGGAGCAGATAGTTGAGGCACGAACTATCGTAACGTTTAAAAAACATTTGGACAGGTACATGGATAGGACAGGTTTAAAGGGATATGGGTCAAATGCAAGAAGATGGGACTGGTGTTAGATGGGGCATGTTGCCCAGTGTGGGCAAATTGGGCCGAAGGGCCTGTTTCCACACTGTAAGACTATGACTCTATGCTGCCTGACCCGTTGATTTACTCCAGCACTTTGTGCCTATCTTAAGAAACTGCAGATGCTAGTTAGGGCAGTAGAGCTGCTGTCTCACAGCACCAGAGACCCTGGTTCAATATTGACTGTGGGTGCTGCCTATGTGTGGAGCTCGTACGTTCTTCCTGTGACCACATGGGTTTTCTCCAGGTGCTCCGGTTTCCTCCCACACTCCAAAGACGTGCATGTTTGTAGGTTAATTGGCTTCTGAATATTGCCCCTAGTGAGAAGGATACGTAAGTGGGATAAAATAGACGGGTGATCGATGATCATTGTAGCCTGTTTCCTTGCTATATCTGTTAACCAAACCAAGGAAAGGCAAAAAATGCTGGAGTAACTCAGCGCGTCAGGCAGCATTTCTGGAGAACATGGATAGTTGACGTTTGGGTCAACTTCTTCGAACAAAGACTCCACTTACTCAGGCTTGCGAAACACATGCATTCATTTTAAAACTCTCTTTTGTAAATGCTGCAGTTTTAAAAGGAGGGTAGACACAAAAAGCTGGAGTAACTGAGTGGGACAGGCTGCATCTCTGGAGAGAAGGAATGTGTGACGTTTCAGGTCGAGACCCTACTTCAGAAAGGAGGGCTTGGAATGGGATCATTGTAATGGGATGAAATTTAATTTAATTAATTAACACAATGTCAATGAACAGTAGCTGCTTATCACAGATTTTTCACAGCATTTAAAAGACACTTGGACAGGTACGTGGATAGGAAAGGCTTATTGGGATATAGGCCAAATGGGTAGTTTAAATGGGGTATCTTGGTGGACATGGACGAGTCGGGCCGAAGGGTCTGTTTCCATGCTGTACAACTGAGACTAACTCAGCGGGTCAGGCAGCTCCTTTCTTCACATGTATTATCAGGCAACGGAACCATCCTGTCAACAACTAGAGAGCGATTTTGTTGCACACTAACCAGTCAGTGAAAAGACTACACATGATTACAATCGAGCTGTCCACAGTGTGCAAATACAAGATAAAGGAAATAACGTTTAGTGCAAGATAAAGTTTAGTAAAGTCTGATAAATGATAGCCGAGGGTCTCCACCAGTGAAGTAGATGGGAGGTCATAGTTGGTGATAGGATGGATGGTTCAGTTGCCTGATAACTGGGAAGAAACTGTCCCTGAACCTGGAGGTGTAACCCGACTCCTAGGTTATAATATTCCCAAATTGTAGACGGGGCTATACCCAACGGCGAGTTAGATTTCCAAAAGGACTTCTTATGCCATATGAAATCAAACATCCTCTTCCTCACGAACTGCAATGTTTGCTGACAAAATCATTAATTATGTTCTAGTTAATGGATACCCAGGTGCACATTACACGCCAGAAACAGCCGGCACTGTGAGCACTGGGAACAAAGCTCAGTGTCTTATCAGCACCCTCGCAATCCAATCTCCAGAAACTTTGCAGCCCTGCAAGTGAACTTTACTTTTTTTCCCCTTCTTCGTCCCGACTTTATTGTATGTTATGCGTACTCCTCGATTCTCGGTTGCCCTGCTCTGTTCCCTGTTAAAACAGGAAAGTTAGCAGGATGCCTCAGGTTCCTGTGCTGATCTGACTAACTCTCTAAACAGTGCCTAACCACCCCCTCCCCTGCTTTGATGGTTTTAAAGTATGCAGGTGACTCACCAGGCTGGGAATTACAGATAAAACCCTATATCCTGGCACTTCCTGACATTCATTACGATGCCTCTTTACTACTTACCATCATTAAATGCTGATTCCACACGCCCACACAATGAGGAGGGAATCTTTCACGGGTTGTAGATAGAGATGGGGTGGCGCAGCAGAGGAGTTACCGCCTCACAGCGCCAGAGACCCAGGATCGACCCAGACGACGTGTGCTATCTGTACGGAGTTTGTACGTTCCCCCTTTGACCTTTCCCCGGGTGCTCTGGATTCCTCTCACCCTCCAAAGATGTCTAGGTTTGTAGGTTAATTGGCTTTCATAAGGACTTGTAAATTGTCCCCAGTGTGTTAAGATAGTGCTTGTGTACGAGGGTGATTGCTGGTCGGCACGGACTCGGTGGGCTGAAGGGCCCGTTTCTGCACTGTATCTCTAAACAAAACTAAACTAAAGACATCCCTGATTCTCTGGCACCTAACTCCCGACAAACAAAAGTCAATCCGGTAGAGAATGGCTACAGAATCACCGATAAATCAACAAATAATTCCAATGTTTATTGATCAAAATATAATTGCATGTCCAGTGACAATGAGAATGACTCAAGTTTGACACAGTGTGGTGTTGGTTCAGATGTTGGGACTATGTGAATATTCAGATTTTTAGTTGCTTTAGAGAGATACAGTAACGGGGTGAAGGGAGGAGAATGGGGTTGAGAGGGAAAGATAGATCAGCCATGGCTGAATAGCAGAGTGGACTCAATGGACCGAATGGCCTAACTCTGCTCCTATGTCTTATGAACTTTTGAACACATGAACTCCTGCAGGGCTGTCCCAGCTGTGCCTCTGTGCCGCCCTGACGAACTGATGTTTCTGCTGCCCAGTGTCAATCTAGATAGGCTGAAGGAACAAAACACCATCGACCATCTCCCTATGCGATGTTTGCTCTCCTGAAGTGCCTGCAACATTGTGCAAGTGCTCAGCCTGACGATCACCATGTCCACCCACAGGTGGGACATGCAGACATTTCCTGGCCATGCGGCACGGTGGCGCAATGGTAGAGTTGCTGCTTTACAGCGCCAGAGACCTGGGTTCGATCCTGACAACAGGTACCGTCTGTACGGAGTTTGGAATACTCCCTGTGACCGCCTGGGTTTCCGTCAGCTGCTCCTGTTTCCCTGCCACGCTCCAAAGATGTCCGTATGTTAATTGGCTTCTGTAAATTGACCCTAATGTGCAGGATATGCGTTCATTTATGGCGGTTATCGTGGGTCGACGCTGACTCGGTGGGCCGAAGGGCCTTGTTTCCACACTGCATTCCATAGTCATAGACACATACAGCGTGGAAACTGGCCCTACAGCCCAACTTGCCCTCGCAGCCCAACGTGCCCCTTCTGCACTACCAATTGCCTGCTTTGGTCCCATAACTCTCTAAACCTACCAATGTTTCTTAAATGTTATGATAGTACCTGTCTCAACTACCACCTCGTTCCATACACCCACCACACGTTGTGTGAAAAGGTTCCCCTCAGGCTTCCATTAAATCTTTCCCCCCTCACCTTTAACCTATGTCCTCTAGTTCTCGATTCTGCTACTCATTTCGCTAAAGCCTAAAGTCTAAAGGGAGGTGAGAACAAATCAAGGAAGGAAATAATTGGGAAAAAACAAAGAATATCTTTAGTTGTGCATTTCCCCTGTTGGAGCTTTCTTCATGGGTTGGCCTCTATTGAAACTACGTTCAGTATATGGGAGTTCAGGTAACAGCATAAACAAGAGAAGATTGAACACTTTGTCAACATTAAGCCAACCACAAGGTGTGCTGTGTCCTCGATCCAAATTATAACTGGAGTTGCTCCAGATAACATGTGCAGGTGGGGTTTTGTACACTTTCTGTGTGGTTTCGGGAGGCTGGAGGAACAGCCAAGCGACTAACTTCAGTAGCCATGTCACATGACCTGAGAGGCAGTGGAAAACTCACCTTTATTCCATAGCAACACACAAAGTCAACAATGCACCTACTATTTAGCGCAGAGAAATCTCACCTCTAAACCTTAACTGAGGAAATGAAAGCAAAAATTCTGAGTGCTTTTAAAAAATGAGGCAAATTGGACAGGTACATGAGTAGTAAAGTTTTAGAGGGATACTTTACTGTAGACTTTAGTGATATAGCACAGAAGCAGGGCCTACAGCCCATCAGCAATCACCCCACCTGCAGTAACACTATCCCACACACTAAGGACTATTTACAATTTTGCTGAAACCAAGTACGTCTTTGGAGTGTGGGTGGAAAACGGAGCACCCGTTGAAAACCCACGCGGTCACAGTGAGCACGTACAAACTCTATACATACAGCACCCGTAGTCAGGATCGAACCGGGGTCTCCGGCGCTGTAAGGCAGCAATTCTACCGTTGCACCACTGTGCTGTCCAATTGGATAAGCGTTGGCAGACAGGTAGGCATAGATATGCAGGCAAATGGGACTAGATTAGTTGGAGCATCTTGGTAGGCATGGACGGGTTGGGCCGAAGGGCCTATTCAGACTCTGTAAGTCTCTTTGAGTGGTACAGTGGTGCAGCAGTAGAGTTACAGCCTTACAGCACCAGTGACCACAGGTGCTGTCTGTACGGAGTTTGTACGTTCTCCCTGTGACCACGTGGGTTTTCTACGGGTGCTCCAGTTTCCTCCCACTTTCCAAAGCATGCAGGTTTGCAGGATAATTGGCTTCTGTAAAATTGTAAATTGTCCTTAGTGTGTAGGACAGTACTAGCGTACGGGGTGATCGTTGAGCAGCAGGGACAGTCGGCTAGGGGCCTGTTTTCATGCTGTATCTCCAAAGTAAAATAACATCTAAAGTCCAAAGAAAGTTTCAAAGGGACACACAGGCAAATAGGACCAGCTTAGATGGAGCATCTTGGTTGGCATGGGCTAGTTGGACTGAAGGGCCTATTTCTGTGCTGTACAACTCTATGACTCTACAAGTCTCCATGTCACAGTGAAATTGCGCACATAAAATCTACAAGCAAATCAACACCAAATTTCAGAACCACATTACCGCTTGTTGAAGTAAATTACTTGAAATAGAGTCATAATGAATGTAGTTCACTTAAGGTGAAGTTTGTGGGGAGACCTGATAGAAGTATATAAAATTATGAGGCATAGATAGAGTAGACAGTCTGAACCTTTTTCCCCACGATGGAATAATCAGATACCAAAGGGCATAGCTGTAAGATGAGGGAGGCAGAGTTTAAAGGAGACGTGCGGGGCAAGTTTTTTTTTACACAGAGGGTGGTGGGTGCTTGGAACGTGCTGCCAGGGATGGTGGTGGAGGCAGATACGATAGTGGCATTCAAGTCTTTTGGACAGGTTCCTGAATATGGAAGGATATGAATTTTACGCAGTCAGATAAAAGGTGATAGACAATAGACAATAGACAATAGGTGCAGGAGTAGGCCATTTGGCCCTTAAGCCAGCACCGCCATTCAATGTGATCATGGCTGATCATCCCAAATCAGTACCCGTTCCTGATCTTGTCATCCTGTTTGGCAGACATTGTGGGCTGAAGGGCTTGTTCCTGTGCTGTACTGTTCTATGTGTTAACATTTACACGAACACTGTTCATCGTTCTGGTATGTCACCGTAGTCAGGAATTATGAGTGCATCAATATAATTAGCAACTAATCTATATGGATGCAACAATATTTAAAAAATGGCCAAAACTTTGTAAAGCCAAGATCACTGCACATCAAAACAAATTTATACTTGAAGGATCTGTGAGAAATAAAATGTTAAAATCAAACTTACCAATACTTCGCTTTCTCCTTACAGGTGCTGAGCGTTTTGTATATTCGTGTTTTATTGTTTCACTGTGAGATTTTGAGCCCAGACGATCATCTTCTCCTGTAGTATAAGAAACACAAAGCAAATTGGAACAGCCGTATCATTTGATGTTTAACAATGTTAAGGATCAAGCAGATATTTTAATAGTTGGTGTTGATTTATATCAGTGCTTCTATGGAGAAACCACAACACATGTTTTATATCTCACTGATTCAATCTCAAACAAGAACCAACTGTGTGATCTTTTAACTATAAGGTACAGTGTACCCTCATTTGATGTTCAAAGGTGCATGTTTCCGACCAAGATCCCAGGAATTCAGAAGACAATTCTAGTACTCCGGTTTAGTTGACGTGGACTCGGTGGGCCAAAGGCTTGTTTCCATGCTGTATCTGTTAACTAAACTAAACTAATTGGTTACGAGCTTCAGAAGGACTGATCTGGCCAAAGCAAGCTTCACCATATTTGCTACTTGAGCGGAATCTAGTTAAACATCAGGCCTGCACAGTGACGCCACGGTAGAGTTACTCCCTTACAGTGCCCAAAGACCCAGGTTCAATCCCGACTACGGGTGCTGTCTGTACCAATAATGTGGGTGAGTTTTCACTAGGTGCTCCAGTGTCATCCCACACTCCAAAGACATACAGGTGTGAAGTTTAATCGGCTTTGGTAAAATTGTTAGATTGTCCTTACTGTGTATGATAACGCTAGTGTACGGGGTGATCGCTGGTCGGCGCAAACCCAGTGGGCCAAAGGCCCGTTACCCCGCTGTAACTCTAAAGTCCAAAATCATTACGAAAGAGGAGCACGCGCATACTCGCCCACGCTGACCAACATGCACCCATCTACACTAGTTCCACCTGCCTGCACATAACCAATTAAATCTGTTCTATTCATGTACCTGTCCAAAATGTCTCTTAAAGGTTATGACAGTACCTGCCTCAACTACCTCCGCCGGCAGTTCGCTCCATGCAGCCGTCGATGCATTACTAAACTAAACTAAACTAAATGGCATTTCCTCTCCTTGCGTTGCACCTATTAGAAAATAAAAAGCCTTTGGATGCTAACGGTAAATACATAGTGCGATTCCTGGGAGTTAGGTGTCTGTAATCAGCTCTATTGACTTCAGTGCATGTAGCGATAGCGATTAAAGATGAGTCTGCCATCTTACTGACTTCCTAACAACGCTACTCACTGTAGCACTGGTCGTGTTCAAGCATGAGTATTGAGCACGGTGGCACAGCGGTAGAGTTGCTGCCTTACAGCGCTAGAAACCCGGGTGCTGTCTGTACGGAGTTCTCCCTGTGACCGCGTGGGTTTTCTCCACGTGCTCTGTTTCCTCACACACTCCAAAGATGTGCAGGTTTGTAGGTTAATTGGCTTTGGTAAAATTGTAAATTGTCCCGAGTGTGTTGGATCGTGTTAGTGCGCGGGGAGATCACTGGTCAGAGCGGACCTGGTGGGCTGAAGGGCCTGCTTCCATGCTGTACCTCTAAAGTTTAAAAGTCTAAAGAGTGCGTAGGGAAGCAAAACAAGGGCATGAAAGGTTCTCCCCAGAGCTTCTCACTGACAACTGTGTACAGATCCTTATCCCTTCATTGAGGATACAATACTTGCATCTAGATACTTGCATGTAGATATCAGCCCACAATATTTTTTACCTGTACATGAGCTATATCCATCTATCTCCTGCACTTCCATATACCTATCTACAAGCCTCTTACTCTATCATATTTGTCTCCACCACCACCTCTGGCAATGTGTTCCAGGCACCCACCACTCTCTGTGAAAAACACTTGACCCGCACATCTCCATTAAACTTTTCCCCTCTCACCTTATAGCTATGCCCGCTAGTGTTATTTCTACCCTGGGAAAAAGGTTCTGATTGTCTATCTTATCTATGCCTCTCATTAATTGTATATACTTCTATCAAGTCTCCTCTCGACCTCCAATATTCCAGAGAAAACAATCCAAGTCTCCAACCTATCCCTGTAACTGAAACTTTCTAATACAGGCAGCATTCTGGTAAATCACCTCTACACTCTCTCCAAAGCTTCCACATCTTTCCTGTAATGAGGCGACCAGAACTGATAATACTGTGTAACTTGCGCCTGCAAAAACACTTATATACTTTAAAAGCAGTGAAGCTTCATTGATATACAATTGCTATGGTCATCTCTAATATTCCAGACTGCTACCCTTCTGTGAGATTGGTTAACTCAGCAAAAAAGCTAAGGAGCAAAACATCACAACTTGGAGGCACAAGGAAGGAACTGCAGGTGCTGGTTTACGGGGGAAAACAAAAACACAAAGTGCAAGAATAACTCCACGCGTTAGGCAGCATCTCTGAAGAACATGGACCAACTCTTATCTACCTGCACATACTCTACGTTGATTTCTCCAGTTTCAAGTAACTCCTGCATTCCCTCCCCGTCCCCCCACCGTAGTCATCCTACCAGTTCCACTGTCTGCATCCTTGTGATCACACCTTCCCAGCCAACAATGGGCCATTATGGGCTCAATCCTTCCTGAGGTCATCTGTTGCCAGCCATGATTTGTTCTGGCCTTTTCTCACCTTCAGTGTTTCCCCCCCCCAACACACCTCCACTTTCTGTCTGAGGAAACGTCCCCACCCAAAACGTCAACGAGTCTATTTCTCCAGGGTTTCTGCCTGACCCGCTGAGTTACTCCAGCACTTTGTGTCTATCGTCTGCACATAATCCATATTCCTGACTCCCTGCATGTCTATGTGCTTATCCAAAAGTCTCACGCACTACTATCGTATCTACCTCCACCACCAGCCCCGGCAGCACATTCCAGGCACTCACTACCCTCTGTGTTAAAAAGATGCCCCATACGTCTCCTTTAAACTTTGACCCTCACACCTGAACGCTACCCCCTGTAGTATTTGACATTTCCATCCTGGGAGTATACCTAGAACAGTGCCGCTCAGGAACAATTCTATATCATCCCACTTTTCACCTATAGTATTTGATTTTTCCATCCTGAGGAGAAGGTCTCGATATTTCAGGTCAGAGCCCTTCTTCAGACTGTGGTAAGGGGGAGAAAGCTGGAAAAGAGATGGGGTTCGAAACAAAGCCCGGCAAGTGATAGGTGGATACAGGTGAGGGAGGGTTTGATTGTCAGATGGGTGGACAAAGGCTAGAGATGAAAAGGAGACAAAAAGGAAAGAAGATGAATTAAATGTAAAGTCGGAGGGAAGGATATAGGTGGAAAGGGACAGGATAGAAGAGGAAAGGGGGGTGGGGTGGGATAGTGGGAGAAATGGGTGCACACTAGGGTGGGGCGTAGGATAGAGGGGTGGGGGAAAGTCACCTACAATTGGAAGATTCAATGTTCATACCATTGGGTTGTAAACTTATATATAGTCAAGCAAATAGTCAAGCAAACCAAGCAACATTTGTCTCCACACTGCTATACGTGTGTGGGAGCTTATTTTATGACTTCTTCACTAAGTGTAGCACGGAACTAACAATGACCCACTGTATTACATCAAAGCTAAACAATAAAACAATACCTCACATTTTACTAAAATAAAATAAACAATGCAATCTATTGTAACTAATACAATACTGAATGTGGAATACATTCAAAATATTAACCTTCACAAACCCTCATAAATGATATGGAATGACACAAGGTGCTGGAGTAACTCAGCGGGTCAGGCAGCATCCCTGGAAAATATGAATAGGTACCATTTCGGGTCAGGATCAAGAAAGGTCATCTACCCATGGTCTCCAGGGATTCTGCCTGACCCCCTGAGTTACTCCAGCATGTCCATAAGTCATAGGAGCAGAACTAGGCCTTTTGGCACAATGAGTTGACTCCGCAATTCAATCATGGCTGATCTATCTTTCCCCCTCAACCTCATTCTCCTGCCCTCCCCGTAACCTTTGACACGCTTACTAATCATTTTGTTTCTTTCCTTGGTAAACCATCATCTGCAGTGCAACACAATTCGTTCAATGTGTAAAAACACCAGATGTTGCCTTTTCCTTCCAGAATTTGAGGTAGAGAACAGGAGGTAATATAACACAAAGGAAAATCAGATTAAAATGAGACCTGCAATAATCCCTGCTCAAATTCTCAAATGTACACAACAAAGAAAGCTATAACCTTTCAATCTTTTTCCCAGGATGGAAATTTCCAAGACTCGAGGGTGTAGCATTAAGGTGAGAGGGGCAAAGTTTAAAGGAGATGTGGAGACCATGTTTTTTGCACAGTGAGTGGTGAGTGCCTGGAACGCGCTGCCAGGGTTGGCGGTGGAGGCAGATACGATAGTGGCATTTCAGAGGCTTTTGGACAGGCATATGGATGTGCAGGGAATAGAGGGATATGGATTATGTCCAGGCAGATAAGAGATGGTGTAGGAAGGAACTGCAGATACTGGTTTACACCAAAGATAGACCCAAGATGTTGCAGTAACTCAGCGGGACTGGCACATCTCTGGATAGGAGGAATGGGTGACGTTTCGGGTCAAGACCCGTCTTCAGACTGAGAGTCAGGGGAGAAAGAGAGACACACAGAGATAAGGAAGGGAGAAAGGGAGACATAGAGATAAGGAAGGGGAAGGTGTTAAAGTGAGACATCAAAAGAGATGAGGTCAAGGAAAATGTGTGAATAATCATTGTTGGCTCGGAGAAGGTGCCAACAAAGTAAACAGAGATAAAAATGTAATCGGGGAGACATTTTTTGGTCTCATTTTTTCAGACTGGTTGGAGAACTGGGAAGGGGGAGGGACAGAGATAGAGGGAAAGCAAGGGTTACTTGAAGTTAGATAAATTTCTACCGCTGGGGTGTAAGCTGCCCAAGCAAAATATGAGGTACTGTTCCCCCAATTTGCGTTGGACCTTTCTCTGACAATGGAGGAGGCCCAGGACAGAAAGGTCAGTGTGGGAATGGGAGGGAGAGTTAAAGTGTTTAGCAACCAGGAGATCAAGTGGGTTTAGGCAGACAGGACGGAGGTGTTCAGCGAAACTTTCGCCTTGATCTTCATCTCTTTTGATGTCTCATTTTGAAATCTTCCCGTTCCTTATCTCTGTGTCTTCCTCTCCTCTCAGTCTGAAGTAGAGATGGCTGAACTGGAGGTGTCTCAACCGACGCGACTGCGAAGCGGGGTGGGGAGGATAAGGGTAACAATGCACAAATGGGGCTACATCGAGGGTACAACAACCTGTGACTGTGGCACACAGACCCAGACAATGCAACACCTACTGCAATGCCCATTGCTGGATAATCCATGTACTACTGCAGACCTTGCACTTAACACTCCAATAGCACAACATGTTGTCAGCTGTGGCAAGCCACTATATAGCATAAGGACACGAAAGACGAAGAAATGATTTTAAAGATTATGATAGGTTCTGCCTCAACTAACTCCTCCGGCAGCTCATTCCAAGTGCCTACCACCCTTTGTGTAAACATGTTGCCCCTCAGGTTCCTATTAAATCTTTCCCACCTCAATTTAAGCCTATGTCCTCAGGTTCTTGATTCCTCTACTCTGGGTAAAAGACTGTGTGCATTCACTCTATCTATTCCTCACATGGACATACACCTCTATAAGATCAACCCTCATCCTCCTGCGCTCATGTTCAGCACAGTCACTGTGGGCCGAATGGCCTGTTGTTGCGCTGTATGCTGCAAAACACACTGTGTTCTATGTTCCCTGTTTCAACTGCAGACAGAAGGTGATACTGGGATCAACTGTTATATTGCCTAATTATGACCACTAGCAGTGCCTTGTTAAAGTCTACAAGCATCAGTATTTGGAGTGTGTACAACAGGATTACTAAAGGAGTTGTGTAGGAAGGAACTGCTGATGCTGGTTTAAACCAAAGATAGACACAAAAAGCAGAGTCTGACAAGCTGAGTTGTTCCAGCTTTTTGTGTCTATCTTACTAAAGGAGATTTTGTTTGGTCATTCCCAGCAAATCCAATTAAAGGATATTTTAACGATACAGAATGACCTCATCCCAATACCACAGACCTCTTTGAGTTTTCACATCAGAAATTGCTTAAATAAATGTGGTGCAGCTAGTAGAGCTGCTGCCTCACAACACCAGAGACCCAAGTTCGATCCTGAACTTGGGTGCTGTCTGCATGGAGTTTGCACGCTCTCCCTGTGACCGTGCGGATTTCCTCCGGGTGCTCCAGTTTCTTCCCACATCCCAAAATCGTGTGGGTTTTGTAGGTTAATTGGCCCTCTGTAAATTGCCCCCTGGTGCATAGGGAGTAGATGAGAAAGTGGGATAACAGAGAACTGGTGTAAACGGGTGATCAATGATCAGTGTGGACTCGGTGAGCTGAAGGGCCTGTTTCTATGCTGTATCTTTCAATTAATCAATGAGTCAATCAATCAAATGCTTTTGACATTAAATGTTGTGTGCAATTGTTTTGAAATCAAGTGTTGTGGCTTTGGTACAGAGCAACGCTGAACCAGATGGAGTGTTGGAAACTGTATGACGGAAGAATTGGAGGCAGACTTCAGAAGCCGAACAAGTGAATAAATTACTGATAAGCAAATCAACTCTTGAAAGCCCAAAAAATATACATTGTGAAATAAAGAAAGCTGAGGAACAGGCCACTGAATGAGATTAGGAAAATCCCTCCCCTCCCACACTGTTGCACCCGTTGTAACTGGGCTCTGATTCACCTGCTTGGCTGCAAGTCAAACCTTGCCCAAGTACCATTCTTCGGATGTGACCTTGGCCAGTACAATAGGCAGGGCACCCAACCATGCTGAACGTGAATGAATCTCAGCGGACTCCAGCCTGCCCGGGGCAGTCCACAAAAACACACAAAAGCATGTGTAGGAAGGAACTGCAGATGCTGGTTTACACCGAAGACAGACACAAAAAAGCTGGAGCAACTCAGCGGGAAAGGCAGCATCTCTGGAGAAAAGCAACAGGTGACGTTTCTGGTCGTGACCCTTCTTCAGGCTGAGAGTTATAGGGGAGAGGGAAACTAGAGGTGTGAAAAGGTACAGAGAGCAGCTATGTGTACCCGGGACCAATGTTGGCTGTAGAAGAGGTGATAACGAAGGGAAACTAGCAGGATGACTTGGGAGGGGGACAGACAGAAAAAATGGGAATTCAAGGGTTACTTGAAATTAGGGAAATCAATATTCATACCGCTGTATATATTATGTAAACATATATTCATAACACACATAAACATACAATCTCCTTACAAAGTGCAGTGTTCAAACCTGGAACAATCGGCCTGGATGATTATTACACTGGATTATTATCCAGATTCGGAGACAGTTTCTTCCCAGTTGTTATCAGGCAACTGAACCGACTTATCAACAACTAGAGAGTGAACCGACTTATCAACAACTACCTCACTGGAGACCATCAGACTTTGCTTGACTTTATTTTGCACTAAAAGTTATTCCTTTCATCCTGGATCTGTAAATTGCCCCCTAGTATGTAGGGTGTGGGTGAGAGAATTGGATAACATAGAACGATCAAAGAGTGGATTTGGTGGACTGAAGGGGCCTTTTTCCAGATTGTATCTCACTATCTCTATCGTAATATCACAAAATTGATCAGCAACATAGGGGCGGCACAGCGGTAGAGTTGCTGCCTTACTGCACCAGGGACCCGGGTTTGATCCTGACTATGGGTCCCGTCTGTACAGAGTTTGTACGTTCACCCTGTGGCCACATCGGTTTTCTCCGGGTGCTTCGGCTTCCTCCCACACACCAAATGGGTTTGACCATTAATTAGGTTAATTGCCTTTGGTTAAATTGTAGATAGTCCCTGATGTGGGGGATAGTGTTAGTGTACGGGGTGATCAAGGTCGGCTGCGGGAGGTGCCCCGGGGAACCAAGGTGGACGGGCGAGTAGAGGGACGTCGGTCGGCAGGTCGACCCGCATGTCTAAGGAAGGCGATGGCTGGAGGCTTGCAGCAGCCTGGGGCTCGTCTGGAAAGGGCACCGCTCATAACAACAAGACCATGGACTAGACTTTGAAAATGACATCAAAACATGCTTGCATGCGGGATCCATGGACTATTTCTGTGCACTTGCTAAGCGGGGATGTGCTTGGGGATGGCAATACTCTGCTGGACTGATGGTAAGAAAATAATTTTACTAAACATTTTCACTTTGCACATGTGATAATAAAAGCCCAATTGACCCATCTGTAGATGTATAGGGATCTACAGAAGTTACTGCCTCAAATACGCAGCCAGCTTCATCAAAGACCCACACAACCCAGGCCACACTCTCATTTCACGCCTTCCATCTGGAACAAGGTGCTGGAGCCTGAAAACCCGATCAGCATGTCCAAGAACAGCTTCTCCCAGACTCCTGAACACAACTCAACATTAACCAGTGCGACTACAACTTTTACCCAGTATCTATACACCGTGGGTGGCTTAATTTAGTTTAGTTTAGAGATACAGCACGGAAACAGGCCCTTCGGCCCACCGAGTCCACGCCAACCAGCGATCCCTGTACATTAGCATCTTCCTACACACTAGGGATGATTTACAATCTTTACCAAAGCCAATTAACCTACAAACCTGCACGTCTTTGGAGTGTGGGAGGAAACCAGAGCACCCGGGGAAAACCCACGCAGTCACGGGGAGAACGTACAAACTCCGTACAGACAGCACCCGTAGTCATGATCAAACCCGGGTCTCTGATGCTGAAGGCAGCAACTCAATCATTGTGCCACCCACCGGCTCGGCGGCATCCCCCTGTAGGCTGCAGCCCCCTCTATAGATCTCGCAGATTACATGGTTGTAATCATGTACAGTCTTTCCGCTGAATGAACAGCACTCAACAAAAAAGAAGCTTTCTACTGTACCTCGGTGTACGGAACGAGCTGCCGGAGGAGATTGTTGAGTCAGGGACTATCGCAACTTTTAAGAAGCAATTAGACAGGTACATGGATCGGACAGGTTTAGAGGTATATGGGCACGCATGCATGTGGGAACATTGTAGATGGGACATGTTGGTTGGTGTGGACAAGTTGGGCCAAAGGGCCCCGATTCCACACTGTATGACTATGACTTTCATGTCATCGAGCCATACAGCATGGAAACAGGCCCTTCTGCCCAACTTCCCCCATGCCAACCAAGATGCCCCCTCTACGCTAGTCCCACTTGCCCTCTTCTGGTCCATATCTCTCTAAACCATAGACAAGCACAAAATGCTGAAGTAACCCAGTGGGTCAGGAACCCCTAAACCTTTCCTGTCCATGTACCTGTCCAAATATCTTTTCACGGCGTAACAAAGGCACGGTGCCGCCCTTAAAGTGAGAGGGACAATGTTTAACGGACATAAGCGGGACAAGTGTTTTTAAAACACAGAGGATGGCAGGTGCCTGGAACATGCTGACAGTTGTAGGGGTAGAGGTAAATAGGATAGTGGTGTTTAAGAGGCTGTCGTATGGGCACATGTATATGCAGGGAATGGAGGGATATGGATCATGTGCAGGCAGATGAGATCAGTTTAACTTGCCATACCTCAACACACTCGAGAAATGTGAATGGATTCAGCCATTTTCTTCGTATGTGGAATGAATGGAAATGCTCCTGATGTCATTAAGTTTTGGCGGAAGGACACAGAACAATGAAAATCTTATTTTCTGTTTTTACTTCATTCTATTAAATTTGACACAGACATTGTGGACCATAGAGCCTGATCCTGTGCTGTGCTGATCTGTGTTCTGCATACACATAAAGTAGGCCAATCAAATCAGTCATTTAATAAATGTTTAAGAAACATCTAGACAGGTACATGGATAGGACAGGTTTAACGGGATACGGGCCAAACACAGACAGGTGCGACTAGTGTAGAAGGGACATGTTGGTCGGCGTGGACAAGTTAGGCCGAAGAGCCCGTTTCCACGCTGTATGACTCTATGGCTATGACACGTTACCACATGGAAGATGCCATTCAGCCAATCAACTGCACAAGAGCATCCCAGCAATTCTCTCTCCGTTGCACCGAAAGAGATTTTCCTACTTACAGAATCTCCACTCAAATAAAGCAATTTGTCTTTTAGTCAAGAGACAGAGTCTTACAATGTGGAAACAGGCCCTTCTGCCCAACTTGCCCACACCGACAAACATGTCCCATCTGCACTAGTCCCATCTGCGTGTGCCTGGCCCATATCCCTCTCAACCTGTCCTACCCATGTACCTGTCTAAATGTTTCTTCAACGTTGCTATAGTACTTGCCTCAACTATCTCCTCCAGCAGCTTGTTCCATACACCCACCACCCTTTGTGTGAAAAAGGTTACTCCTCAGATTCCTACTAAATCTCTCCCCCCTCACCTTAAACCTATATCTCGATTCCCTTACTTTGGGCAAGAAGCTCCGTGCATCTACCTGATCTATTCCTCTCATGACTTTGTATACCTCTATAAGGTCATCCCTCATTCTCATGCACTGGAATGAATACAGTCCTAGCCTGCTCAACCTGTCCCTACATCTCAGGCTCTCGAGTCCTGGCAACATCCTCGTAAATCTTCTCTGCACGCTTTCCAGCTTGACAACATCTTTCCTATAACATGGTGCCCAAAACTGAACACACTACTCTAAATGTGGCCTCCCCAATATCGTATTTAACAGCAACATGACCCGACCTCCATACTCAGAAATTTTATTTTATTGCAGGTGGTGGCATTAGACTTCATCGCTGCAACTGTTGCGTTATACTGCTGAGAACTATATTCCGCACTCTGTATCTTCCCCTTCACTCAACATATTGTGCTTGATTTCAAATATATTGTATTTATGTAGAGTGCTATTTCATTTAATTCGACAGCATGCAATACAAGGCTTTTCCCCGTACCTCAATATACATGTAAACCTAAACCTAACCCTTGTATTTCCACACAACAGTGACCTAAACACTGCATTGCTACGAAGTGCATAACGTGCCGTAAAGTTGCAATTTCTTTGCCGCTTGTGAGAGTATTTTAGAGATTGCCCTTTAAGTACCTGATTGTCTATAATTATGTAAATGGAATTAAGCTCAAAGCTGTGAAATTAATAGCTCTATGGTAGTTTTAACTTCTGCTGCCCCAGTTATGGATGGAGAAACTATATTGATGGAATAAACCGAACTAACACTGGATTTAAATAACCACTTCACTATTTCACTAAATCATTAAAAAGCTGTGTGGTACTGAAGAGAATATCAAGTGCTGGAGTAACTCTGCAGGTCAGGCAGCATCTCTGGAGAACATAGTACTAAGGTTATTTCACCATTTTGTATTTCATTAGATTTTCCTCTTTATTATCATCTATACAGGTATAAACCATTTTAACTAGAAACTACTTTTTAAGTCATCTGCCTGTTATAACATTTATTATTACAGTACCCCACTGAATCGCTGCTGGAGATGGAAGCTCTGTGCTTAACATATAAGACACAAATATTGTTTTGCTCCCAGGGTAGGGAGGCAGGGAGCCTAAGGTGAGAGATGATGATTTAAAAGGGACCTGAGAGGCAACTTTTTCACAATCTGGAAGACAGATACAAAGTGCTGGAGTAACTCAGCAGATCAGGCACTCTCTCTGGAGAACATGAATAGGTCAAAACCTCACCTATCCATGTTCGCCAGAGATGCTGCTTAACCCACTGAGTTGCTTCAGCATTTTGTGTCTATCTTTGGTATAAACTAGTATCTGTATTTCCTTACAAATATGTCAATCCGTTTGTGCCATATTTTGATTTTTTTTTAAATCTGCAACCATTATAAATGACATAAATTATTTGTGGATTAGGTGAAGTTTCAGGTCAGAACCCGTCTTCAGAATCATGCGTATATGGAGCTGGTGGTTTAGTTTTAGAGATACAGCGCGGAAACAGGCCCCTCAGCCCACCCGACCAATGATCACCCTTTACATTAACACTATCCTACACACTAGGGACAAGTTACAATTCTTACCAAAATAACGTACAATCCTGTTCATCTTTGGAGTGTGGGAGGAAACCGGAGCCCCCAGAGAAAGCCCCGCTGTCACAGGGAAAACGTACAAACTCCGTACAGACAGCGCCCATAGTCAGGATCAAATGTGGGTCTCAGGCACTGTAAGGCAGCAATTCAACTGCTGCACCACCGTGCCACCCCTGGTGGTAGTAGTGGTGGTAGAGGCGGGAACGATAACGTAAAAGACACTTAGGGATGGCGAGGTTTGGGAATGGAGGGATACAGGCCAGGTGCAAGTGTAGCTCCATTAGGCAACTTGGTTGGCATGGACAAGATGGGCCAAAGGGCCTGCTTCCATGGTCTACAGCTCTATGACTCCAAAATATATTTTGAATCAACCAACACTTGTTTTTCTCTGGTTATTTTTTTACCTCATGCAGATTTTGGTTATTCTAAGGGCCTTGGAAAGGAGTGGTCTAACAGACAGCACCCATCTATATAAATGCAGACTCTAATCAACGCTCGCACTGTGAACATGCCAGATCATCATCCAAGTTCTGACTCACTATGAGATGGGAAAGTGTCTTTGACAGTGGCCTTGGCCCAACAACTTATATCTTCCAAAGACCTTACATTTTCTCCCAGACCATCACACAAACCAACCTCCCGTCCATTGACACCATCTACACTGCCTCAGTAAATGCATCAGTATAATCAAGGACCACT
Source organism: Leucoraja erinaceus (assembly GCF_028641065.1). NCBI lineage: Eukaryota > Metazoa > Chordata > Chondrichthyes > Rajiformes > Rajidae > Leucoraja > Leucoraja erinaceus. Next base: position 22,290,290 of record NC_073396.1, read on the forward strand.
CCCTCTTCTCCTCTTCTCCCCATCTCCCATCAGGCAAGAGGAAGAGAAGTGTTAAAACGAACCCCTCCCCCCCCCCCCCCCCCCCCCCCCCCAGATTCAGGGACAGTTTCTTCCCAGCTGTTATCCAATGGTAATCATGTTTGAATTTGAGTTTAGTTTGAGTTTGTGTTTAATTTATTGTCACGCCAATAAAAGCTTTTCACTGTACCTCGGTACACCCAACAATATACTAAACAAACGTTCCTGTGGGGTAAAAGCGAGAATTCTTCTCCAAATAACCCATCCACGAGTGTGAGGTTATCGGGCATTTCTTCCCAGAGCCACTATCAGTCTGTGTCTGTGTGCCTTGTTTTGTTTTATGACTGGATTCTGACCTTTTGGTACAGACCCGTTTTTCATTACACAAAGAGGAAGATAGATAGATGGCCATTGCGAAATGTGCCTTGTGCTGTTATGTAGCTATAACTCGTTCCCAGCCAAGGGATAGGAGAAACTAGAAAGTTTCTATACAATCTATATATAATAAGCATTTAAATATAATTTACCTACGGAGTCAATCTCTAGGAGGCGCTGAAGATCACGGATACTTGTGATATCGCTGTGCGCCAATTTCTCCAACAATTCTGGGGGAAATTCGGTTTCCTTCAAATAAAATGGACAAATTAGCGTGCAGCAGTAACTTGAAAGTCATCGACGGTGAACTATTTTGAAAGCTTCTACTGTGCTTGTGAGGGATTATTTTTTTTGACGCACATGTAATCAAACGCCAGGTTTATTAGTCCAGAGCAGATCGGGCAATCCAGAACTCGTGGTGAGGTTGCAATGGGGTATGTGAAGTGTCGTGAGTTTGAGGTTCTTTTTTAGTCTTTATGTCCAGCCTAAACTTTGTACGCCCGACACCTCTGCTGTTACCGACATGCAAGAAAAAGCTACCCCACTGCAGTTCAGTAGTGCAGCGGCCAGCACTCGATTCCCTCTCGTTCACAAACAGTGGTCGAATAAAGATTCCGAGTGCCGGCTCGGGTGCAGTGGGCAGTCACTGTGCTAATTGTGAGCGCTCGGCGCTTTTGTTTCCTTCTGACTTTTGTGCAACTTGTTATACTGATATTGGAAGACTCGCTCAAACTGAAAGGAGAGATTGTGCCGGGGAGAAGCAATTTCTACCCATTCCCCCAACACACACACACACACACACAGGAATAAAACACCACACTGAACTACCCCTGCCTTTATACTCAGACCAGTCACTCAACGCACACACACTGAGACACACAAACAGTAATACAAGTCCACACTGAACGACCCGTCTCGCCCCTCCAACTCCAGTCCAGCCGCTCCAACACACACACTGAGACACAGACCCTCACACACACAGGAATAAAGTCCCGCACTGAACTACCCTTGCCATTATACTCAGCCTAGTCCTTCCAACACACACCGCAACACAGACTCGCACACACTTTCTATATCACACACACACTCAGGCTCACTTGAATACAGATCCAGACAGAACTACCATTGCCTTTAACACATGCACACATACACTTACACACATAGGGCTCACACTTGACACGCACACGTATACACATAGCGCTAATACTTCTAACACACAGACACACTTAAGCTCATTTGAATACAGATCCACACAGAACCCACCCAACCTTTAATACAAGCAAACAGACACACTTACAGATATTGAGCTCACCCTTCTAACACACACACACACATTCAATACCGAACTATCCAGTGACAACACACACACACAGATCCCATCTATTCCAACACACACTGAGACGGACACACACTGACACACATACACTGACACACATACACTGACACACATACACTGACACACACACACAGACACACACACAGACACACTGAGACAGACACACTTGAACGCAACACTGCCCCACTCACAATACCCACCCACGGTGAACCCACTCTCTCCAACACATTCCGAGACACACATACACACACACACCCACGCAAGCCCCCACCCACCCAAATAATGCCGGGCACAGTCCGCAACAGAGAAATTGAAAGGGAGAGGGTGAGACGAACACCTCATCCCGCACCTAATCCTGACAAAACTACAAGGACCCCCACAACCTCTACACAACTCCCACCACCCTTCACCCACAAAGATTTGGAGACGGTGATAATGTGCAGTGTCCCCAACTCCTCTCTCCCACCACCTTTCCCTTCTACATCTTACAACGTGGTTGAGTTTTTTTTTACGCGAAAGGTCGTCTATATTCTCCCCCTCCACTGTCCATTTGCCTGTGTGTGGGTTTTTTGTTGTTGTTTTAACTGTTAAGTGAACATCGTGGTGCTTCGCAAGTAGAAACCTGCCGCGAAAAATGTGGTGTCAAGCACCGACAGTGTACCGCCTAACGCAAAAATATCCCTGTCCCCGGGCGATGAAACGCACTCCGATTCCCGGCTAAGAGAGAGAGAGAGAGAGAAAGGAGTGTGGGGGGATAAAATTAACACTGGCAGCAAATTTAGTAAGGAACCAACAGGGATTCAATGTATACACACACACAAACAGGCTTGGTGTTTCTCGGTGAAATGCAAAGTGAAATCCTCCCTTTAAAACTTTCAAGGGGTGGGAGAGAAAGGCACATTGCGAGAGATTGCCTTAATGCCTGTCCGCGGGCGGAAGAAACACTGCTTACCTCAGCATGCCCACCAACCAGGTAACAGAGTGCGAGCAGTAAGTAAAATGTGCCGCTCATTTCGCTGGAGTTTAGTCTGTTCCAAGTAAAGACAGCGATCCTTCGGGAGCCTTCGTAATGCCCCACCAACAGTCAAATTCAGTACCATCCCTCGCGAAAAGTAACGTGTAGAGAGCAGTCCTTGTTTCACATTGGGCTTGTAAGTTTCCTCATCGAAGTCTCTCTCTCTATCTCTCTCCCTGCCTCCCTCTCTCTCTCTCTCTCTCTTCCTCTCTCTCTCTCTCTCTGCCTCTCTCTCTCTCTCTCTCTCTCTCGCTCTCTCTCTCTCTCTCTCTCTCTCTCTCTCTCTCTCTCTCTCTCTCTCTCTCCCTCTCTCCCTCTCTCTCTCTCTCTCTCTCTCTCCCCTCTCCTCTCTCTCTCCCTCCCTCCCTCCTCTCCCTCTCTCTCTCTCTCTCTCTCTCTCTCTCTCTCTGGCACCAGGAGTTCACCAGCCGGTAAATCTACATATTTGTTTCGATTAGACCAAACAGGGGGAAAAAAACCATGAACCAACAGTGCACCGCCTATCACCTGTCTATGGGAAAAGATGGGAAGGGGAAAAAAGAGGGCTGGATTTACAAACCTCAACTTGTTCTCTTTATCTAAAGAAAGAACGGGTTCATTAGTTGAAAGAGTCCTAAACTTTATTTTCCTTTTGTTTGTTTGCATGTGTGTTTTTACACCTCCAGTGCTTGTTTTATTTTTAAACGCCTACTTCTCCCTGGAGGTGTCGGCTGTGGTTGGAACCCTGCTAGAGGAATAACTTCTTCGGACTTGATCACAGAGGGGTTTTGAGACGCCGTGGGTCACAAAGGAACAGAGACTGATTGAGTGGTCTAGGTTTTTTTTTGTTTAAGCTCCCGATTGCAAACTCGCGAAGCTGCGAACTGAAGCGGCTGTTTAAAGAAAAAAAATTGGGCTTCACATCACGTCGAGCGAGGAGGGAGGCAGAGATAGAGCTGAGGATATCCGCTCAGGGAACCTGTTGGCGGGCTGTATGTTGTGTCTTGCTCTCGCTCCTTGGCCCTCCCTGGGGAACGAAGGGGGGCGATTGTGGGTTTTTTTTAGTCATGTTTTTAATGCGTTGTAGTTAACCCGGCAGAGTCCCTCGTCCACACAGCTGGAGATAAGGACAGGGGAGGAGTGAAAAGGCTCGCGAAGTGGAGGACGGGAGGGTGCATGGAGGGAGGGAGGAAGATGGGAGAAGGTGGTGGGGAGCAAATATCCTAGAGGAGCTCCGCTATAGGATCTTTGGTGGGGAGAGTGGGTGAGTAGTTGGAGACGGGAGCGGATAAGGGTGAATAGAGAGGGTGGGGAGTTAAGTGATGGCGGAGACGGGTAGAGTGGGCGAGGAGGATGAGAAGACGGGGAGAGGTGGGAAGATGATGAGGGAAAGCTAAGGGAAGGGTGAGATGCGAAAGGAGTGAGGAGATAAGGAAGATGGAGACGGGGAGGGAAGATGGAGACGGGGAGAGGAGGAGAGGTTGAGGAGTTGGGGAAAGAGTGAAGATGAGGAAGGTGGTGGGGAGAGGGAGAGGTTGAGGAGACGGGGAGAGATGAGGAGATTGGGTTAAGGCTGGTGTGTGGGAGGAGATGGAGCCTCTTTGTTGTGGGTGATGTGATGTCCACACAACGCCCTGCCCGGTCCAGGACTACCTCCTCCCACGTGGCTCCGTGATGTGTGGCCGCGGCCGCCACGTGCCGGCCCGGGGATCCGGGCTCGAGCGAGCCCCGGGAGGCGAAACTTGCACGGGGGGGGGGGGGGGGGGTCGGTGATGCGCCGAGACGCGCTCGGAGGCACCGACCGTGGATGCCGCCGTGCATGTGCTTCAGTGTTTGCAGCTCGTTCATTTTGCAACATGGGGATCAGTTCCCCGATGAAACGAGACGACCACACCTCGCTCTGCAAGGTGCACACAAATAATCGATATTACAAATTCCGTGGTGTGGCGCCAAGAACCGGCACTTTGAGCCTAGCGGAGGAAGCATAATGCAAAGTATATTCAATCTGCTACAAAAGTCACCCCCTACTCCTTTGGCATGAGTCTGTGGCATAGATTAAACCAGGAACCGCTCCTCTCTCTGCACATGGGACATAAGGCTAATTGAGCTTTTATGTAATGCTGTCTTTATTGTCTAATTGTTTTAAATGGACATTTAGCAGGAAACCACAACAAACTAGTTCTGAAAAAAAAAAAGATTGCAACTTCTAATAGTATTTGCAAACACAGCAATTTGTTTTAATTATATTTCAAAAATAAACTATTCACAAAAATATATATATAAGCAAAAAACTGCACAAACTAAATACATTCTAAGTGTCTGTACTTTAGATAGTGTCATACTCAGAAGTGTTGGCAACTGTCTTTACACAGTCTCATTGCCACTTATGTTGCCCTACCCTCCTTCTGCCACCCATCGATCACCCATACTCTAGTTCTAAGTTATCTTTCCTATCCTTCCCACCAGGGAGTATTTACAGAGGCCAATTAACCTATAAACCTACAGTTTTTGGATGTGGGACGAAACTGAAGCACCCGGAGAAAACCGGTGCGATGACATGGAGAACGTGCAAACTCCGTACAAATAGCAACTGTCAGGATCAAACCTGGGTTTCTGACGTTGTGAGGCATCAGCTCAACTACTGAGCCACGGTGAGTCTGCCCCTCAATGCCCAGCAACGGAAGGACCCTACACTGTGGTCCTCTCCCACAGAGCCTTGGCTTTGGCCGCACCAAGCTTCAGTACATCCCTCAGTAATTTGCCTCCTGCTATCATATATTGCCTCGGTGCTTTCTGTAGCTCCCATGTGCGTAGAGTCAAACAGCGTGGAAACAGGCTGTTTGGCCTAACTTGCCCATACTGACCAACATGTCCCATCTATAGTCCCACCTGCCTGCGCTTGGCCCATATCCCTCTAAACCTATCCCATCCATGTACCTGTCTAAATGTTTCTTAAACTTTGAGATAGTACCTGCCTCAACTACCTCCTCCGGCAGCATGTTTCGATATACAAACCACCCTTTGTGTAAAAAAGTCACCCCTCAGGTTCCTACTAAATCTTTCCCCCCTCATTTTAAACCTATGTCCTCAGGTTCTCGGTTCCCCTACTCTAGGCAAGAGACTATGCATTTACCCGATCTATTCATCTCATGATTTTGTACAACTCCATAAGATCACCCCTCATTCTCCTGCGCTTTAAGGAATAAAGTCCGAGCCTGCTCAACCTCTCCCTGTAGCTCAGGCCCTCGAGTCCTGGCAACATCCCCGTAAATCTTCTCTGCACCCTTTCCAACTTGACAGCATCTTTCCATTAACAGGGTGACCAAAACTGAACACAATCCTCTAACTGGCCTCACCAACTGCACCATGACCTCCCAACTTCTATCGTCAATATGTGCATCTCAAAACTAAGTTGCTCCTGGCTCAGTCTTTGTCACTGACATTCATGCCAATTGAGTAATTAGCCCAAAAGATGTCGTCGATCTGACTCTAGGAATTTCAGCAGATAGAAAGTTACATTGTAATTTTTCTAACCTAATATTGTTCTATCTCACACTTTTGCTAGTATGGATGTTATGGGCCGAAGGGACTAGTTTCCAGAGGGCTAGTATGGACATTATGGGCCGAATGGATTCTTGGGCTGGCAGCTCAGTCACTGCGGCCTGGTGGGCTGGCAGCTCAGTCACTCAGGCCTGGTGGGCCGGCAGCTCAGTCAATCAGGGCTGGTGGGCCGGCAGCTCAGTCAATCAGGGCTGATGGGCCGGCAGTTCAGTCACGGCTATTCCTTGAAATTCCATTTCAAGCAGGCCACAGAATTCAGTTTCATAGCATTTCAGGCAGTGTGCATGCAACCAAATTCAGATTCATAGCATTTCAAGCAAAGTGCAGGCCACCAAATTCAATGTCATAGCATTTCAAGCATCCGGTAGGTGGCGCGGCTCTGGCCAGCAGCGGCCTCTGCAGTCTGTCCGCGTTTTTATTATTTTCTGTCTGTGTTTTAATGTAGTTTTTGTTATTTTTTGTTGGGGTGTGTGGGGGTGGGGTGGGAGGGGGGAGGAAACTTTTTAAATCTCTCCCTGCACTGGAGACCCGACCTTTTTCTCGTCGGGTTTCCGTTGTCGTTGAGGCCACAACGAGGAGCGGCCTCCAACAGGAGGAAGCCGGGGACTCTGGTGCCGACTCACCGTTGCCGTCGCGGGGCTGGCCGAGTCCGGAGCGGTTGGAGCGTTGGAGGAGCGCTGCTGCTGCTGCTGCCGCTGCTGCTGCTGCTGCTGCTGAGTCGGAGGCTGCTGCTGAGTCGGGGGCTGCTGCTGCGGGTCTGCGGACGGCGGCGCCGGGAGCCCGCGGATCCCTGGAGAGAGACCGCTTTTCGGGGCTCCTGCAACGGCGAATTCTCCCGCCCGAGTTGCGGGGTCAAAGAGCTCCTGGAGCGGGGCCTAACACCATTGCCCCGCGCGGCTGGAACGGCTGCGGGACTTTACGAGCGCACCCCGGGGGCTCCAACATCAAGCCCCGGTGTGCGACCTCGCACCACCCGGCGTGGCTTTAATGGCCGCGGGCCAATCGCCATCGCCAGCCGGGGGCTTTGACTTTGACTATGACATCGGGGGGGGAGAGTGCAGTGGAGAGATAAGTTTTTTTTTGGCCTTCCATCACAGCTATGTGATGGATGTTTATGTAAAATGTAATTATGTTGTGTCTGGGTCTATTTGTGTGTAATGTATGGCTGCAGAAACGGCATTTCGTTTGGACCTCTAGGGGTCCAAATGACAATTAAATTGACTCTTGACTCTTGACTAGACTGCAGGCCACCAAATTGCCAACAACTCATTGCATTGTCATTAAGGGCTAACAAATCATTTATTGCAAGAACATTGCAGACTCACAGTTCAGTTGATTCACAGCTTAGAATCACAGTTGTGGACTCTCCCTCGCGATCTTCCAGAGTGACTGATTCACGTCCAGGCATCCTGGGTTTTATAGTCCTGCCCCCTCCCCAGAAGGGGCGTTACCTTCATCGTGGTGATTGACAGGCGAGAGGACCAATCAGCTGATCTCAAGATTTTTTAAACACTCATAACTTTTTTTATTTTACATCGATCAGAAAAATCCTCGAGGCTGTCTCAGTGGAGGAGGACTGAGTAAGATGGCCAAAATTCATAGCGAAACATGGTAGCGTTTTTTCTAAAATCAATATACAGCGCAGACAGGAAGTGGTCACGATGAGACTTTTAATTATATAGATGTGATCCACTTTCTGTTAAAAATGATAGCAAGCTCAGAACAAGGTCAATTAAACTCAGCATCCATCAATTTCCTATTATGGGATACAGGTCAGAATCTACATTCACTTTTCCCTTGAGGCTACTTTCAAGCAGTCTGCCATAGAAACCATGTCACATGTGCCACCATGTTACAGCAGTAGAAAAGTTAGCCAGTAGTCATTTGTATCTGTGGCTAGATATAGTAACAACAAGTGTTGACATTTAGCGCAAGGCCCTGGTGACAAATTATGTATCAGGCGATAATAGTTTCTGCAACATTCATCTTTCAAGTAACATTGTCTCCAAGGCCGGAACTTCTAGATCCTTCTATCTCTGGAAGCACGCACGCAAATTATACCTTCTCATGCAAGAACCAGTTATCGTAGAGTTATGTGGCACGGAAACAGGCCTCTTCAACCCATCACGCCTGTGCTGACGCAGAAGACGTCCCTGGGACACAAAGATGGCCAGGAGAGGAGAGAGATGTCAGTTTGTGGTAACTCTTCCAGTACATCGAGCGACCGAGCGGGCCGACCAGACTTTGGACTGGATAATGGCGCCAAAAATGGTGGCACCCATTCTGTGTCAATATATGCAAAAAATATTTCACTGTGAAGTTGCATATGTCACAAATAAAGCATAAAGCACCAATGAACCATTGAGTTACACTAATCCTATATGGGCCACATATTTCCTACATGCTCTTCCTATTCCTACATTAATCCTACATGAGCTAATCTGAAGAAGGTTCCCAACCCAAAATAGCGTCAATTCATGTCCACCAGGGATGCTGACTGACCTGCTGAATCACTCCAGCACTTTGTGTCCATCTTCAGTATAAACCAGTATCTGCAGTTCGCAGTGTCTACATTTTACGGAGCCACATATTTTTCTACCTCATACATTCCCTCTAGCTATCGCCAGTGTCCCACACACTGTGGGGGTGACTTACAGTCTTTTGGGATTTGGAAGGAAGCACACACAGTCACAGGGAGAACGTGCGGAGCCTGTTTTCCACGCTGTATCTCTAAACCAAATTAAACTCCATACAGACAGCACCCATAGTCAGGATCGAAGCCAGGTCTCTGGCTCGGTAAGGCAGCAACTGTACCACTGCGCCACTGGCTTCCAGGAAGGACCCACAAATAGCAGCAAAGGAACACTTGGCTGTTTCACAGGCTAGTCATTCCTCATGTGGCCCAAGTCACTCCACGGGTTCACCAGAAGCCAGGGCTTCCTGGAGAAAATCCAAGTCGGGACGGTCCTGGCGCAGAAGCATAATTCCCAGGGGATGCCGGCACCAGAGATCCCAGGATGCCTGGATAAGAATCCCAGGCATCAGTTGGACAAATATATTGTTTTAATTTGTGAATCATTCCACAAACAGTCCATCTGATGAATGGATAATGCATGGGAGAGATGCATTTTTAAAAGCACAGCGGCGACACTCAGATAGATGGTAACCCTATGAATATTTTTTGTCAAAGAGTTTAAGAAGGAACTGCAGATGCTGGAAAATCGAAGGTAGACAAAAGTGCTGGAGAAACTCTGCGGGCAGGGCCGGATTTAGATGAAGAGAGGCCCTAAGCTATTTCACTTGTGAGTCTCCCCCTCCCAATCCCCCACCCCCACGACTAGAGGACCATGACTACTCGACAGTGACAGTGTGCCACTTTTAGATCCTACTGTATGTTGTCATTAAACAGTTGGTTTTAAAATCCATATTGGATTCACCGCGGAGCGGGCGATGCTTTACCTGGATCGCCGTTTGAAGCTCTGGAGTGTTGGGTCTGCTGCTTCAACATCATGGAGCTGTGGTTTGCGGAGCTCCCAGCCTCAGGCCACGCTGATTTTAATATCGCGGCGCCCTGGGAACCCTTCGCCGAGGGCTGCCAGTGTGAATCTCCACCCAGCTCAGCCTGTGGACTTCGGGAGCCGCGATCTCGGGTAGGAAGTGGCCGATTCGGAAGTCCAAGCCGCTGAGAATGTTCTCCCGTTCCGACGTCGGATGGTGACCCCCAAATTTCATTGTACCAATGGCCATGAGGGGGGGTCCAAGAGGAGAGGGTCCATTGGAGACGGGAAAAGGGATCATTAATGGGGGCGAGGACTCCTTCCCATGGAAGAACACTGTGAGGCGGAGGCAATGGAAAAGAGCTCCAAATCGTGGTGGGCATGGAACTTATTGAGGTGGGGATGGAGGGGGACAAAGGTGAGGCCTCTGCTGAGGACAGACCATTCGGTATCTGAGAGGGGGAGGTCAGGAATGGTGGTGACACACGGCAGGGATGGGGGTTAGGGCCGGAGGAAGGCAGATGAGTGGACTGAGACCAAGGCGATGTCTGGTGGAGGGGTGATGGGTGGTCTGGGGGGTAGGGGGGTATAAGGACCGTAGTGTGTGTGGGGAAGAGCTGGGGTCACATGGTTTGAGGGGAGTGGGGAAGACTTAGTGGAACAGTCACTGAGGTTATCAAGGTTGGGGGGGGGGGGACTAGCACTAGGACCCAGTGCAGTCAAACCAGGGGGAGTGGGAGTCTGCAGCATGGAAACTTCAGGCCTGGTGCTGAGTCCAGGCTGCAGGTAAGGCGATGGCTGCGGGCTGCGGGCTGCTGGAGGGCGGTGGAGTGGCCAAGGTCAGCGGGCAAAGAGTAGGAGGTCCCAGTGGGCGGATGGTCAGTGGGGCGGTGAGGTTCGACGGTTCTGGTGAGGCAGAGAGGTGAGTAGGCCCCCCTGGATCTCGAGGCCCTAAACTTAAGCTTGTCTAGCTTATACGTAAATCCGGCCGTCTGCGGGTGAGGCAGCATCTATGGACCGAAGGAAATAGGCCACATTTCGAGCCGAAACCAAGGGTTTCGGCCCGAAATGTAGCCTATTTCCTTCGCTCCATAGATGCTGCCTCACCCACTGACTTTCTCCAGCATTTTTATCTACCTAATATTTTTTGTCATAATGGTTGCTGATTTTTTTTAAATCAAAATAAAAGGCACAAACGGATTAACTTATATTTGTAAGAAGGAATTGCAGATGCCAGTTTATACTAAAGATAGGCACAAAATGCTGGAGTAACTCTGCGGGTCAGGCAGCGTCTCTGGAGAACAAGGATAGGTGACATTTTAGGACGGGACTCTTTGTCAGTTGGGGATTGCGCCTAGGCACAGCAAATCAAGTGGTAGCTTTGTAAAACATTGGTTCGGGCACATTTGGAATATTGTGTGCATTTCTGGTCATCCTATAACAGAAGGGATGTGGGGGCTTTGGAGTGGGTGCAATCGAAGACTTTGAAGACGAATTCTGACCAAAACATCACCAATACCTTTTCTCCAGAAATGCTGCTGACCCATAGAGTTATTCCAGCACTCTGTGTCTATCTTTGACATATTTAGTTGCAATGTTGGACAGTCTTGTAAAATCTGATCCAATTTAAATGTTCCAAGATTATATACATCTGACCAAAAATTTGGGTTTCATTCTACTTTGATGTTCTAACCTGCATTTAGAGGACTACAAAAACTTGCCAGTTGGGAGAATTTATCTTTATCGTAATTACAATTAAATCTATCTATCTATCTATCTATCTATCTATCTATCTATCTATCTATCTATCTATCTATCTATCTATCTATTAATATATAAAACTCAAATCCGTCCGCCTGCAGTACGGATCCCTTCCTGCCTTTTGATTCGTTGACGGCTGCTCCTTCCTATCAGCTTCCAACACACTTCGAAACAAAGTTGCAAGACAGAAACACTGAACTTTTCACTGCTGCAGCAGGCAGGGGAGGTGCAATTGAGGGAGGCAGGGGAGTGCTGGAAACTTACATTTGGCAACGGCTTCAGTTCCATTGGAGGAGACGGGTGCATGGGTGGAATATTGGGTTGGGGGAATCACATTATTGGGGGAGCAGACCCAACGGGTCTGCACTTGGTCTAGTTATATATTAAAACTGTGTGGCTGCCCCCTGCCGCCTGGCGTCCGGCTGCCTTTCTGCCTTTTGATTCACTGCTCCTTCCTATCAGCTTCCAACACACTTCAAAACAAAGGAACACTCTGAACTTTTCACCTCAATGGGATATCACAGCAAGTGCTTCAACAGGAAGGGGAGGGCCAATTGGTATTGCAATTGGAACTGCTGCAGCAGGCAGGAGGGGTGAAATTGGAATTGTTTTTAAATCCACTGCTGAGGGAGGCAGGGGAGTGCTGGAATCTTACATTTGGGAACGGGTTCAGTTCCGTTGGAGGAGACGGGTGCATGGGTTGGGGTTATCACACCATTGGGGGAGCAGACCCAACAGGTCTGCACTTGGTCTAGTTATTATATAAAACCCTGTGGCTGCCGCCTGCCGTCCGGCTGCCTTTCTGCCTTTTGATTCGTTCCATCGTGTGATGTCACAATGCCCAATGCTCGCAAATGTCCAATCACAATGCCCAATGCTCGCAGATGTCCAATCGGAATGGATCCATTTACATGTACGGCTGTCGGCTGCATTTCTTCCTTTAATTCCTTGCCACACCGGATCCAGACGCACAATCGCCGAGATCTTTTCCATTTCGGTAGAGATTTCACTTTTCTTTCTAAGTATCCGCTCCTCATTACATTTTGTCGTGTTTAAGTACACGATTTTAATCAAATCCTTCTCCCTCCACCCCCCAATATTTCAAAAATATACTGGCTTCTCACCCATAGAAGCAGCCATTTTGGTAGACATTTCACTTTTCGTTCCAACTATCCACTCCTCATTAGATTTTGTTATGTTTATGTCCACATTTTTCATTAAATCCTTCTCCCCCCCCCCACTCACTCATTTTGTCGCCTTCTGCTGGCCAGCGACCATAACGGCTGCTGGCGCCCGCATCTCGCCTCAAAGACGCCATTTAAAACCAGGCGCACTGCTCATTCCTGAGCCGCTTGAGTTGGAGGACCACGTCTCCCGTGGGGGCTACGGGTAGGGAACGGCTGCTTTGGGGGAGCAGACCCAACGGGTCTGCCCTTGGTCTAGTTATATATTAAAACTGTGTGGCTGCCGCCTGGCATCCGTCCGGCTACCTTTCTGCCTTTTGATTCGTTCCATTGTGTGATGTCACAATGCCCAATGCTCGCAGATGTCCAATCACAATGCCCAATGCTCGCAGATGTCCAATCGGAATGGATCCATTTACGTGTACGGCTGCCGGTTGCCTTTCTTCCTTTGATTCCTTGCCACGCCGAATCCAGACGCACAATCGTCGAGATCTTTTCCATTTCGGTAGAGACTTCACTTTTCTTTCTAAGTATCCGCTCCTCATTGTATTTTTGTTGTCTTTAAGTACACGTTTTTTAATCAAATCCTTCTCCCCACCCCCCCCCCCCCCCCCCCCCCCCCCCCCCATATTTAAAAAATAAACTGGCTTCTCACCCATAGAAGCAGCCATTTCGGTAGACAGTTCACTTTTCATTCCAACTATCCACTCCTCATTACATTTCGTTATGTTTATGTACACATTTTTCATCATATCCTTCCCCCCCCCCCCCCCCTCCCTCACTCACTTTTTGTCACCTCCTGCTGGCCATCAAAGGACATCGGATGAAACTGCCTTCTCACCCATTGAAGCAGCCCTGATTTTTTCCATTTCAGTAGAGATTTCACTTCTCATTCCAAGTGTCCACTCCTCATTAAATTTCGTCGTACACATTTTTAATGAACTCCTTCCCTCCCCCCCCCTCACTCATTTTGTCGCCTCCTGCTGGCCAGCGACCATAACGGCTGCTGGCGCCCGCATCTCGCCTCAAAGACGCCATTTTAAAACAGCCGCAGTGCTGATTCCTGAGCCGCTTGAGTTGGAGGACCACGTCTCCCGTGGGGGCTACGGGTAGGGAACAGCTGCGTTGGGGGAGCAGACCCAACGGGTCTGCACTTGGTCTAGTTTACCTTTAAAGATGGCAGTGCATAGGTGATGTACGGAAGACTCCAGTCCAATCTCTGTTGGGTGGAATTTCTACCGTAAATGGTTACTATTACATTAAAGCCTGTGCAAAACTGCTTTGAAGCATGGTTTATGCATTAAAAAGAGAACAAAAATGCAGTGGAAAGCATTTTAATGGATCGTATCACAACATGCTTTAGGAACAGCTCTATCCAAGACTGCAAGAAATTGCAGAGAGTTGTGGACCATCACACAAACCAACCTTCCTTCCATTGACTCCATCTACACTTCACGCTGCCCCGGCAAGGCCACCAGCATAATCAAGGACGTGTCTCACCCAGGTCACTCCCACCTCTCCTCTCTCCCTTCAGGCGAGAGATATAGAAGTGTGAAAATGCACACACCTCCAGGTTCAGGGACAGTTTCCTTCCAGCTGTTATCAGGCAACTGAACCATCTTATCAACAACTAGAGTGTGGTCCTGACCAACAATCTACCTCATTGCGAAACCCTTGGACTATCAGACTTTACTGAACTTTATCTTGCATTAAACATTATTCCCTTTATCATATATCTGTACACCGTCGATGGCTCGATTGTAATCATGTATAGTCTTTCCGCTGACTGGTTAGCACGCAGCAAAAGCTTTTCATTGTACCTCCGTACACGTGACAATAAACTAAACTAAAATGAAGCCAAATTTCTCCAGCCTTGTTGGTGAACAATCATTACGTTTGTGTGATCTCTTTGATGAGGTTAGACTGCATGCTTGTTGGAACCACTTTCTGCAGTCTCATATAGATTCACTTCTCGTGGTTATTGAGATAGATGTGTACGTGTGACATGTTTCTTGGATTAGGGTGTAACATAATCCATTGCCTTCCCAGCAAACCACTAATTACTAAGCGCATCCCAACCTACTTTTTATTTTGAACAACTTATTCCTTTGGCTCATAAGGTTATTAAAACAAGGTGCAGTGGAGCCAACTCAATCTCAGGACACATGTCTCACACATTTGACCCTGTTGGGCTAGTAGGCTAGGAGCAACCACGATAACATTAGTCAGCGTGACTTAACTGCATTGCTATACAATGCGCTGGGCGTTCCATTTGAGGATTATAATTTCAGAACTCATAAGAGCAGAATTAGATCATTTGGCCGATCAAGGCTACTCCACCTTTCAATCATGGCTAATCTATCTTCCCCTCTCTACCTTATTCTCCTGCCTTCGCTCCGGAACCTTTGGCACCCTTGCTAATCAAGAATCTATCAGTCTCTGCTTTTAGAAATACCCAATAGAAACATAGAAAATAGGTGCAGAAGGAGACCATTCGGCCCTTCGAGCCAGCACCGCCTTTCATTGTGATCATGGCTGATCATCCCCAATCAATAACCAGTGCCTGCCTTCTCCCCATATCCATTGATTCCACTAGCCCCTAGAGCTCTATCTAACCCTCTCTTAAATCCACCCAGTGATTTGGCCGCCACTGCCCTCTGTGGCAGGGAATTCCACTCTCTGGGTGAAAACGTTTTTTCGCATCTCAGTCTTAAATGGCCTCCCCTTTATTTCAAGACTGTGGCCCCTGGTTCTGGACTTGCCCAACATTGGGAACATTTTTCCTGCAGATGTGTTGGCCTCCACAGCCGTCTGTGACAATGAGTACCACAGATTCACCACACCCTGGCAAAAGGAATTTCTCCTCATTGAGTCATAGAGTGAAAACAGGCCTTTGGCACAACTTGCCCACGCTGACCAACATGCCCCATCTATACTAGCCCCACCTGCCTGCATTTAGCCCATATCCCTGTAAACCTACCCTATCCATGTACCTGTTGAAACTTTTCTCAAACATTGCGCTAATACATGCATCAATTACACCCTGTGGCAGCTCATTCCTTACATTCACCATCCTTTAGGTAAAAAAGTGGCCCCTCAGGTTTCTATTAAACCTTTCCCCGATCACCTTAAACCTATGTCCTCTGGTTCTCGATTCCCCTTCCCTGGACTAGAGACTGTGCATCTACCCAATCTATTCCTCTCATGATTTGATATACCTCTCAATAAGATCACCCCTCATCCTCCTGCGCTCCAAGGAATAAAGCCCCAACCTGCTCTCCTGAAAGCTCAGGCCCATCTCCTCATCTCCTTTCTGAAGGTATGTACCTATATCCAAGCCAACAAGGCAGAGCTTCACCAAGAGCTGCATCAAATAACTAGACCCAAAAATTCATTCCTTGATGATCGTTTCCTTAAATTAAAACGTGATTGAAACATCGACAGTTCTTAAGCTACAGTCAGCCACGATCTAGCTGAGAGCAGTCAGCTCAGCCTCCGTGAAAACTATTGCCCTGAAACATGAACAGAGAACAGTACAGCACAGGAACAAGCCCTTTGACCCACAGAGTCCATGCCAAACATAATGCCAAGTTAAATTAATCTCTGCCTGCACGTGATCCATATCCCTCCATTCCCTGCATATCCACGTGCCTATCCAAAAGCCTCAGAAACACCACTATCATGTCAGTCTCCACCCCCATCCCCCATATTCCATGCCAGAGACCCGGGTTCGATCCTGACTACGGGTGCTGTCTGCGCGGAGTTTGTGCGTTCTCCCCGTGACCGCGTGGGTTTTCTCCGGGTTCTCCCGTTTCCTCCCACATTACAACGACATGCAGGATTGTAGGTTAATTGTGCCGCCTCCCTACAAGTGACAATAGTAATCTAAACTAATAATAAACTCTCCCCATCCAGGATTCAGCGGCTGATCTTGGCTCACCTCAAAGCCAGCCTCCCCCCCACACTGGACCCCCATCAGTTTGCCTACCGGACCAACAGATCTACAGAGGACGCCATATCTGCGGCCCTACACTCTGCCCTGACCCACCTGGACAACAACAACTCCTACATCAGGTTGTTGTTCATCGACTTCAGCTCCGCCTTTAACACTGTCATCCCCGCCAGCTTGATCACCAAACTCAGCGGACTTGGCATCACCACCTCCCTCAGCAATTGGACACTGGATTTCCTCACCAACAGACCACAGTCTGTTAGGATCAACAACCTCGCTAGCTATCTTTAGACTCTCCCACTTGTATACAGTTATTTGCCTATGTACCAGTTTAATTCATCCACAATCCACACATTGTTAACCAGTATTTTTATTTTTATTTGTATTTTTATTTTGTATTTTTTATTTTTACTTCTACTATCTTGCACTATGACCAGACGCTAAACTGCATTTGGTTGTACCTGTACTCGTATTTGTGCAATGACAATAAAGTTGCATTGAATTGAATTGAATTGAATTGACTACAGCAGTTCTTCAGTCAGAAATCCCCTTCCCTTTGAGTCATTGGGTTGCGGTTTGTAGACCCCTCAAGAGACTGCGGCATGGAATCAAGGCTGAGCCGCCCAGATAACCACTGAGGGAGTGGTTCACTGTCTGCTGTGTCATCATTTGGACCAGATCTGATGTTGATCTCATCTGTGAAAATAAATTCACTTGGTGAATTTAGTTGGTGAGAGTATGGTTCAGTTGCCTGTTAACAGCTGGGAGCAAACGGTCTCTGAATCCAGAGTCGTGCGTCTTCAAAATTCAGGGGCGCATCAGTAGAGTTGCTGCCTTACAGTGCCAGAGACCCGGGTTCGGTCCCAACTACGGGTGCTGTCTGTATGGAGTTTGTACGTTCTCCCCGTTATTGCATGGGTTTTCTCCGAGATCTTCGGTTTCCTCCCACACTCCAAAGACGCACAGGTTTGTAGGTTAATTGGCTTGGTATAAGTGTAAATTGTCCCTAGTGTGTGTAGGATAGTGCTAATGTGCAGGGATCGCTGGTCAGTGCAAACTCAGTGGGCTGAATGATACAATACAATGATACAATTTATTTGTTGTCATTTGAACCTCATTGAGGTTCAAACAAAATTTGGTTTCTGCAGTCATACACACAAGTAAATGGCCTGTTTCCGTGCTGTATCTCTAAACTAAACTAAACTAATCACTGAAGGAGGCCATTCGACATTGTATTCAATTGCTTTGGATAACTGTCTACGGTCTAAGGCCCTCTGAGTCCACGACGACCAACCATCATCCTGTACACTAGCACAATGCTACACACTTGGGGCAATTTACAATTACCTTGCCAACCATCGATTACCTGTTCTATGTCATCGCACTCGCAGCCACTCCCTCGGGGCAATTTACAGAGGCCAATTAACCTACAGTGCTGCACGTCTTTTGAGATGTGGGAGAAAACCGGAGCACCTGGAGGAAACCCACACGGTCACAGGGAGAACGCACAAACTGCACAGACAGCACCCGAAGTCTGGGTCGAACCCGGGTCTCTGGCGCTGTGAGGCAGCAAGATGACCAGTTGTGCCACCAAACATTCAGCGGGTCAGGCAGCATCTGTGGAGAAGGGATCAGTGCTGGCAGTTCAGGTCGATGGCCCTTCATCAAAACTGGGGAAAATTTGAAATGGAACTAGAGTTGTAGAAAAGGCTAGGAGATGCAGAGAGAGAGAGAAGGGGGGTGAGTAATAATGGGTGAAGCCACAAGTTGTAAAACTGACAGTTAACAAAGGGTGGTGAAAAACAAAAGAGGAAGGTGTGAATATTAGGAGATAAATAAAATCGCACAATACCAGACGAGGACAGTGAGAAAAAAACTTGAATGCTGGAAGTTTGTGATAGGGGGCTGGAGTGTTATCTATCTACAATTGTTGGATTCAGTGTTGATTCTGAAAGTGAAAGTATTCTGTTGAATTACCCTATTGTCTCTCACCATGCCACAGGTGGATATTCAGCCCATTAGATTTATGCTGGCAAGACAAGAACCTGCTGAAACGGACACAAAATGCTGGCGCAACTCAGCGGGTCGGGCAGCATCTCTGGAGAACCCTTCTTCAGACTGCCTCTCCCCTTTTCCAGCTTTGTTCCTCCACACCCCCTACAATCAGTCTGAAGCAGGGTCTCAACCCATAACATCATCGATCCATGTTCTCCAACGATGCTGCCTAACCCACTGAGTTATTCCAGCACTCTGTGTCCTTTGAGCATTAACCAGCATTTGCAATTCTATGTTTCTACACAGAAGGTCATAAGTGTTTGGAGCAGAATTAGGCCACTCGGCCCATCGAGTCTTATCTGTCATTCAATCACAGGTTATCTATGTTTCTCTCTCAACCCCACCCCTGCCTTCTCCTGCCATGTTGGAATGGGTCAATCCAGCACTTTGCACTTTGCTCAAGATTCCAGCATCTGCAGATCATTGTAATCTCCAAAACCCTCAGATGGTCGGGTAAGATCACCTTGACAACCCTTCCATTTCACACCAAGTCCCACAAGTGTACAAGGAACTTGGCGTACCATTGAAACATGCCACAAAGCTCGCATTGCATCACCTCCCATTCCTCCCCTGCCCCCCCACCCCGCCTGCCTCCACCCCCCGCCCCTCCTAATGTTGTTACAGCTGAGGGCTCCCATCATAGTTCACACATCACGTCCCTCTTCCTGTCACGTGAGGGATAAACTCGGCATTCTCTAACAACCATGAAGACATCAAACAAGAAAATAATACAAGAAGTACTTTCTGTGAACTCAACCTCAACAATGACGAGACCCAGAGCCTTGGGAATATGACACCAAGTCGACTAAGTTATTACATTTCCCAGCAGTGGATATTGTATATACTGTACAGCATTAGAAAACAGTGCAGCTGAATAGTTTTGCATTGTGATCCTGTAACATTACCTCAGCTCCTCTTGCCTATACAGACAGCTTACATGCAGGGCTAAATCGGGAGACGAGGCATATATTCACCCTGGACATATTTCTAAATAATAATTAAATTCTTAAATAAAAACCTTGCACTAAGGGCCAACTTTTCACAACCCAAAGAGCTTTACAGCCATTTGCAATGTGAAGGGCAAGTATCGCACCCCCCACAGAAGGCAACCTGAATGATCCGTTAGCTCTGCTTTATCGAGCTGTTGTCCAAGGTCTGATTATCACATAACACAGAACAGTACAGCATAGAAACAGGCTCTTCGGCACACAATGTCACAGTTATAGACTCATCGAGTAATAAAACCACCGGGCAGTGAAACAGGCCCTTTGGCCCATCTTCTCCATGCCAACCAAGATGCCCCATCTTTGCTAGTCCCACTGCCCGTGTTCGGCCCATATCCTTCTAAACCTTTCCCAGTCCAAAGAAGGGTCTCGGCCCAAAGGGTCACCTTTTCCTTTTCTCCAGAGATGTTGCTTGACCTGCTGATTTACTCCAGCATTTTGTGTGTTTCAGCACTTCCTTCCCACACTTTCCAATCCATGTATCTGTCCAAGCATTTTTTTTAAGTTGTTATAGTACCTGCCTCAACTACCTTCTGTGGCTGTTCGTTCCATATACCCACTGCCATCCATGTGAAAAGGTTGCCCCGCAGGTTCCTATTAACTCTTTCCCCTCTCACCTAATAACTATATCCTCTCGTCTTTGATTCCCCCACTCTGGGTAAAAGACTGTATATTTACCCTATCTATTCCCCTCATGAGCTTATACAACTCTATAAGATCACCCCTCAGCCTCCTGTGCTCCAAGGAAAAAAGTCCTAGCCTTGCCAACTTCTCCTTACAGATCAGGCCATCACATCCTACCAATATCCTCGTAAATTCCGTAATAAATCTTGATTAATCCTTTCACCGAAAACCATGTTGTTACCACAAACCATGAAGAACATGCTCATGGTTGAAATCACCAGGCCAGAGGGAGTGGAAATAGCTTCTGAAATAATTCAAGTCCCCTTGAGTTAATTACAGACTTTTCCAAGTGTTCTCGAACGCAGGAAACACATGCCAATGTCATTTCCACCAGTGGGAGAGTCTAGGACCAGAGGGCACGGCCTCAGAATAAAAGGACATAACTTTAGAATGGAGATGAGGAGGAATTTCTTTAGCCGGAGAGTGGTGGTGGTGTGGAATTCATTGCCGCACACTGCACTGGAGGCCAAGTAAATGGGTATTTGTAAAGCGGAGATTGAGCAGCCCTGATTAGTTAGGGCTACTGGGAGAAGGTTCCAGGAAGAAAGGATAATGGGGTTGAGCAGGAAAGATAAATTACCCATGTTCGAATGGAGGGGCAGAATTGATGGGCTAAATTGCCTAATTCTGCTCCAATGTCTTCAGATCTCATGTGTTTAGTTTTACTTTAGTTTTATAGACACAGTATGGAAACAGGCCCTTTAGCCCACTGAGTCCACGCCGACCACGTACACTAGTTCTATCCTACACACTCGGGACAATTTACAAAAGTTATTTAGCCGACAAACCTGCACGTCTTTGGAATGTGGAACCAGGAGAAAATCCACGTGGTCACAGGGAGGACGTGCAAACTCTGTACAGACAGCACCCGTAGTCGGGAATGAACCAGGGTCTCTGGAGCTGTGAGGCAGCAACCCTCCCGCTGCACCACCGTGCTGCTATTGTGTTATGTAAAAACAAGAAACTGCAGATATTGGTTTGCAAAAAAAAAGACACAAAGTGCCGGAGTAACTCAGATGATCAGGCAGCACATCTGGAGATGATGGATAGGTGCAGTTTTGAGTTGGCATCTTTCTGCAGACGCACGCTGATGTTTGTCTTCAGAGATGTTTCTGGACTGTCCGGATCAGAGAATGCGTTCTCACTTTACATTAACTCCGACCTGTCATCTTCATACAGCACTATGTTCATTTAGGATATCTGCTGTGCCCGGCATTGGATTCACACCAAAGCAAGTTTGTTGGCCAGTTTTAACAGCATGCTAGACTCTAATTATGCACCTGAAAATTGGCAGCCCCGTAGTACGTTAGAGAGTTAAGCCCCTGTCCCACTTTCACGACCTAATTGGCGACCTCTGCCGAGTTTGCCCTAGACTCATACTCGCAGCATGGTCGCCACGAGGTGATGGGAGGTAGAGAACAAATAGGGAACATCGGGTAATGAGTACTTAGTAACTTTGTCAGCACCAGATATGCAACGAGTCTTTACATACTTTGTGAATTGTATGCAAAATATTCGTAACTCTTCCTCATGTTCGTGAGTGGTCTCCGCGTACTCGTGGCCTCAGGTAGGTCGCGGCGTTTTTTTCCAGCCTGATAAAAATTGTCCACGAGTAAAAAAATGTCGGCATGAAAAAAATGGATACTTTTTACTCGTAGGTAGGTCGTACGTAGGTCGTGATGGTAGGTCGTAGGTAGTCGTGGGTCGGTAACTGGCCCGAGAAAAAAAATGCAAACATGACATCATTTTATCATGTGATCATTTCCACTCATAGCTAGTCATAGTTGGTCTTAGGTGTGGAAGACTGAGGTCGAGGGGGGTCGTAGGAGGTCATAGACAGAGTCGTAGGAGGTCGTAGACATAGTCGTAGGAGGTCTTTTACTTCGGCGAGTCAACACGACCTTGACATTTTTTTCCCAACTCGTCTAGGGTCTTCTAAACTCGTGGATGAGGTCGTCCAAGTGGGACATGCCCTTTACAAAGCTGTTGCAAGTGTCTTCATGCTCAGTGCGCAATAGAGGGGGGGGCAGCATGGGGGTGTCACCAAGAACTAAGGGGGGGCCCTCTGTGGGGGTGGGGGCATGGAGGACTAAGGGGGGCCCTGCGTGGGGGAGCTGCCGAGAACTGAGGGGGACCTAGCTTGGCAAGGGGGCCGGGAATGAAGACCTTTTGTAACTTTGTTGGCATCATTGTATGCAAAAACAAAGAATTTCACTGCACCTAGCCAGGTACAAGTGAAAATAAAGTATCATCATCATCAAACCAGAACTACAGCGGGTAAGACTCGGCATATCCTGCAGCTAATGACTCACCAGCTGAAGTTCTCCGGCACGGGTGAGGAGTGTGTCGGAGTGCTCTCTGCTTACATGAATGAGTTGCAATAACACCCCAAGATGTTGACTCACTCCACATCCATCGTCTTTAACATCCATTGCCTCCACCGACACTAAAGCCCATTCAGTCCATTTTATTTTAGTTTAGTAGTATGTGTAGGAAGGAACTGCAGATGCTGGTTTACACCAAAGATAGACACAAAATGCTGGTTTACACCAGTCTGAAAAAGGGTTTCACCCCAAAATGGGAACTGGGAGGAGAAGAGAGTCGGCGACGATGGACAAAGGGCCGGTAGGAGGAGGTCCAGCATGGTCTAACCCCAGCAAGGCAAAGTGGCGCAGCGGTAGAGCTGCTGTCTTACAGCGCCAGAGACCCGGGCTCCATCCTGACTACAGGTGCTGTCTGTACGGAGTTTGTACGTTCTCCCTGTGACCATGTGCGTTTTCTCCGGGTGCTCCGGTTTCCCCCCACACTCCAAAGATGCACAGGTTTGTAGGTTAATTGGCTTCGGTAAATATTGTAAATTGTCCCTGGTGTGTATGATCGTGAGGACATGGTGGGCTGAAGGGCCTGTTTCCACGTTGTATCTTCAAGGTGGGCTGAGGCAGGTGACCCCAGAGCACAAAGCTGAAGGGCCGGAGAGGAGAGGGGAAGCTCGTTGGTGAACCGTGTGGTGGGGAGGCTGAGGACGGGCCTTGGAGAGGCGGTCAGGCAGCCGAGAACAAAGTGGGAGTCAGCGGTGGGGGGGAAGTGCGAGAACAAGTAGGGAACATCGGGTAATGAGTACTTAGTAACTTTGTCACCACCAGATATGCAACGAGTCTTTACATACTTTGTGGATTGTATGCAAAACTAAGAATTTCACTGTATCTACAGGGCATTCAGAAAGTATTCAGACCCCTTCACCTTTTCCAGATTTTGTTACGTTACAGCCTTATTCTAAAATGGATTAAATTCATATTTTTAATCATCAATCTACACACAATAACCCAATAATAAAAAAGCAAAAACAGGTGTTTAGAAATGTTTGCAAAGTATCGGTAATTAAAAAGAAATAACTGAAATATCACATTTACATAAGTATTCAGACCCTTTACTCAGAACTTTGTCGAGGCACCTTTGGCAGCGATTACAGCCTCAAGTCTTCTTGGGTGTGACATAACAAGCTTGGCACACCTGTATTTGGGTAATTTCTCCCATTCTACTCTGCAGATCCTCTCAAGCTTTGTCAGGTTGGATGGGGAGCGTCGATGCACAACTAATTTCAGGCCCCTCCAGAGATGTTCAATCGGGTTCAAGTCCGGGTTCTGGTCGGGCCAATCAAGGACATTCACAGACTTGTCACAAAGCCACTCCTGCGTTGTCTTGGCTGTGTGCTTAGGGTCGTTGTCCTGTTGGAAGGTGAACCTCCGCCCCAGTCTGCGGTCCTGAACGCTCTGGAGCAGGTTTTCTTCAATGAAATCTCTGTACTTTGCTCCGTTCATCTTTCCCTTGATCCTGACTAGTCTCCCAGTTCCTGCCGCTGAAAAACATCCCCACAGCATGATGCTGCCACCACCATGCTTCACTGTAGGTATGGTATTGGCCAGGTGATGAGCGGTGCCTGGTTTCCTCCAGACGTGACGCATGAGGCCAAAGAGTTCAATCTTGGTTTCATCAGACCAGGGAATCTTGTTTAGGTGCCTTTTGGCAAACTCCAAGCGGGCTGTCATGTGCCTTTTACTGAGGAGTGGCTTCTGTCTGGCCACTCTACCATAAAGGCCTGATTGGTGGAGTGCTGCAGATATAGTTGTCCTTCTGGAAGGTTCTACCATCTCCACAGAGGAACTCTGGAGCTCTGTCAGAGTGACCATCAGGTTCTTGGTCACCTCCCTGACCAAGGCCCTTCTCCCCCGATTGCTCAGTTTGGCCGGGCGGCCAGCTCTATGTAGAGTCCTGGTGGTTCCAAAATTCTTCCATTTAAGAATGACGGAGGCCACTGTGCTCTTCGGAACCTGCAATGCTGCAGAAATGTTTTTATACCCTTCCCCAGATCTGCGTCTTGACACAATTCTATCTCGGAGGTCTACGGACAATTTTGTCGTCTTAAGGCTTGGTTTTTGCTCTGGCATGCATTGTCAACTGTGGGGCCTTATATAGACAGGCGTGTGCCTTTCCAAATCATGTCCAATCAATTTAATTTACCACTGGTGGACTCCAATCAAGTTGTAGAAACATCTCAAGGTTAATCAATGGAAACAGAATGAACCTAAGCTCAATTTTGAGTGTCATAGCAAAGGGTCTGAATACTTATGTAAATGTGATATTTCAGTTAATTATTTTTAATTATTTTGCCAAAATTTCTAAACACCTATTTTCGCTTCTTCATTTTGGGGTATTGTGTGTAGATTGATGATTAAAAAAATGAATTTAATCCATTTTAAAAATAAGGCTGTAACGTAACAAAATGTGGAAAAAGTGAAGGGGTCTGAATACTTTCTGAATGCACTGTAGGTACCTGTGACAATAAAGTATTGAATCAATGAATCATTATAGATTCCAGCATCCGCTGTTCCTTGCGCACACCATCCAGACTTGGACACCAGCAGGCTGCTCCCTTTTCAGCAGAACCCTGACTGCACTTGGACCGCGAGTTTTGTAAGAGTCAAGTAGTCAGGGCGGCACGGTGGGGCTGCTGCCTAACAGCGCCAGAGACCATCGGTAAATATTGTAACTTGTCCCTGGTGTGTAGAACAGTGCTGGTGAATGGGGTGATCGCTGGTCGGCACGGACTCGGTGGGCCAAAGGGCCTGTTTCTGTGCTACATCTCGAGAACTAAAACTAAAGCCACCTTTTCAAGGACTATTAGCAATCGGGATTAAAAGCTGCTCTTCCAACGATGGCAGATGTTACTGATGAATGATTAAGAAATATCATGCCTGCGAGAAACGATGTGGTGAAATTCATCTTGGGAGGTACCACAAAGCAGACAACAACAGTCTGTTCAACAACACACCCTATTTTGGCTTCAGTCCCCATACTAATTGCAATGTGTTTTCCTTTATTCATTCATAGGATGTTGGTGTCAATGGCAAGGCTGGTATTTAATTCCCAGCGCTAATTGCCCTTGATCTGAATGAGGCCATTACAGAGGTGGTGAAGTGTCATTGTCGACCCTTCCCATTAAAGGCAACAGCGTTTATATTTTTAATTTAGTTTAGTTTAGTTTATTGTCACGTGTGCCAGACAGTGGAAAGACAATACATGATTACAATCGAGCCATCCACAGGGTACAGATACATGATAAAGGGAATAACGTTTAATACGAGGTGACGTGCGATTAAAGATAGTCCGAGGGTCTCCAATGAGGTAGATAGTAGCTCAGGACTGATCTCTTGTTGGTGATAGGATGGTTCAGTTGTATTATCACAGCTGGGAAGAAACTGCGCCTGAATCTGGAGGTGTGCGTTTTCACACTTCTGTACCTCTTGCCTCATGGTAGAGGGGACCCACCTAAAGAACACTAACTTAGTTTGGTTTATGGAAACCTGGTGGTTTTATGGTCACCATAGCGGAGGGTGGCACAGTGGCGTAGCAGTCGAGTTGCCCCACAGTGCCAGAGACCCCGTATTGATCCTGATCTCGGGTGCTGTCTGTACGGAGTTTGCACATTCTCCATGCAACTGCGTGGGTTTCCTCCAGGTGTTATGGTCTCCTCCCACACTCCAAAGATGCGCAGCTTTGTAGTTTACTTGGCTTCTGTAAATTGTCCCTAGTGTGTAAGATAGAACTAGTGAACGGGTGATCGTTGATCGGCACGGACTCGGTGGGCCAAAAGGCCTGTTTCTACACTGTATCTCCAAACTAAACTAACATTTTAATTCTGGAATTTGTTAAATTAATTAATTTAATATCTGTATCCTGATGAGATCATTTCAGGTCACTGAACAGCTGTACTGTCATGACTCAGACACAATGCAAGCTGCCAGTTCACTTCCACATATCTTCCTGCTCCTTTAACCAACTTTCAACGGTTCAATGGTACTTTATTGTAATCCGTGTGACCCATTCTTCATTGTACTGCAGACTGGATTGTGCACTATTATGGTTACCTAGGATTATGGTTATTGACAACACAGGGATACCGCCTGGAAACAGGCCCTTCGGCCCTCTGAGTCCACGCCGACCATCGATCACCCGTTCACACTAGTTCTATGTTATCCCACTTTGGCGCCCACTCCCTACACACTAGGGGCAATTTACAGAGGCCAGTTGAACCTACAAACATGTCTTTGGGCTGTGGGTGGAAACTGGAGCAATTCAAACAGGAGGAATTCATTTATAGTAAAAGCTGTTCACCGTAACTCGGTACGTGTAACAATAATAAACTGAAGTAGACTAAATTGAACTAAAGAAACGCATGCAGTCATGGGGAGAACGTGCAAACTCCACACAGATAGCACCTGAGGTCAGGATCGAACCCGGGTCTCAGATGCTGTGAGGCAGCAGCTCTACGAGTTGCGCCACTGTGCTACCCCAATTTTATATTATTATATATTATCCACATGTTATTTTGTTTACGGGCCTGTTAAGCTGTAGCAAGCAAGTAAGAAGCAAGCAAGATCATTGGAGATGTCCTCATTCTTTAGGAAACGAGGGTTCCCTCTTCCATTATAGATGAGGCTCTCTCTAGGGTCTCCTCGATATCCCGCAGCTCCGTTCTTGCTCCCCCTCCCCCCATTCGTAACAAGGACAGAGTCCCCCTTGTCCTCACCTTCCACCCCACCAGCCACCGCATACAGCATATAATCCTCCAACACTTTCGCCACCTCCAACGGGATCCCACCACTGGCCACATCTTCCCATTTCCGCCCCTTTCTGCTTTCCGCAGAGGCCGTTCCCTCCGCAACTCCCTGGTCAACTCGTCTATTCCCACTGTAACAACCACCTCCCCAGGTACTTTCCCCTGCAACCGCAGGAGATGCAACACCTGTCCCTTTACCTCCCCCCTCGACTGCATCCAAGGACCCCGACAGTCTTTTCCAGGTGAGGCAGAGGTTCACTTGCACCTCCTCCAATCTCATCTACTGTATCTGCTGTTCCAGGTGTCAACTCCTGTACATCGGCGAGACCAAGCGCAGGCTCGGCGATCGTTTCGCTGAATACCTCCTCTCAGTCCGCCTTAACCTACCTGATCTCCCAGTTGCGCAGCACTTTAACTCCCCCTCCCATTCCCACACTGACCTTTCTGTCCAGGGCCTCCTCCATTCTCAGAGTGAAGCCCAGCGCAAATTGTAGGAACAGCACCTGATATTTCGCTTGGGTAGTTTACACCCCAGCGGTATGAACATTGACTTCTCTAACTTCAAATAGCCCTTGCTTTCTCTCTCTCTCCATCCCCTCCCCTTCCCAGTTCTCCCACCAGTCTTACTGTCTCCAACCACATTCTATCTCTGTCCCGCCCACTCCCCTGACATCAGTCTGACGAAGGGTCTCGACCCGAAACGTCACCCATTTCTTCTCTCCAGAGATGCTGCTTGTCCCGTTGAGTTACTCCAGCATTTTGTGTCTACCAAGAGTTTCTTTGTTCACTCACACTAGGGACAATTTACATTTTACCAAGCCAATTAAACTACTAACCTGTACGTCTTTGGAGTGTGGGAGGAACCCGGTAAAAACCCATGCAGTCACAGGGAGAACGCACAAACTCCGTGCAGACAGCACCCGTAGTCGGGATGGAACACAGGTCTCTAGCGTTGTAGGCAGCAACTCTACCGCTGCGCCCCGATACAGGAGGAGAAATAACCTGAAATAAAACCCAGCCAAGCTCCCGAGACACAAATGCTGTTTTGAGTAAAACGAAAGTATCTTTTGAACTTCTCCCAAGGTGATTGTGTTACATCTATAGTAACAAGGATCTTTATTTCGCAAACATAGCCCGTCCGATATGGAAGCAAAACCACACTTTGTCACGGACCTCCCATTTAACACTGAGACCAGAGAGAAGTTTAGTTTAGTTTAGTTTAGTTTAAAGATACAACACGGAAACATGCCCTTCGGCCCACCGAGTCCATGCCGACCAGCGATCCCCACACACTGGCACTATCCTTCAGAAAAGAGACAATTTACAATTTTAATGAAACCAATAACCTACGAAACTTTATGTCTTCGGAGTGTGGGAAGAAACTAGAGGCCTCTGAGAATGTGGCTCTAACAGCTGCCACTGTGCTGCACATTATATTCTAACATTGAATCATTTTAGCAGGTAGCACAGGAAGAAAAGCCGTTCTCTCATAGTGCCAGAGCATAAACCTTGGGTGCTGTCCATGTGGAGTTTTCATGATCTCCCTGTGACCGCGTAGGTTTCATCTAGATGCTTTTGTCTGTAGTATTAGTGCCTGAGGGGAGACCTGATAGAAGTTCATAAAATTATGAAAAGCATAAATAGGGTTGATCCTGACTACGGGTGTTGTCTGTACGGAGTTTGTGCGTTCTCCCTGTGGGTATGCAAGGAATTGATCACATGCAGACAGAGGAGATTAGTTTAGCTTGGTTTCATGTTCGGCACAGACATTGTGCTGTGCAGTTCTATGTTCTAATGCAAACAAATGGTGACTAGTGTGTTGGAGGGAACTACAGATGCTGGTTTATACCGAAGATAGACACAAAATGCTTGTGTAACTTAGTGAAACAGGCAACATCTCTGGAGAAAAAGAATAGGCGACGTTTCGGGTCTGAACCCTTCTTTAGACTGACTGGGGACTGGTGTAGATGGACGAATAGTTGGGTTGAGTTGTAGTGGGCCGAAGGGTCTGTATCTGTACTGTACGACTCCATGACTTATCTGAAAGGCATTGCAACACTCCTACTCCTACAGTCCGTCTCCGGAATGTAACTGTGACTAATTTTCTGGAAAAGAACTTGAACCCACGATTTACTGACTCAGAGGCCACAGCAGGACTGACTGACCTATTTGTTTCACTTTTTTTAGCTGCTAAGAAAACACAATCCTCTTGTGCACCAACAAGTAATTGAAATATCATTCACTTGGGTGGGTTCTCTCAAATGTCTTTGCTTTGAAGAGATAAAGAAAGTATTATTTTCAACAGCGGTACATTGGCGCAGCAGGTAGAGCCGCTGCTGCACAGCACCGGAGACCCAGGTTCAATCCTGACCACGTGCGCTGTCTGCGTGGAGTTTGCAGGTTCTTCCTGTGACCGCATGGGTTTTTTCCGGGTGCTCCGGTTTCCTCCCACACTCCAAAGACCCACAGGTTTGTAGGCTCATTGGCTTTGGTAAAATTGTGAATTGTCCCTCTATAGTAGGTTACTCAGCCTCTGTAAATGCACCCAGTGTGTAGGGAGTGGATGCCAGTGTAGGGAGTGTAGGAACCAGTGGGAACGGCGTGGACTCAGTGGGTTGGAGAGCCTCATTCCATGCTGTATTTCTAAACAAAACCAAACGTCAGGTCTTCCCAAGAAGGGACTCTCGCCTCTCGTCACCACTGAAAGGTTAGACATGGAGTCGTACAGCACAGAAACGCCCTTCGACCCACTACAACTATGCTAACGTATTTGCCCAGCTACACTAGTCCCATTTGTTTGAATTAGAACATAGAACGGGTACAGTACAAAATAACTACTAAATTAAGGATAATCCCAAGAGATATTGAGGAAAATCCCAAGAGTATTAAGGATAATCCTAAGATTTTATAAGCACATAAAGGGAAAAAGGGTAACCAGAGAGAGTGTGGGACCCCTCAGGAATCAAATCGTTCAATTCTGTGTGGAGCCGCAGGAGATGGGCAATGTCCTCAACAAGTATTTCTCCTCTGTTTTTATTATGGAGAAAGACAAAAGGACAGGGGATCTTGAGGTAGTCGCTGGAAGTGCCTTGAGAGCAGTCAGTATTGTGATCGCAGAGGTGCTGAAGGTCCTGACATGTATGAAGATAGACAAAACTCCTGGGCCTGATCAAATATATCCAAGGACACTGTGGGAAGCTAGAGAGGAAATTGCAGGAGCCCTCGCGGAGATTTATGAGTCGTTGTTGAATGACTGAAGACTGGTGGGATGCAAATATTGCATCACTATTCAGGAAGAGTTGGTAGGGAAATGGCTGGGAAAAACCGGCCAGTGAGTTTAACGTGTGTGGGTGGAACGTTACTAGAAAGTATTCTGAGGGAAAGAATATACAGACATTTAGTTGGACAATGGCTGATTAGGGATAGTCAATGTGGGAGTTTGTGTCTCATGAATCTGATTGAGTTTTTTGAGGAAGTGACCAAATAGGTCGATGAACGCGGACCAGTAGTTGTTGTATTCATGGATTTTAGTGAGGCATTTGACAAGGCTCTGTATGGTAGGCTGCTCTGGAAGGTTAGATCCCATGGGATTCAAGGAGAAATACTAATGGATAGAAAATTGGCTTTATGGAAGGAAGCAGAGGATGATGGTGGAAGGTTGCTTTTCAGACTGGAGGCCTGTGACTAGTGGTGTGCCTCAAGGTTCGGTGCTGGGCCCGTTACTGTTTGTCATCTATATCAAAGATTTGGATGAGAACATACAAGGCATGGTTAGCAAGTTTGCAGATAACACAAAAGTGGGTGGTATTTTAGATAGTGAAGATGGTTGTCAAAAATTGCAGCAGGATCTTGGCCTGGTGGGCTGAGGAATTATTGATGGAATTGAATACTGAGAAATATGAGGTGTTCCATTTTGGGAGCAATTGTCGAGCAGAGGGATTTAGGAATGCAGCTGCATAGTTTGTTGATAGGATGGTCAAAAAGGCTTTTGGTACATTGGCCTTCATCGATCAAATCATTTAATATAGACGTTGGGAGGTCATGTTACAGTTGTATAAGACGTTGGTGAGGCTGCATTTAGAGTATTGTGCACTAAGCGTTATTCCCTTTATCGTGTATCTGTACACTGTGGACGGCTCGATTGCAATCATGTATTGTCTTTCCCCTGACTGGGTAGCTCGCATCAAAAAAGCTTTTCACTGTATCTCGGCACACGTGACAATAAACTAAACTAAACTAAAATAACCAATAGTAGATTGGGAAACCAATGGTGGGTGGGCGGCGCAACCGACGTCGCAGCGGCCTCTGCAGTCCGTCTGTCTTTTTTTATTTTATTGTCCTGTTGAGGGTATAGTTTGTGGTGGGTTTTTGACTGTGTATGTGTGGGGGGTGGGGGGGTGGGTGGGGGAAACTTTTAGATCTCTTCCCTGTACGGGGAACCAACCATTTCCCTGTCGGGTCTCCGTTGCCGTTGGGGCCTAGCGCCGTGGAGAGGCCTCCAACCGGAACGACAGCTCAAGTCACGGAGCCGGCGGAGCTGCGGACCTACCATCGTGGAGCTGGCCAGCTTCGGAGCGTGGAGAGCTGCGGTGGCGCGCTGCTGCGACCCGACTCCGGTGGATGGTGACACCGGGAGCTCGCGGGTCCCCGGTGGGAGACTGCTTTGCGGGGCATCGGCAACGGCGACTTCTCCAGCCCGAATTGCGGGGTTGAGAGTGACCTGGAGCGGGGCCTTACATCGCCCGGCGCGGCTTAAACAGCCGCGGGACTTTGCTAGCGCCTGCCGGGGGCTTTGACTTTGACTTTGGGAGAGGAGTGGAGAGCAGGGGAGAGACAAGACTTTGCCTTCCATCACAGTGAGGAGGAGATTCGCTGTGATGGATGTTTGTGTGAATTGTGTTGGTGTGTGTCTTGGTTCTTTTCTTGTATGACTGCAGAAACCAAATTTTGTTTGAACTTCATGTGAGGTTCAAATTACAAATAAACGGTATTGTATTGTATTGTATTTTGATGTGGATTACACATGTCTTCATGCTGGATTTTAAGGCGTCTTTGAATTTCTTCTTTTGTCCGCCTCTTTTCCATTTGCCTTCTTTAAGCTGGGAGTAGAAGGTTTGCTTTGGTAGACGCTCGTCTTCCATCCGAACAACATGACCTACCCATCCTAGTTAGTTCTTGATGACGAAGGCTTCGATGCTTGATTTTATCGCATCATTCAGCACGCTGATGTTGGTTCTTCTGTCTTCCCAACTGATACTTAAGCTGCTTCGAAGCCATCATTGATGGAACTTTTCAAATGTTTTCAGATGGCGTCGGTATGGTGTCCAGGTTTCTGATGCATACAGGAGCGTTGGAATCACCACTGCTTTGTACACTAACATTTCGGTATCTGTTCAGATGTCACGATTTTGAAAGACACTCGTTCGAAGACGTCCAAAAGCTGTTCCAGCACACTTAAGACGATGTTGGATCTCGGCATCAAGGGTCAACATTGGAGGAGAGGTGACTTGCAAGGTACGGAAAGTGATCCACATTTTCCAGGGTGGTTTCACTACGTTGAATTGGCGGTTCTTTCCGATTTGTTTCAGTTGGTGACGATTGGTAGATAACCTGAGTCATCTTGGAGTTGATGGTAAGTCCAAGTTTTGTGTATGCACTGTTGAAGGCAGTCAGGATCTGTTGCAGTTAATTTTCTGAGAGAGCTGCAACACATTTGTCGTCTGCGTATTGGAACTCGATGAGGGAGCTCATAGATGTATTTTTTTTGGACTTGAGTCGGGCTGTACCTGCATGCTTACTTTCAGTGACTGATGAACAAGGACACTCAGATCTCATTGTACTTCCCATTTTTCTAACTTGACATCATTCAGATAATACTCTGCCTTCCTGTTCTTGCCACCAAACTGGATAACCTCACATTTATCCACATTAAACTGCATCTGCCATGCATTTGCCCACTCACCCAACCTGTCCAAGTCACCTTGCATCCTCATAGCATCCTCCTCACAGTTCACACTGCCACCCAGCTTTGTGTCATCTGCTAATTTGCTAATGTTACTTTTAATTTGCTGTTTTCTCTCTCCCTCCTTTCTTAAAAAGTGGGACAACATTAGCTACCCTCCAATCCACAGGAAATGACCCTGAATCTATAGAACATTGGAAAATGATCACCAATGTGTCCACGATTTCTAGAGCCACTTCCTTAAGTACCTTGGGATGCAGACCATCAAGCCCTGGGGATTTATCAGCATTCAGTCCCATCAGTCTACCCAACACCATTTCCTGCTGAATGTGAACTATCTTCAGTTCCTCTGTCATCCTAGGTCCTCTGGTCACTAGTACATCTGAGAAATTGTTTGTCTTCCTTAGTGAAGACAGATCCAAAGTACCTGTTCAACTCGTCTGCCATTTCCTTGTTCCCCATAATAAATTCACCTGTTTCTGTCTTCAAGGGACCCACATTTATCTTAACTAATATTTTCCTCTTCAAATACCTAAAGAAGCTTTTACTATCCTCCTTTATATTCTTGGCTAGCTTACCTTCGTACCTCATCTTTTCTCCCCGTATTGCCTTTTTAGTTATCTTCTGTTGCTCTTTAAAAGTTTCCCAATCCTCTGGCTTCCCAGCTCATCTTTGCTATGTTATTCTTCTCTTTTATTTTTATACTGTCCTTGACTTCCCTTGTCAGCCACGGTTGCCTCTTACTCGCCTTAGAATCTTTCTTCCTCTTTGGAATGAACTGATCCTGCACCATCTGTATTATTCCCAGAAATACCTGCCATTGTTGTTCCACCGTCATCCCTGCTAGGGTCACTTTCCAGTCAACTTTGGCCAGCTCCTCCCTCATGCCTCCATGGTCCCCTTTGCTCAACTGTAATACTGACACTTCCGATTTTCCCTTTTCCCTCCCAAATTGTAGATTAAAACTTATCATATTATGGTCACTACATCCTATTGGCTCCTTTGCCTTGAGTTCCCTTATCAAATCCAGTTCATTAGACAACAATAAATCCAGAATTGCCTTCTCCCTGGTAGCCTCCAGTACAAGCTGCACCAAGAATCCATCTCGGAGGCACTCCACAAGCTCCCTTTCTTGGGGTCCAGTACCAACCTGATTTTCACAGTCTACCTGCATGTTAAAATCTCCCATAACCACCGTAGCATTACCTTTGCGACATGCCAATTTTAACCCTAGATTCAACTTGCACCCTATATCCAGGTTATAGTTTGGGGGCCTGTGGATAACTCCCATTAGGGTCTTTTAACCATTACAATTCCTCAGTTCTATCCATACTGACTACATCTCCTAATTCTATGTCACCCCCCCCCCCCCTCCCCAGCAAGGAACTGAATTTCAATCCTTACCAACAGAGCTACCCCACCCCCTCTGCCCACCTGTCTGTCTTTTCGATAGGACGTATACCCCTAAATATTCAGTTCCCAGCCCTGGCCCTCTTGCAGCCATGTCTGTAATTCCCACAACATCATACTTGCCAATTTCTAACTGAGCCTCAAGCTCATCCACATTATTTCTTATACTCCGCGCATTCATATACAACACTTTAACTTTGGTATTCACCTCCCCTCTCACTCCGGTCACTATTGGCCCTGACCTTACTCTCTTATCCCTTCTCGAACTTTTCTTCCCATTAATTCGGAAGCCTTTTGTAACTTTTCCTGTACTCACTTCCCCTTTAACTCCATCTTTATACTCCCAATTTGTAAATCCCCCCCCCCCCCCACTATTTAGTTTAAACCCACCCGTGCATTCTTATGTACTATCTGAAAACAAAGGCCCAACATAAGAAGTAAACTGTGCAGAAAGCACACTTTGAATTACTCAGAAGTGGGTGTGGCAAATCACTATGTAAATTCATTCATGCCACAGCATCAAGAACACAACTTTTATAAGAACGTAAGAAAAAACAAGAACAGTTCCTTAAGGCGAATCTGATCTTGACCTGAACTCTCCCTTCTTTCTTGCGACTCTTGAACCCCCACCCCACCCACAGTCCAAAACTAGCTTGGTCCAGGATATATTCGGTGACTCAGCACCCAAAGCTCTTTGGAGCGGAGAATTTCAAAGAAACACAATGAGAAGAAATTCCTTCGTCTTAAATGGGCAACTCATTATTCCGGGACAATGTCTCTTTGTACTGAACTCCTCCATCAGGGAAAGATTCTCTCAACACTAAGCCTGTCTAACTCTCATAGAATCTTACACACCACGCTGCGTAATGTAGTGGGTGCAATCTTCAAAAAAAACCTTAGGCTTTGGAGAATTGCAAAACTACCAATATGACATCTTAGTTTTAATTTTAGTTTAGTTTAGAGATACATCGTGCAACAGGCCCTTCGACCCATTGACAATTGATCACCCATTCATACTATGTGTTTAAGAAAGAACTGCAGATGCTGGAAAATCGAAGGTAAACAAAAATGCAGGGTTTCGGCCTGAAACGTTGCCTATTTCCTTTGCTCCATAGATGCTGCTGCATCCGCTGAGTTTCTCCAGCATTTTTGTGTACCACCCATTCATACTAGTTGTGTGTCCAACACACTAGGGGCAATTTACAGAAGCAAATTCACCTCCCCATCTGAAGACAGACACAAATTGCTGGCGTAACTCAGCGGGTCAGGCATCAACCCTGGCCAACATGGATGGGTGACGTTTCAAGTCAGCATCCTTCGGGTCTAAGGGTCCCGACCTGTAAATGTCCTCTATCCATGTTCTCCAGGGATGCTGCCTGACCTATTGAGTTACTCCAGCAGTTTGTATCTTGCCAAGTTAAACTAATCTCCTCTGCCTGGCCGTGGTCCATATCCCTTTATTTCCTGCATATCCACGTGCCTATCTAAAAGCCGCTTCAATGCCCTTATCTTATCTGCTTGCACCACCACCCGTGACAGGCTGTGGGAATTGTTGGAATTAATTGGTATTGTTATCGGTTTATTATTGTCACCTGTACTGGGATGCAGTAAAAAACTTAGTTTCATGGGCAATCCAGGCAGATTATACCAGATATGAATACGTCAGGTAGTGCAAAAGAGATAATAAACACAGTGTGGAATATTGTGTAACAGCGACAGAGAAACTGCAGATTTAAAAAAAAGTGCGAGTACCACAACGAGGTAGGTTGGAAGATGGAGAATAGCGCATTTGGAAAATGGTAATCTAAGCAAGCATGGTGTCATGATGGGGGAATTATGTCAAACTTTGAAGTGTCGACATTGGCCAGGACAACTCTTTGATTGAGTTTACAATTTTACAATTATCTACAAATCAAACAAGGTCTTGGACCTCAAAATCAGCAGTGAGGACAATGGAACTGCCCGAGAGAAAGACACAAAGTGTTGGAGTAACTCAACAGGTCAGGCAACATCTTCGGAGGACGAGGATAGGCGACATTTCAGGTCGGCACACCAGAGATGCTGCCTGACTCGCTGTTACTCCAGCACTTTGTGTCCTTTTGTTGTATCTTAGCACCTGCAATTCTTTGCTTCTACACTGCACTAGAGTTTTAACTGCAGTCCTCAAGCCCCCCCCCCCCCACCACCTCTACTTTCAGACTGAAGCAAGGTCCTGTCCTGAAACATCACCTATTCTCCTTGTCCAGAGATGCTGCCTAATCCGCTGAGTTACTCCAGCATTTTGTGTCTATCGTTGGTGTAAACCAACATCTGCAGTTCCTTCCTACACAAGGCTTGGAGTTGGGCACTCCACCTCTTGGTGTGCTTCCGTTGGTGATAATGGGTTGCTTGAGATTCCTTAAAGCTTCATTTTTCATGGCTCCTTCTCTCCGCCCTTACGTAGTGAAACCGAACTCTGTGCGATCCTTCAGACAAAATGTTGCCATCCATCTGTATTCTGTCAATATAATTTGTTCTGACTTGTAATCCAATGCCCTCCAGAGGTATCTGAGCACTGATTTACAGCTGATAAGTGCTTCACACTCACCAGATGCTTTCGGGGTATGATCAGTAATCACTGCCAAATCCTTTTTGGTTGCTTCTATCCGGAAATCCTTTCATGTCTTTCTCGTTTGCTGTTACCATTTCCTGCTTCTTTATCCGTCTGCTGTATCTCAGCTTGGATGCACAGCTTTGATGAGGATCCCAGTGCCCTTTTGTCTACGGAAAGAAGTTAACAGATGTCGCACCTGCCCCTCCGCTTCCTCCCATCGCCCTTCAAGTTGAGACAGCGGATCACGTGCACCTCTTCCAACCTCATCTACTGCATCCGCATCCGGTGCTCCCGATGTGTCCTCCTTTACGTTGATGAAACCAAGCGTAGACTAGGCAACCGTTTCACCAAACCCTGGATCAACTCGTTGCTAAAATTGGACAATTCAATGTTTATATTAAAAACTGACACAAAGTGCTGGAGTAACAAGGCAGGTCAGGCAGTATCCCCTGGAGAGCATGGATAGGTGACGTTTCGGGTCGGGACGCAATGTTGCTATCTTGAGGTCATAAGCTACCAAACCTTTTCACAGCTACATTTGGGCAGAGTATTGGTTAAGATCCAATGGCACAGCAGTACAATGGTAGAATTGCTTGCCTTACAGCACCAGAGACCTGGGTTCGATCCAGGCATCAGGAGTTAGCACGTTCTCCTCGTGACCACGTGGGTTTTCTCAGGGTGCTCCAGTTTCCGTCCACATCGCAAAGACGTACAGGTTTGATCGTGTACAGGCGATCGCTGGGCCAGAAGGGTCTGTATCCATGCTGTATCTCTAAACCAAATTAAAAGAGTTGAGAGAATCAATCGTGTTTAATTGTCAGGAAGGAACTGCAGATGTTGGTTTACACTGAAGGTAGATACAAAATGCTGGAGTAATTCAGCGGGTCAGGCAGCATCTCTGGAGACAAGGGATAGGTCATGTTTCGGGTTGAGACCATTCTTCAGACTGAAAGTCAGGGGAGAGGGACACGAGAGATATAGAAGGTACAGAGAACCACTGATGAAAGATAAGCAAAAAACAATGATGATCACCTTCCCCACAGCCTGCAATGGACCATTATGGGCTCCTCCTTTCCTTGATCATCGTTGTATTTTGCTTATCTTTCGTTGATTTATTTTATGTACCTATATCTCTAATTTCTCTCTCCTCTGACTGAAGAACGGTCCCGAAAACGTAATCTATTCCTTTTCTCCAGAGATGCTGCCTGCCCCTCCAAGTTACTCCAGTGTCTATCTTCGGTGTTGTGCACCAACAAGGGAACAATGAAATTCTTTCATTTAGACAGGTACATGGATAGGATAGGTTTAGAGGGACGTGGGCCAAACACAGGCAGGTGGGACTGGTGTAGATGGGACATGTTGGTCAGTGTGGGCAAGTT
The DNA here is from genome assembly GCF_028641065.1 of Leucoraja erinaceus. Lineage (NCBI taxonomy): Eukaryota > Metazoa > Chordata > Chondrichthyes > Rajiformes > Rajidae > Leucoraja > Leucoraja erinaceus. Next base: position 22,329,172 of record NC_073396.1, read on the forward strand.
GGGCGGAAGGACCTGTTTCCATGCTGTATGACTCTATGATTGTGACCCTAAAAGGTAAGTTTAGTAAAGGGCCTCATACTGTTGAGTTGCCTCTTCTGGCAGCAATGTTGCCATACTGTAGCACTGAATGTACATTCATCTCATCTGCAAAATACACTATTGTCATTATTCAGCACTTCACCACCTAATTATGCAGCCCTTTCCACTGAAAACTTGCAGGTTGCAATGAAACAGCCTGGAACAAAATCCGTTCGAGTGTATTTGAATTACAACAGAAATCCCCGCTGAACATTTACACACAAAAGAATGGAATTAGGATCTGATTACTTAATCGGCCTCTGGAGAATAGTTTCAGTGTGGAAGTGGCCACTTTATATGGCCATGTTCTTCTCCAAAGCCCAGCAGAGTAAAAACAACTTTGAGGAAAGATTTAGAAGCATCTTTGCTGGATAGATGCAACTCGAGAGGCCAGTCAATCACAATGGTCACAGTATTCTGACTCGTTCAATCAATTGCTGCTCTTTTTACAGTTATCTTCTTGTTTTACACAAGAGGAATGGGAATAGGAATACTTTATTGTCACACGTGACTAGGCACAGTGAAATTCTTTGCTTGCACACACAATGTATACAAATACAGGCAGCAGTTCATAATAAGTTCATAAGTTATTGGAGCAGAATTAAGGTATTCGGCCCATCTACTCTGCAATTCAATAATGGCTGATCTATCTTTCCCTCTTAACCCCATTCTCCAGCCTTCTCCCCATAATCCCAGACATCCTTACCAATCAAGAATCTGTCAATAGACACATGATGCTTGAGTAACTCAGCGGGGCAGGTAGCATCTCTGGAGAAAGGAAAAGGTGACATTTCAGGATGAGACCTTTCTTCGCTGCCTGACCTGCTGTGTTACTCCAGCATTTTGCGTCTGTCTTCGATGTAAACCAGCATCTGCAGTTCCTTCCGATGCAAGAATCTGTCAATCTCCGCCTCAAAAATATCTATTGACTTGGCCTTCACAGCGTCTGTGGCAATGAATTCCACAGATTCACCACCCTCTGGATAAAGAGATCCGTCCTCATCTCCTTTCTAAAGTTATGTCCTTTTATTCTGAGCCCTCTGATCCTAGACTCTCCCACTAGTGGAAATGTGCTCTCTACATCCACTCTATCCGGGCCTCCAGGAGGGAAATTTTTTGTACGTTTAGGACACATCAAATGAATCGGCCACATAAAACTTTTCAGTAAAAACAAAGGCTTTATTAAGACTAATTATGCACACCCCCAACTCTCAGCATGGATCTGCCACGTGGGATGGCAATGTGGATTACACCAAGCTTTGTTTCACTTGATCTCTGGGAAAAATGAATAGAAGTCATGGCCAGGGACTAAGAAATGTCACAGCGATCAGGGCACATAACAATAGGAGAGAGCTAAAGGAGGTCTCACCTCCCTGTCTGCACGGCTTGGAGCAAGCGGTAGGGCTCTGCTGCTCTACATTACACAAGGGCACAGAATATGCATGGAACAGTACAGCATAGGAACAGGCCATTCGGCTCACAATGTCCGTGCCAAACATAATGCCAAGCTAAACTGGAACAAGCTGCCTCGGTAAGGCCACCAGCATAATCAAGGTCCCCAGTCACTCCCTCTTCTCCCCTCTCCCTTCAGGCAAGAGGCACAGAGGTTTCAAAACACATACCTCCAGATTCAGGGACAGTTTCTTCCCAGCTCTTATCAGGCAACTGAACCGTCCTATTAACAACTAGAGAGTGGTCTTGACCTCCCATCTACCCCATTGGAGACCCTCAGACCATCTTTAATCGGACTTTACCTTGCACTGAACGTTATTTCTTTTATCCTGTATCTGTACACCGTGGACAGCTCAATTGTAATAATGCAGTCTTTCCACTGACAGGTTTGCAGCACGCAACAAAAAGCTTTTCATGCTACCGGACAATAAACCAAATTAATCTCCCCTGCCTTCATATCATACATACCCCTGCATACCTATCTATCCAAGAAGCTTCTTAAACTCCACAATAGTATCTGCTTCCACCACCACCCCTGGTAGCTTGTGCAAAAAAACATGCTTTGCTCATCTTCATTCAATGTTTCCTCTCTCACCTTAAAGCTATGCCCTTTAGTCTTTGACATTTCCACCCTGGGGACAAGTTTATCACTGTCCATCCTATCTATGTCTCTCAGAATTTAAAATACTTCTACCAGGTCTCCATCAAACATTGTGTGTTGCAGAGAAAATAATGCAAGTCTGCCCAGTTTCACCATGTAGCTAATCCAGGCATCATTCTGGTAAAGCTCTTCTGCATTATCTCCTAAGCCACAACATCCTTCACTAAGGAGGACACAAACAATCTCCCTGAAGGACTAGTGGCTAGAGAATCTGGGGTGACGGAGGAACTGAAGGAAATCCACATTAGGAAATCCACATTAGGAAATGGCGTTGGGTAGACTGATGGGGTGATCATTTTCCAATGTTCTATAGATTCAGAATCAGTTCCTGTGGATTGGAGGGTAGCTAATGTTATCCCACTTTTTAAGAAAACAGGGAGTTATAGACCAGTTAACCTGACATCAGTGGTGGGGAAGATGCTGGAGTCAATTATAAAAGATGAAATAGCGGCACATTTGAATAGCAGTAACAGGATCGGTCCGAGTCTGCATGGATTTACGAAGAGGAAATCATGCTTGACTAATCTTCTGGAATTTTTGGAGGATGTAACTAGGAAAATGGACAAGGGAGAGCCAGTGGATGTTGATGTGCCTGGACTTTCAGAAAGCATTTGATAAGGTCCCACATAGATTAGTGGGCAAAATTAGGGCACATGGTATTGGGGGTAGAGTGTTAACGTGGATAGAAAATTGGTTGGCCAATTACCTTAAACCTGCATGTCTTTGGGATGTGGGATGGCCGCCTCGCTAACAGTCTGTCTTGTCCCTTCTGTTTTTATTGTTTTATTAAGTATGTCTTGAATGTATGTTTTAATGTTTCTTGGTATGTTTTATGTGGAGGGTGAGGGATCGAGGGAAACTTTTTTCAGCCACTTACCTTGACAGAGATGCGATTTTTTACCGTGTTTTTCCATCCCGCCCCTGCAGTCTAACAACGTGGAGTGGTGCGGCCTTTCCTGTAGACCGGCCCCGTGCCTCAAGCCGAGGGTTCGGCGCAGACTTTAACATCACGGAGCGGGCGATCCTTTGCCGAGGATTGCCAGTGAAAGTGCTCCAACCGCGGGGCCTGCGGACTTTAACACCCTGAAGCCCGATCTCCGGTAAGAAGAGGCCGACCCGGGAGCTCTGAGTGTTCTGATCCATCCCGAAGCCGGAATTTCGATCATCCCGACATGAGGGCTTGAACATTGGACCATCAGCAGCAGCGACTGCGGAAGGTTCAAAGGCCACGACCATAGGTGAACCAAGGAGGAAGGTGACTGAACTTCATTGCCTTCCATCACAATGAGGAATGCTGATTCCACTGTGGTGGATGTTTATGCTAAATTTTATTTTATGTGACTGTGTGTATTGTTGCTTTTCACTTAGTATGGCTGTATGGTAACTCAAATTTCACTGTACCTTAATTGGCTAAGTGACAATAAACGCGAACTTGAACTTGAATCCCCACCTGGAGGAACCCGTCTCAGTCATATGGAGAACGTACAAACTCCACAGATAGAGCGCTCAATATCAGATTAAACCCAGTTCTCCGACGCTGTGAGGCAGCAAATCTACCAGTGCACCACTGTGCTGCCTCACGGAGGAAAGTTATCCTTGAACTCGAGGGACCTTAAATTATCCATAACACTCCTCACTGACAAATAAAATATTGTACCTTAAGCTTTTACTTAATATTTATTTTGGCTTAATTTTCAGGTTTTGATATTTAAAATATAATTTTTTTAAAATCTGCAGCTTTAGACCTCCGGTGGTAGAGAATCTTTAAATCAAGGGAACGGTGCCAGAGAATTTTAAGCCTTTTATTCCCAGGAACAGGATTTTTGAACTATCATCCGAGACCACCAACATAAAACAACATACTTTCCAAATACAAAGGAATACTTGCACAAGCATATCACCTTTCACAACTGCAGAGTGACCTAAAGCACTTTACTGCAATTGAAGCACTCCTCTTCAACATTTCCCATCACAAGCAATTATTGTCCCGTGTTCATTCTCCCTTGCTCTACGAGCTACAAACATGTAGCTGTCTTCCCCAATCACTTCCATTACTCCATGTTCTGAAGCTTTGCAGTGCAGTGGAACAAGTTTAACAGATACTAAATGGGATCAGGTATCATTTAATCATAGCTAACCATGACATCTAGTCATTGCGTTTTAGTTTCAGTTTAGTTTAAGGAGAGCATGGAACCAGGCCCTTAGCCCTACCAAGTCTATGCTGACCATTGATCACTTCCTCACACTAGTTCTGTGTTATACCACTTTCTTATCTACTTCCTACACGCTAGGGGCAATTTACAGAGGCCAATTAACCTACAAATCCGCACGTCTTTGAGACGTGGGAGGAAACGGGAGCAAACCCACGGGGTCACATGGAGAACGTACAAACTCTACACAGATGGCACCCGAGGTCAGGATCGAACCAGGGTCTCTGGCGCTGTGAAGCAGTGACTCGGGCCGCTGCGCCACTGTGTCGTTACACTCTTGTACGGGAATATTCATACATGACCAAACTACCCCAGCAAAGCCACACTTACTGTTACTTACAGAAGCCTGGCTCCATCTTAGCTGACTGGAGACACTTAAATGGAATAATGGGCAAAACTGTAGCAAATGAGATATCATGCGAGGCCATCCACTTTGGATCCAGTAAGAAATTTTCTACAAGCTAAAATAAACGAAACCTCGGACCTGAAACATAATACCATGAGCTAAGAAAATGAAGATTTGGTGTCTGTATGGAGTTTGTTCGTTCTCCCCGTGACCTGTCTGGGTTTTCACCGAGATCTTCGGTTTCCTCCCACATTCCAAAGACATACAGGTTTGTGGATGAATTGGCTTGATGAATGTAAAGTACAAAATTGTCCAACTTTCAGTTTAGTCCCTGGTGGACTCTTCGGAAGGTACAAGGTACACCCATACACTGTACAAAGTAAAGACATTCAGCAGGTTTTTGCTAACAACAAAACGCCAAAATACCGGCACAATTTTAATAACAGCACAGTTGATTCATCATACTTAAAAACGTGAGATTATGGATCTGATCCCCCAAAGCAGCTTGCAATATTTGAACCTCACATAGACAGAAAATGCTGGTGTAACTCAGTGGGTCAGGCAGCATCTCTGCAGAAAATGGAAATGTACAAAGAATGGTCCTGACCTGAAACATCACCTATCCATATTCTCCAGAGATGTTGCCTGGCCAGCTGAGTTACACCAGCATTGTGTCAATCTTTGGTATCAACCAACATCTGCAGTTCCTTTTTATTATATTTGTACCTCAGATCTATTTGCTGTTCAATAAACTATTAAGCTCAAATCTTATAGATAATTTAACAGGAAGTTATAATAAGGAAAATAAAATAATGTCCATTACATTATAAGAGATTGAGACCAATTGATGAAGTAAGAATTTCTGCTATTATCCATTGTGCTAATGTCAGGAATTCAACCAAACAGATGGACAGCAGGAGAGGAACTTTGCATGTAAGAATCTGTTCAACCTTTGCAAAAGTGAAACGAGGAAATAACTGGGGTTTAAAATAATTGTAAATAACCTCTTGTCATGTGCATTTGAAATTTTATACCTACAAAACTGCTTCCTACAAAGTTAAACGATGTACTGATATTCAATGAAAGAAGCAGATTTCAAAATGTTTTCTCCCAATACACTTCATGGTAAATATAGATTGCTATCCTCTACCACTCTCCCTCTCTCCTCCTCCCCCCCCCCTCAAAGCTGTTCACATCTGTGTAATGCCATATGACATATTCAGTTCATGTTATAGCTGTCAGACATGCCAACGACTATGCAGTCACATGGATACACATAACTGTGTCAAACATGGTTTCAGGGGAGCTTTAAAAGACTTAATGAGTTAATTGTAACAGTGCTTATTTTTAAACAAAGAAAAATAGAAACACAACAACACATGTTCGTGATGCTTTATTTGACGAGAAAAGCAAAGGCATTACATAAAATTATAGAAAATATACCATTATTATTGAGAGAATAGTAACTTTTTAAACTGAATTAATTACATGCCATACTGAATATGCAGCTGAGGATCAAAAGCAATATTCTGGAATCTGCTTACTACGTGTGAAAATAAACCACAATTAAATAAGTTCTTAAGATCAGACCAATGTTTCATAAAATAAAAATAGCTAATTAAAAAATATATATAAATAAGTGTAAAAGAAGAGTACACAAAATATCATAAACCTTCATTGTGAAGTTTGTTTTAGACATTTTTAAAAAACACAAAAACTTTTAAGATGCTGGAACCTGTTCCTCAAGGCCTCAGAAACAGCTGCAAGATCACCGAGACTGCACTGGAAAGCAGAGCTGATTGAGGACCCCCCACTTCAGACATTAATGATTATACTTCAGTGCACACAAATAAAAATGCCTGCCACACCTTGCAAGTCGTCACTGACAAGATCGCGGATTCTGGCAGAAGCAGCTTGAAAGAGGATGCATGTTTAAATAATAAACAAGACTTGACCCCCAAGCTTGAATATGCACATGAAATAAGGAAAACTCACAAATTTGAAGAATGTTCCATTAATGTAACTCTTGAAGCGTATAACCGTGTCACAGTTTCTCAATGTTTTTTCCAAATAAATGCAATCATTAAAATTGGCCACGAAACATAACATTCTTTACATTTATGATCAAAGTCAGCTGTATGGTCAAGAATAAAACATTATCACCCATTTAGCTCTTAGATTGAGAACTTCAAGTCATTTGATGTATGCAATTGACATGCAACATCTTTTGAAACAGCTATAAACAGAGAAACAAGTTGCATTAACTAGCAATGTACTTGGCCACCTACAAGTTTATTCAGATGTTGTTCTGTCCTATTGCAGCAAATTAAGCAATAAAATTGAACCCATTATTAAATATCACTTACAAGTGCAACAAATTTGAGCTTTCATTCACAGAGATCCCTACTTCATGTTCATCCTGCTTCTAACGGCCTTTCAAAAGTAGTTAAGTTTGTTTCGAATGTTACTGACATAAAACATGTAATATGCAACTTATTTGCATAAAGCTACGCGACACCACTCAAGTTCAAGTGCACGAGATAACACAAGTCAGCAATTGCGTACAAGAGTCTCAAACAGTTAGAGAAATGAAACTATTATATCGTTGAATATTTCGCTTAAGGATTTCAGAGCATGGACCCAGAACCCGTTCAAAGCGTGGACGATCCAACTTGACGCACTTCAGCGGTCCACGTGCAACTACAGTTGCTGCTCGCGGCCGATTCAACAGGAGGGCAATTTCACCTACGTACCAACGAGGTGGTTAGAATGAACATGACATCATATTAATGTTCACACATTACACGACGCATTAAGTTATACAAGCTCTTTCAGTTTATGAAGAATACCTTACACAAAGAATAGATTACTTGATTGGTTCAGGACCTTGAAATTAAAAAAAAAACAAATGAGAAATGCGGCACAGTTGCTGCCTCACAGCGTCAGAGACCCAGATTCGATCATGACCTCGGGTGCAGTCTATGTGGAATTTGCATGTTTTCACTGTGACTGTGTGGGTTTCCTCCAGGTGCTCTGGTTTTCTCCCACATACCAAGGCCTGTGGGTTTGTAGGTTAATTGGGCTATGTAAATTGTCCCTAGTGTATAGAACATGGATGAAAAAGTGGGATAACATAGAACTAGTGTGAGCGGGTGATTAACGGTCGGTGTGGACTCGGTGGGCCGGAGAGCCTGTTTCCATGTCCAAATTCCTCATATTTCACTTGGGCAGTTTGCACCCCAGCGGTATGAACATTGACTTCTCTAATTTCAGGTAGTCCCTACTTTCTCCTCCCCTTCCCAGCTCTCCCTCAGCCCACTGGCTCCACCTCTTCCTTTCTTCTTCCCGCCTCCCTCACCATCACATCAGTCTGAAGAAGGGTTTTGACCCGAAACGTTGCCTATTTCCTTCGCTCCATAGATGCTGCCTCACCCGCTGAGATTGTCCAGCATTTTTGTCTACCTTCGATTTTCCAGCATCTGCAGTTCATTTCTTAAACAAACTCCATTTCCAAATTGTTAGATTGGATTCTTGTGACAATTATCACCAAACAAACCTTGCAAGTGTTCTAGGAAGTTATTGAATTTCATACTACGATACTAAGTACAAATAATGGAGACCTATAATTTCTCGATTCAGCCTAACAGACTAGGATTGAATTGACTCTTAGAAACATAGACAACTAGGGAAGGCCATTTAAAGGCTGAGCACGCTCAAATTGAGTTAGAGTGCCTGTCACCGTTACATATTCCTTTACTTAATGTCTCCAGCTGACAAAAAATTCACCCAAGGAATTTGAACTGGGAAGCAGAGGAGAGAAAATTTACCTGGCAATGTTGTAAGGGATATAAAAAGCAATTTATGTTGACCATATAAATAAAAAGGCCAGGCTTACTTCCTCTAATCTGTGCCAAGTCAGTTAGCCTTAATGCAGCTTTAAAAATAGGGAATGTTAGAATAACCTCTGTAAGGAGAGAGGCCAGTGCCATTAGCCAGGGTTAATGCTCCTGATTGTTATTTAGTGCCTCCTGGTGGAATCTGTGGTGATTTAGACATCCAAGATGATCCAAACCTATTTGGGCAGACATCAGTAATCAGTTTATCTGAACAAATCTGTTTTGCTATGAACATCCTTTAAGAATAACTTTGCATAGATTCAAGTGGAAGCTGAATCTCTTTAGTCCAAAAGCATTGGCTGGTTAGTCAGCACATTTTAATGAGTCCTGCGTTTGAACTTAATGGAAACCATGAATTTGAGCGAGGACTTTATGTGCGCATTGCAAATTTTTAGATATTTATTCACAGGGTACATGGAATGCAAAGGATGCATTTCGCATTAAAGCTCCTGGAGCCCATTGGAGTGAAATCAACTGTACTTGCGGACTTTAACCGAGGGATTCAGGGTCTGTACGGAGTTTGCACATTCTCCCTGTGATCATGTGGGCTTTGTCTAGATGCTCTGATGCCCTCCCATATCCCAAAAATGTAGGTTAATTAGCTACTAAATATGGGTGGCATAGCGTCACAGCAGTAGGGTTGCTGCCTTACAGTGCCAGAGACCCGGGGTTGATCCTGACTACGGGTGCTGTCTCTATTCCCCAAGTCTGTATCAGTCCCTGAAACTGGCCAACTTTGTGTTCATAAATGAGATGTAACAAATTCCAATTTCTACCCCAAGCTTCTAATCATTGGAGACACAAGAGTCTGTAGATGCTGGACACTGGGGGAAAAGACAAAAAAAAACTATTGGAGGAACTCAGTGGGTTTAGCAGAATCTGTGAGGGGGGAAGGAATTTTTGACATTTCGATGTGCCAAAATGGCAACAATTCCTTCCCCCCTATAGACACTGCCCGACCTACTAAGTTCCTTCCGCAGTTTGCTTTTTGCTCCAAATCATTAGCATCTAACGATGCAGAAACATTTAATTACAAAGGTACCAATGCACATACTGAGAATTAACCAATGGCAAAGCCAAAATGTGATTACTTTATCATTTTGCATATTTTTCAAGAATGTCAAAAATGGTTTTGTTGTGTTTGTTGTTTAACAGTTTTTGCTTTTGCCTTCATATAAATGTCTAAGAGCTGAAGGTATCAGTTAAAGGAATTCCACACATAGCATTGTGACAATTTACAAAATGTAATTACGTTTTTGTGAATGCTGTTATACACTTGATTGGAGTCGAACTTTTCTGAGCCACAGTCTGTTCGCATATTTACAAATTTTCAAAGCCCACAATAACTTCCACTGGAAATTATACAGGTTATTTCAAGAGGAACAAGCAAACAAATCTGCATTAAATGCCAATGAAAGTATTCAATGTTATTGATTCTCACTTTTTTTAATTCGCTAGAATTTTTTTGTTTTTTTTAAAAAGAGATCTTTTCTAAAGAGATTTTTAAAATTTTCAAAGAGATTTTTTAAATTTTCACAGCCATGTAAAATGCTTTTAAGTGACAAACCTACAGCTAGTAAAATCAATTCATCTTGTGCTCATATCGTTATCCAGTTGATGACCGATTCTGTATTTCTTATAAATAGAGAAATAATATCAAGAGTCATGAGGGAAACGTCAAAATCCTAGTTAATTTATGTGATTTAGTTAAATAATTTAAAATTTTATGTAAACAACTAACCACTTAATTTTCATTTGGAAACAAACCTTAAGTAGACACTTACCAAAATAGTCTGATGGCCCTAGTCTCCCAACCTCCACATATTCTTCATTATCAGATCTGCGCTGTAGCACTGAAGCTGTGCCCTAGTGAATAAAATTGATGAATTGTACATGAAAATTCAAAACACATTTTTTTTTAAACAATCAAGTGATAGGAGCAAACAACCAGAATAGGATTCCGTGCTGGGTCTTTAAATTCATAGTGAATACCATCCATTCACATGATTATCTATTCCAACTTACGGGTACGTTTTCAATAGAAAAATATTAGTAAAATGTTAATATTATCCTGTACCATCCATGGTAAAGCATATTATTCTGGCCTATATCTCAATTTTCACACAAATATCATAAAATATGAATACACGTCAAAATAAATGTCCTTCACAAAATGTTTTATCTATACTATTACTAAACTTCTCATCTTGTCCTCTTCCGGTTTGCGTTTTTTTTTTAAATTTGTGCAAAAACGGTACCCTAAATCACTAGGATTTTTTCACCACCTTACCCACCGTTCTCCTCTACTCCAAGCGCACCAATCAGTTGTTCCGATCAGTGAAATATTAGATAATTTATGAAGGTTTCAAAAATCGTGAGATCAGCAGATTGGTCTTCTCGCCTGTCAGTCACCATGAAGGTAACGCCCCTTCCAGCACCCGCGGGAAAAAAAAACCCCAGAGGCGGGGCTGAGTCCGTGAGCAGCATGCAGAGAATGAGCAATGTACGGGCAGTGAGCAGCGTGCGGGCTGTTTCTGCGCCGACCAGCATGCCGAGCCACGAGCTGTTAAGTTGAACCGGAAGCCTCTGAGTGAAGTCGGAGTGGGACCCGGAGCTGCTGCGTGAGGCCAAAAGCTGAAGGTGCGGGGTAAGCAGAGTGCGAGCTGCGGGGTAAGCTGCGAGTGCGACCCCCCCCCCCCCCCACACCCTCCCCCTCCCCCCCCCCCCCCCCCGTTTAGTTTAGAATCAGAGTCAGTTAAACATATCAAAGAGAATATGAAGGGCTTTACTCGCAGGAATAATAAACATCTACTAACTTTTTCCGTTATAGTTTTGTTAGATATTACATACATTAACTATGACTGTGGCATGGACCGCAATGTCATTTCTGCTGTTTATTGCATTTTTCTCCCTCCGTTCATCTGCTGCGTTCTGCCTTTTTGTCTATATTTGAGCTCACTGGGGTTGTAAAGAATACTGTAAGATCAGTGAGCATCATCATGTTAGGGATTCCCATGCAAAAGTGAAGATCCATAACCTGCTGGCTGCTCTTCTTCAGCGATTTCCTGACAATGCTCCAAGTTGGACCCAGAGTCCAGCAGCTGAATGTGAGCTTGCAGTAATCTCCCCACTGAACCTGTGCCAGGTCAGAACTGGTCATTCAAACAAGTGGAACTGTTGATGGTTCGATTCAGGCAATTCTATTTAAAAAACCCATATAATGTGCTTTCAAATTCAAAAATGTATTCACTTTTTCAATGTTTTTTTTTAAATGTTCTAAATTGTAAAGATATTTTGTTTTTGACAGAACAGTTTACTAAACCGGCAAGCATGCTTGAGCCAGCTATTGAATTTATTTCTGTTTCCTGGGCAGGGCTCATTCCAACACTAATGCTTCCTTGGCACTAAGTCATGCATGGACCACAGACTGCCTTGCCACTTTGCATCAGGTGGATGCAGGAACCATTTTCAAAATGAGCAGTTTGTACACAGGCCTTGCTGTCAAAGAGTTCTGGAACACTTTCCTATTTCCAAATACCCCCACACAAAAACATGTGTTCTTTCCTCATAGTGATTAAACTGTGCATTTCCAGTATTTTAGAGTTATTTTTCATTAGTATTTTTTAAATATATTTTTCCTGCGTACTATTTCAGTTATCACATCTTTTCCAAGAATGCTTATTCCCAACCCCTGCTTCATTCAACCTTATTATAAAGCTGACTCATATTTCACTTCACAGATGCCACAAAGGATTCTTACATACTTTTTTTCTTAAAGACAATGACATGTTTGTGTCCTTTCAGATTTGATTTCAGATTAACAGCATTTGCAGTCGTTTCTTTTTAACTAAATTATTTCTCTTGCCATCACCAGAATATAGAGCACACCATCCCATTCTCTTCAATCTTTCATCTAAGCTTCAAAGTTGCTTTACAACTGTGTTATGAAAATTATTCTGAGTAATAACTGTTGAGTGGAGGAGGCGGTGGCATTAACAATTAATGCCTGCATCATTTGAATATACAAGTATAAAACTCTCTTTTATACTTGGAATAGTGTAGCAGGTTATATGCTGATCTGGAAAGTTTGTGTCCTTGCATATCATGTGAAGTAGCCTTAAATCCCAACTGCTGACAATAATAAACTAATCTAATTTAATCATAAAAATGTCCAAATGGCATTGATTTCTCCCCCCAGAAGTTTCTTCCCACAGAAAGCCACTCTGAAAGGTCAGTTTGATTGTCTACAGAATACCATTTAACAGTGAGTCACATCTAACAGAACAGAATGCCCTTATTTGCCTTCATCTATACCAGCAGAGCAGTTCAGCAATTTATGCAAAAGCATCTGATTGCTTAATACATTACTTACTGTCAAACAAGATAACATGACAATGATAAATGAAGAGCGTTTGTGCATAGAAAGTCATGGAAAAATCGGAAAATATTCACCTACACTGCTTCAGGAAGGGTGCCACTTAAATTGAACAATAAGTTCAATTTAGGGGGGGTGACACGGCGCTGCAGCGGGAGACTTGCTGCCTTACAGTGCCAGAGGTTTGATGCTGACTGCTATCTGTACGGTGCTTGTTCATTTTCTCTGTGACTGTGTATTTTCTTTGGCTGCTCCGGTTTCCTCTCACACTCCGAAGACATACAGGTTTGTAAGTTAGTGGCTTTGGACAGTCTTGTTGTGCGTGGCCCCTTGGGCAAGAGTGACCATAATATGGTTGAGTTCTTCATTAGGATGGAGAGTGACATAGTTAATTCAGAAACAAGGGTTCTGAACTTAAGAAAGGTAACTTTGACGGTATGAGACGTGAATTGGCCAAGATATACTGGCAATTGATTCTTAAAGGATTGACGGTGGATATGCAATGGAAGGCATTTAAAGACTGCATGGATGAACTACAACAAATGTTCATCCCAGTTTGGCAAAAGAATAAATCAGGGAAGGTAGTGGATAACAAGGGAAATCAGGGATAGTATCAAAACAAAAGATGAAGCATACAAATTAGCCAGAAAAAGCAGCCTACCAGAGGACTGGGAGAACTTCACAGTCCAGCAGAGGAGGGCAAAGGGCTTAATTAGGAAAGGGAAAATAGATTATGAAAGAAAACTGGCAGGGAACATAAAAACTGACTGCAAATGTTTTTATAGATATGTGAAGAGAAAAAGATTAGTTAAAACAAATGTAGGTCCCTTGCAGTCAGAAACAGGTGAATTGATCATGGGGAACAAGGACATGGCAGACCAATTAACTAACTACTTTGGTTCTGTCTTCACTAAGGAAGACATAAATAATCTGCCGGAAATAGCAGGAGACCGGGGGTCAAATGAGATGGAGGAACTGAGTGAAATCCAGGTTAGCCGGGAAGCGGTGTAAGGTAAATTGAATGGATTAAAGGCCGATAAATCCCCACGGCCAGATAGGCTGCATCCTAGAGTGCTTAAGGAAGTAGCCCCAGAAATAGTGGATGCATTAGTGATCATTTTTCAAAACTCTTTAGATTCTGGAGTAATTCCTGAGGATTGGAGGGTAGCTAATGTAGTGTAATGGGACCCCAGCTATTTACAATATATATTAATGATTTGGATGAGGGAATTGAATGCAACATCTCCAAGTTTGCGGATGACACGAAGCTGGGGGGCAGTGTTAGCTGTGAGGAGGATTCTAGGAGACTGCAAGGTGACTTGGATAGGCTGGGTGAGTGGGAAAAATGCATGGCAGATGCCGTATAATGTGGATAAATGTGAGGTTATCCACTTTGGCGGCAAAAACAGGAAAGTGATGGCCGATCAGGAAAAGGGGTGATGCAACGAGACCTGGGTGTTATGGTACACCAGTCATTAAAAGTAGGCATGCAGGTGCAGCAGGCAGTGTAGAAAGCGAATGGTATGTTAGCATTCATGCAAAAGGATTTGAGTATAGGAGCAGTAAGGTTCTACTGCAGTTGTACAGGGTCTTGGTGAGACCACACCTGGAGTATTGCGTACAGTTTAGGTCTCCTAATCTGAGAAAATACATTCTTGCCATGGAGGGAGCACAGAGAAGGTTCACCAGACTGATTCCTGGGATGTCAGGACTTTCATATGAAGAAAGACTGGATAGACTCGGCTTGTACTCGCTAGAATTTGGAAGATTGAGGGGGGATCTTATAGAAACTTACAAAATTCTTAAGGGGTTGGACAGGCTAGATGCAGGAAGATTGTTCCCGATGTTGGGGAAGTCCAGAACAAGGGGTCACAGTTTAAGGATAAGGGGGAAATCTTTTAGGACCGAGATGAGAAAAACATTTTTCACACCGAGAGAGTGGTGAATCTCTGGAACTCTCTGCCACAGAAGGTAGTTGACGCCAGTTCATTGGCTATATTTATGAGGGAGTTAGATGTGGCACTTGTGGCTAAAGGGATCAGGGGGTATGGAGAGAAGGCAGGTACAGGATACTGAGTTGGATGATCAGCCATGATCATATTGAATGGCGGTGCAGGCTCGAAAGACCGAATGGCCTACTCCTGCACCTATTTTCTACGTTTCTATGTTTGGCAAAAAATTGTAAATTGACCCTAGTGTAGGATAGTGTTAGTGTAGAGGCTAATCGTTGGTCGGCATGGAATCCGTGGGCTGAATGGCCTGTTTCCGCACTGTCTCAGTAAAGTTTAGTTTTCATGTTTAATGAATTAGAAACATAGAAAATAGGTGCAGGAGGCCATTCGGCCCTTCGAGCCTGCACCGCCATTCAATATGATCATGGCTGATCATCCAACTCAGTATCCTGTACCTGCCTTCTCTCCATACCCCCTGATCCCTTTAGACACAAGGGTCACATCTAACTCCCTCTTAAATATAGCCAATGAACTGGCCTCAACTATCTTCTGTGGCAGAGAGTTCCAGAGATTCACCACTCTTTGTGTGAAAAATGTTTTTCTCATCTCGGTCCTAAAGGATTTCCCCTCTATCCTCAAACTGTGACCCCTTGTCCTGGACTTCCCCAACATCGGGAACAATCTTCCTGCATCTAGCCTGTCCAACCCCTTGGAGGTTGATCTATAGAAGAAGATCCTTCCGATTATAAAAGGAAAAGATAATAAGAAGGGTGATCTGTACAAGGACCCCTTCTCTCTGCGTCAATGATTTTTAAAGTCATAATTTTACATTGATTCGACAGATTTTCAGTCTTCTATAGCAGGCAATTCCAGGTGTAGTGAAAGCAAAACCAGAAATTGATAGATTTCTACAAGTATTTTAAATTACAAAATAATACCATTGCATAATGTATACCAACTGCAACAAGTCAAAATAAGAACGCTTTCCCGATTTAGAGTTTCCAAGCGTGTCCAGCTCTACTCAAATTAAAATTGAGATGTGCATACATAGGGGTTTGGGTTTGAGAATGGATATCGAGGCTAAAACATACTGATATATAACTTATTTGAAGGTACACAAAAATGCTGGGGGAACTCAGCGGGTGAGGCAGCATAAATCAAGTAACTTATTTGAAGTGACCAAAGTATTTTGGTATAGAGCGCTGAAACCGATTTCAACTACTGAAGGCATTTAATATAATGTATGGGAAAGAACTGCAGATGCTGGTTTAAATCAAAGATAGACACAAAATGCTGGAGTAACTGGAGAGAATGAATGGGTGACGTTTCTCCAGCATTTTGTGTCTATCTTAATATAACGTACGCAGGTTAAAAATCCCATTATTTTTCCTGTACCATTGAGCTAATGTTTTGCACTCTAGACAAGTCATATATCTGATAGTTTTCTATCGAAAATGCAGCCATAAGTTAAACCACAACCATAGTAACTTCTGACATAGTCTTGAAGTGAAAATGCTAACTCTATTTCTCTTTTCACGGATGCAGCCTGATCTGCTGAGAGTCTCCAGTTTTTTTCTCTTGTTTTAGAGAATTTCAGTGTTTTATTAAAAATGTCGGTGCTAAATGATATGAGGCGAACCAGGATGGGCAATTTCCAGATCTGTTTTCCTGATCCACACCAACCCTTCTGCCGGGAACATTTTTTGGGGAGCATTACTATTTCACTAAATTGTTGGGACTTGCTGGTAGTGCTGGGATAGACCTAGTTGCTTTTAATTCTCAGCTCAGCCTACCTGAGGAGATGCTGCATTACTCACTCCAATTCTTGGTGCCCCGAGTTGCTCCCACCTTTGAAATTTGAATGAGCAACAGGTAAGCCTGAAAGTGGCAAGTTTGAAGTACTGTCAACTTGTTTTTCAATTGCAAGCTAAAATCAAAACATTCCCTGTGTATCTAGAAGGATCAGTCTTTCAGAATCAGAAAATTATGTTTTCAAAAATTCTGTAAGGTCGCCTCTGAATTTTTCCTAAACTAATTCAATGTGGAGAATGGCAGAATCTTTTGCACTGTTCACTTAACTAAGTTGTTCTGCCAAGTTTTACACCTTATTCGGGCCGATATTGTAGGTTTCTATTCACTGCTATTAAAACAAAGAATCATCTTGCTGACTATATTCTGTGAGAAGACAAAGGGTTACTAAAAACTAACAGCAGCAGTCATCCAGGATAACAAAATAAAATCCACTGTGGGCCCAATCCAGAAATGAAAATGCTTAAATATCACTTTGTCAGTGAGAAGACCCAACTACTTAATATCTTATTACATAGTGAAAGTAAAAATATGGAATATTTTGCAATCAATACTTATTTAGTTTCCAGGTAGATATTTCCCAGTCTGATCGCTAATTACTTTATCATCCGCCTTCCATTAAAAAAAAATTGTGATTAAAAAAAAGTTCTATGAAAGTGCAAATGCTTCCACACCAATTGCTCTATTGAATACGTCGTACCTTCCAATGAGGTCTTAAACAAGCACAGACTTGTATGCGTGCATATATATCTTGCCTTGGGCAGATACTTCTTCACGTTTATTTTTTGACAACTAGCTTCAAAATCAGTGACTGGTTTAAAAGATTATAGGGTCAAAATAATGAATACCATTAAGAATAAAGGTAGAATTCACTCAGCTTGGTTTACAATAACATTTGATTCAGGTGCCAGATTATATTAATTGTTTTCAGAACTTTGGTCTTGGTTTAGCAGTTAACCAAATAAAGTACAATCAGAAGCCACAAACTAAAATCCCCAATTGGGCATGTACTCAACACTGCAGAATATAATGCATGTTATACTGCTTTTTTTTTTTTAACTTATTACAAATATATCTTACAATGAAAACCACAAATGCGGCATTTAATAACTTAAATACATCCTTCTCAACTGCAGACAAGTTTAATTGCCTGGTTTTCAAAGACGGCTAGTGAGAATATTTATTTGGCAGATCTTGGTAGGTCCTACATACCACATTTGGCCAACCAGTCACATTTTTGCATTTCAGTTAACTACAGATCAAATTGTGGAGTGGCTTGCTGCAAAGGAAAAAAAATAATCTTTGAAAGTTTGAGGAGTATTGTAGAGCAATTAAAAAAGGTAAGATATTTTAGTTAATATTTAACTAATGTTGAAAAATAGAGATGGTAGACAAATTAGGAATGTCAAGAATAATAGAAACATTAAAAAAAAAAGAAACAAACCCAGTGGTGTTTCATTTTCTTAATTTAAAACTGCATTTTAAGTGCATTTTTAATACTGTTGCATTAGAACTCCTGACATTTGAGCAAAGGCACAATCAACAAAAGTTTCTATTAACATGTTAATTCACTTTAGTCAGATCTTAGATTACGCATCTATAGCTTAATCCAAGAGTTGATTAATGATACATTATGCAATAAAAATGAACTGCAGATGCTGGTCTATACCAAACATTGACACAAGGTGCTGGAGTAACTCAACGAGTCAGGCAGCACCTGAAATGTCACCTAAACATTTTCTCCAGAGATGCTGCCTGACCCGCTGAGTTATTCCAACACTTTGTGTCTATCTTTATTAATGATACATAATGATTATAAGCTTGCTATAATAGTCAACTATACCAACCTCCTCCTGCTCTTAGCATTTGTGCTGGCAGTTCTCATCTACCCATTTTGATCCGCTCTGCTGCTGTAACCATTGGCATTAGTCCAACTACACCCCTCCTCCCAACCATGTGACACAGGTAGCTGGCTACAGATTAGCTGCTGCTGATACTTAGAAATTCTCTCTTTCAGTTTGTTCTTCATAGAACTACACTTACCCCACATTATAACATATAACAATAACAGCATGGAAACAGGCCATCTCGGCCCTACAAGTCCGTGCCAAACAATTATTTTCTCCTAGTCCCATCTACCTGCACTCAGACCATAACCCTCCATTCCTTTCCCATCCATATACCTATCCACAATCACTACCTCGTGCTTGCTACTAATAACTGCTATCTCCTTACATATTTGCTCTTCCAATTCTCGCTCCCCATTTGGCGGTCTATAATACACCCCTATAAGTGTTGCTACACCTTTCCCACTTCTCAGTTCCACCCAAATAGCCTCCCTAGACGAGCCCTCCAATCTATCTTGCTAAAGCACTGCTGTAATATCTTCCCTGACAAGCAATGCAACACCTCCACCTCTTGCCCCTCCAATTCCATATGCAGTGTCCTTACTATTAGTAGCTTTGTCTGGGTATTTTAGTAGCTTTGTTGATGTAGTGTTTATCTTTCTGAAAATATCACTAATAGTCGAAGGCTTTAGAAAACCACATATTATACCAATTACAGATGCTTAAGATTGTATATTAATGATCTGGATGAGGGAATTGAAGGCAATATCTCCAAGTTTGCGGATGACACTAAGCTGGGGGGCAGTGTTAGTTGTGAGGAGGATGCTAGGAGACTGCAAGGTGACTTGGATAGGCTGGGTGAGTGGGCAAATGTTTGGCAGATGCAGTATAATGTGGATAAATGTGAGGTTATCCATTTTGGTGGCAAAAACGGGAAAGCAGACTATTATCTAAATGGTGGCCGATTGGGAAAGGGGGAGATGCAGCGAGACCTGGGTGTCATGGTACACCAGTCGTTGAAGGTAGGCATGCAGGTGCAGCAGGCAGTAAAGAAAGCGAATGGTATGTTCACTTTCATAGCAAAAGGATTTGAGTATAGGAGCAGGGAGGTTCTACTGCAGTTGTACAGGGTCTTGGTGAGACCACACCTGGAGTATTGCGTACAGTTTTGGTCTCCAAATCTGAGGAAGGACATTATTGCCATAGAGGGAGTGCAGAGAAGGTTCACCAGACTGATTCCTGGGATCAGGACTATCTTATGAAGAAAGACTGGATAGACTTGGTTTATACTCTCTAGAATTTAGGAGATTGAGAGGGGATCTTATAGAAACTTACAAAATTCTTAAGGGGTTGGACAGGCTAGATGCAGGAAGATTGTTCCCGATGTTAGGGAAGTCCAGGACAAGGGGTCATAGCTTAAGGATAAGGGGGGAATCCTTTAAAACCGAGATGGGAAGAACTTTTTTCACACAGAGAGTGGTGAATCTCTGGAACTCTCTGCCACAGAGGGTAGTTGAGGCCAGTTCATTGGCTATATTTAAGAGGGAGTTAGATGTGGCCCTTGTGGCTAAGGGGATCAGAGGGTATGGAGAGAAGGCAGGTACGGGATACTGAGTTGGATGATCAGCCATGATCATATTGAATGGCGGTGCAGGCTCGAAGGGCCGAATGGCCTACTCCTGCACCTAATTTCTATTTCTATGTTTCTATGTAAAGTGCTCAAAGGTCTGTTGTAAAAGATAATAAATGAAAACATCTTTGTTCAAGAATGATTCAAATGATTTTTGGGGAAAGCTTACGCAACCAACTACCCAGAAAATTCCAAACCTATATTTAAAAAATAAATCAGTGAAATTGCGTCAGACGCGAAGAGGTCAAAACTAAAATTTCAACGTTGTGAGCCATCTGTAGCAAACAATAAGCTAGTGATTGAATTCATCTAATCCACTAAAGGCCAAACATTGTTACTTGAAAAGTCACATTGGGTTCCAAAAATATAAGAAAAATTACCCATTTGGAAAGTGGTTAGTATAATTTAACTAAAAGTCAAAATTAAACAAAGAGGAAAATATTGGTATTTCAATTGCTTATTGTATGAAACAGGCCATAAAGGTCAAATCTTGCAGGTTATGTCTCAAAAACTGGCATTTAAAACACAGAGGTGTTTTGATGAAACTTCAAGGAATTTGTCCAACTAACTCAGTCTGAGACTGCAATAAGCGCCTAGTATCTGCAAGGAGTGATCCGATAGCCGTTTATTAACCCTTTCCCAAAACCAATCAGATACCACAGAGAGCATATTCAAGGTATATTACATCTTGACTTTCTAATTCCTTCACCTGAATTATTAAAAAGCCAAGTTAGAACCTCTGATACACTTCATCCTTCCATTCTCCATATGCTTGCTACAGGATCTTCACTGCACCACTCATTTCAGGAACAAAAAAGGTCTGGGACATATTTTCCTCCAAATATATTCGTTGAATGATTATGGCCAATGGGCACAATGGACATGATCTTCATTGTGTGACAACTCTGAGAGAAAGGCAGGAAGCAACATCTACCACTCAAAAAAGACATCTGGAGCCTTCAGATACCACTCCAACATCATCACCCATCTCAGAAAACTTCTCCTGTCAACTGAAAACATATATCCTACTCAAAATTGTCTGCTTTCAGAAATGTATCCTCATCCTGTCTGCTCCTTGATGGCATGGAGTTTGTGATTTTAACCAAGTCGTCTGCAGATCCAATCTCAATGCAGACTGGTGTTCAACAAGACGATGGCAAAGCCCCAACACTTGGCTTCCTTGCCACAATGCAACACTTCAGCTTAACAAATGGGAATTTTTTCAAATTATATCACCTCCATTATATAACCAAGGCCACGCAATCTCAGTCATCGAGCTGCGGTGTACAGACATCACTTGTTTATGTACACAATCAAACGCTGAGCCACAAGTCACTATCGACTCATTCATGAGTTATTTATTAAGCATGAGGGCATGAACCTTTCTCAAAGATTCTTTGAAGATATGTAACTTCTCCACTGAATGGTGGGGAGTACTGGGCCATAATAGTTATCATGATAATCAATTCATTGAATTGAAATCCAAATGGAATGGCATTTAGCGTGTCTTTAGACTTTAGATTTGGAGATGCAGCATGGAAACAGACTTATCGGCCCACCAAGTCCGCACCGACCGCGATCACCCCGTACACCTGCACCATTCTACACACTAGGGGCAATTTACAGAAGTCAATTAATCTACAAATGCACATGTCTTTAGAATGTGGGAGGAAACCAGAGCACCTGAAGAAAACCCACAGTCACAGGGAGAATGTACAAAGTCCGTACAACCAGTACCCATAGTTAGGATCGAACCAGGGACTCTAGTGCTGCCAGCAACTCTACCGGTGTTCCTCTCTGCCTGGTAATGAAAACCTGAAAAGCTTTGTTTAGGAGGCAAATCCAAATGGTGGAAGGAGTACGCCATCTGCTATACCATCCATCCACACAACCCCATCAAGCATCTCCAGCTCCATCTGATCTTGTTTTTGGATCATCTCTCCTCAGAAAACAAATAACTTGAGTGGTAGCAAGTCATTCTCAACTCCAAGGCAATACCCAACAAGTCAACAGTAAAATTATCATGTAGTGGGACAATGACTACAAGAAATTCTGAACCAATTGGCTTCGCTAATTACAAAAATGGCAGAGATCATGGATAAGATAAAACAAGAAAGCTTCTTCATTAAATCCTGATATAGAATCAAGTTAAGCCAACTGTGAGGATGGTCGAAAAATGCATGAAACTGTTTTTCAGGATATGTAGGGAGATATTTTTAAATTACAGTTTGCATATGATATTTTCATTAATACAAACTAGGTAGCAAAGGAATACAGGCAGTTAATTTGTATTTAAGAAGGTTTCATCTTTATCAACGATAAAGATAAAACTTACTGAAAGATTAAAAAAAAAGTATTTTACAGGTTATAAAGTGCAAGGCTTGTTGATACTGAAGCCATATAATAGCAATGGTGCTTATGGTTACAAATATAAAATAATGGTGTTTAAGACAGCATTTTTATTAGTTTATAATCTAGAGCTAGTACAAAGCCTATTGTTACAATAGTTTTTGCATCAGATAAGATGTGAAATAATCTTGATGCACAAGTCAGCTAAATAGAATCATATAAATGTATTACCTTGGTGAATGCATCTTTTTTCCCAGCAACATTATCAACTAAATTAATAATCAATCATGCATTCCTGAGGGGATTTGCCTCAATAGGAATGTATGCTTAAGGTAATGGCACCTTTAATCTATCTGGTCAAATTTTAGTCGCTATTCATTCCAGATAGGTGGAATGTGCCAAGAGGGCCTCACTTGAAGCATATGCATTGTTACATTCTGACAATTTAAAACGGAGTGCTGGTATCTTTCGTTGCACAGAATTAAAGTAGTAAATTAATCATGCAGCCTATACGAGGGCACTTTCAATGGCTCAGTTGTTGCATGTGGCACTCGATGTGGTTCTTAGTTCTGATCAAGAGCATGTGTCCATACCAGAAGCCAACAATCTTACACCCAAAGATCCCACTATAGGATCTTTGCTTACACCCAGGTAAACCCCCAAAACAAAGAGTTAATTGTTAATGAATTACAGGTGGAGTGGGATGTATAATTCAAAAACTATCGATAGGCACTCCCCGACTTACGCAAGGATTACGTTCCATGAATCCATAGAGAAAGTCAAATTTTACGCGTCGGAATCATCATCCCATCTCCTGCCTGAAATAACTCACTGAGAGTAATAACTACAGTGCCCTCCATAATGTTTGGGACAAAGACACATAATTTATTTATTTGCCTCTGTACTCCACAATTTGAGATTTGTAATAGGAAAAAAAACATGTGGTTAAAGTGCACATTGTCAGATTTTATTAAAGGGTATTTTTATATATTTTGGTTTCACCATGTAGAAATTACAGCTGTGTTTATACATAGTCCACCCATTTCAAGGCAACGTAATGTTTGGGACACATGGCTTCACGGGTGTTTGTAATTACTCAGGTGTGTTTAAATGCCTCCCTAACACAGATTTAAGAGTATTTTATCTGTCTTTTCAGGACAGAGTCGTTCCTCCAGTCTCTCCATCACTTTTGGAAACTTTTATTGCTGTTTATCAACATGAGGACCAAAGTTGTGCGAATGAAAGTCAAAGAACCATTATGAGACTGAGAAACAAGAATACAACTGTTAGAGACATCAGCCAAATCTTAGGCTTACTAAAATCAACTGTTTGGAACATCATTAAGAAGAAAGAGAGCACTGGTGAGCTTACGAATCGCAAAGGGACTGGCAGGCCAAGGAAGACCTCCACAGCTGATGACAGAAGAATTCTCTCTATAATAACGAAATATCCCCAAACACCTGTCCGACAGATCAGAAACACTCTTCAGGAGTCAGGTGTGGATTTGTCAATGACCACTGTCCGCAGAAAACGTCATAAACAGAAATACAGAGGCTACACTGCAAGATGCAAACCACTGGTTAGACGCTAAAATAGGATGGCCAAGTTACAGTTTGCCAAGAAGTACTTAAAAGAGCAACCATAGTTCTGGAAAAAGGTCTTGTAGACAAGATGAGACAAAGATGAACTTATGTCAGAGGGATGGCAAGAGCAAAGTATGGAGGAGAGAAGGAACTGCCCAAGATTCGAAGCATACCACCTCATCTGTGAAACACAGTGGTGGGTGTGTAATGGCCTGGGCATGTATGGCTGCTGAAGGTACTGGCTCACTTATCTTCATTGATGATACAATTGCTGATGGTAGTATCATAATGAATTCTGAAATGCAGACACATCCTTCAAACAAATGCCTCAAAACTCATTGTAGGTGGTTCATTCTACAGCAAGATAATGATTCCAAACATACCATAAAGCAACAAAGGAGTTTTACAAAGCTAAAAAATGTTCCATTCTTGAGTGGCCAATCACCCGATCTGAACCTAATTGAGCATGCTTTTTATATGCTGAAGAGAAAACTGAAGGGGACTGGTCCCCAAAACAAGCATAAGTTAAAGATGGCTGCAATAGAGGCCTGGCAGAGCATCACCAGAGAAGACACCAAGCAATTGTTGATGTCCATGAATCGCAGATCTCAAGCAGTCATTGCATGCAAAGGATATGCAACAAAATATTAAACATGACTACTTTAATTTACATTACATTGCTGTTTCCCAAACATTATGGTGCCCTGAAATGGGGGGGGGGGGGGGGGGGGTATGTATAAACACTGCTGTAATTTCTATATAGGGTGATTTCACTAAAGGTCACTGGAGCGTAGATCCGCACCCACATGCCAGTCGGGGTGACCGTGAGGCACAGCTACCTAGATTTACAGGGGAAAAAAAAGATAGCAAGTAAGGTAAATTCAAGAGGGAACTGAAGGTGCCAAACCGACGGAAATGAACAGCCGACATTTGCCGTGGATATTTACAGGTCCAAAATATCGGGAATTATCGCGTTTGCTCGCTGAAATTATCAAAAGTAAGTTAATAATGCCTTACTTTTGATGAAATTCAGCGAGCAAAATTTGGACCTGTAAATATCCACGGCAAATGTCGGCTGTTCATTTCCGTCGGTTTGGCACCTTCAGTTCCCTCTTGAATTTACCTTACTTGCTATCTTTTTTTTTCCCCTGTAAATCTAGGTACCTGTGCCTCACGGTCACCCCGACTGGCACAGTAAATTGCAGCTCACAACCTCGCAGTTTTCTATGTTTTTAACAGGTGGGAAATTGCGTTTTTTCCCATCCACTAACATGTACCGGAACCCTCGAGTGTCCTCCACTTGAGAATTTTGGTCACGTGGGTGCGGATCTACGCTCCAGTGACCTTTAGTGAAATCACCCTATAGTGAAACCGTAATGTATAAAAATGGCCTCTATTAAAATCTGACAAAGTGTACTTTAACCACATGTGATTTTTTTTTTCTATTACAAATCTCAAATTGTGGAGTACAGAGGCAAATAAATAAATGATGTGTCTGTCCCAATCATTATGGAGGGCACTGTATCTCAGCATTGTCCTGGCCTCATGGTCAGGTAAGGTACACAATGCACTACAGCTGCTATGATGTAGTTGGATAGAGAACTGGCTGGCAAACAGGAAGCAAAGAGTAGGAGTAAACGGGTCCCTTTCACAATGGCAGGCAGTGACTAGTGGGGTACCGCAAGGCTCAGTACTGGGACCCCAGCTATTTACAATATATATTAAAGATCTGGATGAGGGAATTGAAGGCAATATCTCCAAGTTTGCGGATGACACTAAGCTGGGGGGCAGTGTTAGGTGTGAGGAGGATGCTAGGAAACTGCAAGGTGACTTGGATAGGCTGGGTGAGTGGGCAAATGTTTGGCAGATGCAGTATAATGTGGATAAATGTGAGGTTATCCATTTTGGTGGCAAAAACGGGAAAGCAGACTATTATCTAAATGGTGGCCGATTGGGAAAGGGGGAGATGCAGCGAGACCTGGGTGTCATGGTACACCAGTCATTGAAGGTAGGCATGCAGGTGCAGCAGGCAGTAAAGAAAGCGAATGGTATGTTGGCTTTCATAGCAAGAGGATTTGAGTATAGGAGCAGGGAGGTTCTACTGCAGTTGTACAGGGTCTTGGTGAGACCACACCTGGAGTATTGCGTGCAGTTTTGGTCTCCAAATCTGAGGAAGGACATTATTGCCATAGAAAGTGCAGAGAAGGTTCACCAGACTGATTCCTGGGATGTCAGGACTGTCTTATGAAGAAAGACTGGATAGACTTGGTTTATACTCTCTAGAATTTAGAAGATTGAGAGGGGATCTTATAGAAACTTACAAAATTCTTAAGGGGTTGGACAGGCTAGATGCAGGAAGATTGTTCCCGATGACGGGGAAGTCCAGGACAAGGGGTCACAGCTTAAGGATAAGGGGGAAATCCTTTAAAACCGAGATGAGGAGAACTTTTTTCACACAGAGAGTGGTGAATCTCTGGATCTCTGCCACAGAGGCTAGTTGAGGCCAGTTCATTGGCTATATTTAAGAGGGAGTTAGATGTGGCCCTTGTGGCCAAGGGGATCAGAGGGTATGGAGAGAAGGCAGGTACGGGATACTGAGTTGGATGATCAGCCATGATCATATTGAATGGCGGTGCAGGCTCGAAGGGCCGAATGGCCTACTCCTGCACCTAATTTCTATGTTTCCATGTTTCTATGATAATTATCACATTCAGGTAAAGGAAAAGTGGTGTCAGAGTTATGTTGAATGATACAACACCAAAAACAAAGTTAAACAATTTTGCAAAATCCAAAATGATTCAGATTGGCAAATTCCCCAATAAAACAAATTGCTGGAACCAGCTTGGGGCCTTTACTAGTTTTGAAGCAAAGCCACCAACACAAGATTCTAACTTTGTTACCCTGCAACAGGTGTGATCTGAACTGCAGAATATTTCCAGTATTTTATTTTACTGTATTAAAAGAATGAAACAATGGCAATTTGCAAGATGGATCACTTAATTAAGAATTCTTTGTAGCCAATAATGAAACAGATTAATTGATACATTTGCACACTGCCTTTACAATAACATCTCAGAGAATCCAGGCACAAATCTGTATACATTTCAAATATTTAAGAAGTTATTTTCATGAATTACGCATTCTTGAATGGAAGCAGTGCACAATGGTTTATATTACTGGATGTATATCAACAGGTTTACATCACAAACCAGAGACTTGGGTTCAAACCCAATTATAGTAATTGAGTATGTTGACTTCTAGGTTACTTAAGGGTTCCGTTCCTGAGAGGTGTCCACAAGCCTATTACTCAGTCTGCGAGAAACATTCATTTTTTTAAAAATCATAAATCATATTGTATCGCACAATAAACATTTGCTGCAATTCTTTTGTTTCATTGACTCATCAGCACAACATTACCCATAAGTAAACCAATAGTATACTGCATCCAATCATTAACTTGAAAAATGAGTTAAAAATATGGGAGAATTTACGTAAAGGATTTTTTTCAAATCTAGTCACCCATAACCCAGGAAGCCCCTGTACTTAAATTATCTGAAATCTGGAAATAAGATAACTAAGAAATTATCAGACTATATTAATAACTTATTTGTACATTAATGCATATGTGCCTCTCTTCAAGATGTTAAGGCTCTGATCAGGACAAAGGAAGCATAAATCAGATTTGGGCACAGGATCAACCAAATCTCTCGGCAAGAAGTGTAGGAGTATAGATTTAAGGTGACAATTAGGAAGCCAAGTTGAGAACATGAAAAGAATGTGGGAGACAAGGTAAAGCAAAAATCTTCTGAGATTCTACAGGTATATTAAGAGTAAAGGGCAGCTGGGGCTAAAATAGGTCCAATTAAAGATCAGCATGGTCTTCTCTGAGCAGAGCCACAAGTGAGGTGGAAGATATTAAATATATTAATATTTTTCATCTGTTTTTACTAAGCCAATGGATCCCATGAAATTGAGGCATAATTGTGATGTATTAGACCATATATGAATTGCGATCATATATGAAGAAGTGGTACTGACTATTTCAGTGATGATCTTACTGAATGATTAGGAACAAGTGACTGTGTCTGCTGCTATATCTTGTGTTCTTAGCAGTAGAAAAGTTCCAAGTGTAATCTGTAAGGGGTGGCAATGCCCCTCTCGGGAATGGCTCACTAGCACCATGATTGTCACAATGTACAGTTAGCTTTAATATATTTAACATTTAATTATCAAATATAGGCATGTTTTTGCTTCAACAGTCGGTTGTACCATCATTTTCAACATGTGCACAAACCCAGGTTGCAATGTCACCTCCTTAATTGTGATTTACACTTTAAAAACAAAATTGGGAAGCTTTCTAAGCATGTTTCAAGGACAATGAGAAGTTCTTTTGTACAAATATGATTTGTAAATTAGATCAGATTTCACGATCAGAGTGGGCTTAAAAACCCAAAAGTGCACAGCGTATTAAAAGGCATTAATCCTTCTTGACAAACAAGTATAAAATTCACATCTGTCTTCATGGCTTAAAATATTTCTTAATTACCCATCCCAAATATTTTAAATCCAAGTTCAGTTTTTCTGCTGCTTTTTTTATACAGGAGTTTGCTACCTGGTGTTCCTAATACACTAATTTTAGCAGGTGGCCCCAATCTGAAAGTTGGCCATTGGATCTTGATATAAATAAAAACCCTACCCTCATTGCATTTTGGCATATTTGTTTCTGGATTGCGACAAGCTGTGTCAGATGCTGACTATGTGAGAATGGTCTCACACAGAAGAAAGGCTTTAGAAAATTATTCCATGCATCATCATAAATATAAATTGGAAAATAGTGATGGAAAGTGTGATAAATAATTTCCACAAAGAACTTAACCAAGGCAGACACATGTTTTATTTAGTCTCACACAACCTTTGAAGCCAGATGCCTCTTGTGGTAATTTAGTTTGCTCTCTAAATCACTGAAAAACAAGTGCAGTGTGTGGTAGGCTTTTTCAAGCTGTAGCCATTATCATGGTATGAGCACCTTTTACGCTCACTTCCAGTCGCACCAGGTTATCGACTATATGTAATGCACATTTATTTGGAGTCGTAAATTTGTGAATCCATTTTACAAAACTTAATTTTAACGTTTATTACCTTCGTATGAAGATTGCCTGTATGCCCATATTCTGTCAAAAGAGTCCCTGACAGGAAAAATGTAGATCTTCAAAGGAATAAGAAGGGTCGACCCAAAATGTTGTGATTCCATAATTCATTGAACAATTTTCCAATTTGCACTTGTTGATGTTGTTGATCTGGATTTTATCATGAAAGAATTTCAGACCATTTATATTCATTTATGATGGTGCATTTTAATTACATTATAGTCCTGAATATGGAAAACCATTCTGTGCTTGGTACCTCTGAAGCAAATGAGACCATCATGAAGTGTGCCACCCTTTCTTGTCATAAGTTACTGGTCACGGATAGAATTGTGCAGCACGGAAACAGGCCAATCAGCCCAACTCATCTACATCAACCAGTGTGTTAATCCCATCACCTGGCACTTAGTCAATATGCCTAAGTGACACAACTGCTCATCTGGACAATTCTTATATTTTGTTAGTGACCCAGTTACAACAGGGTGTCGGGCACCCTCTCTCAGGCAGTGCATTCCAGTACTTACTACTCTCTTGGGAATCAAAAGTCCCCCCTTATAATCCTTCTAAATTTATTCTCCCTTACCCTAAAGCATGACCTCTAGTTTTATCTATTTCCGATATGGGGAAAGGGTTCCTGCAGTCTACCATATCTATACCCCTGATAATATTGTACACTTCAAACATTTCCCCGCTTAACCTCTCCCATTCCAGGGAGAACAGACTTGATGTTTCTAGTCCCTCTTCTGAATCAAACTGCTCCATCCAGGTGAGGTTTCTTTGACTCTCCCAGCACCAACATATTATTCCTTTACCTTTGTGACAAGAACTGCAGCACTTCAACTGAGATCTGATCAAGGTTGACAAACATGGATCTTAAACCCCTCCCTCATTTGTATTCAATGCCCTGACTGAATAAAACCAGAAATCCATATACCTTCCTAAGCAGGTTATCTACCTACCCTGCCATCTTCAAGGATCTGTGGAATTGAACTAGGTCCTTCTATAATCCTTAAGCCCCTACCAACCATGGAGCCTGATCCTCATCAGTGGTCCCAAAATGCATCACCTCACATTTATCTGGATTAAATTCTTTTTTTTTGTTTTTGTTTATTTTATTAGAAGTGAATACAGCACAAAACAGTACAGTGGCACCTAATTTTAGGTGCCAACTATGTAATACCGTAATCCATTCCATGTACAACCTCTAGTTTTATGTTATAAGAAGAAAGTAAGCAGGACAAGAAAAAGAAAACAATAGAAAGGGGAAAAAGTGGAAAAATAGATGGTAGAGAGTAGAAAAACGTGAAGTGTGTATATAAAAAATAAAAAAAGGAAGAGAGAAAGTGGAAAGTAGAAATAGAAGAGAAGGCCCCTTAAAAGAGAATTTTTCAAATCTGTATTCGGAGATGTAGCTCTATCCGCATCATTAACTGAAATCAGCAATCCTTACGGTACCGCTGCATCACATGATTCCAAAAAGTCGATGAAAGTAGACCAACTCCTTAAGAATTGGTCATATTTATCTATTAGTCGGAGTCTCATTTCTTCAAGGCGTGCTATGTCCATCATATTCCTAATCCACATTTTAACAGTTGGTGTGGTTGTATTTTTCCAAAATTTAAGTATCAATTTCTTTCCAATTATTAACCCATAATTAAAAAAAACATTTTGATCTTTATTTAAATTGGTATCTTCTCCTATTATTCCAAACATAATCCATTCAGTTTTGGGTTCTATTCTTGACTTGAAAATCTTTGTAAATATATCAAATATATCACTCCAAAATTTATTCAACTTTGTACATCCAACAAATGAGTGTGTTATATTAGCGTTTTGAAACAAACATTTATCGCATCTGGAAGAGACGTTTGGATAAAATTTATTCAACCTCGTTTTTGAATAATATAGTCTATGTAATAATTTGAATTGAATTAAATTATGTCTTGCATTAATAGAACAGTTATGTGTATTCATCAAATACTTTTCCCATCTATCCTTCGAGATCTTTATCATTAGCTCTTGTTCCCAATCTTCCCTTAATGCTTCTGTTGAGGGTGATTCTCTATTTAATATATTATTATAAAAGTATGATATTAATTTTTGTGAATCAGCCTTAATATTCATTGCTTCTTCTAAAGGATCTAAAAATATAGTTTGAAATCTGTGTATATATTTCTTCATAAAGTCACATACCTGTATATATTTAAAATATTGATTATCCTTCAATTTAAATTTTAATTTTAATTGTTGAAATGATAACAGTTTGCCCACTTCATACATATCCCCTACTTTCCTAATCCCCAGTCTATCCCATTGTTGATATGTGTTGTCGATGAGAGAAGGTTTGAATGCGGGGTTGTTCAATTGTGTGGTTAGTACTGATAAATTATTTAATTTCAAGGATATTTTTATTTGTTTCCAAATTCTTATTATATTGTGAATAATTGGGTTCTTCTTATATATTATACTATTCAATTTTATCGGTGAGAGCAGGATCGTTCCTATATCGTGCGGATAGCACTCCTCTTTCTCCATTCTTATCCACTCCAACTGCTGAGTGGAACTATCCAGCCAGTATATTATGTTCTTAATATGCACTGCCCAGTAGTAATATATAAAGTTAGGTAATGATAAACCCCCAACTTCTTTAGATTTGCACAAATGCTTTCGTTGAATTCTATGTGTTCTGTAGTCCCATATAAAATTAGTGATAGTGGAATCTAATTTTTTGAAAAAATATTTTGGAATATATATTGGGATCGCTTGAAACAAATATATTAATTGTGGTAAGAAAGTCATTTTTATAGCGTTAATTCTACCTATCAATGAGAGTGGAAGCGTTTTCCAAAATTTAATCGTATCATTCAGTTTATTTAATAGTGGTATAAAATTGGCACTAAATAATGATTTGTGTCTTCTCGTAATTTGAATACCCAGGTACTTGAATTTTTCTGTTGCAAATCTGGATTAAATTCTATTGGTTATTTTTCAGTCCACTTCACAAAAACAGATGGATATCTTTCTACAGTTTAAGACTATCTTTGACACTATCAACAACTCCGCCTATCTTTGTGTCATCTGTGAACATATTGTTTACTCTGAGCTTTATGCGAACAAGGAATATCATTGTACCCTGGTGCATAGGACAAAGCAAAAACTAGTCTGAGGCACTAAACATTTTGTGGGAAATATTTGCATTACCTGCAAGTGCAAATCTACATATATTGAGGAATAAAGGGATCTTGGATTACCAGTATGCCAATCATTAAAATCATACCACAGGGATGCCCTGGTCACAGGAAATCAGCTACAATCGGCAGCCGATTTAATTCACAATCAGGTGAATCGATTTAATTCACATCAGATTCCCGTAAAATACATTTCATGCTTTGACACATGAAACAATTACCTAATTGAACTGAACAAAAGTTCTGCACACAGTTTTGACTGCCAATTTTTTGGAAGTTGCAGATGTACAGAAAATGATACCAAAATTGGGAAGATCCTACATATCAGGAAAGGATAAACAGATTGGGCTTATTTCCATCTGAGAAAAGGCAGCCAACAGGTTACCTATTAGAGGTTTATAAATTTATCAAGTCTTTTGACAAGAGACATACAGTGTGTTTCCAATTATGGGGAAGACCATAACCAGGTCATACTTAAAAGATAGTCATAATGAAATGAAATACATAGAAACATAGAAATTAGGTGCAGGAGTAGGCCATTCGGCCCTTCGAGCCTGCACCACCATTCAATATGATCATGGCTGATCATCCAACTCAGTATCCCGTACCTGCCTTCTCTCCATACCCTCTGATCCCCTTAGCCACAAGGGCCACATCTAACTCCCTCTTAAATATAGCCAATGAACTGGCCTCGACTACCCTCTGCGGCAGAGAGTTCCAGAGATTCACCACTCTCTGTGTGAAAAAAGTTCTTCTGATCTCGGTTTTAAAGGATTTCCCCCTTATCCTTAAGCTGTGACCCCTTGTCCTGGACTTCCCCAACATCGGGAACAATCTTCCTGCATCTAGCCTGTCCAACCCCTTAAGAATTTTGTAAAGTTTCTATAAGATCCCCTCTCAATCTCCTAAATTCTAGAGAGTATAAACCAAGTCTATCCAGTCTTTCTTCATAAGACAGTCCTGACATCCCAGGAATCAGTCTGGTGAACTTTCTCTGCACTTCCTCTATGGCAATAATGTCCTTCCTCAGATTTGGAGACCAAAACTGTACACAATACTCCAGGTGTGGTCTCACCAAGACCCTGTACAACTGCAGTAGAACCTCCCTGCTCCTATACTCAAATCCTTTTGCTATGAAACCTAACATACCATTCGCTTTCTTCACTGCCTGCTGCACCTGCATGCCTACTTTCAATGACTGGTGTACCACGACACCCAGGTCTCGCTGCATCTCCCCTTTTCCTAGTCGGCCACCATTTAGATAATAGTCTGCTTCCCTGTTTTTGCCACCAAATGATATATTTAGAGAATGATGATAATAAGAATGCACTTCCATATAGAGTAAATAAAGTGTTTAAGGGGAGGCTGCCCAAGACTGTGTAGAAAAATTATAAAATAATTAGCTACGGAAAGAAGGTAGGAGGTTCAAGTGGAGCAGAGCAGAAGTGGTCCACTTCTAGACTGCATACATTGTAAAAAAAAAATATATCGAAGGACGCAGTATGCTTCCTGGGGTACTATATATTTATCTAGATACACTGAGCTGGCTTATACTGTGACATTCCTGACAGTTGTTTCCCATCAAGAGCATTTTAAATATAGAACTTCAGCTTTAAATTCATAAATTCTTCCTCAGCAATAGAGCAAATCTACTGCCAAAATACTGGTTGTGTCTCCTTGCTGAATTACTGGTCAATCATGCAAAACGAGAGAGTTACAACACAGATGGAAAGAAAATCAAAAAGAATTGAAGTGGCATTCCAAACTAAAAAAACTCAATGTACGACTGGCTGGAATCCTCAAACTGCACATCCACAATCAATAATACACACACTACAGTCCTTGTCAGTGTGCTACAACTTGCTTTAAAACACATGAATTTGTCTTTCCCAGCTACTTTGTTGTACACTCTCAGTCAATTTTGACCATTTGGTCACCGCATTAAAGCAGCCTTAAAAATGGCCAGATTGGCATTAAAATTCAGATATATGCAACAAAATCTGAAGACACTTCCTATTGTTTTTTTGTCTAAAAATTATTAACATTGGACTGAAAAAGAACTTAAGATCTTTATCTTTAAGCAGTAGCATCAATGAATCACATCTGCAAACCAGAGACTTGCCAATCTCTAAAATCTCTACAAAATATCAAACCCAATAAGCATTAAAAAATGTGCATATGTTGAGTATTGGATACGCTATATAATGGTCTAATCCACAATTCAGCTGCACAAAGCATTACATCTGTCATGCGAACTTATTTGCCATAACATCTTTGTATATGGTAATGATCATCAAATGGTGACGACAGCTCTTCAGTCAGATTTCAAAAATTTCATACGTGATAACTCCAGAGTTTTGGAACAGGATAGATGCATTCCACATCTGCTTGGCTTGGGAAGGTTTGAATTCATGTTGATACACTGTGAATGAATTCAAAACAGTGGGAAACAAGCATTTCAAAACCTCCAAGATTTTAATAGTTGACTCCATTAGCGTCAGTAATTTAACTCTTGGCAGACGCATTTTATTGCTCCAATGATGTAACTGTTACTTTAACTAAGGAAAGAAAAACTTGGAGGTAAAAGTATCTTCATTCATTAGCCTGCATGATATTCTTAAATGATGAAAATGAAAGTCTGCGTTCCTTGACTTACATAATGTAGCAACAGTCTTCAAGCTGCAGTATTCAAAAAACTAACAAAGATCCCTTTTATCAATAAAATGGCAAGAAAAGATCAAATAAGAAGGGCAGACTAGCAAAAGTTTCCCTTGCAAGCAAAGGGCGTTTTAAAATGATAAAACACAGCTCAGTATGATTTTTTAACTTCAGTAATAAATCTTATATTTAAACTTGTAGGCTTTTTTCACTTTAGCTTAACAAATTAAACATTTTGGTACTGCTACAACAGCAAGTAAAATAAACCCCCAAATCATGTCTTGGCTTCGTGTAATTCACAACACCAAGTTTGGATTAATCATATTGTGCAGCAGCCAGAACCGACCACACCTATAACTCAGTGACAACGTGTCACCTCCATATCAGAGAGATTTTGTATCAAGACTTGCTCAAGAGATTTTAAGTATGTAGTTGGTACTTCAGTGCAGTATCATCGGAGCACTG
Source organism: Leucoraja erinaceus (assembly GCF_028641065.1). Taxonomy (NCBI): domain Eukaryota; kingdom Metazoa; phylum Chordata; class Chondrichthyes; order Rajiformes; family Rajidae; genus Leucoraja; species Leucoraja erinaceus. The sequence continues at coordinate 22,364,815 of NC_073396.1, forward strand.
CAGTTTTGGATATTCAATTTTAATGATGAGACATTAAACTTTAGTCCTATCCACCCTCTTAGGTGGATTTAAAAGTTCTGAGGTCCTTTTCAAAGAGAACCAAGAGATTCCCCAGACAATATTTAGTTGACAAATCAACATTAGAGTTAACTTAGAGACACAAGAATAAGTTGGTCGTTTGCATCGCTACTACTCATAACCCCAAATTCTCAGTGTCAAAGCTAGCTACATGCAGCTGGCTATGTTGGGAATGCTATATATAACTCCTAAAACATATATCCATTCTGAACCCGGAGATGAGAAAAGATTGCCAGGAGGACAGAGGATGCAAGGCTGTGCTTAAAATCCTCCCTGAAGAAATGCAACACCTACTGAACTCCTTTGAATCTCTAGCTCTCATCTGCTCAAAGTGAAGGAGGAGTATTACAAGGGTTACTTTTGGAATCTCTGGCCCATGATCACTCAAAGTGAAGCTGAGGTTTTATGATAGTGTTGAGAAACTTAAAGCCACGAGTCAGAAGCTTGCATAAGCAGCAATGGGAACAGGCCATCTCACAAACTGCCCACCCAAAGTTGGGAGCCATTGAGGGTTTTCAGTTTCAGAAACAAAGATAAAAGATTCACCAGAAATCTCAGGGCATTGTATCCATAGGTTGTGCCATATATTGGAGAGGGAGTCAGGTCCTAGGCATTTTCTGAACATTTGCAAGACAAGCATAGGAAGCTGTTGAAACATTTATCCACAGTACATTTATCAAGCCTTACTTTTACCACAAATTAGAGAACAACTTGGACAACTGATTCTGGAATTGGTGATGAGCACAGCATTTGTTCCTGAATAGTGGTATGCACTAACTACTAGCATGCCTCTCCAATCAAAATCACAACGCACTGGCAACTTAAATGCCTTTACATGCCTCTGGAACCGACCGAGGTTGCCAACATCCATCAGGATCTCTTCAGAATCATTGCCCCTGAGCACATTTAAAAAGTTTGGCAAAGCAGTTCCTTTATTTACATACTTCAAAGAGAAGCAATGAACATTGTGGCTATACCATATTAATCTTGGACCACTGCGATTATTCTACTTTTTGGCATCCCTTCTAAGTGTTTTTTTAGGTTTCCTGTACCTGTAACACTGGTCAGAAAAGACATTTAGATGTCATGCTGGTAAATCAAGATAATATTCCATTATATGTGGTTAGGCAACTACATTCCACACAGATTTCATTTAATTTTATTACAGGCACCATTGTGGAGCCATGCAAAGAATAACCGAATGTTACAGCATAAGAAAAGGTTATTTGACACAACAAATCTACAGCAGTATTTTCTCTACAAACAAGAATTAGTTAGATCACAGAACTCAAAGCTGACACCTCTGTATAAGCAAAAATACTGCAGTGGCTGGAAATCTAAAATGGAGAAAATGCTGTGAATACTCAGCCAGTCAGAGAGTATCTATGGAGATGGTCTGACTTGCTAGGTATTTCAAGCACTTTGATTTCATTTCTATATTCCTGTTCTTCCAATTACCATACCTGCAGAAGTTACTAAATAATGAATAAAAACATTTGTAACAATGCAGAAACCATCAAAACCTTATCAGTAATATTTCTTTTTACTGGATTTGATTAAATTTCTAGAGTTCATTGGCTGGATGGTTATGTAAGCTAGATCATTGGATGTTTAAAAGGAGGTATTTTAATTTTGTGAAGTCCAGGGAAACGAGAGTTGAGAGGAACTGACCCGGAGAGGAAGCTGGGGTGGATCAGCCACAATCACTTAGAATAGCAGGGCAGGCTTGAGCAATCAGGTGGCCTATTCCTGCTCCTATTTTCTTGTTTATAAGTTATTTCCATTTTCTTCTCACTTCCACCAAAGTTTAATTAGCTTTCCATTTTAAGTAGTTATCCAATTCTTAATCCTCAATCTGAAGCATTGTGTAGTTTCAGTACCATTGCAGTTGCAAATACTCTCCTTTCATCTCCATGGAATGTTTTTGTAGTGAGTTTACTTCAGAGATTATCTTAAATTTGTGCCATTTTATTTATCGCCGTGGGTTAAAAATAATTATTTGCCTCATAACGTCATAATCTGTAAAATTTCCATAGGATCACTCTTCGCCTTCTAAATTCTAATTAACTAACCATTGTGCGGAAGTACTTCGAAATTAGCCTCCAAATGATAATAGTTATAGAAGAATAGGAAGAATTCACATGGAAATAAACCGGAATCGGAAGTATCGGAAATACATTTTCAAGTATCAGGAATAAAATGTGCTCCCCATTATATCATTTCAGTAAGCAAATAGCACAAATACAAAAAGTTTTATGAAAATAGCCTACTGCATTTCCTTGACAACAGAGTTTATTCTAATGATAACAGAGTTCTAGTTGAGAAATTTAAAAAAAGTTTTAAACTTAAGTTTCTAGAAAAGCATCAAGTGCAGCTCTCCTTATAATATTACCTCTGTGATAATGAAGAAGTCATCGCCTGGTTCACCCTGGACCACAATTTTCTCCCCATCTTCAAACTGGACAGGCTCTAGAGCATCAGCTACTGTCAAACGCTCCCATTTATCCAATGATTCTATAAAATGTAGAATAAAACACTGCATTTCATATGGATTATCAGTTAAAGTATCTTGAGTAACTGGCTTGAATTTTGTAATAATGACAGCAAAGCTACCAAAAATTTCCAGCAAATTAGGCAACATATGTGGCGAAAGGATAAATATTGCACTCTCCTGCTGCTAAATTATCACTTTGAAACAAGATCATGACTGATCTATCTCAAAACCATGTTCTTCCTCTATTCCCCATAATCTAAGATTCCTTTAATTTCCAAAACGTTATCACTTTCTGCTTTGAATGCAATTGAGTGAAATCCCGCAACCTTCACAGGGTAGAAAATTCCAAAGATTCACCAACATTAGAGTGAAAATATTTCTCCTAATTTGAGTCGCAAATAGCCTACCTCTTATGTTAAGACCGTGACCCCTGGCTCTCGATGACTCAATCAGGGGAAACAGCCTCCCAATGTCTACCCCATCTAGCCCTCGGCAAATTTTGTAATGTTTCAACTAAGCCAATTGTTATTGTTCTACTCTACAGAGAATAGAGGTTTTGTTTATTCAATTTCTCAAACATCAAACCTAACATCCCAAGAATCATGCAGGCAAACCGTTACTCCACTTTTTCCCCAGCAGCTACATGTATATTTTTTACAAAAGGAAACCAAAATTGTACAAGATACACTGGGTGTAGTTTTACCAAGGTCTCGCATAATTGTACCTGAACATCTTTACTGAAACCCTCTTTCAGTAAAGACCAACTTGTCACTTTACCAAATTTCTAGAAATACTGAGGTCAGATACCATCTGCCTTCCTAACTGTCAGCTTCAGTAACATTTAACTTTCAACAACATATGTACAATGCTGTCGAAATGAGTAGAAAGAATCTGCAGATGCTGATTTACACTGAAGATAGCAAAACGCTGGAGAAACTCAACTGGTCAGGCAGTATCTCTGGAGATAGGTGACGTTTCGGGTCAAGACCCTTCCTCGGACAGTCTGAAGAAGGGTCTCGACCCAAAACATCACCTATTCCTTTTCTCCAGAGATCTTGACTGCCCCGCTGAGGTACTCCAGCATATACAAGGCTGTCCATGTCCTTATAAGTATCAACATTTCCTAACTTCTCACCATTTATAGAAATAGCACTTCGTATTTTTTTTCTGACAGTATATAAAGTCACACTTTTTTATACTGTACTCAATCAGCTACATTTTTACTCAAAACACTAAGTTTATCTATATCTCCATGAACGTTCCTTACATTCTTATCGCCATTCATATTCCCACAAGGTTTAGTAATGAACAAATTTGAAAGTGTTACATAGATTTCCAGTAATTTCTGTTTTTATTTCAAATTTCCAGCAATTGCATTTTTTCAACATTTCAATAACAGCAATACTGACACTGTTGTCATTATTCTCTGTAAATGATTACAACTTCAGGATTTGTAGTTGTAATTTAACAATGAAATGCCAATGTTACTACAGGTGCACAACCTTTTATCCGAAATTCCAAATAACAAAAAGCTCCGAATAGCGGACATTTTTTCGGTCCTTGAAGAAAGGTCCTTGAAGACGTTCACCGAGGGCGGCCCGCAGAGGTGACAGCGGAACCTCCGATCGGTCCTCGAAGAAAGGGGAACTAAATCCCCATTCATAAAAGAGAAGGTGAGGGTATATTGCGCGGGAGGGTTAATAATTGACAATCTGCTGCTGCCTGCCCGCCGAGTTAAAAAGTTCCCACGGTAGGCTCACGATACACAGCGTATCGTGAGTCTTGCGTGGGAACTTTTTAACTCAGCGGGCAGGCAGCAGCAGATTGTCGCTCCCTTCAGTTTCACCCCACCTACACCCTTCTGCTTCCCGGCCATGTGTGTGACCCCTTCCCTCCCCTCTCCAGCTCCCCGCCCATTACACCGGCGCGGGGGCTTTACACTGTCTTCACGTCGGCGATGCCAGCAGGTCAGTGCCAGTCACCGGAGACGTCAGGACCAACGGGACACCGACCCCCAGGCCCACTGCAAGCACGGAGATCCCAGAGACCCACAACCAGCAGCAGCCCAGCCCCGTTCCAACTCCAGAGGAACACGCTCCCCGTAGGGACAGAAGTTGATGGTGTGCAAGGTACGTCTTGTTCTTGGGGTTGCGGATGAGGGGGCGCAGCTTGGGCTGTGACGTCTCCGGCCACCCCCCTGTACAGGAGCTGAGACTGGGAACTGTACTGCCCTTGCAGGTGAGCAGGAGAGTGGGGTTGTTTGCAGTTGCAGAGGGAGGGGGCAAGGGCGGTACAGTTCCCAGTCTCGGCTCCTGTCCAGGGGGGTGACCGGAGACGTCAGGACCAACGGGACACCGACTGCAAGCACGGAGATCCCAGAGACTCACAGCCAGCAGCAACTCTAGCCCAGCCCCGTTCCAACTCCAGAGGAACCCGGGTTGCCGATGAGGGGGTGCAGCTCGGGCTGTGGGCGAACTGCCACTTGTCGCTGTAGCGGCCCATCGGGGAGTGGGTTCCTGTTGGTCCCGACGTCTCCGGCCACCCCCCTGGACAGGAGCTGAGACTGGGAACTGTACCGCCCTTGCCCCCTCCCTCTGCAACTGCAAACAACCCCACTCTCCTGCTCACCTGCAAGGGCGGTACAGTTCCCAGTCTCAGCTCCTGTACAGGGGGGTGGCCGGAGACGTCAGGACCACCAGAAGCCACTCCCCGATGGGCCGCTACGGCGACAAATGGCAGTTCACCCACAGCCCGAGCTGCGCCCCCTCATCGGGACACCGACCCCCAGGCCCAATGCAAGCACGGAGATCCCAGATCAGCAACTCCAGCCCAGCCCCGCTCCAACTCCAGAGGAACACGCTACCCGTAGGGGCAGAAGCTGATGGTGTGCACGGTACGTCTTGTTCTTGGGGTGGCGCAGCTCGGGCTGTGGGCGAACTGCCACTTCGCCGTAGCGGCCCATCGGGGAGCGGATTCCTCTGGAGTTGGAGGGGGAGGGGGGTATTGTGCTGTTTGATCGCCCCCTGCTATCCCAGGGACAGGGAGATACAGCGGCTTTTGAAAATGGTGGGCAATCACTTCCAAAGTTCTGCCCACGCAGTCAGTACACCTCTCCTACACTTGTCTCCTGCACTAAGATCATCTCGCAGAGAATGATCCCAGCCTAACCTTCCCTATTCTCTCCTATTCTGCAAGAAAAAACTACATTGAAGACTCAAACTCGCGATCAAGTAACTGCCGGGATCGAGGCGCAAACTCGCGACCTTGCGGATATGAGCCGAGCACTCTACCACTGAGCCAGCCATTAAAATCTACGCTAAAAATCTTCCATTCCGCAAGCCGAAAAATTCCGAATTACGAAAAGTGTCTGGTCCCAAGGCTTTCGGATAAAAGGTTGTGTACCTGTATTGGCAATTTAGCATGCCTTTACAGATAGCTGTTTGTACTCTTCTCCACTGAAATCAAGGGAAGCCATTTGAATTGATATGAATTTTAGTCACATACTATTTAATATATTTATATTGAGAGGTATAAATTCCCAAGTAAAAACTTGAGGGGATGTGCAGACTGAACTAATCAGCAAAATGTTAAATATCTCCAATAACAATTACTGTTGAATATAAATACAATATAAATACTAGCTAAATACAAGGCAGATGGTTAGGAATTGAATTCCACTACATTTTTCTTGCTGCTGTGGACTGAAAATGTAACCTCCCACTCTTTTATCCCCCACCACCCCAGGAATGAGTTTACTCCCTGCTTCTATTTCTTCATTAGGGCCACACAAGATGAACAAGCACCTTTGGAGTTTTACGGGGAAACTTGAAACATATTGTCCTGGGAAAGATCACCGTAGGTCAAAGGCACGGCAACCAGGTTTTCCTAATGCAGTGCCTGTCAGCCTACAGTCACCCTCATTCACACAGTGCCTAACACAATCCCCCCCCAAATCACCCTACTCCCTGATCTGTTGAACTGAGACACTTCTCACCCTTCCAATTACCAACTATCCAAAATACGAGTCTTCTGACCCATCAACCCTCCCATCCTCACCAATATCTCAAACAACCAGTCATCCAATCCCCCATGTCGTCATCCAAACTATCATTAGCCGTCCTGCCACCAGCAATCAAAGCATTTTCCGATTCTCAGTCAGCTTTCCTTGAGTCTGGGACACAACCTGAGTTTGCAGCACAGGAGTACCAAAGGCTACACATCCAAATTATGTGTGCTAACATTTCTAAGCAGTAACAGTAATTCTGCGTTAAAGTGCCTAAAGGGCAGGGTCCCAACCTGGAATGTCGCCTGTCCATTCCCTCCCTTGATGCTGCCTCACCCAGAGTTCCTCCAGCACTTTGTGTTTTGCTCACAATTCCAGCATCTGCAGTTCCTTGTGTAACTAATTTATTTTGTCTCACGAAGAATTATTTCAAACAACCTCATTCAATTTCAAATATTACAAAGGACTGTCATGGGAAAAGAGAAGATTTATTTAGAAAGTTCAACTTTTAAGAAATTGATTCCTCAAAAACTTGGGGTTATCAAAGTCATATTCAATATTTAAACAATATAGATATTGTATAATTTATTGAATTGAAACAATTTTTGCCTTTATAAACTTCCTAATATTAAAAAAATTACTCCAGGCATCTGAGATCACCATGAAAGATATAAATGCAAACATTTGAACAATTAATTTTTTTTAATTCAGAACTTTGGTAAGAAGGTTAGTCTAATAAATTACAAAATTGATTAATTAGAAAAAAATAATTTCAATTAACTTGAATAAGTATATTTATTAACTGGCTATTTCTGAGATTCTCTTGATCTGTGATCTTGGTATTCAAAGCATCCATGTTACATGGCATACAGTGTCTCTTTCCCCTTTGATTTTTTGTTCTGCTCACAAAGAAATTAAAACTTTCCCTTGTAATTACTGAAGGATAGCATGACTAAATATCATACCTTTTAAAGAAAAATAAAACACAATGCCAAAAATCAGATGATTTTTTAAGTAATCCTGACAAGAGTACAAAGACATTAACAAGAAGCAACTCAATCCATGCAACTCCATTGTGTTAGTATGCTTAGCCCATGTAGAACTACATAAATTTACACCATCATCCAGAGATATAAATTTGCACATAATTAGACTATGACTAAACATTTCAGATGATGTCATGGATTAATATATACATTACCCTATTTTCAAGCCAGCCACATGTAAAACTACTGTAAGTATATTATTTGCATTAAAAAACTGGAGTCAGATTAGATACATTAGCAGAGGCACAAAATTCCACTCATGGTGCTCAGTGTGGTAAAAGTACCAAAATGTCAACAATTCCACATTCTTTGTGTGTTGTGCTGCAGGGCTACTCAAGGTCAGCCACAGGATAATGTTTTTTGGACTGAGCAAAATGCTTCAGTATGAAGCCTGCTCTTCAGACAAGCTATATGTGTGGCGGCGACTAACATTAAACAGTTGTCAACTGACCCAAAATGGAGACCTTGCTCAAGAATTCTTCATACATCTTGCGCTTCCTCAGTGTACTACCCTGTTTAAAATGAAAACGTACAAAGTTAATAGAGGCATTTATTTCAGAAGTTACTAAATCTCATTTTCTGTTGAGTGGCTAAAACCAACCTGCCTACTATGTATATGTAATACATAAGCTTTGGAAAATAACTTTGCAAAAAGGGAATTCATATCATTCATATTCATATCAACACCCTTTCCCAAAGATGACAAAAATACAAAAATATCTGCATAAATCTGCCTCCAATATATTTACAAATTTCGTATAAAAAGTTCATACCAGAAAATAAACACAATAGCTGCAGCAAGATATTTAAAGTACACTCTCATGTATATAAATAAAACTGTTTTGCTGGGCAAAGTATCTGTATACTTTGTGCATACTTAATAATGTTAAAAGAAAATAATTAAATTCATGAGGAGTGTTCAGGGCACTAGGTCATGTTTCATCTGGAAAAAGGATCAAAATTAGAGAATGAAAACTCCCCTCCTACATCACTCGCAAAAGTCTTACACAATAAAATTGAACTTTAAGTTATTCAGTCATTCTAAACATCCCCTAATTATAGGGACGCTATATAAATTATCAGCATGACTACCATTTTCCTACTTTCAAAGGAAAAAAGGAATCACTAATTGTAATCTGCAAAACACCTGGTATCCTGTGAGATAAAAACAAAATTTGACTTAATACTCACCAAAAGCCAGAAGCCTTGCTAACCTTTAATTGTATATTCAAACAATAACATTCATTCAAAAAGGTCAGCAAATTATACAAAAAAATGAATGATTGTACAAGCTGCACATTCTAAGCCACATTAATATACTTATTTAAAAATGGTATGCCATCCATTGCTATTTTAAGCCTAAAAGGGATAAAGCACCATCACAAATAGTCACAACACTAACATTTTAAGTGTTATGAGACTTGACAGCTTCCACTCATCTTTTGAACCTGAATACCCTCGAGTTATTCTGCACAGCTTTGTGCATATACATGGTTATTATTGAGGTTTCAGAACTGTTTTCTGCCCAAGGAACAGACAAAAGGACAGACAGTACAAAAACATATCAAGAGACAATTCTGATCCAAAATCATAACAAACTGGTGGACTAAAAAATGCTTATGACTTTTTTAAACCTAAATGTGATATTTTTGATAAATTATTTAGGGGGAAAAAACTACAGAATAACAAAACACTGCCCTGGTTAATGGAAAAGCACATTTGAAGTTAATTGCATTATCTTAGTTATATTATTTGATACCTTTAGTTTTACAAAAAGATAAAAATTATTACTTCTTACAATGGCTACATTTGCAACTTCATTTACAGCATTTATTTCATGTTTTATTATATACTTTATCTGGAGCACATATTAAATAGGCTAAATAGCGAGTAGCAACCCTTACCAAAGGTCCATGCCTCAAAAAGATAGCAAAAAAAGGCCCAGAGATATTGTTTACACCAATTTTTTTTCTCTGAAGACAAATCACAACTGACATTGGAGATCAAACATGCAACGAATTCCATGTCAACGTTACCACCATTTTCTTCCTCAATGCCACAACTGTGCATATTTCATGACTGTGACACAAACTTCTTCTTGCTGGGTTGTAATAAATGAAGCCATCCACTCAATTGTAACTACAACATCTATCCTTTTTCCATTGTTACACAAAAAAGCTTGATTTTTTGTGTATCCTTTTTCCATTGATTGCTTCTTTGAATCCAGCTACCATGTCAGGTTGAACCAGACCACTCACAATATTGGTAAAAAAAAATAAAACTGCATTTGGAATCCGAAACGAAAACAGAAATGCTGGAGGAACTCAGTCAGTTACGCAGCATCTGCTGAAAGACAAACCAGTTAGCGTTGCATATTGAATACCCTTCATTACAATTGAGAAAGGGGAGAGGCAAGTTTGTCCAGTTAATGCAGGATTACCACATTTGTAGCCACAGCATTCATGGCTGTTGAGTTGGGGGTTTTTTTTCAGTTATTGGTGGCCTCCAGGAGGTTGATGGTGAGAACCCAGTCATGGGAAAGCCATTGCATTTCAAAATGGTTGATTAAACCCTCTCTTTTTGGAGATGTCACTCCAAGGCAAATTGTAATGAAGTATAACTCTGCAGCTGCTAATTTTTCAGTACTTCATGCATTCCCTGTTTTAAGCTGCCAGATCAGTTCTCAGTTCACCATCCCCCAAAGCTCTAAATTTGATACCCTTGTCTTTAATTCCAGGCATAGCTTTATCCAATATGTGAATTGCTATAACCCTGTCCATTCTTCCCCTGATAGTCCCCACCACCAACATTATCTCTTGATTCTGACATTATGTGCATACCTTCCTTTCTTTACTCAAACACTGATAGTAGAGCCTTAGGCGACTTGGGCCTAATATCACCAATTCCTTTATTAAAGTAGCTCAGAGAGATTGGGCAATTTAAAAAGCACATCAAAAACTTTATTTCTCAAGCCTGTTTTAATTATATTCTTTCCCTTACTTTCTTCTTTCCCGACATCTTGTCAGCATTCCATTGAGTGAATACCTAGGCGACATTTCACAGAATACACCCAAACTCTGAAACACATTCCTGGGGTTGAGAGAACCCCCCCCACCACCACCCCTCTGCCCAATCAGGAGAGTAAAGTTAAGAAATTATCCCTGGAATGTTGCTGTTTACATTTCCATGAAAACTATCAAATACAGTAGTCTTATTTGTAACTATTTTGCTCCATTCATTTTTTTTGCCCCACAATGGAAAGAGTGAGCAAACTATTCCAGTGCTTCTTTCAATGATGTCAATTCAATCGGTTACTTTAAATATTAACACATAAATCATCGGGTTGGACAGTGGCACAGGGGTATAGTTGCTGCCTTACCAGCGCCAGAGACTCTTGTTCAATCCTGACTGCGGATGCTGTTTGTACGGAGTAGGTACATTCTCCCTGTGACCCGGAGGGTTTTCTCCAGGTGCTCAGTTTTCCTCCCACACTCCAAAGACATACAGGTTTATAGGTCAATTGACGTCAGTACAAAATATATTTAAAATATTCCCTAGTGTGCAGGATAGTGCTATTGCATGGGGTGATGGTAGTCGGGGTTGATGGCCGAAGGGCCTGTTTCTGCGTTGGTTGATGGCCGAAGGGCCTGTTTCTGCACTGTCTAAAGCCTAAACAAATGGCAAATTATAAAACTCCAGAGCAAAATATTCATTTTCAAATGATAGATTAATGCATTTTAGACAATGTGTCAAAAAATGGTAGTATTTGCACCTGGATTTTATCCTCTTTAAATTTGTAATCAGGTTTATAAGTTCGACCTTTAATTCAAAGAATAAGAAAATGTTACCAATAAGTTTCACTTGACTTTTGTCCTTAAACCATCTTGTAGGTATGTTGCAAAATCTACCTTCAGCGATGCTGCAGGTCTGTCGCTGCCCGTGTGCGCGATTTTGGCGCCTTTGAGAGGGGGGCGGGTTTAAAACGCGATTTTCTCTAGGCTATTCAAATCGAGGTTGTTCAGCCTACTTAGCTGCTGACGAAAAATCGCTGCGAGGTTCGTTCGCTGCAGCTATTTTTAAACTTAATTGGTTAATTTAATTGTTATAATAAGTTAAAAATCATCCTCTAAACCCGCGACCGCCGACAACGGGACGGATCTCATGCAGGGTACAACGAAGGTAGGTTGTTTATTTTTACATTAAAAAGCGCTTCTTAAGATCCCTTTATACAAAGTTTTATGTTGCGAGTAGCTAATTTGGGGCCCCATTAAATCCCGCAGTATTTTTCTGGGCATATGGGGTACAAATCCACCGCAATGGGAATGTTCCAAACCAGCGCGTTCCACAGGATCCCACTCTAAAGCTGATTAATGGCCATTAATTTACAGCAATTGAACACTAAATTCCTTCCATTTGGCCTATAAATTAATGTAAATGAGATTTAAAAATCATGTTTTATTGTGAATTCTTTGTGAATGTTATTTGGACACTTAGGCTATTTAAAAATGTTAATCTTTTCTTAAGAAATGGATAGATGTTTAGATCTAGTAATTGAAGTTTGGAATTAGCTACAATTGGGTAACTAACTAATTATATGTTTTAATTTCAGGTCATCCAAGTAAGATTGTTTCATATTTGTTTCAGAATGCTTCAATCTATAATAACTGAAAAATTATTTCAGTTCTCTTAATTTTTAATAAAGTTATGGCCATTTAACTGTCCTCGATCACAGCTTTTGTGTTAAGTCAATGGAAAATTAATAGGGAACAAGATGCTAATTTCCGAGTATGAAAATGGCCATAACTTTTTTAATATTGAAGATATGAAAGTGAATTAGGTGTCAAATTAAACTTATTTTTGTGCTTTATCTGATGGTATAAATTGCAGACTTGATTTTTAAAATCTCAAATTGTTGTAACATTGCTACATCTTGGGGCTAAACCCAATCTATATAAAGGTTATTTGCTCTCTGTGTACATAAGCATACCCAGGATATAAGCTCAGAGCTACAAATGGCAAATCCAATACCTCTGTTTATTATTTATTGGAAAGCTAAAGCTGTTTACTATTTATTGGAAGGTTAAATTGTTTCCAAACTTTTCTATGTTTCATATTCCATCATTGTCAAATGCTTCCATTTAAATTCTCCCTTGCACGAGCCATCAGAGACTCATTTGTGTTGCAAGGCACAATGTTACACTAACAAACATTGCGACCAAAATAGCAGAGGGTGCAATAAATTGGTGTCAATCAGTAACATTTTACCACTATTATTAGGAAATGTAAATGATGGGCAATTACCTGAAACTTAACTAGTGCCAAGAAACAACAGTTAAAGAAACAGAACAGTCAACAAATGACTTTGGTTGCAACTTTGACATATTCTTTTCATTATTCAACCTTGTTGGAAGGAAGTTGTTTAACAGTGAAAATCTGCAGGTAATGACAAGTATCCAGACCAAAGCTGCAATGATAAATTCCACAACACAGTTGGAACATGGTTCTAGGTTAATTTATAAAAATAATTTGGGGGGGGGGGGGGGGGGGGGGGGAAAATCACCTCAAAAGGTGTTGAGGTACTGGAAATGTGAGAAAGGGTGATTGAATCAGTAGAAACATTCATATTTATCTCAATGGATTTATACATTATTTTAAAATATTTGTTCTAATTCTAAATTTCACGATACATATTTCTACAGAAGGTACTTTCAAAACTAGGCATATTATTTTCCATTTTTTGATGTACTAATTCACTTTGTGTATTTTCTTATGCTGATAATCTAAAGGAACCAGAAAATGACATTTTTGAATTAGACATGCAGATATAATTTACTCTTGTACATTGTGTGTGAAAATAGCATAATTATTTGAATAGCCTCAACATTAAGCATTACAATGGGCACACTAAATGAACAAAAAATAAGTATATTGAAACAAAGGAGACTGAAGGGAGACTTAATTCAAGTGTGCAAATCTATGAAGGATTTAGACAGGCATAAAATGAAACCTTTCTTTCACCTAATAATGAAATTAAAGGTAAGAATGCAAATTTCAGTTAATTGATGAAAAAATTAAAGGGAATTTCGAAAATTAAAAAAAACCACCTAAGGATATTGCAGAACCTCATTATATTTCAACGGTACCTGGAATAATGCTTGAAGAACCATAATGGTTATGGACCAAGAATCAAGAGGAAATGAAGAGGTCCATTTTTGGCTGGCAATAAATACAATGGATAGAGTGGCTTCTTTCTGTGCTACAATTTTCTGATTCCAACCTCTGCAAGCATACAATGTTAGACAATGTTTTGCAGATTTCAAGGGTTCAAGTACGATGTAGTGTGGTCCCTGATCACGAACTTCTCAGTTTTCGGTTAATGACTAAAATAAATTATCAATCAACTGTAAAGCTGTCACAAATGGAGACTGATAACATAATACTGACCATTAGAATGCGTCTGTAGCTGTCCCTGTCGATTCCCCACAGTTTCAGGTCTGTCTTGGCCTTGACAGTTGCTGCTCGTGGAGTGCCATAAATCAGAGCAAGCTCTCCAAAACTACCTCCTTCTCCAATGTTTGTCACCCATTCTCCATTTACATAAACCTATGCAGAAAAATATAACCACAAATCAACTCTGATGAGCACATTCTTTTTTTTTTCCTCTCCCCTAATCTTTGCCTAGGGGCAGTGATAAACAGAATGAAGGCTTAATGGTTTAGAGATTTTCTTAATAAACCTAAACTTTGTTTGTCTAACTATAAATGACATATTCAAGTTTGTGCACAGCATTTCACGTCTTTTTTCTGCAATACAATTTGGGTTTTTTTTTTAACATTTCAACCTATTATTGTTTATTGAATCCCAGATATTTTGTGCATTCCATAATAATGGTCAAAACAAGCAGAATTATTATTTTTTTTAAGAAAAGAGCTCCCAAGGCGAATATCTTAAGAAAAGAGCAAGTTTAAGATAACAGATATGAGCATGCGCAAGTAAATGCAGATAACTTGGCAACAGAAAAAAATGTCCAGCCATCAATTTAAAAATTACGTTAGAAATTAAAGAATTTGTGATATTAGCAAAAAAAAGCAGGAAGCCCAAGGAGAAAATTTATTAATTCAGAGCACCAAAGAACTGAAGAAAAAGGAAAGTAGAATACAGACATAATTAAAAAAAACATAGCAGACTGTAAAGACTTCCAGAGACATACAAAGAGGAAAAGATTAGCTAATGTTACAGTGGGAGAAATTATATCTGGGAATAAGGAAATGGCAGAGAAATTGAACAAATACTGTGTGTCTATCTTAACAACACACAAAATACTTTATGGAAATGGTGCAGAGCTTCATACAGGCCTACAGTAAATGAAGAATTCAAAGTGATTAGCATTAGTTAAAGAAAAAACGTACTGAAGAAATTAGTGGGACTGAAAGGTGATAAACCTTCATGACCTGATGACAGTTTGATGGTGATGATGACAGAGATAATGGATGCACTTCCATAGATTCTCGAACAGTTTTCAGAGTGGGAGATAACACATGTAACCCCACTATTTAAGAGTGAGAGAGAAAATGGGAACCAGTTAACCTGACATTAATGCCATTCATAAAGCTGGGAACAATTACAATTGGTGTGGAAAAAATGGAAAATAACAACTTGATTGGAAGGCGTCAACATGGATCAAAGAAATGGAAATCATGTTTGTTCAATAGACTGAGGATTTTTTTTCTGGCTTTAACAAGTAATTAAGGACAAACCAGCTGATACAGTTAAACGGTCCGCATCTTCAATAAAAGCACCACACAAGAGGACTTTAAACAAGAATTATTCGCAAGATAGTGGGTGTAATATACTGATATGGATTAGAAATGTCTGACAGGCTGAAAACAGAAATAGGGATAAACTGGTCATTTTTGGATTGCATGGATCAGTGCTGGATACTCAGCTACTCAATCTGTAACAATGACTTGGAAGAGGGGATCAGATGTAATGTATCCAAGTTTGTAAAAAGCTGGATGAGAGTGTGGATTGTGAGGAGGATGTAGAGGCATTTGAGCAGACTACAGGCAGGTTAATGAACAAAAGGATGTGACAGATGGAATATAATTTGAAAAAATATGAAATTATCCACTTTGGTCAAATATTGAAACGTTTAAACAGTGAATGACTGAAAGATGCTGTTTAGAGGGATTTGGGAATCTTTGCAGATGACTCACTGAAAATATTTGAAAAATAATTCAAATGATACATTTCATCTTATTGCAAAGGATTGAAGTACAAGGTCTAGATGTTTTCCTCCAATTTTACAGAGCTGTGCTGAAACCATTTATGGTTGTAATAACCATTCACAAAAAGAGAGACTTGGTCCATCAAAAAGAGAATACACTTGCATTGAGCACAGCAACGGTACACCAGGTCCATTTCTGGGATGGCAGCTTCATTTCTGGGGAGATCAAGTAGACTGACTTTATACTTTCTTGAACTCAGATATCAAAAATTACTTACAAAATTCTCAGGGGGCTTGGAAGAGTATGGGGAAAAACTATGCTTCCCTGTTTGGCGTCAACAATCAGGTCAAGAAACAGTCTCAAATTAAGCAGAGGGCCTGTGATAAATTGGAGTTTCTTCATTGAGAAGTGGTCTGCGGGGGTTCAGTTGATTATATTTAAGGCCGAGATAGGGATATGAAAGAAATGAAGGCTAGTGCAAGAAAGTGGCATTGAGATAAAAGATCAGCCATGAATGACAGAGCATGTGTGGGCTGAAATGGCTAGACCCGTTACTGTTTCTTTTGTTCTTCTGGCAAATTATTTCACCTAATCCACAACATGATGATCTGAGGACACAGGCTTCACATGAAAGGGTTATCTTCAACTGCATTATTTCAATAGACTTGTGGTTTATAAGAGTTTCTCTCTTTAGTATGGGGAAGCAGTTAGCATTAACTCATTCAAATGCTAACTTGATATACTAGTTTGTGATATAATATGAACAGTATGAAACCAAGTTGCGGGAAGCCTGAGAGGAACTGGTGGCTTGAAATTTTGGCTCTGAACGTTTGGCTCTGAACGTTCACCAATAAGTTCTTTGGTTCATATAGACATTGAGAAGTTATTCAAAACTCCATTATCAATGTGTCATTCTGTTATCAGGATAACAGCAGATGGACCTTAAATTATTTTGTATAACAATTTCTGTTTTATGTTAACTGCTAACTTGTCTTTACAATAAATGTGCAAATTACCTGAATATTTCCAACGTTAAATGTTTAAGTATGATTATAATTAACAGCTTTGTTTACCTTATTAGACTAATACATAATTCATCATAATAAGCTTATGTACAAACAGGCCAGTCCCATTTCATTTGAGCTGACCTCATTTCAAACAGTTAAATCAAGAAATAAAGCACCTGGAACAAATGGCCTCAGGGTACATGTCCTGGTTTCAACAGACACTGATGGAAGTTACAGCAAGCGGTTAGATGTTAAATTGTTTCTTTGCAATGAATTACTAGTCCATCAATGGATTACCCCGACCCAACAGGTGCAGCTTGTTTAGTCAAACACTGTGGAGGTCCATGCTGCTTACAGACACTCACCAATGCCTTTAAATGCCAGTGTATATGTATCTAATATCTTTATTAGTACCATCTTCCTTACCCTAACTGAAAATAGAAAACCAGTTGCATTTAAACCACAGTATTTCAAACACTTACATCAACTTCACCCTGATCGATTACATAGAAGTTGTCACCCTCATCACCTGGAAACAGAAACAGCAAATACAATATATTTTAAAGTTTAGATAACAAAGTTTAAGTCAACAATTCTTTCACAAAAGACTGCACTTTAGGGTGTTTTAGTTGTTTTGTCAAAAGACTACATCCATTAACAAGCTAAAGAATTTCCTAACAAGCGTTAAGAATATTTTAAGGCTTCCTCTTTATCTGATTAAAAAATCCTTTTTCTCAAGTTTCATAGAAAACGTTTTGGACACGAAATCCACGAATCCCTCAAGTTCAAAGTCTCTAAACCTTCAAAAGAAGAGCTTTATGGCTATTGGGTTAAGACTTCAAATGTCCAGTTTAATCCACTTCCACTTAGCCCCACCTTTCAAGTACCAGTACTTTGCTTAGTGGCTGAATCACAGGATCACTTTTCCTTTTCAGTTTCAGGCCACAAACTTGTGACATCTATTTAACCTCAGATATCCTAATTTCTAATTAAACAGTATTTTAATATATTACATGCAATATTTTGGGCTATAAAGTCAGTCCTGTCTATTAAAAACCTCTTTATAATGGATTTCAGTTATAGTGGATGGGCATACCCACAGTAATCGGGCACCACTGTCTTGTGAAGCAATTGGTTTGATCAACACATGTGCAATGATACTCTATCAAACAGCCTTTAATATTTTTAGCTTGTGGTAATAAAATTACATTTTTAGCTGCCAAAAACGGTGTATTTGAAAACAACCTGTTGTTTCATGGAGTGACCGCTAGGCGGTTGGAGTGAATACCCTACTTGGTTATAGTGGACAATTGGCAATAACAAATTCCATTCCCCCCCCCGGTTCCCAAGGCCTGTTATAATAAGGATTATCTGTACTTGTCTGTCAGCAGGAAGATAGTTGTGAGGAATCATAGATAAATGTGTGTATTAATTTATTTTAGCTATTCGAAGACATTGCATCTATGCAGATGGTTGCTAAGATATATGTTTGAATCATATCATAATAGATGAACCAAAATAAAACAAAAATAAATTCTCCATTCAGACTGCACCAGTTCTCTGAAGACCGATTAGTCTTACGCATCTGAGCTTTTTATGTATGCCGGAAAATATTTATCCACCAAATATTAAATGTGTTTCCTCAGGAAACATGGATGGATCACAAAAAAATGAGTAATGTTCTTCCCTCTCATTACTTCTGGGGATTTGTTTATATTTGCAAAGACATCCTCTGGTTACCCAATACAATGTCAACGGAAATGTATTTACTCTATCATACACTTTCATTATATTGAACACTTTGACTAAATCTCGTTAATTTTTTAATTTCCTTCTATGTAACCAAAATCTATTAACTTATAAATCTTCTATAAACCCTTAAGGCCTTAAAAGTAATTCGAAGACTATGTTTAAAAGTAGATGCAATATTTCAGTAATAATTTAGTAGTCTTTTTAAAAATAATGGTTCATCACATTGTTTAATACAAATACATTTCCATTAATTAAGCCAGGAATCTTGTGCGTCACCAAAAGCCTTTTCACATGGCTGCCAATTAGGATAACTACTTTCCATAGTTATTTTGCTTATGCACCCATTTAACAACATATTTATTTATTTTCCTTTACATTCTTCCTACCAAAATGGACGGTGAACTGCTTTTGTACCCACATTACGATGCTTGCCCAAGGGTGCACCTTCTTTTATTATCACTGCTTGCCTATCATTCCTTGTTACATTCAGTATAGTTCATCACCAGTTTAGGAACCTAACACCTACAAAAAAAAAACTCCCTTTGCCATTTCATTTCAACATAGCCTTTACTACAAAATATTGCAACTTTAATATAGGAAAACATCAAGTTGCATCACGGGAATGCTGTCATTTAATAATTAGATTTTGCCACACAAGGGAATATTAGGGTAGGCTACCCAAAGATTGATAGAAGAGGTTAGATTTTAATTAACTCATTTTAAGGGGTCTAACAAATGAAGTAAAGGCAAGCTTTTAAATGTCCATTAGCTGTGCGTTTAAATTAGGTGTTTTTCAAATTGTTCGTTCCATACAAAATTGAACCTCTCAGGATCTGCATAAAAATAAATATATTAAAAGGGATAAATTAACAAATTTGCAGTTTTGTATTACAGGTCTGTAGTTACACTTCTTAAAGTCACATCTATTAAAAATTACTTAATTCTTGAATTTAATTCAGTGCATTCTCATACAATTGCAGCGCCCTCTTGCACTAAATGTGTAATATAACGGAAGCAACCACAAGAAGGTTGTAAGATTAGCAAAGGTCTCTGGAAAAGGCTGTCTTCTATTGTTGAGAAAGAGCACAATTACAGTATAGAAAACCAAATGTCAAGTACCTCCATAAGGGAAAAAATAGTCTTCAAAATTAAAATTTTAAAAAAACTTAACATTTTATTGAGGTGACCATCTTCAAAAAAAAATTATAGGCACACTGAGAACACATGATCTGTCATTCACTGCCTAATGAAGCTTATCAACAGTGAGAACAAGTTCTGTTATGTCAATATGAAACCAATATTTCATCTCTTTTAGCCACAGAAACAAATTAACAATGAATAAGATTAATTTATGTAAACCTTACAATTCAAAATTGAAAAATGCTGGACGTCTTAATTAAAAAGACAACAAACTAAGTCACCAACTGATTTTTGCAGTTTCTATGTTTGCAGGCTGCACTTTGGAGCTGACAAAATTGCAGTCACCAGTTCATGAAGGATGCAAGTGGCAAGAAGTGTAATGTGCACTTGTAACTGTAGTACCATATTGGACATAAGCGCTGCCGAACCGCCACTGGACCGTCCCCGGTCCCCATCCCCCCGAGTGTCCCATCCCTGCCCAGATCACCTCTGCCTCTCCCGCCCGGCCAACCGACAGCCCGGATCAACAACAGCAGCGACCCCAGGCTCACAGAACCCACAGCTAGCGCCAACTCCAGTCCAATCCCGCTCCAACTGCAGAGGAACACACGCGATGGTGACACGTGCCAGTTCGCCCACGGCCTGGCCGAGCTGCGCTCCCTCAGCCGCCACCCCAATCACAAGCCATATCTTGCACACCACCGGCTTCTACCCCTATGGTACCCGCTGCCACTTCATGCACAACCCTGAGTAGGAGCGAGGGCCCCGGCCTCGCCTGGGCCTGAGCGCCAGCCTGGGCGCAGCCTCCCCTGGCCCGGCGCTAGACTGGGTCGCACTGCGGGCGGCCTTCAGCCCTGACCTGAAGTTGGAGCTGGCCCGGACTCTGGGCTTGGGGCTGGACAAGGGAGGGGGAGGAGGTTGATGCTGCCGCCAGCACCACCTCCACCAACAGCACCAGCAGCTCCAGCGGGCGCCCGTCCTGCCCATAGCCGGCAGGAGCCCGCCCGCAGACTCGCTCTCCGACCAGGACGACTCCAGCAGCAGTGGCTCTGAGCCGCCCGCCCAGCCGGAGGCTGCCCATCTTCAGCAGGATCTCGGTGTCGGACTGAGGGGAGGAGGGTGGAGGTGGAGGGTTGCCGGCCAACCCAGCGGGACAGGCAGGGCTGAGCTGAGCTGGAACCAGCGGCTGCAAGTCCGGGGCCGCCCCACAAGCCCAGGGCCATCCCGGACACCTACGGGACACCAGGGAGGGGACTGGGACGGCACAAACGCGGCAACTCAGCAGCATCCGCAGCGACGGTGAGCTACGGACGAAGCGCAAGCCTGCACACAATGCAGCACCACTGTTGCCGAGCCCGTTTTATTTCTAGTGACCTATGACCTGGGCATGCGCAGTCGGAATACCGAACTCGCTTATTAATGCGAGTGATATTTAGAATTATTGAATATAAAATTATTTCTAAATATAGATACATAAATAGATGTTTCGTTCTTTTTTAAAAGATTTTTGTACAGATTCAAAATCTGTAAATTTTTTACAATAATAATTAATATTGTGTAACTCACTGATTAGGAAATCTAAAATAGTTGGAATGTATGAAATATATACTGTTAGAGAAGCGGGATCAGAGAATACAAGGATCTAATTCCTGGTAAGTGGTGTCACATGTAGATAGGGTGATGAAGAATGTTTTTGGCACATTGGCCTTCATCAGTCAGGAAATTGAATACACAGTGCATTCAGAAAGTATTCAGACCCCTTCACTTTTTCCACATTTGTTACGTTACAGCCTTATTATAAAATAGATTAAAATCTTTTTTTTTTATCATCAATCTGCACACAATACCCCAGAGTGAAGAAACGAAAAAAGGTGTTTAAAATATTCAAATATTCAGATACAAAAACATTAGCCTCAACTTTCTTATTCAAATAGTGCCATGTGTTCTTTCAAGTCCACCCTAATAGATCAGATGGTTTAATATTGCTTTTGAATGGTGGTATCTCAGGAGGAACACATGTAGGCAAAATTGCCAGCAGTGATCAATGGCTATACTCCAGAAGTCAAAATGAACAAAAACTGAATATAGCCGAAAGACTGCTGTCTGCACCAAATTAAAAATCAGACTTTCAGAAGAAAACAAAAGAAAAGAAAAGTGATCCGGAAAAATTAGTTTCCTGTTAAGATATCATTAACATTACCTTGCTGAATGACAGTTTCACCTGCAATGTGGGTTACAGGAAACATGGCATCAAAGATATCACTGAAAGAGAACAAGAGAAACGAAAAGTGAGTATTGACAAATACTTAACAAGGAGTTCATGTTCCTTAAAATAAAGTTAATTATTGAAATGTTCCTATATGTACATTTCTGAAAATATAAAATGTTAAGAGCATAAACCGCATAAACCAGTCGACCCAGTAGCCTCTTCAAGTCTCTTCTACCATTGAATCCGATTATGCTAGATCCAATCTCTGATTCCTGAGAAGTTTAAAAACCCGACTTAAATTTGAACATACCTCCAAAGCTCCCTGGGATAGAAAATTCCAAAACGACTCATGAAAGAAAATTCCCTCATTATCTCCCTCTCTGATGCACATCATCTTATTGTGGCTATGTCCACCAGTTTTAGATTTCCCCACAAGAGGAAACTTCTTTGATTCTACTCTGTCAAGCCCCCCACATTTTATGTTTCAGTAACTTTATTTCTCATTCTTTTAAATTCCAGAGAGCATAGGCCTCATCTGCTTAACCTTTACTCGCAAGATAACCCCTTCATAACTAGGTTTAATCTCGAGAATCTTCTCTGGAAGCCTCCAAGGCAAGTATATCCTTCTTGAAATTAGGAGACCAAAACTGCAAGCAGCACTCGGGGTGCGGCCTCACCCAAGTACTGTAATGGTAAAATGAAAAAACTTCCCTTGCAACATTCCATTCGCCCATTTACTGGATGTATCCTCTTGCTAAATATTCAGGCAGCAAAAGCTTTTCTGATAAAAAAAGAATGCACTAAAAAACAAAACAATGAAGTACATTATTATTCTATTTCAATCAGGGTGATTGCTCTTAGAATTTATTCTTCACAATTTCTAATCTATAAAGGTTGCCAGATCAAAAGCAGGATAAAATGGAAGAGACTGGACTTGAAAATATGATCCTCTGTCCAGTTATAGCAGATTATCAAATTCTGATAAAGTTTGACGAGTGATAACATATCCAGATGCAATGGTGCACCTAAATGCATGTGGGGACTATTCAGTCATCAGTTTTTACCCCATTGCAATGTATGTAGGAGATGCAGAATAACTGATTATTTCAAATAATTCTAGAAAATGAGTTACATTTGTTTTGTAATTGCTTTGTATTACCTTATTAGGTTGACGGCTTTGTAGAATCTCTACATTAACAACTCCAGCTTGTTTACAATTTAAAATACTCAAAACCTACAATTGTCTCAGTTTGAGAAGTCCATAGTAGGAGAAAGTAGGAAGAAAAAGGTACAATCTGCATCAAGATCGTCTAGGTAGCCCAGATGTTTCAATAAGTGAGTTCGGTATTCCGAAAAACGCAAGGAATCATGGGATTTGTCAAAGGTCGAGCGCTATAAATAAAAATTGAACAAAGCGCTGTAGGTTCAGTGAGTATAGTTTGGGTCCGATTTTTTGTCCCTTTTCAGTAGGAGACCAGGACGGACGGACCGGGTGTACCAGGTAGGGGGAACACACCCGGTTGGGGGGGGGCACCTTCAAGTGCTGCCGAACTGCCACTGGTCCTTCCCTGATCCCCACCCCCACCCCCTCCACTCGGCGGCCGTAGAAGTCAGGACCGATAGGACACCGTTCCCCAGGCCCAGCATGGAGAATCGCCAACCCCAGCTCACCTCCGTCTCTCCCGCTGGGTCAACCGACAGCCTGGACCGACAACACCACTGGCCCCCGGCCCACAGCCAGCGTCAACTCAAGCCCAACGTCAGTGGATTCGTGGACCAAAGGATCAGTTTCCATGCTGTATCTCTAAACTAAATTTACTCAGGTGAACTTCTGGGAAGTTCAATTTGCTGAAATAATCCGAGTCAGTGTGTGATAAAGGATCTATTCATAATGCCAAATGTTATTCCTACTGAAAGCCTTCAGATGAAGTTCTGCACCCTGGTCAAGAACTCAAGAGCTTTTCCGCATCACTAATGTCACACTTGAGTGACAATGAAATTAGTTCCTCTCTTTGTTGCGTTATTCACAACGAAAGTCTCTTAAGACATTCCGCAAATTGCTATACAAACACTTGATTGGTTACTCTTGAAGGTTTATATTCTATTTGCTGAAGCATGATGTGGGGGCAAGGCTCAACAGCCAACTTCTGATTATTTCAAAGACAAAGAAACATGAACAGTTTCATTACAGATCCATACAGACCACACGGTGCCTCAGGAAGGTCGTCAGCATCCATAAAGACTCCTCACACCCCTGTAACGGATTGTTTGAACTACTTCCCTCCGGCAAACGTTACAAGGCCTTCTACGCCCGAACCTCCAGACTCAGAAACAGCTTTATCCCCAGAGCCATAGCGGCTCTGAACCGGCCCTGCTGAGTGCCCCCCACCCCCTCTGGACTGTCTCCCTCGGATGGTCACGTTACACAGCTTATTTATTTATTTTACTTTTCTTTTACATCGGTTGGAAGCTGCATACTAAATCTCGTTGCACTGACGTGTAATGACAATAAAATATATTATTATTATTATTATTATTAAATATGGTCGCTGTGATTAATGGAGTCAAGTTTGAGACTGAATCCTGCTTCCCACTCATTGGGATGAAGCAGTATTATAGTGTAGAGGTTCTTAAATGGTCCTAGCCGAAACAAAATTAAATGCCAATCTGTTTGAAGCAAGCTCTCAAGGACTAAATTACTTTGACAAAAATGACTTTTTGCAATATTTCCCCCAGTAAATTGGAGGTAAGGCACAAACATGGGAAAGAACGATAACCAAACTGCAATTTACACCAAAACAAATAACAAGGTTTTGGCCCGAAACGTCACCTATTTCCTTCGCTCCATAGATGCTGCTGCACCCGCTGAGTTTCTCCAGCATTTTTGTGTACCAACAACTACTCAAAGTGCTTTTAAAACAAAATTTAACAAAATGCAATGTTGCAAAACTTACTTGTGATAATTTCAGAAGCAACACACACCAAATGAAGGAAAGCTGGTTGATACAGACAGAAACATTCTCCCATTATATAGGGTACAATAAGAATTTGGAAACAAATAAAATTATCTTTAAAATTAAGAAATTTATCATTGTTAATGCCAATAGCGAATAACCCTTTATTTAAACCATCTCTCATTGATAAGACATATAACCAATTGGAAAGTCTCGGAATTAGAAGGATCGGGGATATGTACGAAATGGGAAACCTACTATCATTCCAACAATTACAATTAAAATTTAAACTGAAAAACAACCAATATTTTAAATATCTTCAGATTTGCGATTTCATGAAAAAATATATACAAGGATGTCAAAAAATAACTCCTGAATTATTGGAAGAAGCAATGAATATTGAAGCTGACTCACAAAAATTAATATCATATTTATATAATAGTATTCTAAATATAGACCTACCATCGACAGAGGTACTTAGAGAAGAGTGGGAACGGGAACTAATGATTAAAAATTACGAAGGTTACATGGGAAAAGTACTTGATATATATTCACAAATGTTCGATTAATGTAAGACATAATCTAATTCAATTTAAAATTTTACATAGATTATATTATTCAAAAACAAGATTGAACAAATTTCATCCAAATATATCCGCCATTTGTGATAAATGTCTATCCCAAAATGCAACTATAACGCACTCCTTAGTTTCCTGCATAAAACTTTATAGATTTTGGAGTGATATTTTCAAAATATTTACAAAATTATTTAAGATAAGAATGGAAACTAATACTGAAATGATTATATTTGGCATAATGGAAGGGGAATAAATTGAACACATCTCAAAGTTTATTTTTTAACTATGGTTTAATAAAAGCAAAAAAATTAATACTTAAATTTTGGAAAAATACATCAATACCAACGCTTAAAATGTGGATTGCAAGTATGTTGGACACCGCACATCTTGAGGAAATGCGATTCCTCCTAATAGATAAATCAGACCAATTCATAACGAGTTGGTCTCCATTTGTCGTCTTTTTGGAATCATATTGTGCAACACAATTGTAAAAAATAACTGTTTCAGGACTGGACGAGGGTTGGTCAAGATTATGAACAATGATCTCCTTACTTTTTTTTATTTTTTTTGTTTTATTCTCTTTTTTCTATTTTCTTTTTCTCAACTTTCTTCACTCATTTGTCTTTTTTCTTTTTCTTCACACACTATATATATCTCACGTCTTTATATCCTTTACTATCTAATTTATTTTTCCTATTCTAATCTTTCTTTAATATAACAACAAAAAAAAAGCTGTACATAAAATGTATTATGAAAATATATATATTAGGCACTTTGGTGCCGTATGATTGTACTTACATCTAATAAAATAAAATATTTTTAAAAAAAAGAAACATTCTCCCACAATATGCTGAGAACATTACATCTAAATTCAATTCCAGTCAAATGTATCAATGCAATCTCACCATGACTGATTGACTTGGTACAACTATATGCAGATGACATTGGCCTTTTCATAGATTAGGATAGAGTTTAAGTACCAACTAAATAACGGCAAAAGGTTTTCCGAAAGACAATAAAGGATGTTTTGTTCTACCAAAATGCAGCATATTCTACCTATCTATAGTTGCAAATAACTAAAACATGGATTTAACCTGAACTTGCAAAATTGATAATGTATTATTGAAATCCTGAATACAGAAATATGGAAAAACTACTGATGCAATCCTAATTCAGGATTAATATAAAAAAGTACACCAAAAATTGCAATATTTTGTAAAAATGTTATCTGATTTATCTATTTTAGTGAAAGGGCCAAAGAATGTTATCAATTGTATCTCAGTAAATTGCCTCACAGCAATTCCATGGACACCACCCACTAAACGCAAGGAAGCTCAAAAGGAGATTATGAAGAACACAAAAGATATGTAATCATGCATTTAGCACTATTCTGTGGAAGTAATACAGCCGACCTGTCTAAATTGTTTGCCTGATACATTAAGATAACTAACAAAATTGGATAAAGAAAAGTTATATTCTAGAGAATGCGGCTAGATCTTATCTTCCAATGATATACTAAAATAAATTTAATTTTTTGAAAAAAATCTCACTTCTTTTAGTCTCCAGCTGGAAGGAATTTAGACTGGCAGGTATCCCCAAGGGCAATGACGTTAACCGAACAGGTATTAGGACTTAGAATATGCTCACTGACATTAACTTATCCGAGGTCGGCAAGTACAGGGGCCAGAATCTTATCTTTTAGAAGGTTTTTATTCCCCCTTTCCTTACCCAATACAAAACTCCTTTTTGCTACTCAGACTTAGGTGAACGGACACAACTTACTTAAATAATAAAACAAAACCAGAACAAAATCAGAAAATATTAGAAACACTCAGTGTGTGAGATGGCATCTGTGGAAAGAGAAACAGATTAACGTTTCGGATTGAAGACTTTTTGTCAGTGTTTCTCACTTTTTCCAGCATTTCCTGTTTTTATTTCAGATTTTGTTGCAGTTTTATTTTCATAAAATCCATGAAACTGGAATTAAATGATTTATTCAAATTACATAATAGCAAGAAATAATGATTTATGCCCATCAAGCTCATCTGCAATGACCTTTGACTTTAAGACTTGACACAGAGATATGTTCGAAATATTTTTATTTTCCCTATACAAAGCACGAAGGACGCAATGGTAGAGGAGCATGGTAAAAGAAGGCAGTTCTCTTAGTCACAAGAGCAGTTATAAGTCTAGAATCATGTTCAAACAACACTTTGGTATTCTACCATTAGAATAAAGAGAAGCACCAATATGAGTATTGGCACTGAATTGAAATATAATCAATAGACATTTTTAAGTGGGCAGGAAATAATAATGGAAAATGCTGAGACCACGGATAATAGATTTCATTTAGAAATGAGAAAATGTAAGGATTTCTATTGGAGCAGAAAGGACTAAAAACATTAATTTGAAATGTTATTTACAGCGTTCCAACTACTTGGTGCCAGTATCCTCAGATAGTGAGAATTATACATGACTGCACTACATTTTAGAGGGGAGTAAAATGCAGGATTTCACAAGGAAGCGAACAAGCATTTTGAATCGCACATGTAGTAGGTATGAGAGATTTTCCTCAAAGAATCCACTTCCAAAAAACGAATCTTCAGCCTAGCTAAGCATCCTCCACATTCAACAATACATATAATAGTTACAATAAGTGCTTTATTATATGGTTTCATTTCATTGTAGATTAAATGTCTCAGTATTAGATGTAACACACAAAGCTATGTTTCATATGACATTCAATCCACAGCCAATATTATTTTGTAAAAAGACCTGCATTTATAAATGTTTCTTCAATCATCTCAGTAGTCCCATAGCCAACATTATGACCAACATTCGCTTTTCATTGTTGTCATTTTGAAAATCCAACCTCCAATTAGTGTGTTGCAAGCTTTCAC
Source organism: Leucoraja erinaceus (assembly GCF_028641065.1). NCBI lineage: Eukaryota > Metazoa > Chordata > Chondrichthyes > Rajiformes > Rajidae > Leucoraja > Leucoraja erinaceus. Next base: position 22,393,204 of record NC_073396.1, read on the forward strand.
AAATAGCTATGTATCTGTTTGGATAAACATTAGTCAGTAAATCAGGGATTCTTCTTTAAAAAATTCCTGTGGAATTTTTTATATCCACCGAGCAAATGGACCTGTTTAAGAAGGAACTGCAGATGCTGGAGAATCGAAGGTTACACAAAAAAGCTGGAGAAACTCAGCGGGTGCAGCAGCATCTATGGAGCGAAGGAAATAGGCAACGTTTCGGGCCGAAACCCTTCTTCAGAGCAAATGGACCTTCTGTTTAATGTGTGATTGATATCAGTGCAGCACTCCATCTGTAGTTTTAGCTAAGATTTTGCTGCCCAGATTTTAACTTGTACCATGTTGAGTGGGCCATGGATGGTACTGTGCAAGTTGGTAGAAATTGTTCCTTTAAGGAAACACCATTCCTCTCTCAAAAGGTCCATCAAGATATACCATTATAACTAGTAGCAACCTGCACATAGAAGGGGGCATGTTGTGATGCATTCACCTTAGTTTATGATCACAAGAGTCTGTTGTACTTTCTTGCATGACCGACACGTCTTTATGGTGTTCACCCAACCACAACAATGGATATTACTTTATCAAATTTATAGGAAGAACCTTAAGCATTGCGCACTTATTAAAATGGAATAATCTGTTTTTCTCAAATAAAACGTCAGCTCGTATCAAAAACTTTGTGTAAAACTATGTTAAAATATATCAAAAATCACATATGTATCCATGTGTCCAGTTGTAACCACATTGCAATTCTTTCTCCTGACTTCTGATATGTGCTACTTCGGGCAAGGCACTGAAGAGTCGAAACAAAATTATTCTAATTCAATGAAAAAAAACTAGCTAAGTTCAACCTACTTTCAAGCATGTAGAAAGATGGAAATGCAGGTGCTGGTTTCTAAATAAAAACACAAAGTGCTGGAGTAACTCAGCAGGTCAGGCGCTGGAGAACATAGATAGGTAATGTTTCAGGTTGGGACTAGGGATGGAAGATTGCAACCTTCACGTGGTCGGCCCTGTTTCGACGAATGCAATCAACCCGGCGTGCACAATCAAATAGAACAAGTTGTCCTACAACTTTAGGTTGTGCACGCCATACGCAAGAAGAAGAAGAAGGTTGGGACTAGAGTTTGAAAAAGGGCCCTGACCTGAAACATCAACTATCCATATTCTCCAAGGATGCTGCCTGGCCTAAGTTACTCCAGCACTTTGTGTCTGCTTTCTAGCATGTTACTTTGAGATAGAAGCCAATAAATGCTTGATTAAATATGTACTGCCAGAATTAAAACATAATGTTTCTACGTAAAGCTTCTCCACTGAACAATTACGCATGTACACCCAATGCCAGTTACCAATACTGAAAAGTACTTTTTCTCCTTTTCCACAAAGTGCTTACAATGCTAGTGGTTGAGTGAGCAGTTGAGTGGTTGCAGGAAGAGCCAAAGCCAACAAATGCACTATGTTTTAAGGAGTCCATCGTGTGGTTCACTTCCCAAGGTTGCGAGTTTAATTAACCGCTGCTCAATGCTGGAAATTGGTCAAAAAACAGCTGTCTGGTCATAGTGGTATCAGTATTTTGACCCTTGGAGTGTTAAGTTAATTTTATTCTCAAATTGTTGGGTAGAGAGTTATTAGTTTAGTGGCACATTCAATCAGAAGGCAAGAAAATTCCTTGTTCATATGAGGCTCATAGACTAAAGGTTGTAAACATGGTAATGATAGAGCCAACAATAAATAGGACGAATGCAAAACAGCAGAACAATGCAAAGATTGCAGCAAATCTGAAGTAGTGCGAAGATACCACTTTAATGCAGTAGCTGAATAACCGAAGGAGGTAGAGTAAGACTGTAGGTTAATTGGCTTCTGTAAATTGTCCTTAGTGTGTAGGATAAAACTAGTGTATGGGTGATCGCAGGTCACTGGTCTTAGTGGGCAGAAGGGCCTGTTGCAACGTTGTATCTCTAAACTAAATGTTTTCATTTGGGCCATCAATGTAAAAAATCTGCCACCTTACACATCAACTCTCTATCCCAGCTGCACAATCCGAAAAGGAGAGGGAAGTACGGAAAAGTGAAAAAAGGGATTTTGTTCAGTTGTGCGGTTCATAGATTGCATGCTTCTTTCATAGAGGATGAAGCTGATCAGTACCTTCTCCATTGCTCCTACATTACTGAACTACAGTTACCAAAATATAGAAATTTCACAAAGTTTACCAGCGGCACCCATTTGTCTAGAGAGTGGTGAAGGTACACAAAAATGCTGGAGAAACTCAGCGGGTGCGAAGGAAATAGGCGACGTTTCGGGCCGAAACCTTTCTTCAGACTCTCATAAGAGAGTGTTGTCTAGAGAGTGTTGTTGGGTGCACCAGGATCAAGTTGGTATAGAACCATGTCTTCAGGGCCGGATTTATGTATAGGCTTTTCAGGCTTAACCCTAGGGCCTCGAGATCTAGGGGGGCCTCGGCAGAGCTGGATTTACCACAAGGCTTCATAGGCTGAAGCCTAGGGCCTCGAAATCTAGGGGGCCTCCGGCCAAGGCAGGACACCTGCCATTCAACTCTGAGCGGGCCCCCTCTCTCTCTCTCTCTCTCTCTCTCTGTCACTCTCCGTCTCCGCCCGCCATTCGTATATCCGTGTCGCTCTCCGCTTGCTCATCAGCCGGCACGGCAGGCCGCCTTGCACATGCACACTGCTACGGCCAGCACTTTCCCCCCCCCCCCCCCCCCCCCCCCCCGGCTGGACTTAAGCAAAAAAATGGTTCGTGGGGAAAAAAGACCTACCTTAAATTTAGTTGCATCTGGTTGGGTAACTATGGTAGGGTGAAGACTATTCCATGCTTTAATTGTGCGGGGGAATTCAATGGAGCAGCCAGCAACTCTGGATAGAAGAAATTGGGTGACGTTTTGGGTAGAGACCCTTCTTTAGACTCCCTCTGGTTTTAGTGTTTTTAGTTCAGCGTGGAAACAGGCCCTTCAGCCCACTGAGTCCACGCCGACCACCGATCACCCGTACACTAGTTCTATCCCACACATTTGCGACGTAAGTCAAGAGTCAAGAGTGTTTTATTCTCTCAAGTCCCAGTTAGAACAATGAAATCCGTACTTACAGCAGCACATCAGAATATGTAAACATAGTACTCTGTAAACAATGTTATAAATGAGAAAACAAAAAGGTGTATATTTATATACGAGTGTGTGTGTGTGTGTGTGTGTGTGTGTGTGTGTGTGTGTGTGTGTGTGTGTGTGTGTGTGTGTGTGTGTGTGTGTGTGTGTGTGTGTGTGTGTGTGTGTGTGTGTGTGTGTGTGTGTGTGTGTGTGTGTGTGTGTGTGTGTGTGTGTGTGTGTGTGTGTGTGTGTGTCGGTTGACAACAGAGGAAATAAAATAGTGAGAGCCCTGCAAGGTGTATAATATGTTTGACACTGTCAAAAGCCTTTCTTGCATATGCTGTCACAATGCACTGTAGTCTCTAAACAACCCTTCAGTAATTTTCCTTACCCTCCATTTCAGAATAATAGTGTTTTAGACTGATAACTCGACACTTGCAGTGGCAATAAATAAATAAGCGCAGCTTTCCAGCCCCTTATCTCATTGGCCACGCTCGGCTGCAAATCCGTGTCAATCTGGTGGACCATCTTCCTCTAGTCGTGGGAGTGGGGGATTGGGAGGAACCTCACAAGTGCAGCAGCCTAGGGCATCTCTTCACCTAACTCCGGCACTGCATGTCTTCCAGGTGTTCTATGGAGACCCCATCCTCCTGTATGATCCAGTTAAAGAATCAACAGCTACGGCTCAGCATCATAAACATATTATAAATTCAGGACTGAAGTGGAAGTGATCATGATTCTGGATCAAAAACAAAATAATTGAAATGTTTCCTAGATCAACTCCATTTTAGCTGGAGCTTGCTGGGTGGAGAGTTGCAGTATTGCAAGCGTGAAGATTAAGAAGGTTGCCATGATGGTACAGCCTTGCTTAAATGGTTTAATGGTGGGCCTTTGTGTAGGATCATAGCATTGCAGACACAGCGTGGTAACAAATTCCAAAGACAGTGAATCCAATATTTTTTCATAATCCATTTCAGTCAGTGAAATCAAAGGTTTTGTATGGTAGAATAAGGTGAAGTTGGTTTGGGTCTACATTTTTATTTGTGGTGTTATATGGTGCAGATTAAAATGGAAGAAATTTGCAATGCATCTCTGTAAGCCATAAGGAGTTGTTCAACCTCTGAAAAATGGTTGAGTAGAATCCTTGTGCGCACTTGGCCCACAGCAAAGAGCAGGAAAGCCTCTCTGTAATTACTGCACAGACTTGATTCCCATCATGCACACTGTCACAATTAATAGCATCTCAAGATGCTCTTCTCCTCGATGAAGGAGGAAGACATTTTGAACGTGAGCCATTTTTCAGTCTCACAGTAAGGATTTGTCTGCTCCAGATAATGAACTGTTATTTCAACTTTTTGTAGATATGAGATTGGCATATTCAGTATGCTGCAAGATTCAAACATATGCATTTAGAAACAGAGCCCCAAAGATCTTCAAGGCGATCAATACGGTCACGTTGTAGTCGTATAATTGAGTTTGTAAAGATAGCCATGTATATACAGGTGCACAACCTTTTATCCGGAGTTCCGGAAACCGACAAGCTCCGAAAACCGGACATTTTTTTCCAGGATGTCGTCTGCACACCAACGCTCGCGTTTGGCGCCAAACTTGACCCGAAACGACCCACGGTCAACCCAGGTCTGTACTACTGTAGCGGCTGCCTCCTCCCCAGAGACCGGGGAGACACTTAAACATCTGTAAATCACTGCTTAAATGTTAGTCAATTAGTTTGGAGGGCTTTTATGTGAAGGGGGGTGAAGGGGGAAACTTTAATTCTTAGTCCCCTACCTGGTCGGAGAGGCGGGGAGCGGGCAATGCCTTACCGGGTCGCCGTGCAGTAAGCTCCGGAGCGCTGTGGCAGCCGACTCCCAACATCGCGGAGTTACGGGCGTCCGGCCGCAGGCGGCGTCGGTTGGAGCGCCGACCCCGGCAACTCTACACCTGGCTGGGCGGCGCTCCAAATCCTGCGCCGCCTGCAGCCCCAGCTCCGCGATGTTGGGAGTCGGCAGCCACAGCGCTCCGGAGCTTACCGCACGGCGACCCGGTAAGGCATTGCCCGCTCCCCACTGGTATCCCAGCACTGCGACGCCGCCGACTCCCAACATCGCAGAGGCTGGGGCTGCGGGCGGCGCTGGATTTGGAGCACCGCGCAGCCAGGGGTAGAGTTGCCGGGGTCAGAGCTCCAACCAGCGCCGCCCACGACCGGACGCCCACAGCCCCAGCTCCGCGATGTTGGGAGTCGGCGGCCACAGCGCTCCGGAGCTTACTGCACGGCGACCCGGTAAGGCATTGCCCGCTCCCCGCCTCTCCGACCAGGTAGGGGACTAAGAATTAAAGTTTCCCCCTTCACCCCCCCCCCCACCCACATAAAATCCCTCCAAACCAACTGACTAACATTTAAGCAATGATTTACAATGATTCCCCGGTCTCCAGGGAGGAGGCAGCCGCTCCAGACTTTTCAAGCCGCCCGTGCTACCTACCTAATCTACGCTAAAAATCTTCCATTCGGAAATCCGAAAAATTCCGAATCCGAGAAGTGTCTGGTCCCAAGGCTTTCGGATAAATGGTTGTGCACCTGTATTGCTGGAAAAGAGTACAATAAAATATACATTCCATTGTAGGAATACAAATTTAAGTACATAGTGTTAAAATGGAATATTCAGGAGTGAAGGTGGAAGTAAAAGGAAAGTTTCCTTTTAAAATAAGGAAACAAGAACCTCTGGTTTTTAACAGGCAAATAATATCTCTGCCAGGGATAGGTAATCTACTGTTCAAAAATGATCAGTCAATTAAAAAATTCAAACTTCTTCCTCTGGCATAAAGTAAATATGTAAATATGGTCAATGGTTAGGGTCAATAAATCCATGAGAAACCCCAGTGGAAAAATGAACAGAATTGAGCAAGGATGTTTGTTTCAATATAATTATTGAAAGAGAGTAGTCAAAGGATCATGAATGAAGAAAAATGACAAATTATAAAAGTTTGTTCAGATATTCAAGGCATTCTGCTTGCGAGAAGGGTAATGTGGAACAATCAAAGCAAAATGGAACATCAACAGGTACTGAAAGAAGGGAGAATCGATAACTTTATTCAGTAGATTTTAAGACTTCAATAGCTCACAAATTAAAAAGGGATCAAATTGAAAGAGAGTACCATAGAACTGTAACTTTTAAAGGGCTACAAACATTTCAACCAAAAACTACCTTTGTTCGGATGAGGAAATTCTCTGAATGTAGATTTCAAAAGAATCAGGGAAATCGAAGTAAGTAGTTAGAAAAGACACAGAGATGCTCTGTCTGATCAGATATGTAATGTTAAAACTTGAAGTACAGAGGCCGCTCAGCCCATTGGGTTCATGCCAGCTTCCAGAGGAAGGATCCCCTCTCCTTGTTTATCTGTGCCTTTCTTTAACATGGCCACAAAACACCCTGTTTGAATCTTTTTCCATTTACCTACATAAAAAGGGGTAATTTATCTTTTAGGATGTAGGATGTAGGATTAAATATCTACTATATTTAACATATTCAGCATGCAAATACGATGATAACCTATTTCTAAAGCTTTTTCTTACCAAGTTGATTTGTACTATTTTAAGATGCACATCAAAGACTTAGAAATTGGTTAAGCAGGAAGCACCATCAAAATGATGTCCTGCTTCATTTGGCCAATGTTATCGTGTTATGTATGTGTTTTTCAAGAGATTCAGTTTGTGTCCAATTACAAAGACCTGAAGCAGTTTTGCACGTCCATAATCCATGTACAATGGAACATAAGTGAGTTTCCAGAGTAAATAGCTCAACTGAAAGCCGTCCTCCGGCTCTTTTACTCACCTACTTTTGCACTGACCCTGAACCAGTTCTTGTGTCACATGCTATCAAATTACAAGCCACAGACAAGCAAACGAGTTCCCCGTGGCTAGACGGTGGCTAAATACTTAACCAGACAATTCCTACAAATTTTAATCATCTGCTTTGCAACAACCTGTCATTCCTCTTTCATTTGCATTCAGGATCCTGAGTTACATGGCCTAATTTGGTCTTTCTTCCTTCGGTTACAAAGCAAAAACACAAAAACGAATGCTGGGAAACATGGGAGAGCAAGCAGCAATACTAACATTCTGAAGGGACAGTGGAATTTGATTGAAAAAGTCAAGCCTTTTTTTAAAGCAGATTAAGAATAGGTTTTGCAAATTCTATTATGAGAACTAATTTGTTTCCTTTACATAGGCTTTACTGGAAAAAAGATTCCAACACAAGAAAAGTTTCCATGCATCTTCGCATTTATGGAAAACTCATGTTTAGATAAAGCCCACAATTTATTGGGCTCAAAGCAGACATCCCTATTTTACCACAGGATGGTATTGCCTTACAGCCAAACTTTGCAAACATTCATATATATAAACCAAGAAGCACAGACTATCTGTTTTATTAACTTAACATGAAGCTAATTCTTGGCTTCACTGAAATGTATCTGATAAAAATAACTAGTATTTGTTGAGCACCTACCACATCCTCAGCCTATCCCAAAATGCTTCAAAGCCAAAGAGACTACTTCGGAAAGTGGTAGCCTACATACAAAAACCAGTATACAACAAGGAATAGTGAAATAAATGATCGGGAACGTGACCTTGTTTATATTAATTGAGGGATGAACTGGGAGATTTTCTATATTCTTTTCCAAATATCGCCAGACATCTTCAACATCCAGTCGGAGAAACAAGCCAATTCCTATTTATTCGCTCGTACTTAAGGCAATACCTCTGACAATGTGCCATTCCCACAACACGCTCCGATGCACAAGCAAACATTTTGCTCATTCAACCAAACCTGATGATTAAGAACCAAAAGTCCTACCGTTGAGCAAGTTTGGTACCACATCCTTCCTATCATACATTTCAACAGCCAGCCATGAATAATCCTTAACAATTGCTTATATTTAATGGTACTGCATCAGTTCTAAAATGACATGTAGACAGACTCCTGTCTGCCACCAGCAGATCCTCAAATTAGCCATCACCATTGACTTCTCTTCCACCACTCCTTTCCTCACTGTATCCCAATCCATCCTCCCCATTATGTAATTTAAATACTGTCTTAAGAAAGCACATCACAAGTAAATGTAGTAACATTAAGCTTTGCAATGAGTTGGGTCGTGGACTTCACAAGGACAACAAATAACATGGATATTTGTGGCAATGACAAAAAACTGCAATGACATTCCATATCACCCTCCGCATGGAAACATTAAGCTTTAATTAAAACTTCAGACTTTGTACAAGTCTGCATTATCAAGCTAACAATACAATTTCATATGAATTGGGATAAGGGGAACTCTCTTGTTAGTTATGTTTAGTTTAATTTAGTTTAGTTTGATTTAGTGATGCTGCGTGGAAACAGGCACTTTGGTCCCCCAAGTCCACGCCAACCATCTATCACCCGTACACAAGTTCCATGTTCCACACGCTAGGGGCAGTTTACAGAGCAAACTAACCTACAAACCTGCATGGCTTTGGAGTACAGGAGGAAACTGGAGCACCCGGGGAAAGCCCAAACAAGGGAGAACGTGCAAACACCGCACAAACAGTATCCGGGGTCTGGACCGAACCCGGTCTCCGGAGCTATGAGGCAGCAGCTCTAACACTGCTCCACTGTGCTGCCCTTTTAGCAAAAAAATATATAATGGATATTAGAACAAATGAAGTGCTGTCTGCTTTCACCTATCCACACATCTGTGTACTTACAAGGTTGGCCTCCAGGGATAATTAGGATAATGTATTGGGAGCATTTGATGACTCTGGGCCTGTACTCAATGGGGTTTAGAAGGATGAGGGGGAGAGATCTGATTGAAATCTACAAAATAATGAAAGGCCTGGATGGAGTGAATATAGAAAGGATGTTTCCAGTAATGGGAGAGTCTAGGACGTACCTTCAGAATGGAGGCGAGGAGGAATTTCTCTCGCCGGGGGCAGTGAATCTGTAGCATTCATTGCCACAGACGGCTATGGAGGTCAAGTCATTGGGCATTTTTAAAGCAAAGATGAATAGTTCTTGATTAGTAAGGGTGTCAAAGGTTACTGGAAGAAGGTTGGAGAATAGGGTTGAGAGGGAAAAAATACATTAGCCATGATCAAATGGGAGAGCAGACTAAATATGGACGGCACGGTGGTGAAGAGGTAATGTTGCTGCCTTACAGTGCCGGAGACCCGGTTTGATCCCGCCTACGGATGCTGTCTATACGGATTTTGTACGCTCTCCCCTTGACCTGCATGGGTTTTCTCAGAGATCTTCGGTTTCCTCCCACACTCCAAAGATGTACAGGTATGTACGTTAATTGGTTTGGTGTATGTGTAAAACTAAAACTAAATCTTGTGGCCGTGCATTAATGAGACTGTTGGCAAATATCACACATGCCCACAAAGCCCGTTCTAATTGCAGTAAAACCTACGTCATGAGGTGGATAGATCTGATGTCTTGTGTTGGCAAGTAATGAAATCAACAGCTACTGTGTGGCTGGAGCCGGTGTCAAGAACCTGGGTTGTCGTAAAGTTATAGCAATAAGTTGCAATAAAAGCTACATTTGGTTATGGCTAGCACTGCGGTTGGAGTCAGATTCAGAATGGGCCAGGTGTGTGGTCAATGTCAGGGTTGGGGTCAAGGTCAAAAACATGGTAGGTTTGTGGCTGAGGCTGGGAACATGGATAGCTGTGATAATTCTGCTGTTTGCAGCTTCAGTGGTAGGAATTAACTCCCAACTACCATGGATGGCGAGAAAGTCTGAAGCAAGTTACTCTACTCTGAAAGGATGCACTAAATCAGAAGCAAACTGGGCTTGCTTTGACAGGCTAAAACATACAAGCTGGAACATACAAATAAGTTCTTTCCATGCGGAGGGTGATATGGAATGTCATTGCAGTTTTTTGTCATTGCCACAAATATCCATGTTATTTGTTGTCCTTGTGAAGTCCATGACCCAATCCATTGCAAATAACAATTGTAATTATAACAGAATCTAATTTTCATGGAAGAGGTGTCCCAGTAGGTGACTTGAGAATTAAGAGTGATAAGCAGTCTGCAGTAAAAACAACTTAATTTAGAAGGATTTTTACTCTGATGTATAGAAAGAACACACCTCCCAGAGGTGCTATTCAGCCATTACACATTCCCACCCACCCCAGGTAAAAAATAGCATACAGCTGGCCCCTAATTAATTTAATAATTTCCATTTCAATACAAGCAAATGTGCTTGCAGATGTAACATTTAAAATATTTGACAATTAAGGTGGAGCTCCCTTTCTAAATTTTTATTACCAATTTTTGGATTTGGGACAATTATTTGTTTTTGAAGCGTAGTAATGTAAAATTAAGAAAATTAAAATCTTATATTTACCTTAAAACCAAGGTTAAATGCTGCCATTAGCATTAATTTGTTCAGAAACCCATAAATAAGATTTTAAATGTGCAGATGAATCTCTGCTATACCTTCTCAAATGCACTCTTATCCTTCCTGTAGAATGGCAATCAAAACTGTACATTGCGCTTCATCTCTGGCCTATCCAATGTTTTACAAAGCTGCACCATAATCTCCCTGCTCTTATATTTAGTGCTCTGGCTCATAGAGGCAAATATCCACAAAACCATATTCACCACCTCATCTACCATGAATGACTGAAAAGACTCGAAGTGCTGGGCAGTCTATGCCTACTCCTACTTATGTTTTTGTGACAGTGAGCTTTCATATTAAATATGTCCGTTTCACTAGCGATTGTCCTTTCAATTGGAGACAACCTTAACTCAAGCTTTGTAAATGCAATTTGCTGTGTTCTTCCTCCTCTTTCCAAACAATTCATTGCTTTCTTACTCTCTAGTTCAGAGTCCAAGTATCTGCTATAATTTTGTAGTTTAACAATTTTCTGCCACCAAGATCAAACTAAAATTTGTCTCCACATTGAACAACCAGTTGCAGAATCTTTGTGGAAAAGTGCAGTTTTTAAAATATTATTCTGCCCACATTGTCAAATTGTGCCGTCAATTCAATGATCAATTACTGCATTATTAAGTTTCTGGTACTACTTAGCACAAATAAAAAACTTTTAAAATGTCACATTTACCCAGTTTTTAATCAAACAAGCATTTCCATCAGACTTAAATTTACACTATTGCTGGTCTAAAAAACATTTAACGCACAACCTGCATATCTGGCTGTAAATTCATTTGGCTACTTTGTGAATTTATTAAAGAAAAGTGAAAACATTTTATTAAATAAATAAAGAAACATTGATATATTGCCTTACCAGAGCTTCAAGTTCCAAATTCCTTAATTTGCAAATAAAGCAAGTAATGTGGAACATAATATTGTATGACAAATTATATAAATTCCTATGTTTACTTACACCAATGCTTGCTGCCTAGTTTTCTTAACTTAGCATTATATCATTAGTAATCTGAAAAATTATTTACTTCAATAAATACCTTAACGATTTTTTTATTGCCAGTTGCTGTTCAAAATAGCCATTTGCCTGCACAACCATTCTTGAATCTTTTTTACAATATATCTTGGAACAAACTGTTTTTGGCAAGGAGTCAGAGCATCAAAATCAAATTGCTATTAATTTGGTAAAGGAAAATTAACTTTATGGCAGTATACACATGCAAAAAGTAAGTAAGCATCATTTGTTTACTGCATAAACTTGTTCCATTATTATCCACTTGAATTAATGCTGTTCAACTGAGTCTAAGTATCTGGATTCTGCAGCTGACAGTGCAAGATATGTCAAATCTTGCAGCTGTTCTTTCCTCAAAGGCCATCTTTGTTATTTGAAAATGTAGCAACTGTTGCATCTACTTTTCAAGGCCAATAATGGACCCAGCTGTTAGCCTGACAGACATATGAAATCCTGGGTTTAAATAAAACTTAAAAGAAACAAAAATGGAAAAGTTGAGACAGAAACCCCTGTTTGGGTTTTGGGGATTCCTCAGTCTCAAGGATCTGAATAGAGTAGATAGCTAGAAACATAGAAAATAGGTGCAGGAGTAGGCCATTCGGCCCTTTGAGCCTGCACCGCCATTCAATATGATCATGGCTGATCATCCAACTCAGTTTCCCATACCTGCCTTCTCTCCATACCCCCTGCTCCCTTTAGCCACAAGGGCCACATCTAACTCCCTCTTAAATATAGCCAATGAACTGGTCTCAACTACCTTCTGTGGCAGAGAATTCCACAGATTCACCACACTCTGTGTAAAAAATGATTTTCTCATCTCGGTCCTAAAAGACTTCCCTCTTATCCTTAAACTGTGACCCCTTGTTCTGGTCTTCCCCAACATCGGGAATAATCTTCCTGCATCTAGCCAGTTCAACCCCTTAAGAATTTTGTAAGTTTCTATAAGAAGTTTCTATGAGTACGTTTCTAGAAGGCTTTATTAACAAGTTAACTTAATGGAGATAATTTACATAGATATTTAGTTTAGTTTAGAGATACAGCCTGGAAACAAACGCTTAGGCTCACCATGTCTGCGCTAACCAGCAATCACCCCGTACACCAGCACCAGGGACAATTTACAATCTTTACTGAAGCCAATTAACTTACAAACCTGTACGTCTTTGGATTTGTGGGAGGAAACCGGAGCACCGGGGGAAATCCCACGCGGTCACAGGGAGAACGTACAGCACCCTGTGGTCAGGATCAAACCCAGGTCTCTGGTGCTCTAAGGCAGCAATTATACCGCTGAGTCTTCTCACTATTACCATTGGCCAGGAGGTACAGAAGCCTGAAGTCCCAAACCACCAGGTTCAGGAACAGCTATTTTCCTGCAACCATCAGGTTCTTGATGCACTTCACTGGCAGGTGTTCCAGGTGCGGTGAGCAGGATTTGGACAGGAGCGCTACACCCGAGCACCACAAAGAGTTTACCAAGACACAGATGCCTCCGCTTCTCCCTTTTCCCAATGCATCCTGCTTGAGCATCCTACTTGAGCAATGGAACACTACTGCATTTGAACCCGGGTCTCTGGCGCTGTAAGGCAGCAACTCTACTGCTGCGCGACTGTGCCGCCTCAGTTCTTAACTAAAAATAAAAATCAATACCGTACTACACCTAAACAAATAATTACAAATCGAGATATCAAATAAAATTTGTGCACCATTGCACAGGCTATGTATGGGTAAAATGTTACTACAACCTTCCCTTTTTCTGCATCCTTCCCTTTTGAAAAATATTGCCAATTTGTCACAAGGATACCTCCTCTGCGGGCCAGTGGACGACATCGTCGGGAGCTCGCAGGTCACAGGTTGGTGACCTGTTTTTCCGGAGCTCCCGCAACAACACCTGCGTCCGCTGGACTGGAGGGCCGCAGCTTCGGCGGCTTCGACCACCCCGGGCCGCGGAGTATGAACTGGCCTGTTCGCGGCGCTTGGATTCAGCCGCGGGACAGACATTACTTACCATTGCCCGGCGGGGTCACAACATCCGAAGCCTGGATCGCCTCGGCGCAGAGGGAGAACAAGGAGGGAAGAGACAAAGACTTTAAGACTTTTGCCTTCCATCACAGTGAGGAGGTGCCTGGTGAACTCCCTGGGGTGGATGTTAAATTTGTGTTTATTGTGTTTTTGTCATTTTTGTTATATGTATGACTGCAAGGCAACAACATTTTGTTCAGACCAAAAGGTCTGAATGACAAATAAATTCAATTCAATTCAATTAATCCTCTGATGCTACACGAGTTTGGGAGAGCTTTCTTCATCTTAGGAAAGGCGTTGGGGTAAGCTATCTGGTGTTTGTTGACTGCGGCATGCAGTTCCACCAGTGCTTAATGAACAACTGTCTGGTTAGGGATGTAGACCACTGTCATGATAATGGAGGTTAATTCCCTCGGGAGATAGAAGGGAATGCACTTCATTGGCAGGTGTTCCAGGTGCGGTGAGCAGGATTTGGACAGGAGCACTACACCCGAGCACCACAAAGTGTTTACCAAGACGCAGATGCCTCCGCTTCTCCCTTTTCCCAATGCCTCCGTTCAGTCCATACGATGAATGGAGAAACCTTTGGGCTGGAAGTTTGAGTCTAGGGAGCTGGGGGTGATCAATATCTCTGTGAAACAGAGCACACAGTAATTCCTCATTTCTAGTTGATAAAATAGCCTTTCCTTGAGATTCCCCCCTCACTCTATTCAAACTGCATTCAGACAAACATTTGGCACAGTTCACTCACTAGTAATAACTCACCTATATTGATCTTCCCCAATCTATTCTCTACAAGCTATTCCCCAAGGGCTGTTAAGGCTAAACATTTTACAGTATGATTTTGTGGGAAATTGTTAATTTCCAACAGTGTGAAATTTTAGTTTACGAACAGATTTCAGGAATTGAACTCCTATGTAACCCGAGAACCTTCTGTATATAATTTGATGGGGGGGTTTTAATGCCACAGAGGAAAAATAAGCTTGAATCATACAAAAAGAAATTCCTGGAATAAATATGTACATAGTTTAAATTCAAATTTGCTTTTACCTGGAGCCAAACCACAAACCTCAGTGAATATCAAATGATCATCATGTGAAAAATAAGAAACCAACTAACAGACATGATAGGTTTGTTAGTCTGTGCCAAACTTTGATGATGTATCAAGTAGAGTAAATGAGAAAGAATCAAAGAAATATATTTTGATTTTGATAAGCTCCTCCCACACAAGAGATTTGTGAATATGGGTGCAGCACATAGATTGAAGGATAATTTGCTCATATGATTGGCAGTTAGTCAACTGATCAAATACAAAGGAAAAAATTGCTCCATCTCAGGTTTCCAGGCAAGTGTGGTGTCAAAGGGATTAGTATTTGGACCCCAATTTATATTAACGATTTGACGGAGGTCACAAATGTAACTTTTCCAGGTTTGATGATGGAGCAGAACTAAATGGATACAAAGAGGCTCCAAGAGCTAGTCATCAAGGTTTGGTATGTGGACAACATCACTAGTGATGGAGTAAACGTGGAAAAAATGTGGGGGGAAATGAGGTTATTTGCTTCAGCAGATAAAAGAAAAAAAATGAAATAATAGAAATGTTAATATTCAAAGATACATGCACATAAATCATTGAGAGCCCAGTTAATGTCCAGCAGACAAATTGTTCGTTAAGTTTTATTGCCTCAGGATTTGAGTGCAAGAATAAAGAAGTTTTACCATAATTGCAAAAGTCCTAGGTTGGCTTTGGCAAGACCTCAACTAAAGTATCATGTACAATAGGATTATTGTGGAGGAGCGAAACAAATATGCACTTGCGTGGTCCAAGGTTTGGGGGGTGTAGGTGGTGACGTAGTGGGCCGTGCTGTATGAGAAGAGATCAGTTAAACAAGGCTTCTATTCTAAAAAAATGTGAGAATTAGCCTCAATAAAACATTTAAAAACTGAGAGCTTAGAATAGATGCGGGGAGGATATTTCCTCAAGCAAAGGAATCTAGAAATTGGAGTCAGTCTCTAGATAAAAAAATCAATTTCAGGCTGAAAAGAGGAGAAATTTCTTCACTCAAGATGTGAAGAGTTTGTACTTTATCTTGGAGGGCTGTGAAGTCTCAGTCACTTAACGCATTCAATACAAATTAAGTCATTTTTGGATTTGACAAGAATCAAGTGATACGTGGCTAGGGAAGGAAAACGGTGGTGTGGTAAGTCAACCATATGGCAGGCACAGGGTGGCAAGTGGTCTATTACTGCCCCTAGTTCTTACAAAAGACGTAATTTAGTTGATTTGCTTAAACTAAATGCACAAAATTATGCATTTGAAAGCAGGATCAGAAATTCGCTGACAAATTATGTGCATTACTGTGAAGCTATGAGTACATGGGAAACATTGTTTTTACAAAAGATAAGTTTCCCTTACAACACTAACTCTGGTGCAGTTATAAAATAAATACATAGCTTATTAGCCATTTCTTCGTATAACAAGTAACCATCCCATTAAGTTGCTGGCTGTCGAAGAAATAAAAATCCAAAAGAATAAACATCAAAGGGATAGAAGAAAAGAAATATGCTTAGATCCTCTCAGAATAAAAAAAAGCTACTTCAAAGAAATGACATTCAGAACGGAAAACAACTTTGCTTCTTTGGCCAGCATCTTCAAAAGTTGGCATCTATGGACCTCCGCCAAAAGCAGTGATGCAATGGAATCCAATAATGTAAATACATTCAAGTGCACTCCAAAGAGAAGAATGAGGTGAAACATGTGATCAATGCAAGTCTCCCTCCAAGATCACATTCTATGGTATAAACTGACCAAAAGGGCCAAATTAAAATTCATAGTTAACATATTACTTTGAATTGAGAGGCAACTAAAAATTATAGGGTAGTTTTAAAAGATGCCCAAACGTGCCGTTTCATCTTGGCTTGGTGAGAGCAGTAAGGAGATGCAAGAAAAAAAAGAATTCAGAGAAATTACAAAGTTTTCATAGAGAAAGGGAGAATTGTTAAAGCCACACAAAATGAACATAAAGTAAAAGCCCAACAAAGAAAATATTCAAGAGTTCAGAGTCTTTCCTTTGAACATCACAGATGACACTATCAAGGTGTCCTATTTTAGGTAAGGAGAGAAAAAGTTAATGTTTCCGATGGATGACCTTTCACCAGTATTGACTATCATCCCGGTGTCAAAGGAAAATAGGGTAGCATGCCTTAGTGACTGTCAACCAGTGTCTCTGACATCCACCATCATGACTTCAGAATGCGATCTCGCTGGCTCTCCATTCAGCATCGGACTACTTGGACAATAAGAACATCGGGCTGTTGTTAATTGACAGCAGCTCGGTATTCATCATCATCGTCTCATCCAAACTGAGTCTCTGCTTATCCCTATGTAATTAAATCCTCGACTTTCTCATCAGCAGATCACCATCAGTATGAATTTGCAACAATCATTCTTCCTCGATAACCATCAGCACAGGAGCACCTCAAGGCTGTGTTCAGTCGCCCTGCTCTACTCCTTATATACTCACGACTGTGGAGTCAGGCACAGTTCCAATGCCAACTTTAAATTCATCGACGATATCAGCATTGTTGGACGAATTACAAGTAATGACGAGTCCAGAAAACATGAGGGAGATTGATAATCTGATTGAATAATGCAAGAACAACAATCTTGTTCTCAACATCAGCAAGATAAAGGAGATGATTATTGATCTAAGAAGGGGAAAAACGGTGATCCACCCACCCATCTTTGTCGACGGTGGAGAGAGTGAACGGCTTCAAGTTTCTGGGCATACATATCTCTTAAGATCCGCTCGGGGCTCAGAACATCAAAAAGGCAGCTCATCAATACCTCCATATCCTTCAAAGATTGAGGCGATTTGGTATCTTTTACATATGAACGGTAGAGACCATTTGCTTCACAGCCTGGTTCAGCAACTCAAACATTCAGGAATGAAGGAAGCTGCTAAAAGTGGTAGATAATGTCTCATCCATCACAGGTACTGACCTCCTCACTATTGAGGGGAGACGCTGCTTCAAAGAGGCAGCCAAAGCCCACATTCTAGCCACGCTCCCATTTCATTCATACCATTGGGAAGGGGGTGCAGAAACATGAAATCCACGACCACCAGATTTAACAATGAATTAATGAATTAGACAATAGACAATAGGTGCAGGAGTAGGCTATTCGGCCCTTCGAGCCAGCACCGCCAATTAATGTGATCATGGCTGATCATCCCCAATCAGTACCCCGTTCCTGCCTTCTCCCCATATCCCCTGACTCCGCTATTTTTAAGAGCCCTATCTAGCTCTCTTGAAAGCATCCAGAGAACCTGCCTCCACCGCCCTGAGGCAAAGAATTCCACACTCACAACTCTCTGTGAGAAAAAGTGTTTCCTCGTCTCCGTTCTAAATGGCTTACTCTTTATTCTTAAACTGTGGCCCCTGGTTCTGGACTCCCCCAACATCGGGAACATCTTTTCTGCCTCTAGCGTGTCCAAACCCGTAACAATCTTATATGTTTCAATGAGATTCCCTCTCGTCCTTCTAAACTCCAGAGTGTACAAGCCCAGCCGCTCCATTCTCTCAGCATATGACAGTCCCGCCATCCCGGGAATTAACCTTGTAAACCTACGCTGCACTCCCTCAAATGAGGGGAGCAAAACTGCACACAATACTCTAGGTGTGGTATCACTAGGGCTCTGTACAACTGCAGAAGGACCGCTTTGCTCCGATATTCGACTCTTCTTGTTATAAAGGCCAACATGCCATTCGCTTTCTTCACTGCCTGCTGTACCTGCATACTTACTTTCATAGACTGATGATCAAGGACCCCCAGATCCCGTTGTACTTCCCCTTTTCCCAACTTGACGCCATTTAGATAGTAATCTGCCTTCCTGTTTTTGCTACGTGGATAGCCTCATATTTATCCGCATTAAACTTCATCTGCCACGCATCTGCCACTCCCCAACCTGTCCAAGTCACCCTGCATTCTCATCGCACCCTCCTCACAGTTCACACTACCACCCCGCTTTGTGTCATCTGCAAATTTGCTAATGTTACTTTTAATCCCTTCATCCAAATCATTGATGAATATTGTAAATAGCTGCGGTCCCAGCACTGAGCCTTGCGGCACCCCACTAGTCACTGCCTGCCATTCTGAAAGGGACCCGTTAATCCCTACTCTTTGTTTCCTGTCTGCCAACCAAATTTCTATCCATGTCAGCACTCTACCCCCAATACCATGTGCCCTAATTTTGCCCACTAATCTCCTATGTGGGACCTTATCAAATGCTTTCTGAAAGTCCAGGTACACTACATCCACTGGCTCTCCCTTGTCCAATTTTCTAGTTACATCTTAAAGAAATTACAGAAGATTAGTCAAGCATGATTTCCCCCTTCCTAAATCCATGCTGACTCGGACCATCCTGTTACTGCTGTCCAAATGTGCGGCGATTTCATCTTCTATAATTGACTCCAGCATCTTCCCCGCCACCAATGTCAGGCTAACTGGTCTGTAATTCCCTGTTTTCTCTCTCCCTCCTTTCTTAAAAAGTGGGATAACATTAGCTACCCTCCAATCCACAGGAACTGATCCTGAGTCTATAGAACATTGGAAAATTATCACCAATGCATCCACAATTTCTAGAGCCACTTCCTTAAGTATCCTGGGCTGCAGACCATCAGGCCCTGGGGATTTATCAGCCTTCAGTCCCATCAGTCTATCCAACACCATTTCCTGCCTAATGTGGATTTCCTTCAGTTCCTCCGTCACCCCAGATCCTCTGGCCACTACTATATCAGGAAGATTGTTTGCATCCTCCTTAGTGAAGACAGATCCAAAGTACCTGTTCAACTCATCTGCCATTTCCTTGTTCCCCATAATAAATTCACCTTTTTCGGTCTTCAAGGGTCCAACTTTGGTCTAAACTAATGTTTACCTCTTCACATACCTAAAGAAGCTTTTACTATCCTCCTTTATATTCTTGGCTAGCTTACCTTCGTACCTCATCTTTTCTCCCTGTATTGTCTTTTTAGTTATCTTCTGTTGTTTTTTAAACATTACCCAATCCTCTTGCTTCCCGCTCATCTTTGCCACGTTGTACTTCTTCGCTTCAATTTTTATACTGTCTCTGACGTCCCTTGTCAGCCATGGTCGCCCCTTACTCCCCTTGGAATCTTTCTTCCTCCTAGGAATAAACTGATCCTGCACCTTCTGTATTATTCCTAGAAATACCTGCCATTTTTGTTCCACTGTCACCCCTGCTAGTGTATCTTTCCAGTCAACTTTGGCCAGCTCCTCCCTCATGGCCCCATAGTCCCCTTTATTCAACTGTAACACTAACACCTCCGATCTATCCTTCTCCTTCTCCAATTGTAGATTAAACCTGACCATGTAATGGTCACTACCTCCTAATGGCTCATTAACCTCGAGGTCCTTTATCAAATCCGGTTCATTACATTACACTAAATCCAGAATTGCCTTCTCCCTGGTAGGCTCCAATACAAGCTATTCTAAGAATCCATCACAAAGGCACTCTACAAAGTCCCTTTCTTGGGGTCCAGTACCGACCTGATTTTCCCACTCTACCCGAATTAATTAATACAATTTATTGACCAGGTATGTATACATACAAGGAATTTGCCTTGGTACTTTGCTCGCAAAAGGATAAAGACACGATATACAGCAGATACTTAAAAATAAAACATTGTAATATATACACGTGAAAATAAAGGACCAGAGTAAAAAGAGGCTACAGAATTTTGGCTGTTGAGTACAGCTACTAGTCGTGGAAAAATGTATGTCTTTATGTCTGGTTATGGCAGCTTTGATAGTTCAGAGTTTCCTCCCATACGGAAGTATTTCAAAGTGTTCATGGCCAGGGTGAGAGGGGTTAGAGATTATCTTACCTGCTCGCTTCCGGGCCCTTGCAGTGTACAGTTCGTCAATGGGGGAAAGGTTGCAGCCAACAATTTTCTTGGCTGATTGAATGATGTGCTGCAGCCTCTGGATGTCATGCTTGGTGGCTGAGCCAAACCAGACCATGATGGAGAAGGTGAGGACAGACTCTATGATGGCAGTGTAAAACTGGACCATCATTGCCTCTGGCAGGTTGTGTTTCTTCCCAGTAACCATTAGGCTCTGGAACACGACACAACTCTAGTCACAGCAACTATGGACATCTATGGACTTCTTCGTTTGCATGACAGACTTCAGCTTTTGCACTATTATGGTTACCATAAAATAAATTTATTGTATTTTGGATTATATATTATTTGTGCTCTATTACATTTACAAGTCTCTTAAACTGCAGCGAGAATGAATTTCATTGTTCTGTTGTTGGTACAAACGTGACACTAGTTCTTAAAGACAAAGGAAGATTTAATTATGGTGAACTTTCTCAATTGTTCACTGTAGTTTTCTTGATTAGATTTAATTTAAACCATTAATAGCATCATACAAATACGTCCCAACCCAGACAAGGAAGAGTCCTGACGGGATCGAACCCAAAACGTCACCCATCCAGGATACTGCCTGACCTGCTAAGTTCCTCCACTTTGTTTCTTTCAAGACAATTACAAACTCAGTTAAATTCAATAGGGACAAGCTATCAGGGAAGCAACTGTATGGGAGATGACCCAGCCTGCAATGTGAGAAAGGAATCTCCAGTCTTTTGTTCGTCTATTATTTACAACGTCAGTTTTTGTTTGACATAAGTACTCTTTGCTCTGTTAACAACTTTTCTGCGATGCATCCATTGTACAGGTGCACAACCTTTTATCCGAAAGCCTTGGGACCAGACACTTGTCGGATTTCGGACATTTTCGGATTTCCGAATGGAAGATTTTTAGCGTAGATTAGGAAGGTAGCGCGGGTGGCTTGAAAAGTCTGGAAGAGCTGCCTCCTCCCCGGAGACTGGGGAATCATTGTAAATCATTGCATAAATGTTAGTCAGTTAGTTTGGAGGGATTTTATGTGGGGGAAGGGGGGGGGGGGAAGGGAAAAGGGTGAAACTTTGATTCTTAGTCCCCTACCTGGTCGGCGACTCCCAACATCGCGGAGCTGGGGGCTCCGCCCGGCCGCGGGCGGCGCCGGTTGGAGCTCCCGACCCCGGCAACTCTACCCCTGGCTGCGAGGTGCTCCAAATCCAGCGCCGCCCGCAGCCCCAGCTCCGCGAATGTTGGGAGTCGGCGGCCACAGCTCTCCGGAGCTTACCGCACGGCGACCCGGTAAGGCATTGCCCGCTCCCCGCTGGTATCGCAGCGCTGCGACGCCACCGATTCCCAACATTCGCGGAGCTGGGGCTGCGGGCGTCCGGCCGCGGGTGGCGGTGGATTTGGAGCGCCTCGCAGCCAGGGGTGGAGTTGCCAGGGTCGGAGCTACAACCGGCGCCGCCCGCGGCCGGACGCCCGCAGCCCCAGCACTGCGGAGCTTACTGCACGGCGACCCGGTAAGGCATTGACTGCTCCCCGCCTCTCCGACCAGGTAGGGGACTAAGAATTAAAGTTTACCCCTTCACATAAAAGCCCTCCAAACTAACTGACTAACATTTAAGCAATGATTTACAGATGTTTAAGTGTCTCCCCAGTCTCCAGGGAGGAGGCAGCCGCTACAGTAGCACAGACCTGGGTTGACCGCGAGTCCTTTCGGGTCAAGTTTGGCGCCAAACGCGAGCTTTGGTGTGCAGACGACATCCTGGAAAAAATGGACGGTTTTCGGAGTTTTTCGGTTTCCGGAACTCCGGATAAAAGGTTGTGCACCTGTACTTATGTCACTGACACCTTTCTTCAACAATGCCAAAGATTGCTAGCTGCAATTTAACAGTGGAAATTCAGCTTTACCATTTTCTTAAAATACTCAGTGCTTTTCACATATTTGCAATGCAAGAATCACCATTCAAAAAATGAAAAGAAATAATTTGAAATCTGATAGATAAACCAATTTTTGTTCACGGGATGTAGATATCACAGGCACAGCCCGAATTTACTGTTCATCTCCTAGGGAACAACTGCAATCTAATAACTAAATGATAATTAAGCCCAGCAAAGTATTTTAAAAATCAGGATACACATGGATGCAGGAAGGGAATCTGCAGCTATGAGTGATATTCCAATGCACATGCTTCCAAGCTAACGACACCGTGGGTTGAAGACATGCTGCCTGCAAAAGCCATGATGAATTCCTGTAATGCATCCAGTAGATGTACGATTGAAGGAGGGAAAGGTGTACGGCTACCAATCAAACATGTCATTTGGCCTTTAATGGGACAATGAGCTTAGAAGTACCTTGGCAAAGGGGGCAAAATGAGATTGAGCGCCCTGATAAAGACAGGAATAAAGTAGATAATTCTGGAAAAAAACCCTGCAGATTAAACAATAAGTTCCTGCTCTTAGAATGCCTCTCAGTGGGAGCAAGTGTGTACTGCTACGATTTAAATAGAGCGTCGATCTTAAATAGCCAGGCATTCCTTGATTTGCTTCAGCTGCAGGCAGCAGGTTCTCCTGACAAACATATCAGAGGGATTGTACTACTGGTTTTGGTGGACTTGTTGAGCTGAATGTCTACCTTCCATCTCAAATGCAAGACATACATTAGCATCATAAAACAATGTGACCGAGAAGAACCACCTGGAAGACATTAATCTAGGACATGATTATCCAATACCCTCATCTTTAGCTCTCAAATTTTGACATTCATGGATTGATGTCAGTTTATAATCAAAAAGAAAAAAGGCCTGGTTCAGAATTGCATGAAATGTAGAGCACATAAACAGGCCAATCCAGGCCCCGAGTCTATACTTTGATTTATGCTTTGCTTGAGTTTTAACAACCTTCGATTTCCTTATTTCTTATATTTGGCTCTGGTCTCTTTTTAAATGCATAGACACTGGTCGTCTCGATCACTACTTTTGAAAACATCTAAAACATATATAAAACGTAACGTGAATGCACTCATTATCTGAGATTTCATTTTCAATGCACTCTCTTAAATATCTCTCCTTAAACCCAACATTCTGCTTACAGTCTCAAGGCTGGGAAGCTAATTATTCTGGTAAGCAAGTAAGTTCATTTTCCAAGTATTCACATACAATGAATTTGCCTTGGTGCTGCGCCCACAAGTAACAACATGACATACAGTGACAGTTACGAATGACTCAGAAAACACTAAACATTAATAATAATAAAACATTAATGATAAAACACCATTGATCAAGCATGTGAACCAACAAAATACCAGATCAAAGGGAGACTACAGATTTTTGACTGTTGAGTAGAGCAACTACTCGTGGATAAAAACTGTTTTTATGTCTGGCTGTGGCAGCTTTGACAGTCCGGAGTCGCCTTCCAGAGGGAAGTGATTCAAAGAGTTTATGGCCAGGGTGAGAGGGGTCAGAGATGATCTTGCCCGCTTGCATCCTGGCCCTTACAGTGTACGAGTCTTAGTTCTGGTACGAGGTCCAACTGTGTTTGCGGTGATCATTTTCATTAATCTGTGCAGGAAAGAACTGCAGATGCTGGTTAAAATCGAAGATAGACACAAAATTCTGGAGTAACTCTGCGGGACAGGCCGCATCTCTGGAGAGAAGGAATGGGTGCCGTTTTGGGTCGAGACTCTTCTTCAGACTGAAGAAGGGTCTCGACCCAAAACGTAACCCATTCCTTCTCTCCAGAGATGCTACCTGTCCCGCTGAGTTACTCCAGCATTTTGCGTCTATATTCTTTAATCTAATATGTTGCTAATAAATAAATAATTACAACTGAATTATCCTCGCCTACTTTCTGATTAGATGAGTGCTAATAATTCAATGAGGTTATCTTCTGTTTTAACTATCACATGAAAGCTCACGACTGAATTTCTTGCAAATAAGCTGATCAATTGTAAAAGCTGGCCACGATTGAAGTGCAGTTGACAGCGTCAGCCAAATGCTCATTTAACGTGGCTATGTGCTTTCTTCAATTCTCTTCTTCATGATTTGGCTATTACAATGTTGGAGCAAGAAAGTAGATCAGCATAAGTCATGAGACCTGCCCAGATTCCTTGAACCTTCCTGCTGTAAAGGATTAAGTGTGGAAGAACATTTACTTCCCAGCTGAGAAGCTGAAAACACCAAGGATGACATGCGAGAGGCCGAGTGGACAAAGCGACAGGACAAAGTGGTGGTGGTGGTGGTGGTGGAGTGGGGAGCAGACAAAGCGATGGCCAACAAGACGTGGCAGGTGGTGAGAGGGAAGGAAGCCCCACGATGACGGAGCGCGTCCTGTCGGTGTAAGCCGTGGTGGCAGGGGAAGGTCCGTCCGCTATAACCAAAATCTGTTATAAAAGGCGTCCTTAAAACCAGGGTTTACTATATTGCAAAAATATGTCAGTTAAGATGACGATTTCAATCAGTTCAGTTTAGAGATACAGTGTGGAAACAGCCCTTCGGCCCACTGAGACCTTGCCGACCAATGATCACCTGAACATCAGTTCTATCCTGCACACTGGGGACAATTTATAAAAGCCAATTAATCTTCAAACTGGATCGTCTTTGGAATGTGGGTGGAAACCAGAGCACCTGGCGACAATCAACGTGGTCACAACGAGAATGTACAAACTCTGTCCAGACAGCAACCCTAGTCAGGATTGAACCCGGGTCTCTGGCGCTGTAAGGCAGCAACTCTACTGCTGCACCACTGTGCCACCTTAAAGTTTATAAGCATTACTCATGCAGGCACGATGGACACAAACGCAAAGTAATTGAATTTATGAAAGCAAACTGAAGGACTTTTATCTATAATCGCTAAATATAGTAGTGAAGGAGTTTTGGTGGTTGTGATAAAATTGGTGGATAAGTACAACAACAATGTACCCTTACCAACAGAGCTTTAGAATTGCATTTCTACAGCAAGTTGATCAGTAAGCCTATCTGCAATATACCATAAGTATATTTTAGACCTTGGCCTCCCGATAAAGATTGAGCAAAAGCTCTTTTGTACTTGATATAAGCGAGTTTAGTATTCTGAAAAACACAAGGAATCATTGGATTTGTCAAAGGTCGAATGCTATAAATTAAAATCGAACAAAGCGCTGTAGATTCAGTGAGTATAGTTTGAGTACGATTTTTTGTCTTTTTTTAGTGGGAGACCGGGGGGACCCGCAACCCTGGAGTCCCCCCCCGTCCCGTCCCGTCCCCCCCACCGCACACTAAGTGTCCCATCCCCGGTGACGTCCGGACCGACAAGACACCGGCCCCCAGGCCCAGCGTGTAGAAACTCCAACCCAGGCTTGATATTCCAGAAAAAAAGTAGGGAGTATTGGCCGGGAGGCCAGGAGGCCAGTTAGCCCCATAACCAGTAAAATAACCCCCAAAGATAAATATTTCATGAAATAAAAGACTTCATACAGCTAAAAGAATCTTTACAAAAAATGTTACCTGAAATGTCTCTTTGCCTCGCACTGTGTGCAAACAGCACAAAAAAAGTGATTTTGGCTGCAGCCATCTTCTGCTTCAGTAAGGGAAGCTGGTCGGTGATTGGCCGCAACACCCCTCAGAGACTGTGTCCGATTGGCCGCCGAGTGACCGGCGCATTATGTGATTGGACACGACGCCCTTGGAGACAGAGGCTGAATGGAGAGGCCAATTTGTTGATGGGACGAGAATTTTATGGGAAGCTGGTCGGTGATTGGACGCAACCCCTTTAGAGACAGCGATTGATTGGCTGCCAAATAATCGGGCAGAAAAAAATTGAAAAATAGGAAAACAAAAAAAAATCGGAATTCTGATTTAAATCGGAAATATATCGTGCCTGGCCAACCCCAGCTCACTGCCTCTCCCGCTGGGCCAACAGACAGCCCGGACAGACAACTCCAACGGCCCCAAACTCACAGCCAGCGCCAATTCCAGCCCAACCCTGCTCCAACTCCAGAGAAACCCACTCCCCGATGGGCCGCTACGGCAACAAGTTCCAGTTCGCCCATGGCCTCAGCCGCTACCCTAAGTACAAGCCGTACCTTGCGCACCACCGCCTTTTTCCCCTACGGTAACCGCTGCCACTTCATCCACAACCCCGAGGAGGAGTGAGGGCCCCAGCCTCGCCTGCACCAGAGCGCAATTTTGGGCTTAGCCTCTTCCGACCCGGCACTAGACTGGGCCGCGCTGCAGACGGCCTTCAGCCCCAACCTGGCGTTAGAGCTGGCCCAGACTCTGGGCTTGGGGCTGGGCAAGGGAGGGGGTGGAGGTTGCTGCTGCCGCCATCACCAACAGTACCTGCAGCTCCAGCGGGTACTCGGCCTTCCATGGCCGGCAGGAGCCCATCCACAGACTCTCTCTCCGACCAGGACGACTCCAGCAGCAGTCGCCCGTCTTCGAGAAGGGCCAGCAGCTGCCCATCTTCAGCAGGATCTCAGTGTCGGACTGAGGGGAGGGGGGTGGAGGTGGATGGCTGCCGGGGCCAACCCGGCGGGACAGGCAGAGCCGAGCTGGAGCCAGCGGCTGCAAGTCCGGGGCCGCCCCGTCAGCCCAGGGCCACCCCGGACAGGGATGGGGCACCAGGGAGGGTGACGGCCCAATAGCAACTCAACAGCACCCACAGCGACGGAGAGCCGACCCCAACCCCGACCATGGACGAAATGCAAGCCTGCACACAATGCAGCACCACCGTTGCCAGTCGGAATATCGAACTCGCATATTGCAGGAACATATTTTCAGACAAAGATGGTAACATTTTTACTAAAACATGCAAACTGGTTGTTATAATTATGAGTTTTTAAAAATATTTTAATCACAATTTTCCATATCAAGTCCATATTTTATTAGCTAAAATATACGAAACAAAAGTTTGCTAATAACAGAAGCACTTCTCTCTCACTCTTTCAATATGAAAAAATAATGCCCAAATGAGAATTTGCTATGTGGTACAAATACAATAAACAGTAACATTTGGTTGCAATACCCTATTATCCTAACATTTTGTTAAATCAGAGACAAATTTGGAAGACACAAACACACAAGGAATAAATAAACCATTAATTTGAATAACAAACAATGTCATCAAGTATTCATCCTACCTTCGTTCATTATCATCAAGATGAGCAAAAAGAACATTCTTAGAAATAGCTTTTGCTAGGGCAGTCATGGTCTTGTAGTCCTTTGGTATTACCTACAAAACAGTATAGACAAATGAAGCCTACCAGAATTTATCAGCTTTCAGATGGTAATAGATATTCACCATAAAATGTCCACCAGGAACTTATGTATTACCCTAATGAAAGGAACACAAATTTATCAAGTCTATAATCATAGATGCATAGTTGTACAGAGTGACAAAGGCCCTTCAACCCGCCATGTCAGACCTTTGTGCCTATCTAAATTAATCCCATTTGCCCACTCTCTGATGTCTACTGTGCCTTGCCCATGAAGATCAGAGGGGACCGTGCCTTTGCTGTGTCAGCACCGAGATTATGGAATGAATTGCCTCTACACGTTAAACAGGCCCCTTCTCTGGCTGTTTTTAAATCACTCCTGAAGACACATCTATTCTCCGTGGCCTTTGTAGACCAGTAAGGTGTCGACTTATTTATTTACTTTATTTGCTTAATTTTACTGCGTGGTTCATACTCATGTTTTATGTCTTTTAATTTATTGTTGAATTTCGTATGTAATTTATGCGCCTCATGTTAGCTGTATGTTCTGTTATTCTGCCTGTTTTATGATGTCTTGCTTATTTTTTTTCTGTACAGCACTTTGGTCAGCTTTGGTTGTTTTTTAAAGTGCTTAACAAATAAAGTTGGATTGGATTGGATTGCCCATTTAAATGTCTGGTTACATGTCTCCTAAATATAGTGAATTTATCAGATTCCACTAGCTGCTCTGACATAGAGTTCCAGTTATCAACCACTTTACATGTCAAAAAAAATGCCAACTCAAATCCCTGTAAATCTCCTTTCTCTTACTTACACTCTTGTTTTTGATACCCATATCACTGTAAAACAAATTCTGACCATCTACCCCTCTTATAATTTTATATGCCTCTCACATCACCTCTCAGCCTCCTTTGTTCCATGGAAAACATGCCCAGCCTATCCAATCGTACCCCATAACTCCATGTTTCCAATCCAAGCAATCTAGTGAATCTTTTCTGTACTCCCTCCAAGACAAGTTTTGAGGCAAATAAGCAATTCAAATTCCAGGATGGATCTTACTAAGGAAGAAGGACAGAGTTCGCAAAATAAATCCAATGGTTCAGGCGCTGCAAGCTCATGAGGGACATGGCCAATGTCCACAAAGTTCAGGATGTTCATGAATCTGATATTCTAACTTCAGCTGTAAGAGGTTACTATGTTAGGGAGGGACAAGTTCATAGAGAGATTTGAAAAGCATGTTGAACATTTAATATATTTGAGATAGTTTAGCTACGGTTCAATATAGTGTTGATAAGAAATAAAAGGGTGCACACAAAGTAAGATCTGGGGTAGGAGCAACAGAGATTTGGACAAAATCAGATTTACTGAAGACTAGACTAAGTGGGACCCGTTGGGTTCCAGTCGCACGGGAGGCCTGATCCCCCAATGCAACCTATTCCCCAATCCAGTACTCAACCATGAAGTGGGAGAGGGGGTGTAGTGGTGTGGGCAGGGGGTGGTGTGAGGGGGGTGGGGTGGTGTGGGGGAGGAGGGGGAGGGGAAGGGGTGGGTGTGGGGGGGGGGGGGGGGTAGGGACTCCACTCAGCAGCCACCAGCCGCGGCACCACACAGCACCTCCCGACTCTACTCAGTGGCTTCCCCGACTCCACACAGCGGCTTCCCCGACTCCACAATCTTCAGATCTCACAATTTTCCACCGGTCGGAAACAAAACTTGGTGCGCTTGGAGCAGAGGAGAACGGTAAGGTGGCAAACAAATCCTAGCGATATAGGGTACCGTTTTTGCACAAATTTAAAAACAACGCAAATCGGAAGAGGACAAGATGAGAGTTTTAATAATAGTATAGATAGATAGAACAAGGATGGACAGCAGCGCAGAGTCATACAGCATGGAAACAGGCCCATATACCGACCAAGATGCCCTATGTTAGTTCCACTTGCCCACATTTGGCCTATATCCCTCTAAACCATTCCCATCCATATACCTATCCAAATGTCTTTTGGACAGTGCAGAGTGAATAGATCAATTTCCCTCATGGGATAAAAAAAAGTCCTATCGTATCACATCGAACCGTTAACACAATCAATTAAGACATAAGTCATGATGGGGAAGAGGATGGTCAGCAGATTAGTGGAAGAGTCAAAGAGCAAAAAACATAGATCCATTGGGCAAGATAAGATAGCATATGGTGAAAGATAAAGAAATTAGGGAAAGATCAGGATTAGGATGGGAAACATTTAAAGGAAGTCTGTGTTGATATGCCAGAATTAGGAAGCAAAGCAGCTAAGGCTCTGTAGGAAGAAACTGCAAACCCACCTCGACCTGAAACATCAACCATTCCTTTTCTCCAGAGATGCTGCCTGACCCACTGAGTTGCTCCAGCATTTTGTGTCTAAGCAGCTGAAGATGTTAGTCAACTGTTCTAAACTGACGTTCCCAGGTAGTCGGGAATTCACATTTTTAATACAAAGAGGAAAAATAAGGCAAAATGAGTAAAGGTGGAAAAAATGCCAGTTGTCACAAGCAGACCTGGATTTCTGAACAAAATCCAAATATGTATCATACCTTTCGTACATAAGAGACTGCATCTTCTTCAGTATACACTTCAGCACTCACACCACCTCTTCTGCGCCTGGCCTTTACAACTGGATTTGGTGGTGGTGGTGAAATCTCATCATCATGCGAGTCTGACTGAGAATTAGACTTCTGTCGAGCCAAAATTTGTTTGCACTCTTCCTAGATGTAAACCAGAAAAAGATCTGTTTTATACACACATTCCAATGTCTTTGTTAAAATCAAACATACTAACATTAAAAATTCTCCAAAGACTGGTTAGAAATGTCTTGTTGTCAGTGGTGTCCAATCAAGTTGAATAAAACTAGACCTGGTCCTTCCCCATTGATCATGGCTGCCTGCATTTACCTGGACTGGATACAAGGAGCAATGCATCAGACTTACTGCACCTCGCAAAATTATACAAGGTCAAAGCATCTAAATACCTCGGTGGTGAGCAAACCCTGGGCAATTTATTGCTGAGATCCCAGCTTGAAATGGCCTCTTTAACAGGAGGCAAAGCTAGGGAGCACAATTATATCTTATTGTCAAAACAAAGGCAATAAGTCAAGAATAAATAACGTAATTCTGTCTTATCCCCATTCAATTGAATGGGGTTTATGATCTGGCGTCAGGTATAACTGGCATTGGATCAGGGAGGAAAATTCAAAAACATGATGCTGATGGATCTCACCAAGATGAGGATCCTTCATTGGATTGGTCGACAGATACGCTATCATCTGTCACTCAGCACATCCCAGTCTTCCAGCAAGTCCTCTCATATCTAGGATTTAATGAATTGCTGCACAATTTGACCCATAACATTACGCTCTGTTTTTTAATCTGCAAGATACCAGTGTTTTGTTCGCAATAGCTACTTTATGTTTTTGTTGCATATCATTTCAACTCCTTGTCCCACTCCCAAACCTACCATCTGCCCTCATCCTTCCCCACAGCCGTGGTTAGCCTAAAGCAAACTAGAAGAACAACATCTTATATAGCACTTGGGTAGCCTCTGACCCATATAGTATGGATATTGAAGTTTCCAAAATCGGGTAACCCACAACCCTTGTGTTACATTCCTCCTCCCCCGTCATACCCAAGCTCTTTCCACCATTGCTCATTTTTCTCATCCCTCCTCCTCATTACCAAGACTCGTTACCCTCACCCACTTGGTTACATCTGCCTATCACTCGCATCTCTATCCATCTTATGTTTTTTCTCCCTTGGATCACCTTTCCACACCCACTCCACAACCTGGTCCCATCTACCGATCTCCCTTTCCTATCTGGTTCCACATATCTCCTACCCGTCTCATCACTCTCCTTTCCCCTATCCTCAGTCACTCCAACAGTTGCGTTGGGGGACCAGGCCTCCCGTGTGACAGGGACCCAATGGGTCCCACTTAGTCTAGTAATATTTAAAGCTGGAGTTCAGAAAACAATTTCCCTCAAGACAATTAAGTTAGTTCTCACACCTGAAGGGTGTGGGGATACAGAATGAACATTATTCTTAAAATATATATTGTTTTAAGGTTAAAGATTAACCACTTTCTTCTCATCAACTTGCTTTTGTAGTTATTCCACATTTGCTTGAATAATGCTTCTATTTCCACCCATCTCATAAACTAGATTATACACATACAAACTTGCAAGATCAACAAAACAGGTGTTCTGGAATGTGGCTAAAACTTTCTTATTAAATTAATTTTATAAGCAAATCTGGCACTGATTAAATCAAAGGTAAACCTCAAGGCCTCAAATTAAAAAAAGTAAGCTTTCATATATCGTGAACATTTACCTCCCCAAACTCCACCACCGTGGGCACATCTCCAATTCCAATGGTTTTGGGTTAGAGATAGCTATTGTCGATCAAGTCAATAGCACTTCTGTGCAATGCTGTCCATATTTTAAACAATTTTAAGCAGGAAAAACGTTTACAATACTTTCACAAAATTGAACAACTACAAGTTTATCATGTGCTTTAAAACTTGGCACAATATAAATCTGTCCATGTTCGTATTCGAGGTCAGTGTCGAGTTACTTAACTGGAACCATCTTCCAATTTGGAGTTAAAAGGAAACAAATTCCCAGTCTTGACATTTTGCCTATAATACGTATTTTGAGAGCAAACTCTCAAGCTTCTCATTCTTATGTCTTTGAAAGCCTGGATCCAAACTATCTTTCAGTAGCTATGAACACAATTCTAGGTTCACCTGGCAAAATATATCACAGCATCAGCAAATAGCTGATAGAAGTAATCATATTTCACCCCCCCCCCCCCCCCCCCCCCACACCCCCCACCCATACATTTCTCCTGACGGTACTGATTTTACTTACACAGTACACTTTCAGAGATGCCAGCAGTCCTCTGAAGCTCAGTCAAGTGCCCATTTATCATATGTGACAGTGGTCAATGAAAATAGGTAAGACTTCATTTCATTGCTGAATGACAGTGTGCCCTATTGAAAGATCACCTATAAAATGCATTAAACTAGACAATGAGGCAGGTATCAAAAACACAATGGCAATAATCCTGAGATCATTGGCACCAATTCCAGTATTCTTCCTCAATGCAACATCAAGTAACAGATGACCTGATCCCAGCTTGTGTTGGTGAACACAGGGACCTTCATGGATTCATAATGACTGATATTTGCATCAACATAACTGTACTTAGCAATTCATTTTAAAAGTGTGTTGATTCCCAAGAGATGTAACAAAAAAAAATCACCCGGAGAAAACCCACACAGTCACAGGGAGAACATACAAACTGTCCAGACAGCACCCGTAGCTAGGATCGAACATAGGTCTCAGGCGCTGAGGCAGCAACTTTACAAAATGAAAAAATGAACAGGTTATGGTTAAACTCATTGTTTCTTGATTGCACTCCTGATAAGAGATGTGCTCAGTAATACAAGTAAAATGGACCCAAATGCAACCCAAACACTTTATGTTAACCTCAGCTAAGAAAAATACGCTCCAAAGGGCATAGCCATGATACATTTGTTTGGTTCCATTTTATATTTAACATTAATGATTATTTTCACTCATTTTCCTGGAAATTGCTGGGACTTTGGGAAGATATTATATGAAATATCCTTTGCATTGTTGCCTTATGCAATACTGTTAAGTTTTAGCAATAGAGAGTTCTTATAATTAGGAATTAATCTTCAATGCTTTTTTGCTGGTGTAAATGTTTGGAAGTAGAGATTAACAATATTCCACTTTTGTCTTAAGTGAGCTGTCAGACTATGTTCTCGTTTTACAGGAAGAGCTAAACAACTGTTCGAATTCAGTAATAATCATGTGGGATTAAAAAGAAGAACAAATTAGGCATCTTGAAAATGTTTCATATAATCGTTATAAAATCAGTGGGACTTCACTATTATTCAATTCCACTTAGTTTCTTTCACAGCACTGACTGAAAATGGAACAATCCACATTGGCTTACAAGACCTGATCACGAGCTGTCATGTCGCATAGCCATTAGCATTAGATTTAAATAGGACACAACGATAATCTTGAACAGCGGATCAAATTATCTCTTTGGCCTTTACTGGTAAAACGACTGATAAATTCCTCACGATCAACATTACGGATGCCACCTATGACAGGAAGCTTAAAAGAACCAGTTTGGATTTGTCTAAACTGTATAGAGACAGGCTGCTTCAGAATAAATTACTTATCTTCTGTCCCTCTAAGCCTAATCAAAACCAACAGAACATGAATGGATATTAGCCTTTTGACACAAAATAATTTTAATAATTCAAGACAAAGCAATTTGCTGGACAGATAATGGACAAAATCTGTTCCTTTAACAAGACTGCACAAGGTTCTATTGTTAAAAGATAAAAGATCCAATGCACAAACTCAAAGTTATTAAATCAGTTATAAATAAGAGCCACTTGGAGAAAAAACATAACAATTATCTAGTAAAGGCAGTAGCCCTATCTTTTCCTCCATTTCAAACGAAGTTCTAACTCGACGTTAAACTCAAACTAAATGCTGGAATCCCCAACCTTTTTATGAGGGAGACACCATAGTCATGATAACTTTTATTGGTAAAACATGAGGGCTGATCAACAATTTATCAAGGCATGTAGTCAAAGACAATAAATCTCATCATCCCAATGCTATCTTTATTCCAAGAAAATATAAAAAGAAATCCACAGCAACTACTATTTACCGGTTACATGAAAGAACACAAGAAACAGGAAACAGGAAGCTATTCAATGAAATCAATGCTAAAAATGTCATTCAATCAGAAGAGTCCTGATCCAAAATGTCACCTATCCATTTCCTGAGACGTTGCCGAGTTACTCCAGCACTTAGTCCCATTTGTAAACCAGCATTTGCAGTTCATTGTTTCTACTTTTCACATTCCTGCCTGTGCCCTATGCTCCTTACAAACTGTCTAAATCCTACAAACCAAAAATCTGTCTGATGTAGCCTTGGAGTATATTCAACCATGCATTGACACTTGGATTAAAACAAAATGTTTGTATCTGCATAATGAACTAACGCACACTAAATTAAAAATAATTTTAAAAATTTTGAGCAGCACTCAAGTAATTATATTTTATGATCTTCACAATGGCAAACTGATTTTAATTTTGCAATACGTTCAAAATTCACGAACAATAATTCATTTAAAGTTTCATACACATTTTAATTAACATAATTGAATATTAACAGAATTATTTTTATTCACAATAAGACCAGAGTAACCACTTTCCATTTTTGTGAAGGCACAATGCACCTCAAGCCTCAAGTATGCTATAAACAATGGCAGGAATCCAAATCTGAAGCAACCCATTCCTTCTTCTCTGTCAAGCACTTCTTATATTACCCGTTACCTCTGCAAAGGATTTTCAGCCATATCAGAATGCAGAACTGGAATGGAAGCAAATCCCGGGCAACTTAATGCTTTCTTTCTTTCTATGCTCGCTTCAAAAGGGAGAACAATGTACCTTC
Source organism: Leucoraja erinaceus (assembly GCF_028641065.1). NCBI lineage: Eukaryota > Metazoa > Chordata > Chondrichthyes > Rajiformes > Rajidae > Leucoraja > Leucoraja erinaceus. Next base: position 22,428,399 of record NC_073396.1, read on the forward strand.
ATGACAATGCAGTGATCCTAGTCTCCATGGTCAAAGTGAGAAGACCTTCATCAGGTTGAACCTTGAAGAGCATCCGGCCCTAATCGTATACCTGGCTGCATTCCCAAAGTTTTCATGGACACCTTCAACCTCTCATTACTATGGTCCGTGATCCCCACCTGCTTTAAACAGACATCCATTATACTGGTGCCCAAGAAGAACAAGATGATATGTCACAATGACCAACAACTGGTGGTACTCACATCCATTGCATTTCTTTCTAAAACATTTTGTCTACTCCACTGCGAAATCTCCTCAAGGTATGTCTATTTTGAAGAATTTCTCCTCCACTCTCCGAAGCTTCTTCCTCCCCCCCCCACCTCCACATCAGTCTGAAGAAGGGTCTCGACCCTAAACATCACCTATTCCTTCACTCCATAGATGCTACCTACCTCACCCACTGAGTTTCTCCAGCATTTTTGTCTACCTTCCATTGTGAATAAATGCTTTGAGAGGTTCTCAATAGTGCAAATCAACGCCTACCTCACTGATAAACTGCACCCACGTTAATTCACATACCTCCACAAAGATCAACATCAAATGTCATCTTTCTGTGCCTCCATTCTGCGATGGACCACTTCGACAGCACGAACACTTAGGTCAGGCTGTTGTTCATCGACTACAGCTTAGAGTTCAATCAAAATTAGAAGTTTGTACGTTCTCCCTGTGACCGCACGGGGTTTCCCCTGGGTACCCCGGTTTCCTCCTACACGCCAAAGATGTACAGTTTTGTAGGTTAATTGGCTTCAGTAAATTCTCCCTAGTGTGTAGGACACATTGTCAAACTCAGGATACAGGATCGCCGCTCCTCCCTATACCACTGGATCATCGACTTTGGCATCCCCAAATCAGTGCAGATTGACAACGACCTCTGGTCTGCATGCTCAGTCCCCTGCTCTATCCTCTCTATGCCCAAGACTGTGGAACTAGACACAGTTCAACGCCATCTTTAAATTAGCTGATGATACCACCATTGTCTTACCAATAACAGATAGCGTCTGGGGGGGGGGGGGGTGATTGATAATTTTCTCTACTTTTAGAAGAACAATCTTGCATTTAACATTAGAAAGACCAAGGAGCTGGCTGCTGACCTCAGGAAAGAAAAGCTGAGGGTCCAAGGCCTGTCTTCATTGGCGGGACAGATTTAAGTTCCTGGGGATGCACATTTCTGATAATGCCCAGCATATTGACGCAAGCACAAAGAAAGCTCACCAACAACTCTGCTCAGAGGTTTGAGGGGATTTGACATGTCGCTGAGCACTCTTTCAAACCTCTCCACAGAAGAGCATATAGATTGGTTGAATCTGCAACTGGGTTGGAATTCAAACCTCCAGAATGAAGGAAGTTGTAGAAAATAGTGAATACTAGACTAAGTGGGACCTGTTGGGTCCCATGTTCACACGGGAGGGCTGGTCCCCCAACGCAATATTCCACCTCTCCACCAATTCCAATATTGGTGGCCAGTGGGGAGGGGGCTTTCTGGAGCGCTCGTATGGGTGTTGTGGGCTGAAGGGACCGGTTTACAGAGAGCTAGTATGGACATTGTGGGCGAAATGGATTCTTGGGGTGGCAGCACAGACACTCAAGTCTGATATGCTGGCAGCTCACTCACGGGCTGGTGGGCTGGTAGTTGATTCACGGCTATTCCTCAAAATTGCATTTCAAGCAAGGTGCAAGGCCATCAAATTCAAATGCAGTTTCATACCATTTCAAGCAGGGTGCAAGGCCACCAAATTCAAATGCAGTTTCATACCATTTCATGCAGGGTGCAAGGCCACCACATTCAAATGCAGTTTCATACCATTTCAAACCGGGTGAAACCACCATAAAACCACACAAAACACCACACTGGCCGTTCAGTAGACATTCAGTGTGTTCAGTTGATTCACAGCTCAGGCAGAGTCGAGACGTCTCCCTCCCCCATCTTGCAGAGACTGAGCCACACCCACACTTCTGGGTTTTATAATCCCTCCCCCCTCCTACCGGAAGGGGCGTGGCCTTCATGGCGTGATTGAAAGGAGAGAGATTCTCAACATATTTTACACACTAATAACACTTTTATTTTTCATTGATGGGAAGAATCCTCTGCACCTGATGAGCGGAGGGGGACTGAGTAAGATGGCCAAAATTCACAGCCGTAAGTGGTAGCGTTTTATCTAAAATCAATTTACAGTGCAAACAGGAAATTGTCAAGTTTAGACTCTCAATCATCTGCCATTTCAAACCAACCACCGCCAACCATTTGCTGTGCTACATTTCAAACCAACCACCGCCAACAACCATTTGCTGTGCTTTATTTCAAACCAACCACCGCCATCAACCATTTGCTGTGCTTTATTTCCCAACCACCGCCATCAACCATTCTGCTGTGCTTTATTTCAAACCAACCACATTTTCATTTTCAAACCACATTAAGGGCACTCAAGGTCAGTAAAACCACACTCACAGTTTAGTAGACATGTGTTCAGTGTTATTCACAGCTCAGACTGAGAGACGTGACCCTCTCGCTCCCCCATCTTGCAGAGACTGGCTGAGGCACTCAACACTTCCGGGTTTTATAGTCCCTCCGGAAGGGGCGTGGCCTTCAGGAGAGAGAATCTTAAAAATTTTAAAACACTAATAACTCTTATTTTTCATCGATGGGAAAAATCCTCTTGTCCTGCACAGCGGAGGGGGACTCGAAGTAAGATGGCCCAAAATCACAACCGTAAGTGGCAGCGTTTTATCTAAAATCAATATACACAACACCAAGAAGTGGTCAAGATCAGACTTTTAGTAATATAGACTGCCCAACCCATCATTGGTATTAACCTCCCCACCATGGAAGGGATCTACAGAATGTGCTGCCCTTAAGAAGGCAGCTAATATTATCAAGAACAAGCATCACTCAGGGCACACTGTTTTTTTTTCCAATGCTGCCATCGAGAAGATAGGACAGAAGTCAGAGAATCATTACCTCCCGGTTCAAGAACAGCTTCTTCCCATCAACCATAAGGCTCTCGAACCACCGTGCACAACCCTAACCATAATCCTACCTCACACCGAACCCCTACAGACTTTGCACAACCACAAATGATCTGAGTAGTTTGGTATTTGCACCATAATGTTCGACTTCACTTAAGAATAACTGATAATTTATTGTGTATTTATTGTTGTTGTCTCTAATGCACCTGTAAAGATGCAGCAAGTAAGAATTTCATTGTTTCGGTTCATGACGTGACAACCGCTCATGACTCTTGACTCCCTCTTTTATCTGAATCTTAAAACCTGTTCAGTTCTGTTGAAAGGCTATTGAGCTGTAACATTAACTGTTTCTCTCTCCATAGATGCCTGACCTGTTGAGTATTTCCAGGATTTTTTTTTCCTTTCACCACCCCCACTCTAAACCCACGTATTCTTGCCAGAGTTCAGAAGGATCACAATGACCTGTAAAAATCTTTGAAGCAAAGTAAAAAAACTAATCATAACAAATTAATCATATCACAATTTAACATTCAGTGAAAGGCGTATGGTAGTCATCATAATTAAAAATAGAAAATATAGTTCAATTGTCAAGTTCAGAACAACAGCCAGAGCAGCATCTAGGTCAAACTGGCGAATATGTACTTGCCAATCACCAATGGTTCTAATGTGAGTGAACCTATTGCAATTAAACTGCATCTCCTGCCAGTCATCAGAACCATGATTCAAATTGCATCTCAATGCAATGCACTACCTTCATTTCATTCAAGGTTAGATAGAAACAAAAGTACCTGAATACAATTTTTTTTCTTTTGAAAGGCGATTGGGTGGGAAACAACCGCATGGATACTCTCAGCAAACAACTCATGATCATAGTAGTAGTCGGCCCCCCCTCGGTCATGACTGGCCATGGGTGATGCATCCTAGTTGATGTGTGGTCGGATGTAAGCCTGTGCGATGTCATATGGTGCCCATGCAGCACGTCCCCCCTCTCCACGTCGCTGATGATCCAAAGGAACAGCAGGGCCACTGGACCACCACTGGACCGTCCCCGGTTTCTCCCCCCCCCCCCCCCCCCACTCGACTCGTGTCCATCATCCCCGCCCGGACACCGGCCCCCAGGCCCTCCGCCAACGTGGAGAAACGCCAACCCCAGCTCACCTCCATCTCTCCCGCCGGGCCAACCAACAGCCCAGACAAACGACACCAGTGGCCCCAGGCCCACCGAACTCACAGGCCCGCAGCCAGCGCCAACTCCAGCCCAACCCCACTCCAGTCCAAAGGAACCCGTTCCCCAATGGGCTGCTACAGCGACAAGTGCCAATTCACCCATGGCATGGCCGAGCTGTGCTCCCTCATCCGCCACCCCAAGTACAAGCCGTACCTTGCACACCACTGGCTTCTGCCCCTACGGTACCCGCTACCACTTCATCCACACCCCCGAGGAGGAGCGAGGGCCTGGCAAGGGACTGGGGGAGAAGGTTGTGGTGCCGCCAGCACCACCAACTTCCATGGCTGGTAGGAGCCCATCCGCAGACTCGCTCTCCGACCAGGACGACTCCAGCAGCAGCGGCTCCGAGTCACCCGTCTTCGAGCAGGGCCGGTGGCTGCCCATCTTCAGCAGGATCTCGGTGTCGGACTGAGGGGCGGGGGGTGGAGGTGGAGGGCTGCCGGCCAACCCGGCGGGATAGGCAGAGCCGAGCTGGAGCCAGCGGCTGCAAGTCCGGGGCCGTCCCGCCAGCCCAGGGCCACCCCGGACAGGAACGGGACACCGGGGAGGGGACGGCCCAGCAACAACTCAACAGCATCCGCAGCGACGGAGAGCTGACCCCGATAACGGGCGAAGCGCAAGCCTACACACAATGCAGCACCACTGTTGCCGAGACTGTTTTATAGCTAGTGACCTATGACCTGGGCATGCGCATTCGGAATACCAAACTTGTTCATTGCTTGAGCAAACGCACTAAATTTCACTCTAAATTCCCCGGCACTCTCTCACGCACAGGCCCTTTGGCCACCAAAGTCCATGCCGATCATTGATCACCCGTTCACACTAGTTAGTCATAATCATAGAGTTATACGGTGTGGAAACAGGCCTTTTTGCACAACTTGCCCGTGCCAACATCCACACTAGTCCCACATGCCTACATTTGGCCCATACCCCTCCAAACCTTTCCTATTCATGCACCTATCCAAACGTTTCTTAAACCTTTTGATAGTGCCTGCCTTAACTACCTCCTCTGGCAACCTGTTCCATATACAACTCACACTACTCAACACTGTACCTCGGTGACTGCTAATCACCCCCCCCCCCCCCCCCCCCCCCCCCGGACACTTCTCCCACAGGAAAAACACTATGACTGTATGCTTGTAAATAGATTTATTTATTGAAAGCATATTCTATGTCGCTTTCCAGATAGATGCTAACCATATTTCGTTGTCTCTGTACTGTACACTGACAATGACAATTAAAGTTGAATCAGAATCAGTTGAATAAGAATCTGAATCAGTATACCTACCGCCCTTTGTGTAAAAAGGTTGTCCCTCAATTTCCTATTAAATCATTCCTCCCCTCACCTTAAATCTATGTCCTTTGTTTCTTGATTCCCCGACTCTGGATAAAAGATTGTGCTTTGACCCAATCTAATTCTCATGATCTTATACACCTCTATAAGATCACCCTTCATCCTCCTGTGTTCCAAGGAATAAAGTCCTATCCTTGCTCAACCTTTCCCTATAGCCCAGTCGGAGTCCTGGCAACATCCTCGTAAATCTTTTTGCACCCTTTCCAGTTTAACATCTATGTTATCCCACTTTCACATCTTCTCACTAGAGGCAATTATACAAAGGCTAATTTACCCAAAATCCCACACTTTTAGGATGAGGGAGGCAACCAGAGAGCCTGACGAAAACCCTCAGGCAGTCACAGGGAGAATGTGCAAAATGTGTAGGAAAGAATTGCAGATGCTGGTTTAAATCGTGGGTAGACACAAAATGCTGGAGTAAATCAGCGGGACAGGCAGCATCTCTGGAGAGAAGGAATGGGTGACGTTTCGGGTCAAGACCCTTCTTCAAACTGATGTCAGGGAAGTGGGCGGGACAGAGATAGAATGTAGTCGGAGACAGTCGGAGTCACGTGCAGGCTCTGCGATCGTTTCACTGAACACCCCTGCTGTCAGCATTAACCTACCTGATCTCATGGTTGCTCAGCACTTATCTCCCCCTCCCAATCTGACCTTTCTGCCCTGAGCCTCCTCCATTGTCAGAGTGAGGCCCAGCGCAAATTGGCGGAACAGCACCTCATATTGCACTTGGGTGGCTTACACCCCAGCGGTATGAACATTGACTTCTTCAACTTAAAATACCCCTTGCTTTCCCTCTTTCTCCATCTCCTCCCCAGTTCTCCCGCCAGTCTCGCTGTCTCCAACTACATTCAATCTCTGTCCCGCCCACTCCCGACATCAATCTGCAGAAGGGTCTTGACCCGAAATGTCACCCATTCCTTCTCTCTAGAGATGCTGCCTGTCCCGCTGAGTTACTCCAGCATTTTGTCTACCCAAGAGAATATGCAAACTCCACACAGATAGCACCAGAGGTCAGGATCAAACCTGCGTCTCTGGCACCATGAGGAAGCAGCTCTGCTAGCTTACAATTTGGGAGGATTATACTTTAAGGCTTAGATTTAGTTTGAAGGACTCCACAGTTAACGTGCCCTAGCTTGGTGTGCACTCATTTTCCCCTCCTCTATGCTCCTTTTCCAACAACCTGTTGGGTCCATTTCACCTCCAACCTTTGTCACTTACTCCACACGTCTGCCAATTTAACAACCCCCTCACCTGTATTTGCCAGGCCTTGTCCAGCCCTCCTAATTTATTTTCCAGCTTTCTCCCCGCCACAATCAAGTCTGAGGAAGGACCCCAACCCGAAACGTAAGCTGTCCATTCCTTCCACAGATGCTGCCTGACACACTGAGTTATTCCAGCACTTTGTTTCATTTTGGTAAACCACCATCTGCAGTTCATTGTGTTTCTCTCACTGGGTGTGCAGTTGACAACATGAGTGCAGCACCCCAAAGGTCAATTACTTGTGGGTTCCAATCAACAGTGCCAATAGGTCAACCAGCCATCACTCAAACAACTGTCACATTTCTTAAGTAAGGGAGACACAATCATCATCAATGCAACATGACACACACAGGGAAATCATCCAGGGACCATTCTTACCGGAATTTTTCTTAAAATTAAATTTATATGCAATGCGTGTAGCTTTTTGTTTAATTTTACCTTTTCCAGCTTATCGAAATGCTCCTTGAGAAACTTCATGGGTCGTTCGGGTTTTGTAATGCAGAGGCTGACAATGCATTCCTTCAGGATTTGCTGGATGTTGTGCTTCTGGACGTAGACTTCGCATCCTTTCAAGCTCTCATCTTCCTCCATATTCGACGCGGCCATCTTTTATGCGGTTTTATATTTATATTCGTCATAAAAATAAGCAAACGCCAATGAATAGCTCTTCTCGTCCAAACCCTCACGGGGCGGATGAATTACTGTGAGTGTGTGGGGAAGGGAGGAGGAGGGGAGGGGGGTGGGTGCGGATGGATTAGATGATGTGTGGGAAGATGTCAGTTGGGTGCCATCCCGGGTGTTGGTGGCAGCGATGGGGGTCCCCAGCCTCCGCCCTCCCTCCCTCTAACTCCAACCGCTGGCGTTTGAAAGGCAAACCGTCGAGCGCTACCCGACCGCCCCGCGTGCGCGCGCGCTGCCCCCGGGGACTCCAACCACCCGCGCGCGCGTTCCCTCTCCTCTTCTCTCCTCTCCGCGCACCTACCTCTGCCCTGCAACCAGCCCCGCGGACACGCGCTCGATCACTCGCTCGCGTGGACGTCCGTCCGACTGACAGCCTGCCTCCCACCACCACCACTGCGCATGCGCTCGGCAGCCCTCCTCCTCCTCACCCCCACCGGAGCATAGACGCGCATGCGTACTGTACACAGCACCCCTGATGCCGAGAGAACGAGTCAGAGGGGAAAGAGGGGGGAGGGGGGAAATGAGCATGCGCGGACTCCGCCGTTGCTGCCCATGTCGCTCAAAGCCAGAGTCCTGGTGCGCTGAGCTGAACAGCAGCTTCTTCCCTGCAGATGCTTTTTGCAAAGATGGTTGGAATGCAGTACACTGTTGCCAACGCTTAAGAGATTTACTGTAACGGTTACCGGATGTTGGAGATCCAAAATAGAACGAATGCATTTTTGTTGTTGTCGCAAAACAAACCTCAGCAGATCCGGAAGCATAAGCGGATGTTAGTGAGAGAGAAATAAAAGGACAGATTTATATCAGTGACCTTATGGATGTGTTAACCAACTTCAAAGCCAATTGAGCACTGTTGAAATGTACTCACTGTTGCAATACAGGAAAACCTACGAGCCCATTTATTGACAGTGAATGGTTACCGACTTCCCTAAATTAAGCAATAGAACGCAAATAACCCGCTCCTGTTTATGTCTTGTGTGAATTAATAAAAAGCATCAGATTTGGAGTCTGAAGAAAGGTGTCGACCCGAAACGTCACCCATTCCTTCTCTCCAGAGATGCTGCCTGTCCGCTGAGTTGCTACAGCTTTTCGTGTCTATCTTCGGTGTAAACCAACATCTGCATTCCTTCCTACAGATTCGGGGCATGATACGTTTTTTAAAACGATTACAATTATTCCAACCCAACATCTGTCTGCATCTACACCCATGGCCCTTTTAGCAAATCTTATCCATCCAAATAACCCTAACCCTTTATTGATTAGTTAATAACATTGTCAATCCTGCAGGATTTTCCTGTCGCAAATTAATCTCAAATACATTAACAGAAACAACACAATGGTATTAAAATAAAATGTTTCTTCTCATTTTCTCATAAGAAAATAGGAAATGGGGCTAGGAAATAGTTAGTGGTTCAACAGTTAGAATGGATCTAACCGGGTGGTTAAAAATCTGTTCATAGAACGGTACAGCACAATGTTCCTGTGACATCTTGAGATTGCTTTGGGCACTACATTCCATGTTATGTTAACTGCTTCCCTTTCCACAGATGCTACCTGACCTGCTGAGTACTTCAAGTATGTTCTGTTTTTATTTCAGATTTGCATCATCTGCAATTCTTTCAATTTTCACTGAACATTACACTGAAACCGAGTGTTTCCTAACCAGAAGCCTTGGATGATCCAGGAGATCCGCATTCTGAGGACCAGATCCCGGGCATTCAGGTCTGGCGATGCAGAGGTGTACAAGAAGTCCAGATATGACCTTGGCAAGGCCATCAAAAAGGCCAAAAGGGACTTTTGCTCTAAGCCGGAGGATGAGGCAAATGTTCGGCAAATGTGGCAGGGCTCAAATGCCTTGACTTCCTACAAGGCGAAATCAGGGGGAAGATCAAGCGACAGCGAAGCATCATTTGTACCCGATCAGCTGATGAGAATAATGTACAGGTGGGTGTATTCCATTGGGTGTTTCAGGATGAGGGAGTTCAAACAAATGGCCAATTTTCCACTTTCTGCCAAACACATTTATTAATGCTTTGTTTTCGCAATAAAAGTCCTGGCCAACAGTCCGGTTACACCCAGAATCATATGAGCCCATTTACTGTTTGTGGAGTTTTATTGCATGCAAACTGGCTGCTGTATTTTCTCAGATGTAACAGGTCAAGTTCACCAACAACTTACATTAACAGAATGTTTTAACCTCGGAAAACATCCAAGAAATCCACAGTAGCAGTCATCGAACAAAAGACAGAAACAAGGAACTGTAGATGCTGGAATCTCACGTAGAACAAAAAGTGTTGGAGTAACTCAGCGGGTCAGCAGCATCTTCAGAGGACATGGATAGGCAACGTTTTGGGTCAGGACCCTTCTTGAGACTAGGTCCCTCCCCGAAACGTTGCCTATCCATGTCCTCCGGAGATACTGCTTGAACCACTGTTACTCCAGTACTTGTGTTCAAAACAAAATTTTACACTGTGTCAAAGGAGACCAGGACAGCTGAGCAAAAGTCTGATCAAAAATCATTAGCTTAAAGGTGAAGAGAGAAGAAGATGCTGAAAGGTCTAGAGAGGTTGCCATCAGACCATAAGACAATAGAGCAGAATTAGGCCATTTGGCCCATTGTGTCTGCTCTGCCATTCGATCATGGCTGATCTATTTTTCCCTCTCGACCCTATTCTCATGCCTCCTCCCCATATCCTCTGACGCCTTTACTAATCAAGAACATATCCATCTCTGCTTTAAAAATACCTAGTGACATGGCCTCCACAGCCGTCTGTGACATTGAATTACACAGATTCATCATCCTCTAGCTAAAGAAATTCCTTCTCATTTCCGTTCTAAAGTTACGTCCTTTTATTTTGAGGATGTGCCCTCTGATCCTAGACTCTCCCACTCGTGGAAACATCTTCTCCACATCCACTCAATCTAGGTTTCATAATTCGAAAGCTTTCAATAAGATCTCCCCCTCATGCTGCTAAACTCCAGCGAATATAGGCCCAGAGCTATCAAACACTCCTTATATGTTAACCCAAACAACCCTGGGATCATTCTCATAAACTTCCTCTGGATCTTCTCCATTGTCAGCACATCTTTCCTCAGAAATGGAACCCAAAACTGCTCACAATACTCGAAAAGTGGTCAGACCAGCAACTTATAAAGCCTCAGCATTACAGCCATCCTAGAGTTTAGGGGTATTTGCCTTTTTATTTGTTGTTGCTACAATGTGACTGGCCTGTTTACAACAACCAATTTTCCATGAATTCTTTCTATTAATTTTCCATGAATTCTTTTCCAGAAACGGCTTCAAACAGCGCAAACAGACCACAAATATGGTATAGTACAGTGATAAGCCACATGATTATCTGCAAAGTGTCATTACAATCTTTTTCCTACCAATATTTATTTTATTACTTGCAAGAGCCAGCTGCACAGTACGATCAATTAAAACAAAGTGTTCTGACAAATTTACAGAACATAACCCGCAGTGTCATAAAACCTTTGCATCAGATTGATTTCAACATCCAGATAGTCCTAACCTTTGAGAACTATGGAAAGAATGTGACATTGGTTAGCTTTGGAATCAAGTTTCTCAGGCATTGCTTTGAGCATATTCCACTCGAAAAATAAATACTGAACATTGAATAACTTTACCCACACAAAACATAAATATTATTTGCTTTCATGCAGGTCGTTACTGATAGTAGTATCACCGAAACAATGAACTTACAAAAATACATGGATTGGGTTTTGCTAACAGTCAACAGGTGCCTGATGGGACTGAAATAGGGCAAAATATAAGCCATTATAGTGAATCAGGGATGTTGATGAATGATGTCTCTCATCCTCATGTCATGGACAAATGAAGCCATTGGAATGTTACGTTAAAAAAAATACGATGTGCCTTATGTTTAGTTTTAATGTTGAATGGATATTGCATGTCTTAAAACATGGGCAGGCATAGGGGCGCAGTGGTAAAGTTGCTGCCTTACAGCTCCAGGGACCTGGGTTCAATCTTGACTACGGGTGCTGTCTGCAGAGTTTCCATGTTCTCCCTGTGTCTGCGTGGGTTTTCTCCGGGTGCTCCGGTTTCCTCTCACATTACAAAGACGCATGGGTTTGTAGGTTAATTGGCTTCTGCCCCTAGTGTGCATGTTACAAAATTGGGATAACGTAGAACTAGTGTACGGATGATCATTGGTTGGCATAGACTCAGTGGGCCAAATCTCTAAACTATGCTGTATCTCTAAACTAAACTAAATAATTGAGGTCTTAAATGTTTTAAATATCTTAAAACACAACTGGAGGAACAACACCTCATATTGAGCTTGAGTAGCTTACAACCCAACTGTATGAACATTGAATTCTCCAGTTTTAAGTAATTTCCTTCATCCCCTCTCGCTTTCCTGTGATTCTATCAAAGGCTATTTTTATACATTTTGCTTTCACCGTGTAGATATTACAGCTGTGTTTATACATAGTCCCCCCCATTTCAGGGCACGATAATGTTTGGGACACATGGCTTCACAGACGTTTGTAATTGCTCAGGTGTGGCCTGATGCAATTGCCTCCTTAATGCAGGTGTAAAAGATTTCTCAGCACCTAGTCTTTCCTCCAGTCTTTTCATCACCTTTGGAAACGTTTATTGGTGTTTATCAAAGTTGGACCAAAGTTGTGCCAATAAAAGTCAATGAAGCCATTATGAGTGAGAAACAAGAATAAACTGTTAGAGACATCAGCCAAACATTAGGCTTACCAAAATCGACTGTTTGGAATATCATTAAGAAGAAAAAGAGCACTGGTGAGCTTACTAATCAGAAAGGGACGCAGTCCAAGTAAGACCTCCACAGCTGATGACAAAATAATTCTCTCTATAATAAAGAAAAATCCCCAAACACCTGTCCGACAGATCAGAAACACTCTTCATGAGTCAGGTGTGGATTTGCCAATGACCACTGTCTGAAGACTTCATGAACAGAAATACAAAGGCTACACTGCAAGATGCAAACCACTGCTAAAATAGGATGGCCAGGTTACAGTTTGCCAAGAAGTACTTAAAAGAGCAACCACAGTTCTGGAAAAAGGTCTTGTGGACAAATGAAATGAAGATTCATTTATATCAGAGTGATGGCAAGAGCAAAGTATGGAGGAGGTAAGGAACTGCCCAAGATCCAAGCATACCGCGTCATCTGTGAAACATGATGGTGGGGGTGTTATGCCCTGGGCATGTATGGCTTCTGAAGGTACTGACTCACTTATCTTCATTGATAATACAATTGCTGATGGTAGTAGCATAATGAACGTAGTAGCTAAAGCAACTAAGGAGTTTTTCAAAGCTAAAAAATGGTAAATTCGTGAATGGCCAAGTCAATCACCCGATCAGCATCCAATTGAGCATGCCTTTTATATTCTGAAGAGAAAACTGAAGGGGGCTAGCCCCCAAAACAAGCATAAGCTAAAGATGGCTGCAATACATGTCTGGCAGAGCATCACCAGGGAAGACACCCAGCAACTGGTGATGTCCATGAATCGCAGACTTCAAGCAGTCATTGCATAAAAAGGATGTGCAACAAAATACTAAACATGACTACTTTCATTTACATGACATTGCTGTGTCCCAAACATTATGGTGCCCTGAAACAATGGAGGGACTATGTACAAACACTGCTGTAATTTCTACATGTGAAACCAAAACGTGTAAAATTGGGATTTATTAAAATCTGTCAAAGTGCACTTTAACCACATGTGACTTTTTCTATTACAAATCTCAAATTGTGGAGTTCTGAGGCAAATAAATAAATGATGGGTCTTTGGCCCAAACATTATGGAGGGCACTGTAAGTCTACAGGACGTGGAATGATGGCCTCAAAAGTCTAAAAAAACCCAAGCTGAATGCAATATTATTGCATTCTCTCAGGAGTCATTGAAGCCACTTCATGTCTTAATTTTATTTTCCCAGGCCTACATTAAGGAACCCTTGCTTTATTTGAAGAGCTGAAAGTTTTCCTAATCTTCTGACCAAACTTCCTTCCACAAGGAATATCACCAAAATAGGGATTTGGCTGGTACATCATGTTTTCCAACATGTCACAAGGCAATGAAGTGATTACTGTCAAATGCTATGAGCCATTTATGCATCATCAAGGCACAAGTATATTAACTTGATATGGGTGACTAAAAAAATAACAAAGCAACAATTTTAAACTATTGGAACTGTATGGACCCATTGCTGAGATAAAGGGAAGACTTTTATGTATGGAGACAACATTGTATAACACGTATCATGAATAAACCACAGTTAAGTTTAGTTTAGATATACAGCACGGAAATAGGCCCTTCGGCCTTCCGAGTCCACGTCGACCAGCGATCCCCATACACTAGCACTATCCTACACACTAGGGACAATTTACAATTTTACTAAGTCAATTAATCTACAAACTGGTACGTCTTTGCAGTGTGGGAAGAAACCAGAGCAGCCGGAGAAAACCCACAAGGTCACAGGGAGAATGAGAAAACTCCGTACAGTAAACTCCGTGCTGTAAGGCAACAACTCTACCACTGTGCCACCCTTAGTTATGGAGACACAACGAACTGTAATGCTGGGACCAGTTTAGTTACCACTTATTTATAGATGACAATAAATAATTGCTAAATAGGGTCATAAAAATTATGTGAAGAAGTTCCTATAATTAAGGAGTGCACCTTACTTAAATGGCATGGAAGTCCAAATGTTCAATTTAGTCTACATTGCACCTTAAAGTGGCTTTTTAATAATAATAATAATAATAATAATAATAATAATAATAATAATAGGAATCTGACGAGGGACAACATTTACATGCACAGGGTGGTGGGTTCGGAATGAGCTTCCAAAAGAAGTTGTTGAGGAAGGTACTATAACAATATTTAAAAGACATTTGAACAAATACATGGATGGGAAATAATTAGAGAGATATGGGCCAGATGTGGGCAAATGGAACTAGCTTAGATGGGGCGTCATGGTCGGCATGGATAGGTTGAGCTGAAGGGCCTCGATCTGTGTCGTATGACTCTGTCACTCCAAGTAACAATGGCTTGCATTTATATCATGCATTTAACAACAATCATGGTGTAGTACTCGAAATCTGGCAAAATGTCTAAATCATTAAATGAAAGGCTTCAGATAAAACTTGACAAAACTGGGGGCCACATGTGCTAAATGGTAACCCTCAACTACCCTCTGTGGCAAGAGTTCCAGAGATTCACCACTCTCTGTGTGAAAAAAGATTCTCCTCATCTCGGTTTTAAAGGATTTCCCCCTTACCCTTAAGCTGTGACCCCTTGTCCTGGACTTCCCCAACATCGGGAACAATCTTCCTGCATCTAGCCTTTGTAGTACTCGAAATCTGGCAAAATGTCTAAATCATTAAATGAAAGGCTTCAGATAAAACTTGACAAAACTGGGGTGTGCTAACTGATAACCTCACTAGTTAAAGGCAGAGCTTGCAAGATGACTAAAAGCAGACAATTAACCGGCTGAGTTACTCCAGCATTTATGTTTGCTTTTACATAAAGAAAATCAACTTACTTGGGAAGCAGAATTAGTTTAAAGAAAGAAAGAGAAACCACAATTAAACAAAAATGCAGTTCGGTACATCTACATTATGTGCAGAAAATCAACAATGGTTCACTTAAAAGAGAAAATCAAAAAACTAGAACAGAAACCAAAAGCGCTGGAAAGGCTCGACCTGTCAGGCTGCAGCTGTGGAAGCCAAACGGAGTCAGTGTTTCAGTGTTTGAGTTAGAGACCTTTCACCATAACTGAAAAGGAGACATTGAATGGAACAGTTGAGCTGCCACTCAGTGTCAGATACCTAGATTCGCTCCTGACCTTAGGTGCTGTCTGTGCGGAGCTTACACATTCTCCGTGTGACCGTGTGGGTTTCCTCCGGCGCTCCGGTTTCCTCCCACAATCCAAAGACGTGCGGGTTTGGACGTTAATTGGCCTCTGTAAATTGCCCCTAGCATGTAGGAGGTCGATGAGAAAGTGGGGTGACATAGAACTTGTGAGAACGGGTGATCGATGGTCAGTATGGACTAGGTGGGCCAAAAGTCCCATTTCCATGCTGTATCTTTCAATCAATCAAAAGAAGTTGCGGGAGATTTGGGGGATGTATTTGTATTGTTCTATTCTATTCTATTCTGGAGTAGGGGGAATGCGGGA
Organism: Leucoraja erinaceus; assembly: GCF_028641065.1. NCBI lineage: Eukaryota > Metazoa > Chordata > Chondrichthyes > Rajiformes > Rajidae > Leucoraja > Leucoraja erinaceus. The sequence continues at coordinate 22,444,122 of NC_073396.1, forward strand.
AATGGATGAAATGCTTTCAGGGGCTTCTTTAAGAATAATAGAGGGGAAGCCATGGGTTCACCCCAATGGACATGTCGCTCCCCACCCTCACTGTAGCTTTACAAGCTTGTTTCGTCTCCATTCCAGTTCTGATGAGGGGTCCCTGACCAGAGGCATTGAGTGCTTTTCTCTTCCCACGGTTGCGGGCTGACCTGCTATTTCCAGAATTTTGCATCTTTGTATTATCGTTCACTTATAAGCCCATTGTGGCTACAAGATTGGGCTTTGTCTGGCTATAATGTTGTCACAAAAATAAATAAGTCCAGCTGACCAAACCCTCCGAGTCCAAGAAGTAGGGCTTACAAAACATCTTTAAGATGGAGAGAGGTTTAATGCAGGGGCTCCAGAGCAACTTGTCATTTGAAGGGAAGGCCCAACTATGTGACCCAGTAACGCAACGGGAGAGTTGCTGCCTTACAATGCCAGGGACCAGGGTTTGATCCTTATTATGGGAGCTGTCTGTACAAAGTATGTACGTTCTCCCTGGTTACAGGGAGAGCGTACATACGCCGTTTGTATGGGTTTTCTCCGGGTGCTCTGGTTTCCTCTCACACGCCAAAGACATACAGCTTTGTTGGTTACATGACATCTGTAAATTGTAAATTGTCTGTAGTGCGTAGGATAGTGCTAGTGTACAGGGGGATCGCTGGTTGGCGCAGACTCGGTGGGCCGAAGGGCTTGTTTCTATGCTGTATCTGTAAAGACTAAACTAACGGAGCAGATGTGAAAAAGCCTAAAACTGGAAGACTTCAAAGATGTAATGTTTGGAGGAACAAGAGGAGAAAGAATTAGACGCAAATGTCAGGACAACTACAAAGCTTAGGGAAGGAAATAAGTCAGTCAGTCAAAGTATTAAATTAAGGAATGTGATGTGTTTACAACTATGACACAGGCCCATTTTTCAATAATTTAAAGTGTATAACCAGGTTATGCATCATTTAGCACACCGTCAGGAACTGGCTTTGCTTTGCATGGACTTGGCTATGACATTCTCCAGAGATGAATAGGCCATTTATAGTCATTATCTAGGCTTATGTATGAATGTTGCCCACTTGGACAAGACGCCAGAGGGCATTCAGCAAAACCCTCAATGTCAATGCCTTCATAAACAGAAGGAAGGAGGAAAACACAATCTTTGATTCTTTGTCCAATGTGCAAGAGGGGATTCAGCTGCTTTAAGCAATCCTTGTTTTATCCCATTCATGAGCAATGCTTTCCATTAAAGTGTGCAATAATTCATTAATATTGACAACAAGGGTTTCCTCAATACAGTGACATTTATTTTCACCCCCTTGTGGCCCGACTGCGAGAAAGACTGAAATTTGGCTTGGGATGAATTATTTCTGCTTAGCTCCAATCTGCTCCTAACAGTCAGTTGAAGAGCATTAATTGGACCATTTTGCTGGCTGGGAATGCCAAATCTTGAGCGAAGGCCAGGAAGTCAGAATGGAAAGAACTCCTGACTGAGGATGCCAGCCTTGAAAATGGAAGCATTAAAGAAAAGAGGGGAAGGAAAATAACATAACATATCACAGCTAAAGCCAAATTAGCCAATAATGCCAAACTGCACATCTAAGCAAGTATGTGATATGATATGACGAATACATGTACTTGACTTGAAAGCTGCTCGTACTTGATACATACAATTTTAGCACAAGAAACAGAAAAAACAAAAAAACAGAAGGGAGATGGGGGGGGGGGGGGGAATAGGTTCACAAATTCTGCGGCGCTACATACATATTGAACCAAACAATAAAAAATTTGAATTTATAATAATTCTCGGAAAGCAACTATTCCTGAGTCATTTTGCTTGGAACCCGCGCCTTCGGCAGGTCGAACAGTCCAAACTTGTCCATCTTTGCCCTGCTAAACAGCGATGCGTCATCTAAGCAGAGTCCCCCCCCACCCCGTCCGTGTCTGGCCCATATCCCTCTAAACCTTTCCTATCCATGTTCCTGTCCAACTTTTAAAACTAGTTAACATAATAAATGTTTCCCTCCCTATTAAAAGGAAGATATTAACATTTTTAGGCTTATTGTTAAAAATTTAAATGAGGAGGAGTTGTTGTGAGAACAAAGTGGGGAATGAGCTCTAGGTTTCGGTTTATTATTGTCATGTGTACTGAAGTACAGTGAAATGCTTTGTTTCGTACGCTACCCAATCAGATCAGATAGTATAAAGTAGAGCAAATAGGGACAATCCAGAGTGCTGAATATAGTTCTCAGCCTTGTAGTGCATCAGTTACCTGGATAAAGTCCAATGTCCAGGCAACTAATGCACGAATGGGGTGGAGGTGAATCAGACAGTAAGTACCGTAGTGAATGGAAGGACCATTCAGAAGCCTGACAACAAAGTGGATGAAGCTGTTCCCGAGTCTGATAGTGTAATATACTATTACTAAAACTCTCATCTTGACCACTTCCGGTCTGCGTTGTAATTAAATTTGCGCAAAAACGCTACCCTATATTGCTAGGATTTTTTCACCACCTTACCCACCTTTCCCCTCAACTCCAATCCACTATGTTTTGTTCCGATCGGTGAAATATGAGAAAAGTTATGAAGGTTTAAAGAATCGTGAGATCAGCAGAATGGTCTTCTCGCCTGTCAGTCACCATGAAGGTAACCCCCCTTCCGGCACCCGCTGGAGAATAAAGACCCGGAGGCAGGGCTGAGTAAACAAGCCGTGCTGATTGTGTCCGCAAGAGTGGAGTCAGGAAAGCCGTTGTGGGGAGTCGGGAAAGCCGCTGTGTGGAGTCGGGAGGTGCTGTGTGGTGCCGCGACCGGTGGCTGCTGAGTGATTTACAATAGATGCACAATTTCCAATTTTCCAACCATGAACAACAATTTGGAACTCTATCATCTCAGGCCCACACCTGTCTCTTTATCTCTATCCAACAATCTGCCTATCAAATAAACCCTGCACCTGTGTTCACCTATTACCGGCCATGCTCTGTCCTGCCCTCCCCTTTTCCAGGTTTTTTTCCTGCCTCTCCTAGAATCATTCAGTGGAAGGGTTCCGACCCAAATTGTCGCCTATACATGTTCTCCTGAGATGCTGCAAACGCTGAGTTACACCAACATTTCGTGTCAATAGTTGATATAAACCAGCATCTGCAGTTCCTTGTTACCACACTGCTAGCCTCATTATTTTTAAGACTTAAATGAGGAAACACATTATCTGTGTGGCAAATAAGTGTTGGTTCTTACCTCAGTGTTGTTCATATGCAATGACAGGGGTTGGTTAGGGAATAGCCAAGCATAGTTTTGCACGTGGGAGATTGTGCCTCACGAATCCAAGTGAGTTTTTTTGAAGAAGTAACCAAGAAGGTTGATGAGAGCAGGGCCATAGACATGGGGCAGCTTGGTTGGCATGGCTGAGATGGACCGAAGGGCCTGTTTCTCTGCTGTATGACTGATTCTTTTCTTGTTAATTGGTTTCACAGCGTTCACATGTTTTTCGTTCCAAGTTTGTACAAGACCGCACTTAAACCATTTTTCATTCCTTCCAACAGTTAATGACAAATTGGATCTATAACAGCTTTCCAGCAGGAAGCAAAGGGTAATGGTTAGTGGGTGTTTTTGTGACTGGAAGATTGTTACTGCGGGATTCCCCAAGGCTCAGCATTCATTTCCTTGCCTTCAGTGTATTATATTATTGATTTACACTTAAACGTAGCGGACATGATAAAGAAGTTTGGAGATTATGCAAAAAGTTATGCGCTTAAATACAAGGGTGAACGTTTCTTAATGCAGGAAGGTAAGATGTCCTGGTCATTTGGGTAGAGAGAAAAGCAAAATCACATGTGGAATTTATTCCAGAGAAGTGTAAGAAAATGTAATTAGGACATACAACAAGCAAGACAATATACAATAAATGGGAGGATATTGTGTGGTGTGGAACTGGGGGATTTAGCAGTTTAGGTTTTCAAGAGAGAGTTACATTTAGCTCTTAGGGATCAAGGGATATGGGGAAAAAGCCGGAATGGGGTACTGATTTTGGATGATCAGCCATGATCTTATTCAATGGTGGTGCTGGCTTCGAAGGGCCGAATGGCCTACTCCTGAACCTATTTTCTATGTCCACTGACACTGACACTTAAAGTAGCTGGGACACATTAATTGGGTAGTTATAAATACATAAGGGATGCTTTCTTTCATTAGCATTTAAGAGGAAAGGTATATTGGAACAGCATACAACACTAGCTCTCAACCCGAAATGTCACCTATTCCTTTTCTCCAGAGATGCTGCCTGACCTGCTGAGTTACTCCAGCATTATGTGTCTATCACTAGTTTTCAACAGCTGGGTTATGTGTACACTTGTGTAGAATTCACCACCATGATAACAAATATGTAATTGCTTTGAAAGGGTGCAGAAGTAATTTACAAAGGTGTTGCCTTGACAGTAACGTTTTAGCTCTGAAGAAAATTGGATAAACTAAGGTTATTTTCTTTGAAACAGAGGAAGTTGAGGGAGACACAAGAGACTATAGATGCTGGAATCTTAAGCCAAAGGCAAACCGCTAGGGGAACTCAACGAGCCAGACAGCATCTGTGGATGGAAATGGACAGAAGACATTTCAGGTTAGGAACCTCTGTATACATGATCATGTTGGGTTTACAGGGGTGAAAAGGAGGAGGAGGAGGAGGAGGAGGAGCCATCTTGGGGGACGGCTACTAACCAGCAGCCGTCCGTTTAATTCACTATTTTTTTGTAGTTCTAGTGAGTCCTGTGTTTTGTTTGTGGGAGAAATAGACTTGTTAATGTGGGGGGAAGGGGGGAACTATATTTCTAGGTCCCTACCTGGTCGGTGAGGCAGCTTTTTCTCCGGACTGCCCCGTCGACCTGTCCTCATGGCCTACCAACTGGCGTGGAGCGCCGTTTCCTGGCAGGGACCGCCCAGCACCTCGGCTTCAGTGGCGGCACAGCGCTGGAGCGCTATCGCGGGGCGGAGAGGGCAATGCCTTGCCTGGGTCGCCGCGCAGGATCGACGCGCTGGAGCTCCGGTGAGCTGTGACTGCCGAGTTCAACACCTCCGGGCTGCGGGTCTGCGGAGCGGGAGGCGCCAACTTCAACATCGGGAGCCTGGGAGCTCCAAACCGGCGCGGCCTTGTCGGCTTTGGAAGCCGCGGTCTCCGGTAAGGAAGTGGCCGTCCCAGGTGACCCAGCCGCTGAGAGGATTCTCCCAACGCCGGGGCAACAGCACCCGGTGAGAACGGCCAGGAACATCGGGCCTCCGTAGAGGCAATAGCGGAGGCCTCAATAGGCCTGAATTTGGGAGAACTGGGGATGGGGACTGGGCATTGTGCCTTCCCCCACAGTGGTAACCATTGTGGGGGGATGATTTTTGTGTGTAAGTGATTATTTTAGTTTGTGTCCAAGATGGCTGTCGGAAGGGAGAGTGTACGCTGGCGCGGTTTAGCTGCTGCTGCTCTCTCTTCACATTGCGTTATTGATTTTTTTGTCTTTGGATCGAATTCTGTCTTTAACTTGTGTATTGGTGATGTCTTTATTATTTATTTTACTCCGATTATATGTTTTTTACGCTTGTTAAATTCTTTAAGGTGTCCTTGAGACTTTTGAAAGGCACCCACAAATAAAATTTATTATTATTATTATTAAAGTAACACATTTATTGTTGATATGTTCACTCAAGACCTCTTACCGGTACGATCATGTTATGATAAAGAATCAGCTGTCTTCTTACTGCTCTGTCATAGAGGGTCAGACCGCCATGCGGGCATTTCTGGGGCACTAGAAAGTGTCCACATTTCTTCACAGTGGGGTCAAGAACCTGGGTATTGGGAGGTGGTGGTATGCAGATTTAAAGTAATTCTTAAAGGATTACAAAGAAGAACTGCAATTAACAGTGGTACAAATAATATAGAAAAAATGAGGGATGATGTCCTGCAACTTGAACTTTGTGAGCTGAGTAGCAGATTGGAAAACAAGTACAACAATAAAAAAGGTGAGTTTCTCCAGTATTTTTATCTACCTTCGATTTTTCCAGCATCTGCAGTTTCTTCTTAAACAAGCAGCATCTGTGGGTAGTTTACAGTCCAACGGTATATACACTGAATTCTCCAATTTTAGGTACCTTTTAACAACCCGTCCTCTTTCTCCCCAACACCACCACTTTCTCCCCCTTCCCTATGCCCCACCTGAACTATTTATTTCTCCCCTCCCCATCTTCATGCTCCTACATTCCTTCTCTGGCTTCACAATTTGCAACTTCAATTCTGTCTCACCCCTTCTGCTTTTATCTCTGGCCTTTGATCCAATAATCCGCCTAACAAAAAACACCCTTACCTGTGTCCACCTATTACCTGTCACGCTTTGTCCTGCCTCTCCTCTCTTCTAGCTACCCCCCCCCAACCCCCCTCAACCTACAATCAGTCTGAAGAAGGGTTCCGACCCGAGACATCATCTATCTATGTTCTCCAGAGATGCCGCCTGATTCACTGAGCTACTCCAGCACTTTATGTTTTATCTGTGGGAAGAGTTTAGTTCAGTTTAAAAGAACAGCATGGAAACAGACACTCGGATTATATTCCAAAAGTACGTAATTGTTCAATAGGTTTTGTGGGAACATCAGAAGATATGGAAATGCAAACCACTTGTTAAAAACCCCATGTGGTAATATGTTCAGCTTTACTATTTTGTTCTTAGTACAAAAAAATTAACTCAAAAAGATGCAGGAAATGGGTATGATTTAATAAGGAGAAAAATATTCATGCCAATTCATTAGAAAATTCCACTTATGCACTGTAACATCTATTGAAAATACAAACAATGAATGCTCAGATCCATTTGGCTTTTGTGTGTCACTATACCAAAGACATTAACATAGTCCCCCAAAATATTCTGCCTTTCCACATTCCTTCAACATATTTCTCCATTTCCAGCTCTGTCAAATCAAGTTCCCACTTGATTCTCCCCATAGTTCCAAAATTTTAAATTCTCAACAAAGAATTGCGAACGTTATTAATTTTTTGCTCAGTCTTACAGGACGGATAACATTCATCATCATTGAGGTCCCGGTTATATCATGATCAAAATAGCTAAAAATAAATTTAGTATCAATGTGTAACTTAATTAACATCAGAGTAAAAATATCTTATTGCAGTACAAAACTGTTTAACCTTTTGCTTCTCCTTTTCAATGTGCCCAGACCTCTCGACATTATCGACAAGATATTAATATCCCTCATGGTTATGACATTATGGCTTCCCCCAGTTTTCGTTGCCTGTGCAAACAAACCCATTTTGAACTGTTGAACCAGGCTGCCATTGAATAGCAGTTGTTGTCACTTTGATCTTTTACGTCCAGCTTTTATCCAAATTGCTTCAAGCAGCACTTCCTCTGTTGTCTCGACCATTTTGATAGCTGTTATGCCATCTCTTAGTGTCACTCTGCTGCCAAGATTGTGATGTTTCTGGTTGAGAAATATGCTCCAAGGTCAAGCTCTTGTCCATCTTCTGCTCGCAGACATGTTTCTGTCATGACAATACTGCCAGCTGTGCATGTCAGGCATTCCTCCTGCTCCCTTGTATTTAAGGTTATCCTCTGACCCTCTTCCTATCTTTCTTACACTTGTCATTCTCCATTTACGCTAAACAACTTTTTCTACTCTCTTCCTGGCCCAGCAGTTGCAAACGGCTTTCTTTCTTTCAGGTGCCAATCCAATAGCAATGCCTTCACAAAATCTTTTTGTAAAACTTTCAAACATTTGTTTTTTGTAACTTCATACTTTTACTGAGGCGCGTCGAGAAATGGTGTGGGAAGGATCGCAGTTATGGCACCTTTTGTATTGTTCAATCTTGATCTTTGGCGATCAAGAGTGATCGGTTGCCTTGGCCAGTTTTAATTTTATCCCTGTCCTGACCCAAAACAGGGAGTGGTATTAAGATTAGAATATGTTGACCTTCCAGCTCAGCATTGCTTTATTCTTGCCTTGTGCCCTTTTGTGTGCAAAAAGATTTTGTTATGCTCTGAGTCTCCCTCAGTACATCACCAAGATTTTTTATGCTCAAATCTCTGTGAGTGAGACTTGAACCCATGACCTACTCACTAATATCTAAAGATGTTAAAACAAAGCTGAATTCCACATGCCCCAAAGGCCTGAAGCAGGCGGGCAGAGACACTGACCTTGTGGACACCTGTCTACCACATGTTTTTTACGTTACCGATATGGCAAGCCACCTGATTGATCATGATTTAACAAATATGTTTCAAAAACAGTGTTAAAGTTGAATTCTCCAATTTCAGGCAACTAACAAACTATCAACAAGCCCCCTCTTTTTCCCTCCTCTCCCTTTCCCATGCCCCATCTGGGTTCACACCTATTTCTCAAATTCCCCTTTCTTCTTCCACCTATATTCCTTCCTCTGGCTTCACAATTCAAACCTCTTCTATCCTAGTCTCTTCATTTCTGGCCTTTGTCCAACCACCCATAAAAACACCTTTCACCTGTATCCACCTATCACCAGGCTTTGTCCTGCCCTACCTCTCTTCCAGCTTTCTCCACCGCCCCACCACAATCAGTCTGAAGATGAATCCAGACCCAAAATGTCACCTATCCATGCTCTCCAGAGATGCTGCCTGACCTGCTGAACTACTCCATCACTTTTTGTGTTTTTCTTGTAAACCAACATCCACAATTGATTGAGTCTCGAATATCAATCGGTATTTGAAAAAGATAAAACAATGGTTAACATTTCAGGTGCACAACATCTATATTACTAAAAGCAAGTTCTTGACCACTTCCTCTTTTCTGTTTCATGATTTTTGAATAAACGTTGCCACTTACGGCTGTGATTTTTGGCCATTGTACTCAGAGTCCCCCTTCGCTGCGCAGGACAAGAGGGTTTTTCCCATCAATGAAAAATAAAAGAGTTATTAATGTTTTAAAAATGTTGACATTCTCTCTGCTGCCCCTGCTGGTGGGAGGGGGGAAGGACTATAAAACCCGGAAGTGTTGTGCCTCACAGTCTCTGCAAAATGGAGGAAGCGAGATTGTCACGTCGCTCTGAGCTGTGAATAACACTGAACACATGTCCACTCAACTGTGAGTGCCCTTAATGTGGTTTGAAAATGAAAATGTGGTTGCATTGAAATGCTGCACAGCAAATGGTTGTTGGTGGTGGTAACTGCTTTGAAATGCTGCACTGCAAAAATGGTTGTTGGTTGAAACTTGACAACTTCCTGTTTGCACTGTATATTGATTTTAGATAAAACGCTACCACTTACAGCTGTGATTTTTGTCCATCTTACTCAGCCCCCCGCTGCTCATCAGGTGCAGAGGATTCTTCCCATCAATGAAAAATAAAAGTGTTATTAGTGTTTTAAAAAATGTTGAGAATCTCTATCCTGTCAATCTTGCCATGAAGGCCATGCCCCTTCTGGTTGGAGGGGGGAGGGAATATAAAACCCGGAAGTGTGGGTGTGGCTCAGTCTCTGCAAGATGGGGGAGGGAGAGGTCACGACTGTCTGAGCTGTGAATCAACTGAACACACTGAATGTCTACTGAACTGTGATTGTGGTATTTATGTGGTGTTTTGTGTTTTTATAGTGGTTTTATGGTGGTTTCACCCTGCTTGAAATGGTATGAAACTGCATTTGAATGTGGTGGCCTTGCACCCTACTTGAAGTGGCAGGAAACTGCACTTGAGTTTGGTGGCCCTGCACCCTGCTTGAAGTGGTATGAAACTGCACTTGAATTCGGTGGCCTTGCACCCTGCTTGAAGTGGTAGGAAACTGCACGAATTTGGTGGCCTTGCACCCTGCTTGAAGTGGTAAGAAACTGCATTTGAATTTGGTGGCCTTGCACTCTGCTTGAAATGAAATTTCAAGGAATAGCCATAAGTCAACTGCTAGCCCACCAGCCGTGAATGAGCTGCCAGCACATCAGGCTTGAGTGACTGAGCTGTCACCCCAAGAATCCACAATGTTCATACTAGCCCTCTGGAACCCAATCCCTTCATTCCACAATCCCCATACTAGCGCTCCAGAAAGCTTCCTCCCAAACTGGCCACCAATATTGCAATTGGTGGAGAGGTGGAATATTGCGTTGGGGGGCCAGCCCTCCCGTGTGAACATGGGACCCAACGGGTCCCACTTAGTCTAGTCATTGTTAAATTATAAGGGTCACAAATATTTGAAGATGTGAGCGAAACACTTGTATCATTGGGTAGAACATCAAGATAAAATGGCAGTATGTAAATTATGCATACTGTCAGCTTTAAAGGGATGTCGCTAAAATAGAGAGGGTGTACCATTCAACAAGTTTGAACATGCTGGATAAATGGGATAGTTTCTTTAATTCAGAATAAATCCAGAATGAGGGGGCTCATATATAGAATCTGGGCATTTACACCAAAGTGCAACCTATCTGAATTATAACAAGATAATAAGAAATAGTGGCACGAGTTGGCCATTATGCTCCAGGTGCTTGACTATGGCTCAATGACTGATCTGATTTTGGCAAAAGTCTCACCTTCCTGCCTGTTTTCCCATCTCAACTCCCCTATGGACCAGAAACCTGTCTAAACCAGCGTTGAAATATTCAATGATCCAGCCTTCAAAACCGTCCATGGGGAATTCCAAAGAATTGTTATGCTTAGAGACAGGAAATGTATCTCCATACTTGCCGTTGAATGGATGATTCCTCATTTTAAATCTATTACCTCCTCCCTCCACACCCTAAAAGTCTACCTTCTCCCATGAGATCAAACAACAGCATTGGCTTTGTCAGGCCCCTCAAAATCATGTACATTTCAATAAGATCACCTTTCATTCCTCTAAGCTTCAATGGGTACAGTAGAAGTTTAACCTGTTGGCCCTTTTGTCATATGTCAATCCCTTCACCACAGGGTACAGCCTAGAGCACCTTCTCCAAACTGTCTCAGATTAAATTAATTCCCCCCAAAATAAGACCACCAAAATTGATGATGTAAAGTAGTCACATCAGGAGCGCTGAACACAGTAGACAAGGTCAGAAGAGGTGCATGTGAACCTCTGTCTTACCTGAAATGACTGCTGGGATCCCTGGATGGTGGTGAGGGAAGAGGTGTTGGGACAGGTGTTACATTTCCTGCAGTTGCAAGGGGAAAGTACCTGGGGAGTGGGTAGGTTGGGTAGCATAGCTTCTCTAAGTCCCCTTAGTCTGAAGTAGGATCCCAACCCGAAACATCACCTATTAATTTTCTCTAGAGATGCTGCCTGACCCACTGAGTTACTTCATCACTTTGTGCCTATCTTCCCTTAGTTTAGTTTAGTGGTGCAGAATTGAAACAAGCCCTTCAGCCCAACGGGCTCATGCCAACCAACTGTCCTATGTTATCCCACTTCTGCATCCACTTCATACATACTAGGTGCCATTTTCTCAAAACATGGACAACCTCAAAAGTGTCCACAGATGCTGTTCAAACTGCTGAGCACTTGGTACTTTGACTGGTCGTATAAAAACCGTTTGGCTACTTGAACCCTCCGGAATGTAGGAAATTACAATAAGTGGCGGACACTGCCCGGTCCATTATAGGTACAGACCTTCCCACAATCAAAGGGATCTACGACAGGCACTACCTCAAAAAGGTAGCCTGCATCATCAAGGACCCACACCACCCTGGCCACACTCTCATTTCAGAAGGTATAGGAGTCTGAAAATAGTGACCTCCAGATTTAGGAACAGCTTGACGAAGTGTCTGAAATAGGGTCCCAACCCCAAATGTCGCCTACCCATGTTCTTCCGAGATACTGCCTGACCAGATGAGTTACTCCAGCACAGTGTCTTCTTTGGCATCCTGGTGCCATTGCAACAAACCATTCGGCCCTTCGAGCCTGCAACGCCATTCAATATGATCATGGCTGATCATCCAACTCAGCATCCTGTACCTGCCTTCTCTCCATACCCCCTGATCCCTTTAGCCACAAGGGCCACATCTAACTCCCTCTTAAATATAGCCAATGAACTGGCCTCAACTACCTTCTGTGGCAGAGAATTCCAGAGATTCACCATTCTCTGTGTGAAAAGTGGAATTAATTGTAGACTTTAGGAGAGCTAAATTCCACTTACGACAGTGGAATTAATTGTAGACTTTAGGAGAGCTCCCCCTCACCTCCCCCCACTCACCATCAACAACACCACAGTCACGCCTGTGGAGTCATTTAAGTTCCTTGGAACCATCATCTCCAGGCACCTTAAATGGGGGACAACCATCGACTCCACAGTCAAAAGGCCCAACAGAAGATGTACGTCCTGCGGCAGCTGAAAAAACACAATCTGCCACAGGCAATGATGGTCCAGTTTTACACTGCCATCATAGAGTCTGTCCTCACCTTCTCCATCATGGTCTGGTTTAGCTCAGCCAGCAAGCATGACATCCGGAGGCTGCAGCGCATCGTTTGATCAGCCGACAAGGTTGTTGGCTGCAACCTTCCCTCCATCGACGAACTGTCCACTCCAAGGGCCAGGAAGCAAGTGGGTAAGATCATCTCGGACCCCTCTCACCCTGGCCACAAACTCTTTGAAGCACTTCCCACTGGAAGGCGACACCAGACTGTCAAAGCCACCACAGCCAGACATAAAAACAACTTTTTTTCCATGAGCAGTAGCTCTGCTCAACAACCAAAAGTCTGTAGCCTCCTTTTGCTCTGGTATTTTATTTCATTCTTCACATGTTTAAATTATAATGTTTTATTCTTAATTGTTTACTGTATATCATGTTGTTACTTGCGAGCAAAGCACCAAGGCAAATTCCTTGTATATATATACACATACTTAGCTAATAAAATCTATTCAATTCAATTTAGGAACAGCTTCCAACAACCATCAGGCTATTCACCTATCTATTCCCCTCATGATTGTATACACCTCTCTCCATACGATCACACACTAGCCTTCTGCTCGTATCCCTCTAAACCTTTCCTATCCATGTACAGATGACAGTTAAACACTCTTGATTCTTGTGTTGTAGTGAAAGGTTCCAGGCAAAGATCAGCCGTTTCTGGTGGCAATAAAGTTGTTTAGTTGAAGACGCGGCGCGGTTGCCACGGGCAACGGGAACATGGCGGAGGTCGAGGCTGAGCAGGCGGCGGTTGTCGAGGTTTGCCAGGCGCTTGGCCGCCACCTCAACTGCCTGGGCAGCGAGAACAAGAGCTCCAGGCGCCGGGCGCTCGAGTGCATCCGTGCGGAGGCGGTGGAGAGGCGGCTGTCGAGCGGCGTGAGGCAAGGCGTGATGTCGGCGCTGCTCAGGCCTCTGCTCGGGGCCTGCGGCGACCCGGCCGAGCGCTGCCGAGAGCTCGCCATCTGCATCCTGGCCGAGCTGCTGCGCGACGCCCCGCGGCCCCACACCGCGCTGCCTCACCTCATTCCCGCTGCCGTGCAGCGCCTCGGCCAGCCCCACATCACCGAGCCGGCCGAGGAGCTGCGCCTGGCCCTGATCGAGCTGCTGCTGATGGTGGTCGACCTCTGCGGCGCCAAGCTGGCCTCTTACCTGGACGACATGGTCAAGATTCTCCAGAGGACCATCGTCGACCCCTTCCCCGACGTGAAGAAGAAGAGCTGCGAGTGTGCTGCCAAGTATGCAAAATTGACCCCTGGTAAGTGTGCTCCATCACAGGACTCGAGAGGTCCTACCACAAACATTATGTTCATAACTTATAGGAACGGAATTAGACCATTGGACCCGTCAAGTCTCCGCCACCATTCCATGGCTGATCTATCTTTCCCTCTCAACCCTATTCTCTTGCCTACTCCTCATAAGCCCTGACACCCTTACTAATCAAGAATCTATGAATCTTCACCTAAAAAATATCCATTGACTTAGCCTGGCTAACCTCGGCCACCGCTCCTCAGACGCCACCATGCTGTCTATGGCATTAAATCAAAACCACTCCTAGACAATCATCAGTGATTCCATTTAGCAGCACTAGTAGGTCTTGCTGATGCAAGTGCATGTCTGGGTACTTAAATCAATGGTCAATGGCGCTTTATTGTCAAATGTACAAATACACAGTGACATTTTTTCCCCCCAAACGGTTTAGTAAAGTATAGCCATACCTAATCACAGTCTCCGATTAACAAAGTGTACAGAAATAGTCCACTGAGACCGCATGCACGAGGCGCCAAGCTTTGGCACCATTTTGTCCACGCTCCAGGTTTATGATTATCCCTCATCGCCAAAAAACAGATTGCGTAGGAAACGTCCATCAGAGACCAGATTTCGTACCCCCCCCACCTCACCATTGACTCAATCTACACTGCTTCAGAGAAGCCGCCAACATAATCAAAGACTTGTCCCACACCAATCATCCCCTCGTCGAGCAGAAGGTACAGAAGCTTGAAAACGCGCGCCTGAGACGCAGGAGCAGCTTCTTCACCTCTACCCCATAGCGGACATCGGACTTTGTGAATCTGATGTGCGGCAACGCTGAGAACTATAACCTGCACTGTGTTTCTTCTCCTTTGCTCCACGTGTTTTACTTGAGTGTGACAAATTGTATTTATGTACAATGTATTCTGATCAGATTTGATGCTTGCAAAGAAAGACTGTTTGGTATAGTCAATGACTTTGTTGAGGGTGTGGGCTTAATCACCTGCAGTTCAACACCGACAAGACTAAGGAGTTGGTGATTGACTTTAGGAGGAGAGGAATACCCCTGCCTCCATCAATAGTGTGGATGTGTAGTTTCCCAGGGAGTGAGTACAAATACCTTGGAGTGTACCTGGACAGTAAACTTTACTGGTCCAGGAACGCTGAGGCCCTGTACAAGAAGGTACAGAGCCAGCTGCACTTTTTACAACGTCTGCAGTAAGATGCTGCAGATGTTCTACAAACGGTGGTAACCTGTGCCATCATTTTTGCTGGGGCAGCAGGGCGATGGCTGCAGACGCCAGTAGGATCAACAAACTCATCAGGAAGGCTGGCTCTGTCGTGGGGGTGTAGTTGGGTTCATGGGAGGTGGTCTTGGGGGAGGATGCTCTTCAAACTGCAGAGCATCCTGGACAATACAGCTCACCCCTTCCATGACACGCTGGTCAACCTGAGGAGTACCTTCAGCAAAAGACTGGTTCCACGAAGTTGCAGGACAGAACGCTAGAGGAGATCCTTCCTCCCTGTGGCTATCAAACTTTGCAACGCTTCTGCCTTCTGCCATAGGGCAGACTGAGACTAACTCCCCCCGCCCTCCCTCGTCACTTTAATTTCATGTTTCTTGTGTTTTTATGACTTTTTATGAATTATCCCTCCGGGGATAAATAAAGTTCTATCATATTGTATCGTATGTGACACTAATAAACCTAAACCTTGACTGTGTATATTGCCTCAGTTAATCTACTATTCTTATATCACAGATAGACACAAAATGCTAGAGTAAGTTAGCGGGTCTGTAGAAAAAGGAAAGGTGATGTTTTGGGTTGGAACCCTTCTTCAGACCACAAACGTTACTACAATCATTGGACTCTTATACTATGTATGATTGTGTTTATGTATAGTAAGATTTTACTGAATTGTATGCAAAGAAAAAAATTCACTGCATCTGGGTACATGTGAGATTAAAATACAATTGACCTGAATATATTATCATACAGGAACTTGTTATGCACCTAACTTAGAAACAAGGAGCTGCAGATGCTACACAAAACGGCACTCAGCAGGTCAGGGCAGCATCTATGGAAATAGATAGGTGAGGCTTTAATCAATAAACTGGCTACTCCATTTTCACATTTTGCCAGGAACCTTGTTTCAAAAGTGTTGTGAAAAGGTGTACTTAAAAGGTAACAATCTATCCATGTTCTCCAGAGATGCTGCCTGACCTGCTGAGTTACTCCAGCACTTTGTGTCCTTTTATGCATCTAACATGTTAGACATGATGGTGGCCCAGCTGGTAGAGTTGTGGCATCATGAATTTCCTCCAGCTGCTGTTTCCTCCCACATCCCAAATACGTGCGGGATTGTGGGTTAATTGGCCTATGTAAATTGACTCTTGTGTTTTGGGAGTGGGTGCACCAGTGAGATAACATGGAACCAGAGTTGACGTGGTCCCGGTTGGTCGAAAGGCCTGTGTCCATGCTGTGTCTTTCAATTTAATCAATAAACTGGCTGTTAAATTTCCACATTTTGCCAGGGACCCTGCTTCAAAATAGTTGTGAATGTTTAGAATGTTCTTAGAGAAGGGAAATGCATAGCTTAAAAACGACTCTTTAGCTGCAAACATGTGATAATGGGCAGGTGGGGAATATCGGTTTTGGCAACCTTTCCACAATGATGACACTGATTGAAGGAGTGACACTCTTTTATAGATTCAGTCTTTGGGATGAGACTTGTCTGCATCGGGAAGCTCAAAGAAACATTTCCCCCTGTGTCCTGTACAATCATTATTTCTCAACAAATGTCATTATAGTCTGCTGATGAGGAAGCCGAGGATCCAATTACAGAGGGATGAGAAGAGATCCAGTACTCTGAGGCTGATGATAAATTTGATGGGGATGATAAGTACTGAATGCTGATCTTGGGGCACTTACTGTATATTTCCCAGCATGAAAACGACTCATTTGTTCCAATGCTTCGTTGCAATTAACCACTCTTTCATCCGTGCCTTCAGGAAATCGAAATACATAGATCCACATATTTACATTTATCGATTCTGCATTTTACATCCTCAAAGCACTCCCTGCAAATCCATCAGATACGATTTTCCTTTTATAAAACCACTTTGACTTGGTTTTATTGCATTGCCTCTTTAAATGACTTACTATTTCTTTCTTCATTAATCAATACTTCAATGATACTCTACTGTCACATGTACATACAATTCAGTAAAATCATACTATACATAAGCACAATCGTAAATAAGTACAAAAGTGCACTGATAGCAGTGTAAGAATAGGATACTTCACCAAGGCAGTGCATGAATAGATTTTAAGACATTGGAGCAAAATTAGGCCATTCGGTCCATCGAGTCTGCTCTGCCATTCGATCATGGCTAATTTATTTTTCCCTCTCAACCCCATTCTCCTGCCTTCTCCCTGTAAACCTTTGACATCCTTACTAATCAAGAACTTGTCAATCTCTGATTTAAAAATACCCAATGAAACCTCACTCATTTCAAGTATATGCTACTTTTTGCTGGTTCAGATCCACAAGTTATAACCTCAAATCATTAATATGGCTTTTGGAATCCGTATCTTTTTCATCTAATAGCCATACTATTGATTTGAGGTTACAACTTGTGGATCTGAACCAGCAAAAAGTAGCATATACTTGAAATTAATCTGGCTGATCCCTGATTCTTCTAATGACACAGCAGATGAAAAGTATTCTGTTACGTGAACATGATATTTCTGACAACAAATATTGAAAATCTTTAAATTATTTGCATTTGAATGAGTAGCAGTTTTGCACAGTATACAAGTTTGAGGTTATTCACATTAAACTAAGTGGTTTGGGAACACCTTGTGCAATAAAATAGTTCTCTGGCATGACATGTAAGCAAAATCCCCCTCTCGCCTTTGTTCAACTATTACCTGCCATACTCTACATCGGTGAGACCAAGCGCAAGCTTGGCGATCGTTTCGTCCAATAACCCCGCACAGTTTGCATTAACGAACCCGATCTCCTGGTGGCTCAGCACTTCAACTCCCCCACCCATTCCATATCTGACCTTTCTGTCCTGGCCCTCCTCCATGGCCAGAGTGAGTCCCACCGCAAATTGGAGGAGCAGCACCCCATATTTTGCTTGGATAGTTTACACCCCAGTGGTATGAACATTGACTTCTCCAATTTCAGGTAGTCCTTACTTTCTCCCTCCTTCCCCTCCCCTTCCCAGCTCTCCCACAGCCCCCTGTTTCCGCCTCTTCCTTTCTTTTTCCTGCCCCCCCTCCTCACATCAGTCTGAAGAAGGGTCTCGACCCGAAACGTCACCTATTCCTTCGCTCCATAGATGCTGCCTCACCCGCTGAGTTTCTCCAGCATTTTTGTCTACCTTTGATTTTTACAGCATCTGCAGTTCTTTCTTAAACATTACCTGCCATGCTGTGTCTGCTGCTGCTCTCTTCCAGTTTTCTTCACCCCCCCCCTCCATCCACCCCCAATCAGTCTGAAGATCGATCCCAACCCGAAATGTCATCATCCATATTCTCCAGAGATGCTGCTTGACCTGCTGAGTTACTCCAGCACTTGTAATCCGGCATCTGTAGTTCTTTGTTTCTACAAGTGAGCTGAGATGTTTGATATTTGTGATACTGTTGCCCGTCAGTGATCTTAATCAACATGGTTTGATAATTTGTTGAAGAAAGAACAAGTGTAGCATTTTCTGCGGTTGCAAGGGAAAGTACCAGGGGAGGGGGTGGTTTGGGTGGGAAGGGACAAATTGAAGGGGAGGGAGCGGTCTCTGTGGAAAGCCGAAAGGAGAGGAGATGAATAGATGTGGCCAGTGGTGGGATCCCGTTGGAGGTGGCGAAAATGTTGGAGGATTATCTGTTGTATGTGATGGCTGGTAGGGTGGAAGGTGAGGACAAGGGGGACTCTGTCCTTGTTACGAGTGGGGGGATGGGGAGTGAGAGCGGAGCTACGGGATATAGAGGAGACCCTGGTGAGAGCCTCATCTATAGTCGAAGAGGGGAACTCCTGTTCCCTAAAGAATGAGGACATCTCCGATGCCCTGGTTTGGAATACCTCATCCTGGATGCAGATGCGGCATAGACGGAGGAATTGAGAGTAGGGGATAGAGTTCTTGTAGGAAGCAGGGTGGGAAGAAGTGTAGCCCAGATAGCCATGGGAGTCAGTGGATTTGTAGTAGATGTGGGTCAGTAGTCTGTTACCTGCGATGTAGATAGTGAGGTCTAGAAACGGTAGGGAGATGGTCCAGGTGGATTTGAGTGCCGGATGGAAGTTAGTGATGAAATGGATGCTCAGTTAAGGATTTGTAATGGTTTCTCCTTGTTAATCAGCCATAAGTCGTAAAAGGTTTCCGTCTTGACTCCACCCATGTTTGCTTCTGGATGAATGAGCCTGTTTAATTCCACACACTGCCGTCGTGATTTGTAAGCTGCTGCTGCTGAGATCATTGGGGCTGTGCCACCAAAATAGTTGCTTGTAAAACTCAGCAAGTCATTCAAGAAAATTGAGCCCATTTGTTACTGACAGAGACACAAGGAACCGTAGATGTTGGAATCTTGTTCACGGATTCCCATTGCAATTGTCCGATTTCCCCAATTCCCAGAGTTACTCCACTGTGAAAGAATTGATGGTGCTGACCAAGCCTTGAAATAAGACATTCATCACTTTCTTTTCAGCATTGTAGTAAGTATAAGAGGCTATGAACAACATGGACATTTCAAAATTTTACAAGAAATTGGTCCATCAGAAGACTGACTGGAGGCACAAGTAACTGCAGATGCTGGAATTGTGAGCAAAACACTAACTGCTGAAGGAATTTCATGATTCAAGCGGCATCTACGGAGGGACTGGACAAGCAATGTTTCTAGTCGGGACCCTTCTTCAGATTGATTGTGGGGGGGAGGGAGAAAGCTGGAAAAAAGAGGTGGGGGCGGGACAAAACATTGCAAGTGATCGTGGATACAGGTGCTTGGGGGGGGGGGGGGTTGTTTGGCAGATGGGTGAAGTTAGTGTGGTGAATAGGAGATAAATGGATGTCAGATAAGCAGAGGAGAGGAGTGAAATATAAACCAGAGGGTGGGAAATTGGTGGAAGAGGGCAGCAGGGAGTGGAAAGAGAGGGGTTAAAAGGAAATGAGGGACTTGTGATGGCAGATGAGTGTACAAAGGAGAGGAAAGGATGGTAGGATATGGTAGGAGAAATGGGTGTGCACTGGGGATTGGAAGAAAGAGAGAGGAGATGGGGGGCTATTCCCAAACAGAATAGGAAATGTTTGTGTAATTTCACCCCAAAAAAGCTGTGGTGTTTTCAAGAGACTTTTGTAAGTCACCATAAAAGTCAATAAAAGCAAAGACAAGGAATGAATGCAAAACTAAAAACTAATTTCTGATCGCGAGGAAAGGAAATTTCTTGTATTTTACCAGGAAATCATAGATATTAATTGCTTTATTTTTTTTGTTTTAGAAACTTTTCACATGCAGTCTGAATCTCTGATAAAGCCTTTGATGCAGACCATCTCCCACCAGCATTCGAAGGTCCGGGTGGCAGTCGTGCGGGCAACAGGGACAGTCATTCAGTATGGCAACGGAAAGTCTGTTGATGATGTTCTCTCTCATTTGGCACAGCGTCTCTTTGATGATGCACCACTGGTGAGGAAAAAAATGTTTATCATTGTTCAGTTTACATAACAAGAGATTATCGATCATGACATAGGAGCATAATTAGGCTATTCGGCCCATCGAGTCTTCTCCGCCATTCGATCATGGCTGATCTATTTTTCCACTCTCAAACCCATTCCCTGCTCTCTCCCCATAGCCTTTGACAATTTCACTAATCAAGAACCTGTCATTCTCCGCTTTAAAAATACCCAATGACCTGGCCTCGACTGCATCTGTTGCAATGAATTCCACAGATTCACCACTCGTTGGCGAAAGTAATTCATCCTCACCTCCATTCTAAAGTTATGTCCTTTTATTCTGAGGCTGTACCCAATCATCCTCAAGATCATTCTCATTAATCTCCTCTGGACCCACTCGAACGGCAGCACATCATTCCTGTAATCAGGGCTTGAAGACTCCGATGGTGGGCTGGGAGAGGACACTGATGTTGGCATGCGTATACTTCAAATGGATTTGATAGACTTTGAGAAGATAGAACACAGAACGGTCTGGCACAGGACCTAGTCCTTAGTCCCACAATGTATGTGCAAATCATGATGCCAAGATAAAGTAATCTTAACTACCTGCACATGATCCCTATCCTTCTATTCCCTTCTATGTGCCTTTCTAAAACCACTTAATCACCACTATTGTATCTGCTTCCACCACCAACTCAGCAGTGTGTTCCAGGCTTTTTTCCTGTGTCTTTTTTTTGTATAAACCCTCTTCTGCGCTTCCTTCTATCTCCTTGCAAATTGGTTGATGCATTCTTGAAATATCATTAAATTCTCAAGATTGTATTTTCAGGATCTTATCTATTTAATTATATTTTGGATCATGTTCTCTAATTTTGGCGAAGGATACAAGGTAAAATATGTTCTCCAGCACCTGCAATTTCTTGTGTCTCTAAAACAAATGTCTCCATCCAATAGAGGTTAAAGATCTTCTGAACCTTCTGAATTTTGTAGTCAGCAGGGCAGTACTGTGCATATCGTCAACTTGGACAATTTTACATTTTTATCAAGACAATTAATCAAGCCAATTAACCTACAAGCTTGTATGTCTTTGGAGTGTGGGAGGAAACCGAAGATCTCGGAGAAAACCCACGCAGATCACGGGGACACCGTACAAACTCCATACAGACAGCACCCATAGTCGGGATCGAACCCGGGCCTCTGGCGCTGCATTTTGCTGTAAAAGGCCTGTCCCACTTGGGCTGTCACTTATGCGACAGGCCGCTAGTGACTGACGCGCGACGGTCCCGCGAGAGTTATGCGCATCATCATGCGTCCGCACAGCCGTCTGGAACGTGTGACGTCATTTGAAGATCGACACAAGATGCAGGAGTAACTCAGCGGGACCGGCAGCATCTCTGGAGAGAAGGAATGGATGATGTTTCGGGTCGAGATTCTTCTTCAGTCTGAAAGAAGGGTCTTGACCCGAAACGTCACCCATTGCTTCTCTCCAGAGATGCTGCCGGTCCCGCTGAGTTTCTCCTGCATTTTGTGTCTATCTCCAATCGTCTTGGCCCTGCTCTGGGTGTAGGAGTGGGGGCGGATCCAGATCCGTAATGGCCATGAGCCCCAGGCCGAGTTCGACGATCGCTTGCCTGCTTCTGCTGCTGTTGGAGGTGAGACGTTGCACCAGGGTCTTGGGCCTGTCCCACTTTGGCCGTCAGTTACGCGACAGGCCAGTGGCTCGCAAAGATTTGGTTCAGGACGAAGTCCACACTCCTCCACGCCACTCTACACTCCTCTACACTACTCCATGTGCCCGTCCCCCGCTACCCACACGCTACCCACATGCTAGCAAGTCGCGTAAATGGCGCACGATAGACAGCCAAGTGGGACAGGCCCTTAAGGCAGCAACTCTACCGCTGTGCCACCGTGACCGCCATTACTTTGTTGGCTAAAGGGAAAGTTGATTGCTTTCGTGTCTGTAATAGAATAGGCAAGATTCAAAATGTAGGTCAATTATTATAATATGTGGAATTAGTGTCCTTGCATTTATGTCAAATTCCTGTGCTATTTGATGCGGGAGTCAAGAATATGTACATTTAAGGTGAAGTTGTGTTTGAGAGAAGTGATAATTGGACCAGAGCATATAAATGCAGCTTATTTCCTATTCTAAGATAACATATTTGCCTTTATGCATTTCATTAAAAAATCT
Source organism: Leucoraja erinaceus (assembly GCF_028641065.1). Classification (NCBI taxonomy): domain Eukaryota; kingdom Metazoa; phylum Chordata; class Chondrichthyes; order Rajiformes; family Rajidae; genus Leucoraja; species Leucoraja erinaceus. Next base: position 22,466,604 of record NC_073396.1, read on the forward strand.
GCATCTAACATTGGAATCAAAAGTTCCTCTGTAAATTTAATTAATTTACAGCCTCCGGCCAATTTGTTAAAAAAATGAAAACTATGTTCTGGTTGTATATCATTTACCAATAAATTTGATACTCTCTTGACTGATGTTTAACTCCTTGCCTTTGGTATGACATGATGGGGCATTTAAGAAGCTTGGATATGCAGGGAATGGAAGGATAAGGATCACATGCAGGCAGAGGAGATTAGTTTAACTTGGCATCATGTATGGCACGGACATTGTGGGTTGAAGGGCCTGTGCTGTACTGCTCTATCTTAGAACACAAAGAGCTGGAGTAACTCAGTGGGTCAAGCAGCATCTCTGGATGACATGGATAGGTGATGTTTCGGGTCGGGTCCCTCCTTCAGGTCCCAACCCCAAATGTCACTTATTCATGACCTCAAGAGATGCTGACTCACCCGCTAAATTACTTCGGCACTTTGTGAGATTCAAGATTCCAGCATCAGCAGTTCCCTGTGCCTGCACTGTACTGTTCTATGTGAAGCTTATGAACTTTCACGTCAGGCAGTAAATAACCTTTCCTTAGTTATTGCGCTGCATTCTGCTGATAGTGTTATTTCACCATGATTATCACTCAAGGCCGAAAGTAACTTTACTCATTCCCGAGCAAAAGAACAATTGTTGACTCTTGGTTCTTGACAGCTTTGCAAGACCGATGAGTTTTGCAATCCACACGGAAACATTCCGGACATGGTGTATACGAGTGATAGAAGGGAGTCATTCTTAATTTTGTAACGTTTTGCTGATATCTTGATTGTGTGGTTTGGTATGTTCAGTTGGGGAGGAAATCTCTTGGTATGAGCTTGACACACAACTGTGGACAGACATCCTAAGTTGGAACTGAAACAACCTTTGGGAGTTTAATATTTGATTTTCTTGTGACAGTTAGCTCATCAATTTTCAATCATGATTGTTCTATTGGGGATTGAATATAAAAGGAATACAAGTCGGCCATTCAGCCCTTCTAGCCTGAATCTCCCTTCATTTACATCTTGACTTCATCAATCTGCCTTGCTAGGTTAGAAATCAGTGCCTTCTAGATGTTGCACATACGGGAAGTGTGCAGGACTTTAGTTTGTTATGAGATCCTACACTCTTGTACTTAACTATGACTGTGCTTATGTATAAAAATATTTTTATTGAACTATGCAAAAAAAGGCATTTCATGTGCCTAGGTACGTGACAATAAAGTACCATTGAATCCCAGGTGTCAAAGTTACAGGCAATTAGGATTATATGTTCTGAAATGCTAGCTAATGCATTGAATTGCAGTGTAAAATGTTGTGTTTTGGAACTGAGCTAGGTACGGCAAGCTGTTACAGAAGTGGTGGGAAGCTGGCTATTGGACCTCCGGGATCGTTACTCTTTCTTCCACAAACTTATCCCTCTTTTGTTGAGCAGTTGCAGCGATGAGATAGCTCAAATCAGGTAAGAACTGAACTATTTAAAACCAGCATATACTCCTTTTTCTGAGCAGCAATTTACAGACAAACGTTTATGCAGTGTAAGTTACTGAATAAACAGCTTTTGCATACAATGGCTTCTCAACAGGGGTTAAGTAATCATTAAACACCTGTTAGCAGCAAGATTTTCCATGAATATGATTTCCCAACATTATTGGAAAATTGCAAGTAAATATTTTCTTAATTATATTTTTGCTTTGGAGATTACGACTAACATTCTCCCCCTCCTGTCAACCCCATATATCACCCACAATCCTGACACGCGCTTTATGACATATTAAAAGTACTTTCAAGATTTTGGAGCATGATTGCAATCCAGTAATATTCCGATAATGTTTCTAATCCTGAATGTGTGTGCTCGGTATTTTCTGTAATGTTTGGAAAAAATTTGGAAGTGTTATTTGATCTTCATAGACACTGCATTGCCATTTTGGCTACCTTGCAGAACCCAGCTATTGCCAAGTCCTTAATCTGAAAACTCAGCCCTAATCACTATGTTGTACGTGAATTATACCAATTTAGTGCAACTTGCATATATTGTTGAAGAAGCAATGTTTTTAATTTGTGGTCAAAATAACACAGTACAGTAAAAAGTACAGCACAGGCCCTTAAGCCCACAATGTCTATGCTGAACATGATGCCAAGTTAAACTAATTACTTCTGCCTCCATGTGATCATATCCGTCCATTCCCTGCTGGTCCATGTGCCTTTCCAAAAGCCTCATAAATGCCACTGTGGTATCTGCCTCAGCTATCACTCCTGGCAACGCATTCCACGGATCCATCACTCTTGGTGTAAATAAATTTGCCCTCCACATTTCCATTAGACTTTGCCTCTCTCACCTTAAAGCTATGCCTTCCAGTCTTTGACATTTCCACCCTGAGGAAAAGGGTTCTGCAATTGTGCTTGCATCCAGTTTTAATTGAAACAATTGTTAAATTACATTGCACATGATAATTATATTTCAAGGAAGATCTAAGAAAATAATACTTCTACAGGAAAAGCACAAGTTCTCAGCATGGACAAACTTTTTCTATTCAACTATGAAATTGCTGTTTATTATTGTCACGTAGTGAGATACAGTAAAAGCATTGTTTTGTGTGCTATTCAGGCAAATCATTGTGCGCCTAAGTACATCAAGGTAGTGCAAGAGAGAAAAAGAAACAATGCAGAATATAGTATTAGAGGAACATAGAAAGTGCAAGTTACAAAAAAGTGCAAGGGCTGCAATGAGGTAGATTGGGAGATCAGTAATTCATCTATCGGATGTGAGAACATCGTTGAAGTGTCTGAAAACTGGGGAAGAAGCAGGTCTTGAATCCGGTTTTCCAGCCTTTGCACCTTCCACTAGAAGGAGAAGAGCGAATAGTCCTTGGCTGCTTTCCCGATGCAACGTAAAGTCAAGACCGATTCAATGGGTGTGAGGCTGGTTTGTCTGATGGACTGGGCTGCATTCACAACTCCACGGAATTTCTTGCAGTCTTGGGCACAGCAGTTGCCAAACCAAGCTGTAATGCATCGGGAAAGGATGGTTTTAGTGGTGCATCTGTAGAAATCGGTAAGAGTCATCGGAACAAAACTACTGCTGATGTTAGAAATCTCTAATAAAGACAGAAAATGTATCCTGGCCTGCAATTTCCAGCATATTTTATTTTTATTCATTGTATATTGTTTGACGCGCAGGAACTCAGAAGGAGATTTTGCTGATGTGGGTGAAGCAATCAATGACAATAAAAAATAATGCATTATGAAAACAAAATTATTTTTAACAAATCATTTAACCTTTGACCAGCAATAAATAGCATACAATAGTTGAGTGGAGCAAGACCTCAAAGTGCCCGAAAAATAGTTTTAGATGCAATTTATTCAATGGAGCACATGTCTTGAACAGTTGAGAATTAAGAGAATGAGATGACCGAGGGTAAAATAATGAATGACGCATTTTCTTTCAAGAGGGGTCTTTTTTAAAGCATTTTATTTTAATGAAGGGGGAGGGGGGGGGGAGGAAGAGAAGGAATGAGAGAGTTGACAGGAACTTCGTATGTGAACGGTAGCAGCTTCTAGTGGTGGGAATAGGTAGTGCAGTGCTGCGATATTGCACAATATTTCCATTCATTGCTGAGGTTTTTATTTTGGTATTTTCATATTGGCTTAGACCCAAAACACACTGGTCGCCAGACCTTGGTGGAGTGGAATTTTCAACCCTAATTGACCTGTGAAAGTTAAGTTGTGCTTCATGTACTGCCACCTTGTTGAAAACAAACTTTAAATTGTAGATAAAGGTACCAACACATGAATAAATAAAATGCTTGTGTTTTTGATCTTAGTTTATTTAACCCTCTTGTGTTTGCAATGCAGGGAGCTGGCCTCTGATTACTGGAGGAAAGTTGGACTCCAGTGGCAACAGGAGAATGAGGAGGATCTTAAGGATAAGCTTGACTGGTCGGCTGAACTCTCTGTTCACTACCCTGTTGGTGGTAGGGAGATCATTTTATATTTTTAACTCACCAGCACTTGGTTATAAAAGATTACCACCTTGCATCATTTAGCATATAGTAGTGCTAAACATTTTTATATCTAATCCAAGGCTTGAACTGTTGGGTTTAAAAAAAAATAGCATAGAACAGTACAGCACAGGAACAGGTTTAAACATAATCTTCTTAAACGCCACCATTGTATTTGGCTCCATCACCGCTTCTGGCAGCGATGATGGTTCCAAGGACTCATCACTCTCTGTGTTAAATAACTTGCCCCACACATCTTTAAACGTTTCCCCTTTCACCGTAAAGCTTTGTCCTCTAGTTTTTGACATATCCACCCTGGGAATAAGGTTTTGACTATCTATCTTTGCCTCTCATAAATTTAATATTCTTTTATTAAGTCTCTCCTCAACCTCTGAAATTCCAGAAAAAAAAATCAAGTCCATCTAACTTCTCAATCTGAAAGGCAGAGAGACAAAATTATGGTTAAAAAAAAAACCTCATAGTGTTGGAGTGACTCAAACGGGCCAGCCAGCATCTCCGGAGAACGTGGATAGGTGATGTTTCAGGTCAGGCCTCGTCATCAGACATGTTCTCCAGAGAAGGTGCCTGGACTCGCTGTGTTATTCTGGCACTTTGTGTCCTTTTTGGATAATAAGCACCTGCAGCTCCATGTGTCATCATTCTGGTAAACCTTGTCTGCAAACTATCCAAATTCTCCACATTCTTCTTGTAATGGGGTACCCAGAACTGCAACCTATCTCATGCCCTCTCCACCTTTCAGGCAGATTGTGGCTGCCTTTGTGCTTTCATTCATTTGATTAAGTTAATATCCAAACTGAATAAACTCAGTGAAGGACACTCCACAAGCCCTGGCCCTCATAGATAGAGAATTGCAAAGATTCACTGCCCCTTGGATGAAGAAAGATCTTCCCACTGCATTCTTAATGTCTGACCCCTTGCTCAACAACTGACCTATGGTTCTCGACACCCTAGGTTTAGGTTTATTATTGTGACGTGTACCAAGGTACAGTAAAAAGCTTTTTTTTTTGCATGCTATCCAATCAGATCAGATAATTCGATACGTATATACAATCGTGCTAAACGCAAGTTCAATAGGTAGAGCAAAGGGGAAGATACAGAGTGCAGAAAATAGTTCCCGGCATTGTAGCGCATCAGTTCCATAGACAAAGGCCATTGTCTGCGCTGGGGTGAAGGCGAATCAGACTGTACCCTAGCTAAAGGATTATCTTGCTTTAGGTTTCAGTCTAGATTTATTATTTTCATGTGTATCGAGGTGCAGCAAACATCTTTGATTTGCATCCTATACAAACAGATCAGACACAGTGCCCTCAATAATGAGACCTAGAGCGCCCTCCATGATTTGGGACAAAGACCCATCATTTATTTATTTGCCTCTGGACTCCACAATTTGAGATTTGTGATAGAAAAAAAATCACATGTGGTTAAAGTGCACATTGTCAGATTTTAATAAAGGCAATTTTTATACAGTTTGGTTTCACCATGTAGAAATTACAGCAGTGTTTATACATAGCTCCCCCCCCCCCCCCCCCCCCCCCCCATTTCAGTGCACCGTAATGTTTGGGACATAGCAATGTATGTAAATGAAAGTAGTCGTGTTTAGTATTTTGTTGCATATCCTTTGCATGCTTGAAGTCTGTGATTCATGGACATCACCAGTTGCTGGGTGTATTCTCTGGTGATGCTCAGCCAGGTCTGTATTGTATTGTATTGTATTGTATTGTATTGTATATCTTTATTGTCATTTCCTGGGTATTTGCATACCCAGAGGAAACAAAAAAACGTTGCTCAACCAGTGTCCATTCAGTGTACATGAAAAAATAAATAGAAATAAAAATAAAAAATACATGTCATGAACAAATTTAACACTCTACTAAACATTCAACAGCCGTTCCGACCGGCAGCGGCACAACAGTGGCTCTGCTGCAGTGTGGGGGTTTGTGCGCGATACTTGGCAGGGGGCAAAGTCCATTTAACAGTCTTATAGCCTGTGGGAAGAAGCTGAGGAGCATCCTGCTGGTTTTGCAGCTAATGCTCCTGTACCTCTTCCCAGATGGGAGGATGGAGAAAATGTCATGCGATGGGTGGTAAGGGTCTTTGATGATGGAGATGGCTCTGTTAATACATCTCTTCCTGTATATGTCCAGCAGGAAGGGGAGTGGAGCACCAATAATCCTGCTTGCGGTCTTCACTATCCTGTCCAGTTGGTGCCGTTCGTACTCCTTGCAGCTCCCGAACCAGGAAGTGATGCCGTATGTCAGTGTGCTCTCGACAGTCCCCCTATAAAAAGTCTGTAGGTGTGTGGTGGGGAGGCCTGCTTTACGTAGTCTTCGGAGAGGGTGAAGTCGCTGCTGGGCTCTCTTGACCAGAGCTGTGGTGTTGGCCATGGACGTCAGGTCATCAGACAGATGTAGTCCTAAGAACTTCATGCTGCTGACCCTTTCCACATCAGCTCCGTCGATGTGCAGAGGTGTATGGTGTTGTTTCCCCGCCCTCCTGAAGTCAACCACCATCTCCTTAGTTTTTCCCACGTTAAGAATGAGGTTGTGGGATTTGCACCAACCTGTGAGCAGCTCCACCTCCATCCTGTACGCCGATTCATCATTGTCACTGATGAGACCCACCACTGTTGTGTCATCAGCGAACTTGTTGATGAAGTTGTTATTGAGTCTGGCAGTACAGTCATGTGTCAGCAGACTAAACAGAAGGGGGCTTAGGACACAGCCTTGGGGTGAGCCAGTGCTCACGGCTATGGTTTTTGATGTCCTACTGCCCACCCTGACTGCCTGCTGCCGTTGCGACAGAAAGTTCAGGACCCAGTTGCATGTGCCAGCATCAACCCCCAATAGCTCCAACTTCTCCACCAGCTGCTGTGGAATGATTGTATTGAAAGCAGAGCTGAAGTCTATGAAGAGGATCCTGGCATAGGTATTTTTCCGATCGAGATGTGACAATACGAGGTTCAGTGTTGTTGAGACTGCGTCCTCTGTGGATCGGTTGGTTCTGTAGGCGAACTGCAGTGGGTCTAGGTCGGCAGGTAGACTATTTTTGATGTGCTGCATAACTAGTCGCTCAAAACACTTCATTACAATGGGTGTTAGGGCCACTGGTCGAAAGTCATTATGGCAGGCTGGGTTTGGTTTCTTCGGGACAGGGACGATGGTGGCACTCTTAAGACAGTTGGGCACTACTGCCTGGCTGAGTGAGATGTTAAAAATGTCTGTGAAGACATCTTTCAGTTGCTCGGCACAGTCTCTTAGAACGCATCCAGGATTGCAGCCATCTTTAGCTTATACTTGGTTTGGGGGCTAGTCCCCTTCAATTTTCTCTTCAGCATATAAAAGGCATGCTCAATTGGGTGCAGATCGGGTAATTGACAGCCACTCAAGATTTGACCATTTTTTAGCTTTGAAAAACTCTTTTGTTGCTTTAGCAGTATGTTTGGGATCATTGTCTTGCTGTAGAATGAACCGCTGGACAATGTGTTTTGGGGCATTTGTTTGAACTTGAGCAGATAGGATGTGTCTATACACTTCAGAATTCATTATGCTACTACCATCAGCAGTTGTATCTTCAATGAAGATAAGTGAGCCAGTACCTTCAGAAGCCATACATGCCCAGGCCCTAACACACCCACCACCACCCTGTTTCACGTATGAGGTGGTATGCTTTGGATCTTACAATATGTAAAAGAATATGTGTGTGTTCATAATTGTGTTTATAGTTTGTTTGGTTGTTTGTCTTTTTGCACAAAGTCTGCGAGCATTGCCACTTTTCATTTCACTGCACATCTCGTTTGTGTATGTGACGAATAAATTTGACTTGACTTGATCTTGGGCAGGTCCTTCTCTCCTCCATACTTTGCTCTTTCCATTAAACATAGAAACATAGAAAATAGGTGCAGGAGTAGGCCATTCGGCCCTTCGATAAGATCATGGCTGATCATCCAACTCGGATATACGTTAATCTGATATAAGTTAATCTTCATCTCATCTGTCCACAAGACCTTTTTTCCAGAACTGTGGTTGCTCTTTTAAGTACTTCTAGGCAAACTGTAACCCGGCCATCCTATTTTTGCGGCTAACCAGTGGTTTGCATCTTGCAGTGTAGCCTCTGTATTTCTGTTCATGAAGTCTTCTGCGGACAGTGGCCATTGACAAATCCACACCTGACTCTTGTAGAGTGTTTCTGATCTGTCAGACGGGTGTTTGGGTATTTTTCTTTATTATATAAAGAAAATTATTCTGTCATCAGCTGTGGAGGTCTTCCTTGGCCTGCAAGTCCCTTTGCGATTAGTAAGCTCACCAGTGCTCTCTTTTTTCTTAATTATGTTCCAAACAGTTGATTTTGGTAACCCTAATGTTTGGCTGATGTCTCTAAGCAAAAAAAGTTTCCAAAGGTGATATAAAGACTGGAGGAAAGACTAGATTATGGAGGGCACTGTATATGACATATAAATAAATTCAAGTCCAACTCAAGTACAATAGAGCAAACGGCAAGATACAGAGTGTAGAATATACAAATCTCAAATTGTGGAGTACAGAGGCAAATAAATAAATGATGGGTCTTTGTCCCAAACATCATGGAGGGTGCTGTAGGTCTCAACATTGTAGGATATCATTTGCCTCGTCAGGGGAAAAGTCACAACCTGCAAGTACAATGTTATGCCCCATCCGAATTTCATATATCTCATTGAGTCCACCCGTTATTTGTCAAAACTGAAGAAAGTATGGATCCTATCTTCTTAAACTTGCCTCACAAAACAATCTCTTCTCTTTGCAAGAACCAATCTGGTAAACATTTGTTGCACTCCCTCTATTATAAGTACAAGCTTGCTTGGTTTGGGAGACTAGGCCTGTGTATGAATTTCCAGCTGTGGTCTCACAAGAGCTCTATATAATTACAGCACTACATCGTCACTCTTCTGATCAAATCCAATTGCAGTGAAAGCCAGCGTACCATTTTCCTTTCTAATTGCAGGTTAACTGTAAGCGATTTGCATGCAAGAACATCCAGAGCATTTGTGAATATTTTTCAGTCTCTCACCATTTAGATGTATGTTTTGCTTTTAATTTTTTTACACACTGGAAAAGTTGACCTGCAAGATTTAGTTTTAGTGATAAAAGCGTGGAAACAGGCCCTTTGGCTTACCGAGTCTAGACTGACCAACCATTACCCATGCACCAGGTCTATCCTACACACGAGGGACAATTATACAGAGGCCAGTTAACCTATAATCCTGCATGTCTTTGGGGTGTGGGAGGAAACCTGAGCACCCGGAGGAAACTCTGGGTAGAGACAACACCCAAGGACAGGATCAAACCTGGGTCCCTGGCGCTGTAAGGCAGCAACACTCCCACTGCGCCACTGTGTGGTGTCCTTATTCTGTCCTTGTTTGCCATTTGTCCTCACTCATTCTCTTAGACTGTCAGCATTCTCTCTTCAACTCCTCACAACTCATTTTGCCCTCCAACTTTGGATCATGAGCAAACGTCCTCTCAATCAAGACATTCCCAACATTATGAACTGCCAGAGTTCCTGCACCAATCTCTCCCACCACCTCCTCTGCCCTTCCTCACAACTAGTTACAACTGCCTGATCAGATTAGTTTATTTACATATACACCAGGATGCAATGAAATTTATGTTCACACGAAGCTCACAGATTAACCATTATACACACGGTAATGACAAATACAATAAGAAATGCAACAATGAGTTCCAAGCTTCAAAATGATGCAAGATTGGAATGCAAAAGCATATTGATGTACAATACCAGAATAATCGAGTCACAATGAACTGAGAAAACATTAGTTTAAAAAAACAAAAAAACAAGTGCTGGAGTAACAGCTAATCAGGCAGCATCCCCGTGCTCCAACTGGACTCGCATCCATTTTTTTTCTTCTCGCTCCCCTTCCACCAACATTCCTTCCTCTAGCATCACAATTCACAACTCTTCAATCCTTTTTGTTTCACAACTGTCTTTTCATCTCTGGCCTATGTCCAATCACGTGCCTGTCAAAATCCCCCTCACCCCTATCCACATCACGTGCCAGACTTTGTCCTGCCCCACCTCTCTTCCAGGTTTCTTTCCCCCCCACCCATCCACCCACCCTTTCCTTCAATCAGTCTGATAAGGGTGTTGACGTAAATGTAACCTATCCATGTTCTACTGGGATGCTGCCGGACCTGCTGAGTTACTCCAGCACTTTGTGTCTTTTTTCTGACAATATAACAGTATCTTTCATGCACAACAGAAATGTGCTTGGGAATGTTGACAAAAAATAATGCAAAGCTTATTTGCATAAGTAATATTAATACTGAATAACCTGACATGAAAATCCACTATTTTTTGTGTAATCATTATTTTATCTTTATTACTGATTATGATTATGGTCCATTAACTATAAAAGGGAGTGTTATTCACACTGAAGTTTCTCCTTTAATCTTTTAACAGATTGTTAAACCAAAATATCTTGCCCAATATTTGTAAATGTTCAACCCATTGTATAATTCTCTTCATAAAAATGTTCCATGGTGATCAAAGGAGTTTGATATCCATTTTACATTAGAGGATGATATGTGAATGTGTGTTCCTTGTGTCCACATCAATATTGCATTAGTCAACATCCTAAATAATTTTACCGATAGTGAAACTTCTAAACATTTTGGATGAATGGTTTGGAAATCTAATGCTAATTTTTGATATTCTTCATTTATTTTATTTTCCTATCGTGTTTCCTTCTTGTTATGTTTCTTTCTACCTCTGGCAGACATGTTGTTGTAAGTTTTTAAAAAGCTTATTTGCTTATTTGTGTACTCAATGAGACATTGCTTTGATACCAAGATAGAGGAGGCAACTGACAGAAAATAGAACATAACACAAAGTGCTGGAGGAGCTCAGCAGGGCATGCAGCATCTGTGGACGAAATGGGCAGGCAAGGTTTTGGGTTGGGACCCTTCTTCGAATCTGACCCAAAATGTGGCATGTCCATTTCCTCCACCGATGCTACCTGACCCACTGATTTCCTCCACCAATTTGTAATTTACTCGAGATTCCGGCAACTGCAGTACCTTGTGCCTCGATAACAGAGCAGATCCTACACGTGACTAGACAAGCTGGGTACTGAATGATTTTTCTGATGCATCTTAACAAATAATAGCTATTGAAAACTCCTAAACCGTCAGGTTTTTTGCCTGAAATGTTGTTCTGAAAAGAACTCTGATTCTGCTCTATTGCCTCCAAAGGAAGTATCAAATATTAAACGGGGACAGGCCCTTTAGCCCACAATGTCCGCAGCGAACATGATGCCAGATTTATTAATCTCAAACTTCTCTGTCTGAAAATGACCCATATCCCCTCATTCCATGCATATCCATGAGCCTATCTAAAAACCTCTTAAACACGACTATCACCACTCATAGCAGCACATTCTAGGCACTCACCACTCTCTGCGAAAACTTAAAAACTTCTCCGCGCATCTCCTTTAAACTTTGTCTCTCTCAACTTAAATCAAGGCCCTCTAGTTTTTAACATTTCCACCCTGAGAAAAAAGTTCTGACTATCTATCCTATCTATGCCATTCATAGAAACATAGAAAATAGGTGCAGGAGGAGGCCATTCGGCCCTTTGAGCCAGCACCGCCATTCATTGTGATCATGGCTGATCGTCCCCAATCAATAACCCGTGCCTGCCTTCTCCCCATATCCCTTGATTCCACTAGCCCCTAGAGCTCTATCTAACTCTCTCTTAAATCCATCCAGTGACTTGGCCTCCACTACCCTCTGGCAGGGAATTCCACAAATTCACAACTCGCTAGGTGAAAATATTTTTTCTCACCTCAGTCTTAAATGGCTTCCCCTTTATTCTAAGACTGTGGCCCCTGGTTCTGGACTCGCCCAACATTGGGAACATTTTTCCTGCATCTAGCTTGTCTAGTCCTTTTTATAATTTTATATGTTTCTATAAACCCCCCCCCCTCATCCTTCTAAACTCCAGTGAATACAAGCCTAGTCTTGTCAATCTTTCCTCATATGACAGTCCCGCCATCCCAGGGATCAATCTGGTGAACCTACGCTGCACTGCCTCAATCACAAGGATGTCCTTCCTCAAATTAGGAGACCAAACTGTACACAATACTCCAGATGTGGTCTTGCCAGAGCCCTATACAACTGCAGAAGAACCTCTCTACTCCTATACTGAAACCCTCTTGTTATGAAGGCCAACATTCCATTGGCTTTCTTCACTGCCTGCTGTACCTGCACACCATCAGTGACCGGTGTACAAGGACACCCAGGTCTTGCTGTACCTCCCCCTTACCTAACCTAACCCCATTGAGATAATAATCTGCCCCCTTGTTTTTGCCACCAAAGTGGATAACCTCACATTTATTTATATTATACTGCATCTGCCATGCATCTGCCCACTCACTCAACCTGTCCAGGTCACCCTGCAACCTCCTAACATCCTCTTCACAGTTCACACTGCCATCCAGCTTTGTTTCATCCGCAAACTTGCTAGTGTTGCTCCTAATTCCCTCTTCCAAATCATTAATATATATGGTAAACAATTGCAGCCCCAACACCGAGCCTTGCGGCACTCCACTCGCCACTGCCTGCCATTCTGAAAAGGACCGTTCACTCCTACACTTTGCTTCCTGTCTGCCAACCAATTTTCTATCCATGTCAACACCCTACCCCCAATACCATGTGCTTTAATTTTAGTCACCAGTCTCCCATGCGGGACCTTATCAAAGGCTTTCTGAAAGTCTAAATACACTACAACCACTGGCACCCCTTCATCCATTTTCATTTCAAGTGCAAACTCATTTCACTTGCACTTTATGTGCAATGTGACAAATAAAACTGATTGATTGATTGATTTTACTTGTCACATCCTCAAAAAATTCCAGAAGATTAGTCGAGCATGATTTCCCTTTCATAAATCCATGTTGACTTGGACTAATCCTTTTACTGCTATCCAAATGCCCCATTATATCCTTTTTAATAATTTACTCCAGCATCTTTCCCACCACCGAAGTCAGACTAACTGGTCTGTAATTCCCCGTTTTCTCTCTCGCACCTTTCTTGAAAAGTGGAATAACATTAGCTATCCTCCAATCCACAGGAACTGATCCTGAATCTATTGAACATTGGAAAATGATCACCAATGCGTCCATTATTTCTGGAGCCACCTCCCTGAGGACCCTGGGATGCAGACCATCAGGCCCAGGGGATTTATCATCCTTCAGTCCCATTAGCCTACCCAATACTATTTCTCGCCTAATGAAAATTTCTTTCAGTTCCTCTATCCCCTTAGATCCTCTGTCCTCCAGTACATCTGGGAGATTGTTTGTGTCTTCCTTAGTGAAGACAGATCCGAAGTACCTGTTCAACTCTTCTGCCATTTCCTTGTTACCCATAATAATTTCACCCGTGTCTGCCTTCAAGGGACCCACATTTGACTTTGCTACTCTTTCCCCTTAACATATCTAAAGAAGCTTTTACTGTCCTTCTTTATATTCCTGGCCAGCTTCCCTTCGTACTACATCTTTTCAGCTCGTATTCCCTTCTGTTGTCCTATGAATGTTTCCCAATCCTCTGACTTCTGGCTACTCTTTGCTGTGCTATACACCTTTTCTTTTAGTTTTATTCTATCCCTAACTTCTCTTGTCAGCCACGGTTGCCTCTTACTTCCTTTAGAATCTTTCTTCCTTTTTGGAATGAAATTATCCTGAGTATTCCGGATTATGCCCAGAAATTCCTGCCATTGCTGTTCTACTGTCATCCCTGCTAGGATCCCTTTCCAGTCTACTTGGCCAGCTCCCCTCTCATGCCTTCATAGTCCCCTTTGTTCAACTGCATCACTGACACTTCCGATTTAAACTTCTCCTTCTCAAATTGCAGATTAAAACTAATCATATTATGATCACTACCTCCAAGCGGTTCCTTTACCTCGAGTTCGCTTATCAAATCTGATTCATTAGACAACACTAAATCCAGAATTGCCTTTTCTCTGGTCGGCTCCATTACAAGCTGCTCTAAGGATCCATCTCGGAGACATTCTACAAACTCTTTCTTGGGGTCCTGAACCAACCTAATTTTCCAAGTCTACCAGCATATTGAAATCCCCCATCACCACAGTGGCATTACCTTTGTTACATGCCAGTTTTAACTCCTGCTGCAACTTACACCCTACATCCAGGCTACTATTTGGAGGTCTGTAGATAACACCAATTAGTGTCTTCTTGTCTTTACAATTCCTCACTCAATCCACAGTGATTCTACCTTGTCAGTCCCTATGTCTTCCCTTGCAAGGGACTGAATTCCATCCCTCACCAGCAGAGCAACCCCTTCCTCTGCCCACCTGCGTGTCCTTTCTATAGGACATATAACCCTGAAGATTAAGTTCCCAGGCCCAATACTCCTGCAGCCACGTCTCAGTAATCCCCACAATGTCATATCTACTAACCTCTAACTGAGCCTCAAGCTCATCTACTTTACTTCTTATACTTTGCGCATTCATATACAATATTTTTAATTCCTTACGCATCTCACCTTTCACATCGATCCCTATTACACTTGGCCATACTCTCCTATCCCTTTGTGAGCTTTCTTTCCCGTTATTACTGGGGTCATTAACTATCCCTTTACTCTTGTTCCCTTTAACTCTGTCCATGACTATCCCATTTGACACCCCAGTGGCAAACCTGCCTGCCAGAATGCTAGTCCCCCACTGTTAAGGTGCAATTCATAATTTTATACACTTCAATCAGGTAATATTAAATGCCAGAATTCCCCTCAGTTCTTTTTTCACAGGATGGAAATGTCCATCACTATAAGGTGAGAGGGGGAATGGAGATGTGTGGGCATGTTTTTTACACAGAGTGTGGTGGGGGTCTCGAATGGGTGGTGGTGGAGGCAGATACAATAGTAGCATTTAAGAGGCTTTTAGATACTGTGGGCACGTGAATGCAAGGAATAGGGTTATATGTATCATGTACAGGCAGATGAGATCAGTTTAAGTTGACATCATGTTCGGCACGAACATTCATTGTGGGCAGAAGGGCCCGTTTCTGTGCCGTACTGTTCTATGTTCTATGAAAGTTAATCTTGTAGAGCTTCTCTGGAATCCCTTTTTGGGTAGCATAATGTATTTGCAACTTTTTCTGGAATTTGAAATAAAAACACTGGAAGCCACCCATGCAAACAAAAATGCTTGAACCTCACGATCATTTAGACCAAACAGGTGCAAGCTCATTACTCTTAGACTAAAAAGTAGGATTTATGCTGTTCTGGGTCAAACCTCTGTATTTTGACGGAAGATAAGCTGGGAAGATAAGCATCAAGAGTAACAAATAGAGGGGGGTGTCTTGGAGGTTAATATTTCTCCCCAGTCTATTTATTGGCCATTGCCAGATACGGCAACGTTTTACGAACAGATATTGCTTTAACAAATTGCAATGTTTTGTAGCGTATCGTTGTTATTTCAATGCTCTTTTTCTTTTCAATTTATTTGCTTCAGGTTGTCTGAAAATCACAGCTTTTCATCTGAGGGGAAGAGGGAAGCAAAATTATTAATTGTCATTCTGTAGGGGGGGGGGGGGGGGGGGTTTGTGGCATTATCCCCAGCAAGGAGCAAGATCAGACGACCTAGTGTCACCCGAAAGTTGGATAATGTTGCCTGGGTTCTCATATACAGTATCTTCATGCACACAGCTGTTGTGACAATCATTGGGTCTACTGCTGGTTCTTTATTAAAGTCAACTCCAACAATCGCACAGTTAAACAGCACTGTCTGTGTGTATTACTTTCACTTAATCTCCAGACTATGGTGTTCTGCAGAAGAAATATGATCACATGCTCCATGGAAGTTTAAGATTACAAAATGTTCACTTGCTCATCTGATTTATAGCCTTTATAGGTTAAGGTGCAGTGCCTTTTATTAGTTTAAAAAGTGCCAATGGGGTCTCAAAAAGGTGATTGTGCAATTTGAGATGACAATGATGACATTGTCCTAAAGTTTGCAATGTGAAAGAATCATTAAATATATTGTGTCCACTGTGTAGCAATGTTACAAAATTTTGAGATTTAAAAAATCAAGTCTGCAATTTATCCCATCACATAAAGCATAACAATAAGTTTAATTTGACACCTAATTCACTTTCATATCTCAAGTAATAAAAAAGTTATGGCCATTTTCACACTCGGAAATTAGCATCTTGTTCCCTATTGATTTTCTATGGACATAACAAAAAAGCTGTGATCGTGGACAGTCAAAAGCCCATAACCTTCTTAAAAAATTAAGAGAACTGAATGAAATTTTCAGTTATCATAGATTGAAGCATTCTGAAACAAATATAAAATAATCTTACTTGGATGACCTGAAATTAAAGCATATAATTAGTTAGTTACCCAATTGTAGCTAATTTCAAACTTCAATTACTAGATCTAAACATCTATCCATTTCTTAATAAATGATTAACATTTTTAAATAGCCCAAGTGTCCAAATAATATTCACAAATAATTCACAATAAAACATGATTTTTAAATCTCATTTACATCAATTTATAGGCCAAATGGAAGGAATTTAGTGTTCAATTGCTGTAAATTAAAGTCAATTTAAATCGGCTTTCTAGTGGGTTCCTGTGAACGCACTGGTTTAGAACGTTCACATTGCGCTGGATTTGTGCCCTCAAGTGCCCAGAAAAATACTGCGGGATATAAAGAGCCCAAAATGAACTACTCGCTATAGAAAACTTTATACACAGGGTTATATACAAGCCCCATTTAATGTAAAAATAAGGTACATACCTTTAATTGTTTGCTTTATAAAACCCTGGGGCTGCGAGAGGTTGCGGGTTGAGAGAGTGATTTTTAAACTACTATAAATATTATACAAGGCCATAAAAACTAATAATACCTTTTGCAACGGGGTCTTTCAGCGATTTTCCGTTAATGATTTACTAGGCTGAACATTTTCGATTGGAACAGCCTAAAAGCCTAAAATCGCGTTTTAAACCCGCCCCCTCTAAACAGCGCCAAAATCGCGCACACGGGTAGGGCAGATGCTCAGCCACGATTCAGGTAGGTTTTGTAACATACCTACACTGTGAGGAAGATCGCTTTCTGTACTCTGTATCATTCCCTTTGCTCCACAGTTGTACTTGAGTTTGACTGAACTGTACAGATAGAGAGTCAAAAGTGTGAATCTCTTAGAGAGTCTCATAGAGAGTGTTTTATTGTCCCATTTCTCAAATCAGAACAATGAAATTCTTTCTTGCAGCAACAGCACAACAGGCTTGTAAACAATGAAGTATTATCTGATTTGAATGGAGAGCATACAATGCAAACCTATGCACAGCACTTTGATATATTCCTTCGTCTCCCCGCTCCCATCAGGCAGCGGAGCTATAAGATCTTTGCTTTAAAGTGCGCACCGCCAGACTCGAGAACAGTTTCTTCCCCTCTGTTGTCAGGTATCTCAATGGTCCTTCCATAGGTTAAGGTACAATTCAATTTTCCTCAGCCCCATTGTGGACATTGGACTTTGTCTCTGGAACTATTGTATTATAAAGGATGGAATTTATTTAAGAGCTCTTTCAAGAAGCTGGCATGGGCATAATGGGCCAAATGGCCTTTAAAGCATGCATTTTAGGAGTCTTAGTAAGCCACATGGTTCCTCAACATCCAGAGCATTTGTGAATATTTTTCAGTCTCTCACCATTTAGATGTATGTTTTGCTTTTAATTTCTTTATACACTGGAAAAGTTGACCTGCAAGATTTAGTTTTAGAGATAAATGCGTGGAAACAGGCCCTTTGGCTTACCGAGTCTAGACTGACCAACCATTACCCATGCACCAGGTCTATCCTACACACGAGGGACAATTATACAGAGGCCAGTTAACCTATAATCCTGCATGTCTTTGGGGTGTGGGAGGAAACCTGAGCACCCGGAGGAAACTCTGGGTAGAGACAACACCCAAGGACAGGATCAAACCTGGGTCTCTGGCGCTGTAAGGCAGCAACACTCCCACTGCGCCACTGTGTGGTGTCCTTATTCTGTCCTTGTTTGCCATTTGTCCTCACTCATTCTCTTAGACTGTCAGCATTCTCTCTGCAACTCCTCACAACTCATTTTGCCCTCCAACTTTGGATCATGAGCAAACGTCCTCTCAATCAAGACATTCTCAACATTATGAACTGCCAGAGTTCCAGCACCAATCTCTCCCACCACCTCCTCTGCCCTTCCTCACAACTAGTTACAACTGCCTGATCAGATTAGTTTATTTACATATACACCAGGATGCAATGAAATTTATGTTCACACGAAGCTCACAGATTAACCATTATACACACGGTAATGACAAATACAATAAGAAATGCAACAATGAGTTCCAAGCTTCAAAATGATGCAAGATTGGAATGCAAAAGCATATTGATGTACAATACCAGAATAATCGAGTCACAATGAACTGAGAAAATATTGGTTTAAAAAAACAAAAAACAAGTGCTGGAGTAACAGCTAATCAGGCAGCATCCCCGTGCTCCAACTGGACTCGCATCCATTTTTTTTCTTCTCGCTCCCCTTCCACCAACATTCCTTCCTCTAGCATCACAATTCACAACTCTTCAATCCTTTTTGTTTCACAACTGTCTTTTCATCTCTGGCCTATGTCCAATCACGTGCCTGTCAAAATCCCCCTCACCCCTATCCACATCACGTGCCAGACTTTGTCCTGCCCCACCTCTCTTCCAGGTTTCTTTACCCCCCACCCATCCATCCACCCTTTCCTTCAATCAGTCTGAGAAGGGTCATGACGTAAATGTAATCTATCCATGTTCTACTGGGATGCTGCCGGACCTGCTGAGTTACTCCAGCACTTTGTGTCTTTTTTCTGACAATACAACAGTATCTTTCATTCACAACAGAAATGTGCTTGGGAATGTTGACAAAAAATAATGCGAAGCTTATTTGCATAAGTAATATTAATACTGAATAACCTGACATGAAAATCCACTATTTTTTGTGTAATCATTATTTTATCTTTATTACTGATTATGATTATGGTCCATTAACTATAAAAGGGAGTGTTATTCACACTGAAGTTTCTCCTTTAATCTTTTAACAGATTGTTAAACCAAAATATCTTGCCCAATATTTGTAAATGTTCAACCCATTGTATAGTTCTTTTCATAAAAATGTTCCATGGTGATCAAAGGAGTTTGATATCCATTTTACATTAGAGGATGATATGTGAATGTGTGTTCCTTGTGTCCACATCAATATTGCATTAGTCAACATCCTAAGTAATTTTACCGATAGTGAAACTTCTAAACATTTTGGATGAATGGTTTGGAAATTTAATGCTAATTTTTGATATTCTTCATTTATTTTATTTTCCTATCGTGTTTCCTTCTTGTTATGTTTCTTTCTACCTCTGGCAGACATGTTGTTGTAAGTTTTTAAAAAGCTTATTTGCTTATTTGTGTACTCAATGAGACATTGCTTTGATACCAAGATAGAGGAGGCAACTGACAGAAAATAGAACATAACACAAAGTGCTGGAGGAACTCAGCAGGGCATGCAGCATCTGTGGACGAAATGGGCAGGCAAGGTTTTGGGTTGGGACCCTTCTTCGAATCTGACCCAAAATGTGGCATGTCCATTTCCTCCACCGATGCTACCTGACCCACTGATTTCCTCCACCAATTTGTAATTTACTCGAGATTCCGGCAACTGCAGTACCTTGTGTCTCGATAACAGAGCAGATCCTACACGTGACTAGACAAGCTGGGTACTGAATGATTTTTCTGATGCATCTTAACAAATAATAGCTATTGAAAACTCCTAAACTGTCAGTTTTTTTGCCTGAAATGTTGTTCTGAAAAGAACTCTGATTCTGCTCTATTGCCTCCAAAGGAAGTATCAAATATTAAACGGGGACAGGCCCTTTAGCCCACAATGTCCGCAGCGAACATGATGCCAGATTTATTAATCTCAACCTTCTCTGTCTGCAAATGACCCATATCCCCTCATTCCATGCATATCCATGAGCCTATCTAAAAACCTCTTAAACACGACTATCACCACTCATAGCAGCACATTCTAGGCACTCACCACTCTCTGCGTAAACTTAAAAACTTCTCCGTGCATCTCCTTTAAACTTTGTCTCTCTCAACTTAAATCAAGGCCCTCTAGTTTTTAACATTTCCACCCTGAGAAAAAAGTTCTGACTATCTATCCTATCTATGCCATTTATAGAAACATAGAAAATAGGTGCAGGAGGAGGCCATTCGGCCCTTTGAGCCAGCACCGCCATTCATTGTGATCATGGCTGATCGTCCCCAATCAATAACCCGTGCCTGCCTTCTCCCCATATCCCTTGATTCCACTAGCCCCTAGAGCTCTATCTAACTCTCTCTTAAATCCATCCAGTGACTTGGCCTCCACTACCCTCTGTGACAGGGAATTCCACAAATTCACAACTCGCTAGGTGAAAATATTTTTTCTCACCTCAGTCTTAAATGGCTTCCCCTTTATTCTAAGAATGTGGCCCCTGGTTCTGGACTCGCCCAACATTGGGAACATTTTTCCTGCATCTAGCTTGTCTAGTCCTTTTTATTATTTTATATGTTTCTATAAAACCCCCCCCACCCCCCCCCCCCCTCATCCTTCTAAACTCCAGTGAATACAAGCCTAGTCTTGTCAATCTTTCCTCATATGACAGTCCCGCCATCCCAGGGATCAATCTGGTGAACCTACGCTGCACTGCCTCAATCACAAGGATGTCCTTCCTCAAATTAGGAGACCAAACTGTACACAATACTCCAGATGTGGTCTTGCCAGAGCCCTATACAACTGCAGAAGAACCTCTCTACTCCTATACTGAAACCCTCTTGTTATGAAGGCCAATATTCCATTAGCTTTCTTCACTGCCTGCTGTACCTGCACACCATCAGTGACCGGTGTACAAGGACACCCAGGTCTTGCTGTACCTCCCCCTTACCTAACCTAACCCCATTGAGATAATAATCTGCCCCCTTGTTTTTGCCACCAAAGTGGATCACCTCACATTTATTTATATTATACTGCATCTGCCATGCATCTGCCCACTCACTTAACCTGTCCAGGTCACCCTGCAACCTCCTAACATCCTCTTCACAGTTCACACTGCCATCCAGCTTTGTTTCATCCGCAAACTTGCTAGTGTTGCTCCTAATTCCCTCTTCCAAATCATTAATATATATGGTAAACAATTGCAGCCCCAACACCGAGCCTTGCGGCACTCCACTCGCCACTGCCTGCCATTCTGAAAAGGACCGTTCACTCCTACACTTTGCTTCCTGTCTGCCAACCAATTTTCTATCCATGTCAACACCCTACCCCCAATACCATGTGCTTTAATTTTAGTCACCAGTCTCCCATGCGGGACCTTATCAAAGGCATTCTGAAAGTCTAAATGCACTACATGCACTGGCACCCTTTCATCCATTTTCATTTCAAGTGCAAACTCATTTCACTTGCACTTTATGTGCAATGTGATGAATAAAACTGATTGATTGATTGATTTTACTTGTCACATCCTCAAAAAATTCCAGAAGATTAGTCGAGCATGATTTCCCTTTCATAAATCCATGTTGACTTGGACTAATCCTTTTACTGCTATCCAAATGCCCCATTATATCCTTTTTAATAATTTACTCCAGCATCTTTCCCACCACCGAAGTCAGACTAACTGGTCTGTAATTCCCCGTTTTCTCTCTCGCACCTTTCTTGAAAAGTGGAATAACATTAGCTATCCTCCAATCCACATGAACTGATCCTGAATCTATTGAACATTGGAAAATGATCACCAATGCGTCCATTATTTCTGGAGCCACCTCCCTGAGGACCCTGGGATGCAGACCATCAGGCCCAGGGGATTTATCATCCTTCAGTCCCATTAGCCTACCCAATACTATTTCTCGCCTAATGAAAATTTCTTTCAGTTCCTCTATCCCCTTAGATCCTCTGTCCTCCAGTACATCTGGGAGATTGTTTGTGTCTTCCTTAGTGAAGACAGATCCGAAGTACCTGTTCAACTCTTCTGCCATTGCCTTGTTACCCATAATAATTTCACCCGTGTCTGCCTTCAAGGGACCCACATTTGACTTTGCTACTCTTTCCCCTTAACATATCTAAAGAAAGCTTTTACTGTCCTTCTTTATATTCCTGGCCAGCTTCCCTTCGTACTACATCTTTTCAGCTCATATTCCCTTCTGTTGTCCTATGAATGTTTCCCAATCCTCTGACTTCTGGCTACTCTTTGCTGTGTTATACACCTTTTCTTTTAGTTTTATTCTATCCCTAACTTCTCTTGTCAGCCACGGTTGCCTCCTACTTCCTTTAGAATCTTTCTTCCTTTTTGGAATGAAATTATCCTGAGTATTCTGGATTATGCCCAGAAATTCCTGCCATTGCTGTTATACTGTCATTCCTGCTAGGATCCCTTTCCAGTCTACTTGGCCGGCTCCCCTCTCATGCCTTCATAGTCCCCTTTGTTCAACTGCATCACTGACACTTCCGATTTAACCTTCTCCTTCTCAAATTGCAGATTAAAACTAATCATATTATGATCACTACCTCCAAGCGGTTCCTTTACCTCACGTTCGCTTATCATATCTAGTTCATTGGACAACACTAAATCCAGAATTGCCTTTTCTCTGGTCGGCTCCATTACAAGCTGCTCTAAGAAACCATCTCGGAGACATTCTACAAACTCTCTTTCTTGGGGTCCTGAACCAACCTGATTTTCCCAGTCTACCTGCATATTGAAATCCCCCATCACCACAGTGGCATTACCTTTGTTACATGCCAGTTTTAACTCCTGCTGCAACTTACACCCTACATCCAGGCAACTATTTGGAGGTCTGTAGATAACACCAACTAGTGTCTTCTTGTCTTTACAATTCCTCACTCAATCCACAGTGATTCTATCTTGTCAGTCCCTATGTCGTCCCTTGCAAGGGACTGAATTCCATCCCTCACCAGCAGAGCAACCCCCCTCCTCTGCCCACCTGCGTGTCCTTTCTATAGGACATATAACCCTGAAGATTAAGTTCCCAGGCCCAATACTCCTGCAGCCACGTCTCAGTAATCCCCACAATGTCATATCTACTAACCTCTAACTGAGCCTCAAGCTCATCTACTTTACTTCTTATACTTTGCGCATTCATATACAATATTTTTAATTCCTTACGCATCTCACCTTTCACATCGATCCCTATTACACTTGGCCATACTCTCCTATCCCTTTGTGAGCTTTCTTTCCCGTTATTACTGGGGTCATTAACTATCCCTTTACTCTTGTTCCCTTTAACTCTGTCCTTGACTATCCCATTTGACACCCCAGTGGCAAACCTGCCTGCCAGAATGCTAGTCCCCCACTGTTAAGGTGCAATTCATAATTTTATACACTTCAATCAGGTAATATTAAATGCCAGAATTCCCCTCAGTTCTTTTTTCACAGGATGGAAATGTCCATCACTATAAGGTGAGAGGGGAAATGGAGATGTGTGGGCATGTTTTTTACACAGAGTGTGGTGGGGGTCTCGAATGGGTGGTGGTGGAGGCAGATACAATAGTAGCATTTAAGAGGCTTTTAGATACTGTGGGCACGTGAATGCAAGGAATAGGGTTATATTTATCATGTACAGGCAGATGAGATCAGTTTAAGTTGACATCATGTTCGGCACGAACATTCATTGTGGGCAGAAGGGCCCGTTTCTGTGCCGTACTGTTCTATGTTCTATGAAAGTTAATCTTGTAGAGCTTCTCTGGAATCCCTTTTTGGGTAGCATAATGTATTTGCAACTTTTTCTGGAATTTGAAATAAAAACACTGGAAGCCACCCATGCAAACAAAAATGCTTGAACCTCACGATCATTTAGACCAAACAGGTGCAAGCTCATTACTCTTAGACTAAAAAGTAGGATTTATGCTGTTCTGGGTCAAACCTCTGTATTTTGACGGAAGATAAGCTGGGAAGATAAGCATCAAGAGTAACAAATAGAGGGGGGTGTCTTGGAGGTTAATATTTCTCCCCAGTCTATTTATTGGCCATTGCCAGATACGGCAACGTTTTACGAACAGATATTGCTTTAACAAATTGCAATGTTTTGTAGCGTATCGTTGTTATTTCAATGCTCTTTTTCTTCAATTTATTTGCTTCAGGTTGTCTGAAAATCACAGCTTTTCATCTGAGGGGAAGAGGGAAGCAAAATTATTAATTGTCATTCTGTAGGGGGGGGGGGGGGGGGGGGGTTGTGGCATTATCCCCAGCAAGGAGCAAGGTCAGACGACCTAGTGTCATCCGAAAGTTGGATAATGTTGCCTGGGTTCTCATATACAGTATCTTCATGCACACAGCTGTTGTGACAATCATTGGGTCTACTGCTGGTTCTTTATTAAAGTCAACTCCAACAATCGCACAGTTAAACAGCACTGTCTGTGTGTATTACTTTCACTTAATCTCCAGACTATGGTGTTCTGCAGAAGAAATATGATCACATGCTCCATGGAAGTTTAAGATTACAAAATGTTCACTTGCTCATCTGATTTATAGCCTTTATAGGTTAAGGTGCAGTGCCTTTTATTAGTTTAAAAAGTGCCAATGGGGTCTCAAAAAGGTGATTGTGCAATTTGAGATGACAATGATGACATTGTCCTAAAGTTTGCAATGTGAAAGAATCATTAAATATATTGTGTCCACTGTGTAGCAATGTTACAAAATTTTGAGATTTAAAAAATCAAGTCTGCAATTTATCCCATCAGATAAAGCATAACAATAAGTTTAATTTGACACCTAATTCACTTTCATATCTCAAGTAATAAAAAAGTTATGGCCATTTTCATACTCGGAAATTAGCATCTTGTTCCCTATTGATTTTCTATGGACATAACAAAAAAGCTGTGATCGTGGACAGTCAAAAGCCCATAACCTTCTTAAAAATTAAGAGAACTGAATGAAATTTTCAGTTATCATAGATTGAAGCATTCTGAAACAAATATAAAATAATCTTACTTGGATGACCTGAAATTAAAGCATATAATTAGTTAGTTACCCAATTGTAGCTAATTTCAAACTTCAATTACTAGATCTAAACATCTATCCATTTCTTAATAAATGATTAACATTTTTAAATAGCCCGTGTCCAAATAATATTCACAAATAATTCACAATAAAACATGATTTTTAAATTTTCATCAATTTATAGGCCAAATGGAAGGAATTTAGTGTTCAATTGCTGTAAATTAAAGTCAATTTAAATCGGCTTTCTAGTGGGTTCCTGTGAACGCGCTGGTTTAGAACGTTCACATTGCGCTGGATTTGTGCCCTCAAGTGCCCAGAAAAATACTGCGGGATATAAAGAGCCCAAAATGAACTACTCGCTATAGAAAACTTTATACACAGGGTTATATACAAGCCCCATTTAATGTAAAAATAAGGTACATACCTTTAATTGTTTGCTTTATAAAACCCTGGGGCTGCGAGAGGTTGCGGGTTGAGAGAGTGATTTCTAAACTACTATAAATATTATACAAGGCCATAAAAACTAATAATACCTTTTGCGACGGGGTCTTTCAGCGATTTTCCGTTAATGATTTACTAGGCTGAACATTTTCGATTGGAACAGCCTAGTAAAAATCGCGTTTTAAACCCGCCCCCTCTAAACAACGCCAAAATCGCGCACACGGGGTAGGGCAGATGCTCAGCCACGATTCAGGTAGGTTTTGTAACATACCTACACTGTGAGGAAGATCGCTTTCTGTACTCTGTATCATTCCCTTTGCTCCACAGTTGTACTTGAGTTTGACTGAACTGTACAGATAGAGAGTCAAAAGTGTGAATCTCTTAGAGAGTCTCATAGAGAGTGTTTTATTGTCCCATTTCTCAAATCAGAACAATGAAATTCTTTCTTGCAGCAACAGCACAACAGGCTTGTAAACAATGAAGTATTATCTGATTTGAATGGAGAGCATACAATGTAAACCTATGCACAGCACTTTGATATATTCCTTCGTCTCCCCGCTCCCATCAGGCAGCGGAGCTATAAGATCTTTGCTTTAAAGTGCGCACCGCCAGACTCGAGAACAGTTTCTTCCCCTCTGTTGTCAGGTATCTCAATGGTCCTTCCATAGGTTAAGGTACAATCCAATTTTCCTCAGCCCCATTGTGGACATTGGACTTTGTCTCTGGAACTATTGTATTATAAAGGATGGAATTTATTTAAGAGCTCTTTCAAGAAGCTGGCACGGGCATAATGGGCCAAATGGCCTTTAAAGCATGCATTTTAGGAGTCTTAGTAAGCCACATGGTTCCTCAAGCCTGCTCCCTCATTTAATAAGATAATCGTTAACCTGATTGTAAGATCTGCTCCACATAACCATCTACCCATGGTAACCTTTTGCCTGCTTCTCATGAGTCTGTCCACCTTTGCCTTAAAATAGTCAATGGTTCTGCTTTCATATCGCTTTGAGGAAAAGAGCTGTAAGAAATTGTAAGAAATTGTAGGAAATTGAGACCCTGGCACTAATCCCTGTGACATATCATTCAATGAATCTTGGCAAACAGGGAAAAAATATATTATGTTTAAGAAGGAACTGCAGATGCTGGAAAATCGAAGGTACACAAAAATGCTGGAGAAACTCAGCGGGTGCAGCAGCATCTATGGATCGAAGGAAATAGGCAACGTTTCGGGCCGAAACCCTTCTTCAGACTGATAGGGGGTGGCGGGGAGAAGGAAGGAAAAAGGAGGAGGAGGAGCCCGAGGGCTGAGGGATGGGAGGGGACAGCCCGAGGGCTGAGGAAAGGGAGGAGACAGCAAGGGCTAACAAAATTGGGAGAATTCAATGTTCATGCCCGCAGGATGCAGACTCCCCAAGCGGAATATGAGGTGCTGTTCCTCCAATTTCCGGTGTTGCTCACTCTGGCCATGGAGGAGACCCAGGACAGAGAGGTCGGACGGGGAATGGGAGGGGGAGTTGAAGTGCTGAGCCACCGGGAGGTCAGGTAGGTTCTTGCGGACCGAGCGGAGGTGTTCGGCGAAACAATCGCCCAGCCTCTGCTTAGTCTCACCGATGTAGACCAGCTGACATCTAGAGCAGCGGATGCAATAGATGAGGTTGGAGGAGATACAGGTGAACCTCTGTCACACCTGGAACGACTGCTTGGGTCCTTGAATGGAGTCGAGGGGGGAGGTAAAGGGACAGGTGTTGCATCTCTTGCGGTTGCAACGGAAAGTGCCCGGGGAGGGGGTGGTGACCCAAAATATATTATGCCTGTCCTTAGTTTCCTGTTAACCATCCAATCTTTTATCCATGTTAAAATGTTATCCCTATCCACTATAACCTTTAATGCAACATCTTTTCAAATACCTTCTGGAAATCTGATCTATCAGTTCTCTTTTGTCCGCAACTTCATATTCGAGTAAGCTGGCCAACACGAGTTTCCTTTCACAAACCCATGTTGACTCTGCCTGAATAACTTGAATTTTTTGAAGTGCCCTTCTATAACTCTAATCGTGGTTTCTAATATTTTCCCAGTAATATGGGTTATGGCAACTGGCTGGTAGTTCATGCTTATGGTATGTTACAGTTCTACAAGACATTGGTGCGGCTGTACTTATGTGCCACTGTGCCGTCCCACACGGGTATTATGATGCTTCTTTATCAAATCAGCAGAGGATGACTTGTTATTTCTGTAATGAAAGCAACTAATTGTTTAAAGCCCTGATTTAATTCAAGCTAACATCAAATAGAAGACTCCCTTTGGCAACGTTCTCCTTCATATCTGGCAGGTGCAAGACAGGAGGTTTAATCTTTAACTTTTTATTCCAAGCAGCAGCAGCAGCCAAACATCAGCTTGCAAGAGAGCTGGTGTTTTTAATCAACAGTAGATTACAATTCAGAGGGAGTCTACGGATCTGTGACATCTAGTCATGAAGACGTAGGAAAGGCATGTGCACTGGAAGCGGGATAGAGAAGAATATTAAAATTCCATGAACATATTCACGGTCGTATGCCATAATCTTGAAATATAAAAGTTGTGAGATCACAGGAGAATAGAATTGGTAAATTTTTATATACTGCCTTTTAATTTTTGGGGCCCTTCCTCACTGCAGATTTTAAAGCTTCCATATCTTTTATTATTCTTGGGCATTACAGCAGCGCAGGTATAGAGCTGTAGAGACCTTGGGTGCTTTCAATGTGGAGTTTACACGTTCTCTCTGTGACTACGTCGGTTTCCTCCCTCATGTGTGGGTTTGTCGGTTAATTGGCCTTGGTGATTGTCTGAGTTTGTAGGCAATGGATGAGAAAGTGGAATAACATGAAACTGGGGAAAATGGGTGAATGATGGTTGGCGTAGGCTAAAGGCGACCTAATTGGCGAGTTTAGAAGAGTTTGGAAAAAATGACATGTTGAAGACCTCCTTTGACTATGTAGAAGACCTCCTTTGACCTCCTTCGACTATGTTGAAGACCAGCTTCGACTAGCTACGACTAACTTCGGGAAAATTGGACACCGAATAGTGGAGAGTGAAGCGATCTCCTTCGACCTCCCGTTGACCTTGATGAAGACTATCTACAACTACCTTTGACTACCCTCGATTACCTACGACTAACATGCCAACCTACTTCGACCTACTACAACTAAACCTACGAGTAAAAAAAGTATCGATTTTTTTTTCCATGGCGACCTTTTTTACTCATGGGCATTTTGTAACATATTGAGAAAAAACGGCAAGACCTAGCTGAGGCCTCGAGTACGTGGAGACCACTCTCGAGCATGAAGGAGAGTTACGAAGACCTCCTACGACCTCGTGGCGACCATGCTGTGAGTACGAGTCGAGGGCAAACTCGCCAGAACTCGCGGATTAGGTCGCCCAAGTGGGACAGGCCCTTTACTCTTCTGTATCTTTAAAAAAAAAATCCAGTTTCTTATCACCTAATTTCTCCTTACCAACCTGTTATCTTGATAAAACTTTGGGGAAGTATTGAAAATTATACAGAAAAAAACCTTCAATTATTGTCGATAACAAGAGTAGTGCACCGTTTCGTTAGATGCCTTTTCTTGTTAATAAGTAAATTAATTTTGAAACATCTGGTGTTATTTTCATTGTGAACTTATTCCATGAAGGGTAAATCAATAACTCTGATATAGTAGAACTTTAAACTGAGAAGTTAAATGTATTCCTATCAAAGGAATGGTGTAAACCTGCAATATCTAGTGATTATTTCATTATATATATCACCATTATAAAAGCTACACCATCCATCTTTAACATGAAAAATACCTTTTGTCTCAAGTGGAATAAGATTAATGGCTTTGAACTTGAATAACTGGATGAATTAAAAAATATATAGATTGCTATACATTTCATAGAACAATTTGTCCCTGAGGCTTGTAATTTAATCCACTAACACAAGTGCTTAGGGAATTTTGATGGGAAATGGTAGGATGGGAAGGAGATAATAAAACAAGGGGTGGTTTTAGGTGTGGGAGGTTAACTTGGTGATTGTGTTGATCCTGAAATTGTGCAGAGATTTTCTCATGGCAACGCAGGTGGTCAACAATAACCCTGTGACCACCCCATAGGATTTGTGGCAGGCTCAACTTGCAGGCTTTGACATAGGGGTCATCATGGGCATTTAGATAACTGAGCAGCTTACACAGTAGAGGAGAAGAAATAGAACACCTGGAATGCCCCCAGAACTGTCAGTATACATCAGCTAGTCAAGAGGAAAATGGGCTGTGCCTTAGTACTCTGATTAGATGAGAGGGTGAATGGTGCACTATTTGATCTGCACCAGTCCAACCTCTGCAAGGATTGGGTTCTAGCTGAAGACACTTGAGCTTTTGTACTGAGTCAATTAATGGGTTAATGCAATAATTTGACTTTAGGGCTGGACATAAGAAGAAGAGAAGAAACTGGGTAAAAATAGTTAAAGCAGTAAGAAAGATAAGGTGGGGCACTAAGAGCTTCAGATGCTGTAAGCTTGAGTAATACAAGATAATTTTTAGAAACAGAGAGAGAGTGATAATGGCTTGGGACAGAAGGCAGTAGGCAATGCAATGAATTGATGTCAGAAGGAGAGGGTGTTGGGGCAGGATAAGGAAATGGGCAACATGAGTGGAGAAATATGTGGTTATGGCATTTTTAATTCCAGTTCCTGCTTTCTTAAAATGTCCTGCCTCTAGTTTAAAAAAAAAAATCAGGAAGAGGCTTGTGGACGAAATGAGTTAAATAGCAGATGATTGGATTCACTTGAATTGACTTGCATGAAGAAACATGGCTGGAGGCCATTCTAACTGAGACCACCAAGGATCAGTAGCTAATACTGGGTAAAATACAAAGTGCAGGAGTAATTCAACAGGTCAGACAGCATTTCTGGAGGACATAGATCGGTGACGTTTTGGGTTGGAATTCTTCTTAAGTCTGAAGAAGAGTCGCAACCCGAAAGGTTACCTATGGATGCCTTACTGAGTTGATGCCCGACCTGCTGAGTTACTCCAGCACCTTGTATTCTCTGCAAGATTCTAGCATCTGCAGTTCCTCATGTCTCCAAATAAAACTGGGTGGTGGTATTCATTTATTTTTGCCATTTCAGGTGTGTATGGGTTTGTCTATTGTCCAAGTCACGGGTGGCGACTAGAAATAAAAACAATATATATTTATCTCCAATTTTTTTTACCTTGGGAACGGCCAAATACCTGGGAAAATTTAGCACACAGGACTTGAGCTATTCCAATAACAAAAAAATAACTACATATTACTGACCACACATGTTGAATGACCTTGAGTTTTGGCAATTTGTTAACATCACAAAACGTCTAAGATTGAGAGCTAAATGGAATATTATGTGCGTTGCAGTTCCTCAAACCTTGCTCCTATCTTATTTCCAAGTATTTCAGAACTTTTTCTGCCTTTGATCTTGACCAACGTTATTGCATTTTGCGATTGTTTAGTGATAAGATGCTTTTTTGGCGGGCATTTTTCCTCTTGAGATTTAGAATTATATTTTTTGTTTTTTGAAAACGGGAGTATTTAAAGAAATTTAAGGAATTTTTTAAGTAATTGGATTGATTTGTGGTGTCATTAGGAATGTCTTGTATAAAGTGTTTGCTTTACGTCTGTATCAGATAGCTTTGCAGCTGCAAATCTCAAACTATTTCCCCACTTTCTGTAATTTCTCTCTTGAGGGCATTCATTTCTTGTTAACAAAGCCAATTGTGTGGGGGGGGGGGGGGGGGGGGGGGGGTGTTATGGGAGAGCTGATCTGTTTGCAAATTACAGCTGACTTGAATAGCTTCTCAAAAAGTCCATACTCATCCTGCAAACCCTTTAATGTTTGAAAACCATGTGTACTTATCTGAATTTTCTCAATTAATATTTTATTTGAATAAGGGGTGATTCACACTCATACATTTATTAATAAAACTTCAATTGTAGTTAACCTATATCTTTTTGTTAATGCTACTATTTTTTAAGATAGTAGAAAACTTCAAATTAAAACTATGGCACTTCCCATCAACCATCAGGCTCTTGAACTACCCGATATAATCCTAACCATAACGTTACTCCAAAGCCAAACTATGGACTTTAAGGTAGCACTATCTACTTCAGTTTGTACTATCATAGTCTAGTTATCTAGTATAACTGATAATTTATTGATTTGTTTTGTTTAATGTATATTTATTTGTTGTGTTGCATTTGATGTGCCTGTAAAGCTGCAGCAAATAAGAATGTCATTGTTCCAATCCCAGTGTATATAACAATTAAGCAGACTTTTGACTGTAGAACTGTGATAGTATAGTGGAACAACATCTAGGTTTCTCCCAGTGGTACAGACCATTTAATTTAATGCGAACTATGTTGTAGTTGATTTTCCACAACGTTATTTCTCATTTCTTCCTCATCCTGGCTTCCCAACACATTCTGTCTCTTCCACATCAGAATGGGGAGCTAGTAACTAAGGAGCTAGGAGAGCACAGGATATAAGACCATGAGATCTGAAACACAAACAAAGCTATTTGGTCTTTTCAGTCTTCTCTGCTATTCATCAAGATTATGGCTGATTGTCTAGCCTCAGCACCAATCCCCAGCCGTAACAATTCAATGTTTCTTAGTGGACTAAACTTGATTGGCAGAACAAATAATTCTTAATGGATTCTGTCTGCACAGCTTGAAGCAATTTCCTCAATTTATTTATTTTGTCATTTGATCAAAAGATACAGTATAGAAACAGACCCCTTGTCCCACCGAGTCCACGCCGACCATCAATCACCCGTTGATACTAGTTCTATGTTATCCCACTTCCTCATCCGCTCTTTATCCACCAGGACCAATTTACAACTGCCAATTAACCTACAAATCCTGCATGTCTTTGGGATGAGCATCCATGGAAAACACACGTAGTCACAAGCAGAACGTGTAAGCTCCACACAGACAGAACTTGAGGTTGGGGTTGAACCTGGATCACTGGTGCTGTGAGACAGCAGCTCTACCAGTTGTGCCTGTAAGGGTGATCAGTGCAAAATCCTTTGCCACAGTCACTTCAACAGCAGGTGGATGACCATTCCAAGTGGGTGACTTCAAAGCCATGGACAGAAAGCTATGATGTAGGGTTAACATTGAAGTTGATTTTTGGCCAGTGATTAACTTTTGAACGATAGTAAAACCATAAACCTAATCATCAATGTTGGAGCTCCGAGGGTTAATAAATGTATCAAAGTGAAAATGAAACAATTCTCACTGATACTCAGGAATTGCTCCATATAACTTTCATCTTTCTACATCACTTTGTAATGCAATGCAATAGTCTTGTTCAAACATCGTGTATCCAGATTCAGTCAGGCTGGGACTTTATTTCTTGGAGTGCAGGAGGATGAGGCATGATCCTCTGGAGGTGTATAAGAATATGGTGGGGGTATAAATAGAATAAATGCACAGTGTATTTTCCCCTGAGTTGGGGAATCAGGGGGCATAGGATTGTGAGTAGGGAAAGATTTAATAGGAACCTAAAGGGCATCTTTTTTGTACAGAGGGTAATGGGTATATGGAACGAGCAGCCAGAGAAGGTGGTTGAGGAGGTACCTTGAGGAGGTACTATAACAGCATTTAAAAATACATTTGGATAGGTACATGGATAGGAAAGGTTTAGAGAGATATATGGGCCAAATATAGGTCTAGTGTAGATGGGGCGTATTGGTCGGCATGGACAAGTTTGGCCGAAGGACCTGTTTCCATGCCCTATGACTCTATGGCTCCATTACTCCATCACAATCTCTTTTCTTTCTCCATATCCTCCCTTAAAAGAACAGTCCAAAATAAATAGGCAGGCTGACATTGTTAATATATGAACAGTTTGATAATGCCTCCTCAAGCAATTGCAACATCAACTTTTATAATGTGAAGAAGTTCATGTGCGGGAAAATAAGTTATCCCCTAGGTTTGTAGTTGCTTATACATACCAACACTATTTAAATTTCACAAGTGCATTTGAGACTTTATCATCAGTCATGGTTTAAAACCGGAACTGCAGAGGCAAGATAAGCTTGGTTCTTCCATGAGAGATGCCTGCTTTTAGGATTGTTACTATGAAAGCAGTTTATATTTTTTCTTTTGTTCTTGCACAGAAGAGTTATTGAAGATTTTAAATGTAAGCTATGTACTTTGTTATCAAAATTACCACCCAGGACATACTTTTGGTTTTGATCAGTGAGAAGTATCTCCAAGATTATCTTTTTTTTTTTCCCTTGGGCGTTTTGACAAATCTTTGGTTTGTTTTGCTACTCTCGGGGGGTAATTTACCTCAACAAGGGGATTCACTGCTAGTAAATGGGAGCCATTGAGGTGCCATGTTGATAAGTTGCGGTGCAGTTAAATGGGGCGGATTCAATGGTGCACGTCTTTTTTAGACTTTAGAGATACAGTGTGGAAACAGACCCTTCGCCCAACGGGACGTTGCCAACCAGCAATCACCCCATATACTAAAGATAGACACAAAAAGCCGGAGTAACTCGGACAGGCAGCATATCTGTAGAGAAGGAATGGGTAACGTTTCAGGATGCAACCTTTCTTCGGACTATATATTATAGACTGGACAGACTACCCCATATACTAGTTCTATCCTACACACACACTATGGACAATTTACAATTTTACAGAAGCCAATTAACCTACATCCCTATATGTCTTTGGGGTGTGGGAGGAAACCGGAGCAGCGGAGAAAACCCACGTGATCACAGAGAGAACGTACGAACTCCATACAGCCATCACCCGTAGTCAGGATCGAACCCGGGTCTCTGGCGTTGTAAGGCAGCAACTCTATCGCTGTGCTACTGTGCCACCCTAATTCTTTTGTTTAAAAGAAAGATTACAAACTATGTTAAAGCAAGCAATATCATTCATGTTTTTTCAATGATAATAATTATAAATTGTGTATCTGGATAACCTAACCATACACTTCATAGAATTTCACAGCACCAGCGAATGGAGGCATTCAGGCAAATTGTGGGGGGATGTTTTTATGTTTTAATGTTAAATTTCTTCTTTAATGTTATGTTGTATTTTTATTAGTGTGCTGCAAGGACATCTGAATGTCCCCTGAAAAGGGGATAAATAAAGTATTTATTATTATTATTATTTTTTAATTAAATTAAAGTTTAAATTGTCTTTTGGAAAAATGCTCAATGTTTTTTTCAATGGCTTGATTTTATGCTTTCTGAAAATCATGTGGTTAGTTGCACTTGATAGGTATTTATGGATGAATTGCAAGGTCATATTGATTGTCAGTTCTTTAGTTGGCTCGGGAACATGGCATTAAACTGATGTCTTGACCGAATGTGGTGTTGCTAATGCTGTGGCAATATTGTGGATGAGTGTCAAAACACAGTGGGTGAGTATGGGCTTGCAGTACCAATGAGGACCTACAACTCCATGCTATTGACCTAGACTGACCAAATGCCTTTCCAATGCTAATCCAATGGCTTCTTGCTGGACGTATTATTGATTCTGTTGGCAGCAAATCCAACAAAAGCATAACAACTCTTTTTTCACATCTCAAGTGTGCTGACTGGACCTTGAGACAAAAACATCTGGTGTAAACATTTAATTTTAATACATGCCTTTCTTTAAACCTTGGCCAGCGGTTCTCCGCTGACATATTTTGTTTACAAACGAAAATTTTAGCGGGTTGCCTACATTTTTGGTGATCAGGCATTGCAGCCAAACCATATTTTTCGGTGGGTAGCAATAAAAAACAAAATAATTACTTTGGACCGCACCTGAATGGTGATGCCCTCGCTTTCCTTTGATGTTTATTTATACAACATCATCGTGTATTAGCCCTCAAGGTTAATTTGGCCTCAGAGCACTTGGATCTAACAAATATGTAATTTTATGAGGAAGAAAGTATTGCTGCCAAACTTTTTTTTTCATAGAACATTGCAGGTTGCTGTGAATTAATGAGTGGGTAGCAGCTGGATGCGAAATTTTAGGCATTAAGTCAAAAATGTAGATTCGATGGCAGTAAAAACCTGTGGCTAAATTGAGACACGAGTGAGCTTCAGAGACAGTTTTTTTCGTACAAAATCTGCTCTCCCCTCAATTGTTTCAGTGCTAGTGACTTGACACAGGGGATGAAGAACATGCAGTCATTTTAACTGGAAATGTTTATTATGGACTAAGCAGGTAGTAGGGCAGGTGGTTGTGAAATTTGCATCTATTGTTCCCACACCTCTGCATCTATTGTTATTCTTTACCTATACCGCCAGCTGGATTTCACTAACAAATACCAAATCGTCATTTCTTGCTAGGTCTCAGAAAATTGTACTGTGCTGCAACCCCTTTAGCACATGCATTGTGGTACAGTGTATACAGGGCCGGATTTAGATGACGAGAGGATCCTAAGCTATTTCACTTGTGAGCCCCCCCCCCCCACCTACCTCCAAAACCCCCACCCCCATGACTAGAGGATCATGACTACCCGACAGTGACAGTGTGACACTTTTAGATCCTACTGTATGTTGTCATTAAACAGTTGGTTTTAAAATCCATATTGGATTCACCACGGAGCGAGCGATGCCTTACCTGGATCGCCGTTTGAAGCTCTGGAGTGTTGGGTCTGCTGCTTCAACATCACGGAGCTGTGGTTTGCGGAGCTCCCAGCCTCGGGCCGCGCTGATTTTAATATCGCGGAGCCCTGGGAACCCTTTGCCGAGGGCTGCCAGTGTGAATCTCCACCCAGCTCAGCCTGTGGACTTCGGGAGCCGCGATCTCGGGTAGGAAGTGGCCGATTCGGAAGTCCAAGCCGCTGAGAATGTTCTCCCGTTCCGACGTCGGATGGTGACCCCCATATTTCATTGTACCAATGGCCATGAGGGGGGGTCCAAGAGGAGGGGGTCCATTGGAGGCGGGAAAAGGGATCATCAATGGGGTCGAGGACTCCTTCCCATGGAAGAACACTGTGAGGCGGAGGCGACGGAAGAGGAGCTCCAAATTGCGGCGGGCACGGAACTCATTGAGGTGGGGACGGACGGGGACAAAGGTAGGGTCTCTGCTGAGGACAGACCGTTCGGTATCAGAGTGGGGGAGGTCAGGGGGGATGGTGAACACACGGCAGGGATGGGGGTTGGGTCCGGAGGAAGGCAGGTGAGTGGATTGAGGCCGAGGCGATGTCTGGTGGAGGGGTGGTGGGTGGTCAAGGGAGAGGGGTGTATGAGGACTGTAGTGTGGGTGGGGAAGAGCTGGGGTCACATGGTTTGAGGGGAATCGGGAAGACCCAGTGGAACAGCCACTGAGGTTACCAGGGTTGGGGGGGGGGGCTAGCACTTGGACCCAGCGCAGTCAAACCCAGGGGAGTTGGAGTCTGAAGCGTGAAAACTTCAGGCCTGGTGCTGAGTCCAGGATTCAGGTAAGGCGACGGCTGCGGGCTGCTGCAGGGCGGTGGAGTGTCGAGCGTCAGCGGGCAAAGTGTAGGAGGTCCCAGTGGGCGGATGGTCGGCGGGGCGGGGCGGTGAGGTTCGACGGGTCCGGTGAGGCAGCGAGGTGAGTAAGCCCCCCTAGATCTCGAGGCCCTAAGCTTAAGCATGTCTAGCTTATACGTAAATCCGGCCCTGAGTGTATACAACACGTAGATACAATCAAGGCAAACTCAAGTATGAAAAGAAAAGACACAGAGTGCAGAATATAGTTCTCAGCATCGTGGCATTCAATTCAACTTTAATGTCATTGCACAAATATGAGTATGGGTACAACGAAATGCAGTTTAGCGTCAGTCCGTAGTATAGTGCAATATAGAAATAAAAATAAAAATACAGAATAATCAAACAATAATCGAACAATGTGGACGGAGAGACTGGAGAAGTCTATCGGCGGGACTCCGAGTTCAGCAATGTGATGGTATTATTGTCGAAGCTGTTCCTCATCCTACTGGTACGAGACCTGAGGCTCCTGTACCGCCTCCCTGATGGGAGGAGGGCAAACAGTCCATGGTTGGGGTGGGAGGGGCCTTTAATTAGCAATGTTACAAAATTTTGAGATTTAAAAATCAAGTCTGTAATTTATCCCATCAGATAAAGCATAAAAAGAAGTTTAATTTGACACCTAATTCACTTTCATATCTCAAGTATTTAAAAGGTTATGGCCATTTTCATACTCGGAAATTAGCATCTTGTTCCCTATTGATTTTCTATGGACATAACAAAAAAGCTGTGATCGTGTGCTGTCAAAAGGCCATAACCTTCTTAAAAATTAAAAGAACTGAATTAAATTTTCAGTTATCGTAGATTGAACCATTCTGAAACAAATATAAAATAATCTTACTTGGATGACCTGAAATTAAAGCATATAATTAGTTAGTTACCCAAGTGTAGCTAATTTCAAACTTCAATTACTAGATCTAAACATCTATCCATTTCTTAATAAATGATTAACATTTTTAAATAGCCCAAGTGTCCAAATAATATTCATAAATAATTCTGAATAAAACATGATTTTGAAATCTCATTTACATTAATTTATAGGCCAAATGGAAGGAATTTAGTGTTCAATTGCTGTAAATTAAAGCCCATTTTAAATCAGCTTTCTAGTGGGTTCCTGTGAACGCGCTGGTTTAGAACGTTCACATTGCGCTAGATTTGTGCCCTCAAATGCCCAGAAAAATACTGCGGGATATAAAGAGCCCAAAATTAGATACTCGCAATAGTAACTTTGTATAAAGGGTTCTAAAGAAGCTCTTTTTAATGTAAAAATAAGGTACATACCTTTAATTGTTTGCTTTATAAAACCCTGGGGCTGCGAGAGGTCGCGGGTTTAGAGAGTGATTTTTAAACTACTATAACTATTATACAAGGCCATAAAAACTAATAATACCTTTTGCGACGGGGTCTATCAGCGATTTTTCGTTAATGATTTACTAGGCTGAACATTTTCGATTGCAACAGCCTAGTAAAAATCGTGTTTTAAACCCCCTCTAAACCGCCAAAATCGCGCACACGGGCTGGGACAGATTCTCAACGACGATTCAGGTAGGTTTAGCAACATACCTAATGATCTTCCCGGCCCGTCTCAGACACCGTTTTCGGTGGAGGGCATCCATGGCAGGGAGCGGGGCACCGATGTACTGCGTGGTTTTCACCACCCGTTGTAGTGCCTTCCTGTCCGCTACGGTGCAACTGCTGTACCATACCGTGAAGCAGGTGGTCAGGATGCTTTTGATGGTACAGCGGTAAAAGTTGGTCAGGATCTGGGGGGACAGGTGAGCTTTCTTGAGCCTCCTCAGGAAGTAAAGGCGCTGCTGCGCCTTTTTGATCAGCTTGGAGGTGTTGAGGGACCAGGACAGATCCTCCGAGATGTGTACCCCGAGGAATTTGTAGTTGGAGACGCGCTCCACCTCAGTCCCGTTTATATGGATGGGGGTATGTCTGCCCCCTCTGATCTTCCTGAAGTCAACAATAATTTCCTTCGTCTTCTTGGAGTTGAGGACGAGGTTATTGTTGGCACACCAGGTTGTCAGGTGCTGGACCTCATCCCTGTAGGCTGACTCGTCGTTGTCACTGATCAGTCCTACCACCGTGGTGTCGTAGGCAAACTTAATGATGGCGTTGGAGCCATTCTTAGGGATGCAGTCATGGGTGAAGAGGGAGTAGAGGAGAGGGCTGAGCACACAGCCCTGAGGCACGCCGGTGTTCAGTGTTATAGTGGAGGAGGTGAGGTTGTTGACCCTAACAGACTGCGGTCTGTTGGTGAGGAAACCCAGTGTCCAATTGCAGAGGGAGGTGGAGATGCCAAGTCCGCTGAGTTTGGTGATCAAGCTGGCGGGGATGACAGTGTTAAAGGCGGAGCTGAAATCAATGAACAGCATCCTGATGTAGGTGTTATTGCTGTCCAGGTGGGTCAGGGCAGAGTGTAGGGCCGCCGATATGGCGTCCTCTGTAGACCTGTTGGTCCGGTAGGCAAACTGATGGGGGTCCAGTGTGGGGGGGAGGCTTGCTTTGAGGTGAGCCAAGATCAGCCGCTCAAAGCACTTAGCAATGACAGGGGTGGGTGCCACTGGGCGGAAATCGTTGAGACATAACACATCTGAAACCGTCCAATGTCCGCTGTGAGGGAGAGGAGTATTGGATTATTCTAGTTTATAGCGTTTAGAAGCCGAATAACAGAGGGGAAGAAGTTGTTTGCGAGTCTGGTGGTGTGCAAAATATTTCAATGCAATAATTCAACATTTTTGTGGGAAAAGTATTGGAAA
The DNA here is from genome assembly GCF_028641065.1 of Leucoraja erinaceus. NCBI lineage: Eukaryota > Metazoa > Chordata > Chondrichthyes > Rajiformes > Rajidae > Leucoraja > Leucoraja erinaceus. The sequence continues at coordinate 22,506,431 of NC_073396.1, forward strand.
CTTTATGCTGCAAATATCCTTTTGCTTCCAAATTTTGTATTTTTCCCTGTCTGATACCAAAGCTTCAACTTTGACCACTTCTTGCCAATGCCTATTAGAGATATCAACATTCATACTGCTGGGTAGTAAGCCAGCCCTGATTTGTTCTGATCTTTGAAAGCTCCCTTGAAAAAGTGTAACATCTTCCCAACTCTTGGGAACGTCTGGTCCATCGCCAGTAAGAAGGGAGGAATTGCACTGAAAGTCCCACGCCTCTGCGTCGGGGAACAGTTGTACACCTGAGCTAAGATGGCTGACGGAATGTCCACCTGTTACACACAAGGCAGAGTCTGCTGAACCCATCGAGAGTTCATCATCCACAGAGCTCTTGATTCTGGAGTGGTGTCATCTTCAACCCTAAGGGGCTGCCTAAAAAGAGGGAAAATTGTTAAATGCGTTGTTGAAAATTGTTGAGCAGTTTTCTCTTCTGACAGAACTCTGGAATCTGCCCTGCACATGTGCCTTATATAACGCAGGAAAAATAATTATACAAGTTCTGTTTTGCATTAGCATGTTGCAACATACAAGCTGCATTCTGTCCGTTGTAGAACAGCACAAAATGTGAATATGTGAAAATATTAGTACAGTTTTGATGTTTAATATAATTTTTGGACGTTATATTTTTCTGTGGAATGTCTTTGAAATATATAGGGTAGATGCACAGAGTCTTTTACCCAGAGTGATGGAATCCAGTACCAAATGACATAGATTTAATGTGGGCAAATGTGAAGATCTTCGATGGGGCATCTTGGTCAGCATGAAGTTGGGCCAAGTAGTCTGTTTCTATGCTGTGCAACTTTAAGTTGGAAAGAATGCAGAGAAAATGTACAAGGATGTTGCTAGGACTTGAGGGCTTAAGCCATGGGGAGGAGTTGGGCTGCCAGGACTTTAATCTTTGGAGCACCCAGGAGGCTGAGGGGTGATCTCAGAGATCTCAGAGAGGTGGGATTTGCATGCTTCGTAAGCAAGATGACACCTTCAAGCTTCCTGAAAAGTAGCACAAGCTATCAATATCTTATCATATCCATAACATCTAAAAACCTAGCAAAGGGTTTGGTTGATATTGACCTGAGAATTTAAATGTATGTCTCTGAGGTTACAGCATCCAAATGGTCCTTTACTTTATTTCTGAAAACTGTGACCTTCTGCAGAGGAAGAGATTGAATGTTTCCCTGTTCCTTCCTTTCCAAAACTTTCACCGGTGTCGTGTTGCCGAAATGTGCTTAGAACAGCATCTCAAGTTTATGAGTTCTCAACAAAGTGTGTCAGGAAGTGGATTTGTGTTGCTTAACGTTGATTAAGCAAGCGTAAATCATTAGTTATTCTCCAGAAAACTAGAATTACTATTGTCAACGTGCTCAAATTATCATTTTTTTTCATTGAGAAAAAGAAAAAATGATTCAATTTATTGTCATTGTCAGTGTACAGTACAGAGACAACAAAATGCATTTTTAGCATCTCCCTTGAAAGGGAGACACAGGGCGTCGCGGTGTGCCCGCGCCTGCCGCCGTACATTCCATTACAGGCAAAGGTGGGTGAAGTGTCTTGCCCAAGGACACAACGACAGTATGCACTCCAAGCGGGATTTGAACCGGCTACCGTGCCATTTCCAGTTATTTAGCAGTTTTTTTTAGAAGAATACCTCTCTGAGTACTGCAAATAAGCGTCACCATGCTCCTTCTCCATCTGCCTCTTGGTTAATTTATGAGCTTAGCATGAGAAATATGAAGCATAAATGAACTATAGATACACAGGGATATTTGCTGTTGGGACTCGTGGGGCGGAAATTTAGGAAGAATGAGACTATTAAATATAGTCCATACTTTTCATATACTGTGGCTATGAGGTCCAAAAGAATGACCACACACCATTGGCACAGAGACCATGCATGAGGCTCACAGTTTGGTTAGAACCGCTGTTGTCCGCCCTTGTCTGCAGGGCAAATATTAACCCCAATACCACTTAGAATGGGTTAAGTCAGTGGAGTTTTTGGTGCATAAACAAGGAAATGGTTCAAGGTAATGGCTTAATTTCAGTTATTGCTGTAGCCTCTTTTTATTCTTTTTAATCACTCCTTGCTGCTGTTCTCGCAAAATTTGGTCTTTGTGTGCTTATACTGAGATATTTAATCTTTAATACACAGTTCCTGCAAAACTTGCCTCACTCGTGTTTGTACTGAGAAATTTAATCATTAAGCTGTAGAAACAAGGAACTGCAATGCTGGTTTGCAAAAGAGTATAGAAAGTGCTGGAGTAACTCAACGGTTCTGGCAGCATCTCTGGAGAATACGGATAGGTGACATTTTGGGTCAGGACACACCTCTTCAGTCTGAAGAATGGTCCCGTCCCGAAATATCATCTATCCATGTTCTTCAGAGATGCTGCCTGGCTTGTTGAGTTACTCCAGCATTTTGTGTTTTCTATTTAATAATTAATACTGAATGCAACATGGCTCCTGTAAAACTTGCTTCATGCGTTTATGCTAAGATATTTAATCATTAATAGCTATACATGTAATGAATGCAACATGATTCCGTGCCATATAATAGCTCAAGAACACATTTTATCCCAGGCAGATTTGATTTGTGACTAAGTCATGACGATATCTGAACATATTTTCCACAGGCAAACCAAAATGTAGGTGGTAGTGTGAGTATTGAGTGCTACTAAAATCAAGATTAAAGTTGCATTCATTTCACAGTTCATGTAGAAAATGATACCATGCCAAATGATGGCACCTTTCCATTTCCAGTCATTTGCAGAGGTGTCAGCTTTCGTAAGGATATCGGAGCATATACACACTGCAAACAGTAGCTGGCAATTTTAATGGGTTATTTTTAAATGTTTAAATGATGCTGTATGAATAGTTTTAATCATTTCATGGGTTAATTGAGTTATTTTCCCCACATAAATATGTTTTTCTGAACGAATCAATCAACCAATCTAATTAATAAACGGGTAGGCACAGATTAATATGTGTTCCCAATGTATCAAACATCAGTAAAAAAAACATGACTTGTCATGCCAAGTGTGAAGTGTCAATGGTGCAACATTACTATTGGCTTTACTTTTAATTAACTGAGCAGATGTGGCTGACCATTCAGTAGCTGACAGCTCTCACATAAGATAGCCACTGTTCCCACACACGCACACATGAATAACTAATTAAAAATTTGAGTGTGGACCCGTAAAATAAAATAATCTCTGTCGTGAGATGCAACAATCCAAAATTTGACTTAAATTAGAATCATTTGCCAGAACTGCTGGCTCAACTTTGAAGTGGTGACCATATTTTGAACAGAGTTTCTTAACAATATTCAAATTGCACAATTTAGTTAAAACATGTTCAAATGTGTTTAGAATATTGGAGTGAAAGAACATCAGTCAGTCCTGTTTTAAGAGAGAGCATGAGAACTCTGTCATTTAACAATTAAGGAGCGAGGCAGCCATCCATAGAAAGTTCTTGATGGGAAGTGACAATGCAGATTGTTCATATTTAAAGCTTTGAGATAATTTGAGATGCATGGTAAACTGTGAATTTGTTCCACAGCTGTGTGTGTGGGGGTGGGGGGGGGGGGGGGGGGGGGGGGGGGGGGGGGGGGGGGGGGGGGGGGGGGGGGGGGGGGGGGGGTGGGGGGGGGGGGGGGGGGGGGGGGGGGGGGGGGGGGGGGGGGGGGGGGGGGGGGGGCTCTTGTTTACATGGGCAAATTTGAAGATTAATTAATTCCTGAGTGTTTAAAGACTTTACCAACTTTCAAGATGTGCAAGTAATCTGTGCAAAGAAGATTTGCTGTAAATTCGTAAAGATGAATGTTGTTAGGTGTAATTAAATGCAATTATGGAATGAAAGAACATGTCTTCAAAGTTCTTCAGAACATTATTGAAGAACATTTGATGTCCTGAAATAGTGCTGCAGCACTTGGTGGGCAACTTTTATTTCTTTGCGTTTTGCGTTGGGGGTGGGAAGGGAGGGGAGAGAAACTACTCACAACACAATAGCAACAAATGAAGACAGATCTGTACTTAGTGTCAGTTTAACTTTTGCCTGCTTCATTTCCATTTGAATGCCTGTGAAAGAAGGAGCTTGCATCTACATCCTGCTAATCATTGTCTCGGGATTTTCTAAATGCTTCAGAGGTAGTGAAGTACTTTTGAAATGTATTCTCTGTTGTCATGAAAATAAATACCAGTAGCCAATTTGTACACAGTAAGGCCCCACACACATCAATGAGATAATAACTAGTCATGCATTTTTAATGATGTTGGGGGGAAAAATGTTGGTCACGTCTTGAAGAGACCTTTCTTTTTCTATGTGTAGGAAGGAACTGCAGATGCTGGTTTAAACCAAAGACAGACACAAGGATCTCGACCTGAAATGTCACCTATTCCTTTGCTCCAGAGATGCTGCCTGACCTACTGACTTATTTCAGCTTTTTGTGTCTGTCCTTTCTTTTTTATGTTTGGACTCTGGTATTCTTGTGAAACGAATTAGCATTTTTTTTACTTTCTGAAACGGGACGGATAAAATGCATCAATCGCAATTTCTAAAGCTTAGGTTCGTAATATAGGAGTACTCATTGGGGATAATCAGCCATGATCACATTGAATGGCGGTGCTGGCTCAAAGGGCCGAATGTCCTACTACTGCACCTATTGTCTATTGTCTATAATGTAATTGTTAAAATTACTCCGACACTTTATTAAATAGTCCAGTTATGAATGAATGGATCAGTCTCAGGTTGGCGAACAGTTACCAATTGATCTGAAGAAGGGTCCCGACCCAAAGCGTCACCCACCCATATTTCAGAGATGCTGCCTGATCTGTTGATTTTCTCCAGCATGTTGTGTCTTTTGTGAACCAGCATCTGCAGTTCCTTGTTTCTATTAATTAGTTATCACTGGGGTCAATGTTTGTGTTCCCATTTTCAAATTGTGTCAAAAACTTGGCTGAGGGAACCAAATGGAGTATTTACAAGAACAAAAAATAAACAGCTAGAGGAGCTCAGAGAGCCAGGCAGCATCTGTGGAGGGAAAAGGACAGATAACATTTTGGGTAGCAACCCTTCAGACTGCAGAAGGGTCCCAACCAGAAACATCGTCTGCCCTTTGAGCTCCTCCAACAGTTTGTTTTTTGCTCAAGATTCCAATATCTGCACTTTATAGAACACAGATGGTTACAGGTTTTCTCATAATGTGAAATTATGTTGAAATGTGAGGACTGATGATACTTTTTTATCTATTCTTTAGGTCAGAATGTGCTATTTTTTCATTGGGAAGTATTTCAAAGATAATCTATCCAGCACAATTTTACTTTTTCAGTAGTTTGTACAACGGATCCCACCTTCATGTATGATATTTGCAGTCAAGTGTGATGTAATTCCTGAGAAAATAAGAACATTGAAGTTGTAAAACATAATTGCTCAACAGTTGTTTAAAAGCACTAAATCTAACATCTGATTTTCTGATAATTGTTTTCTTTTGAGATACAATTATGTTTTTTCTGTAAAGAATTGTAGAGGCCTTTGCTGTGCAATAATGTTTTAATGTAGCATGCAAGTTTACTACTGTTTGTGTCTAGGATAAATAGCAAGCAGTGTGTGTGATAAATAACAAGGAATATAGGTTTGTCACCCAGTAGTTTTACACTGCCGCTCAAAGGAAAATACTGTTTTGAACTTAGGAGCAACCCTGGGATTTTAATAATTTGCCTTTGACCACCATAGCTTGCTTTCAAGTTAATGAACCTGGCATTCTAACCTTCCCATTCTTTGATCACTGTGACAGCTGTGGAAGGTCAGAGGAAAAGTGAAGTCAGCCCTGGTCCTTGGTCCCAGGATGATTTTTCATCCAACTCAGCAGTTATCAACTTGAGGTACAGGTGCAGTCAATTAATGGCCATAATCTTTGACAACAGGTAGCTTGGAGGCGATGGCTGAAGTTAATGGTCAGAATCAGAAAATGCTGCCTCGGGCGGCAAAGGGAGTGCCTCTCCATATTTTTCTTTCAAGCACTGATTATTACCTAACCTTTTGCCATCAATTGATCTGTAATTATACAGTACAATTGTTTTTGTTCAGATTTTTTCTCTTTCCCTCACATTTTCATTCTCTCTCTCCTGTTGTCAAATTTCTTTGCTCTGTCTCTTCCACATTAGACATCTTTCCAAAAATGTGTTTTTCTAAACAAAAGGTCAACTTGATCACGTATTGCTGCAAAGCTTTTGCCAGGAGGTGTACAACGTAAGCTTCCTAGCAGTTTCCCTCCAGGTCATTCTAACCTCCTAGGGCAGCCCAGTGGCGCAGCCTCACAGCGGCAGAGACCTGGATTTGATCCTGATCTCGGGTGCTGTCTGTGTGGAGTTGGCACATTCTCTCCTCAGACCACATGGGTTTCCTCCGGGTGCTCCGGATTCCTCCCACATCCTAAAGACATGCGGGTTTGTTGGTTAATTGGACGCTGTAAATGTAAATTACGTTGTGGATATGAAATTGAGATAACATAGAAGTAGTGTGAATGGGAGATCAATGGCTAGCGTGGACTCGGTGGGCCGAAGGACCTGTTTCCATGCTGTATCTCTAAACTAACCTCTGCTTCCTCACATGATGAATCAGGGAATGTCATGTACAATTTAGCAGCTAAGATATAATGCGGATACAGATATTTTTGGAAGACTAACACGAATGTAAAACACATTTTTTTCAAGCTTGACAAACTTCAAATTCAGTCTGCAGACTGAATCAAAATTATTCAGCATGCCTTGGGAATTGTACACCTTGGACAGAAAGACAATGTTAAGATTATTTTGACGGGAGACCGGAGACACTTTGCACAAGTGGCAGTAGAAGTTTAGTGTTGCATCCCACAGAAAAATTAATAGATGCCAAATAAAATTAGTAATCATAAAACTTAGTTACTTTAGTTACACAGTGTAAATAGAGATGGAACTAAATTGGGTTGATGGTCTAGATACAGAGCCACAATGACCTCATTAACGAGTGGAATACAATTCAGTGATTGAATAATTTGCTCCTTTTGTTATGTTCTTGTGGAAGTCAATCATCAAATTTGCAAAATTAATAGACAAATTAATTTAAATCATCTTAATTTTTAACAGAGCTTTTTAAAAAGATGTTTTCCCTACTGAATTCACAAATAGAGTTCCCACCTTCTGGTGTTAAAAAATTTGGAACATGTCCACTTTTATTTGGATAACTGGCCTGCAGACACTGGTTTACACCGAGGATAGACACAAAATGCTGGAGTAACTCAGCAGGACAGGCAGCATCTCTGGATAGAAGGAATGGGTGACGTTTTGGGTCCGAAGAAGGACCCTGACCTGAAATGTCACCCATTCCTTCTATCCAGAGATGCTGCCTTTCCCATTGAGTTACTCCAGCATTTGTCTTAAAATTTTTTTTTGCATCTTATATATTGGTTCAAGAAAATATGTGCAACATTAAATACGGCCTTCCTGTTTTGAGCGAAACGTCACCCATTCCTTCTATCACTGGATGCTGCATAGTTTGATGTGCAGTAATGGTATGACAGATGGAAAGTGTATTCAGTTTAGCCATGAACATGTCTGTACACTGAACTTGTGAATAGCCTTGGGAGAAGCTTTCATTGTGTTGGTGTATAATTACTGAGCTGCAAAACATTAAGCGGTGTATTCGGTACTGCCTTAGTTCTGTGGTCTGTTATTTATAGTGGGAAGAGGAGCATTTAAAACCTATTGTCAGCTTTTTGGGCACATGCGCCCTACAATTTGAAGACCCCCCTCCCCCTAAAAAAAATTGCAGGGTTCTGTGCAGCTGAAATAAATCCAGGTGTCTGCTTTGAACCTTTGTATAGTAAATCAATGTTTTAGTTTAGTTTAGTTTATTGTCACGTGTACCGAGATATAGTGAAAAGCTTTTTTGTTGCATACTATCCAGTCAGTGGAAAGACTACACATGATTACAATCATGACGCCCACAATGTACAGATACAGGATAAAGGGAAAGAAAATTCTGATTAAAGATAGTCTGAGGCTTGTTTTTATAAACAAAATAACTAGCATTCTTAGATGAACCCTGCAAAGTTTTCAATATTCAACAAATAACTTTTATTGTTGGCATTTGTACCAAGGTACAGTGAAAAACTTTGTTTTGCATGCAATCCAAACAAATCGGATATACCATACATATCTATGATCAAGTCAAACTCAAGTACAATTGATAGAGGAAAGGGGAAGTACTGCGTGCAGAATATAGTTCTCAGCATTGTAGCGCATCTGTTCCAGAGACAAAGTCCAATGTCTACAAAGGGGTAGAGGTGAATACTCTAGCTTATGGAAGGACTGTACGGAAGCTCGATAACAGAGTGGAGGAAGCTGTTCCTGAGTCTGGTGATGCGTGCTTTCAAACTTCTGAACCTTGGACGGAAGCAGAGGGAGGAGGTTTGAGGTGTAGGATCAAGCAAACATCAATGGAATAAATGACCAGATCCTCTGCTGCTCTGCTGTAGCTTGGGTGATAACCCAACAGGCATGCTACATTGCAAATTATCTCCACGAGTTTTCTGCCTGCTCTTTTTTACCTTACCGCTTTCTGACCACCTGAGGTTGTCCAGCATTTTCCGTTCCCATCATCCAACTGAATTGAGTCGCTTACAACCTAACAGTATGAACACTGTATTCTTCAATTTTACGTAACCTTCAATAACCCCTCTCTCCTCCTCCCTCTTCCCTCTACCCAAACCGCACCTACTTCTCTCTCCTCCCACATTCCTTTCTCTGGTTTCACAATTTGCAACTCTTCAGTCCTTCTGTCTCACATCTTCTGTTTTAATCTCTGGTATTTGTTCCAACCATCAGCCTATCAAAACCGCCCCCAATCCGCCTGGTCTCCCGTGCCCACCTATACCTGCCATGCTTTGTCCAGCCTCTCCGCTCTCCCACTCTCCCAGCATTTTTCACTTCCCCCTCAACAATCAGGTCCCCATCAAAACGACATGTTGAGTTACTCAAGCACTTTATGTCCTTCTATCCAACTGACCACTGCAGGTGCTGATCGGGATATCTTATGCAACAGACTTCCTTGAAACTGCATTTCAATATCAGATATGCCCCTTGTTTAGTGATATGCAATAGCTCCTTCTTACTGCTGAACATGAATTGAATATTTCATTTTATTAAATTTGTTGACTATGCCAAATTTGTATTTGTGCTTTTTTTATATATTAAATTGCTGCAACTGTTGAATATAGCTGGAGAAAGGGAGTAGGTGACGTTTTGGGACAAGACCCTTCTTCAGGCTGAGAGTCAGGGGAGAGGGAAACTAGAGGAATGAAAAGGATCAGAACAAATCCAAGCCAGCAACGATGACCAAGGCATTGGTAGATATATGGAACGAGCTGCCGGAGCAGGTAGTTGAGGCAGGTACTATTAGCTTGGTCATCGGTGCCGGCTCTGATTTGTTCTGTGTGGAGTTTACGCATTCTCCCTTTGACCAAGTGGGACTCCTCCATGTGCTCAGGTTTCCGTTCACATCCCAAAGACATGGGGGATTTTGTGTTAATCGGCTTCTGTATATTTCACCTAGTGTCTAGAGAGTGGATGGAAAGATGGGGCAACATAGAATCAGTGTGAATGGGTGATCGATATTTTGTGTGGATTCGGTGGGCCGAAAGGCACATTTCCATGCTGTACATCTAAAATTTAATCAATTTACAGCAAAAGCTGTGTTTAACCTTGGAATTGGCAATTTAGATATGATATTTGGACAAGATTTTTGTTTTGTTGCAGCGGAACGGCCTGGACTTGGGTGCCGGGAGTTGATGTTTCGGAACTTATTCAAAATTTTGCCAGCAGTCAGTCGAGACATTACCGACTGGGTTCCAGCAACCCGCGTCAAAGCATCAGACCTCCTGATCATTCTGCTGTTCCATGCTGAGGACCACATCACTCAGCACATGGAGCTGCTGCTCAGCACCTTGTACCGATCTTGTTCAGATGAGGAGAAAACTGTGGTTCAAAACGTATGTATCTGCCTTCCTTGCTCTCAGTTGGAACATAAAACATTGCAACACAGTTTAGTTTAGTTTAGAAATTCTCAGAAGCCGCACCGACCAGTGATCCCCATACACTAGTTCTATCCTGCACACTAGGTGCAATGTAAGAGGGCACTTCAGCCCACAATGTCTGTGCCGAACATGACACCATGTTAAACTAATCTCTGCCTGCATGTGATCCATTCTCTATATATCCATGTGCCTATCTAAAAGACTCTTACATGCCACTATCGTATCAACCCCTGTGTTCATGTTCATAAGTCATAGGAGCAGAAGTAGGCCATTCGACCCATACATTCTACTTTGCCATTCAATCATGGCTGTTCTATCATTCCCCTCAATCCTATTCTCCTGCCTTCTCCCTATAACCTTTGATAGCCTTATGGGCCTGTCCCACAGGTGACTTTTTAGGCAACTACAGGAGACTATGCGGTAGCCACATGTTCGTGGGTGTTGGCCGGGGAGTCGCCATCATGGTCGTGAGTAGTTCCCGCATTCTCGGAACTAGTCGCGGCTTCATTCTGGGCGCCGTTATTCTGTTGAAAAATTACCGGCAACCAGAATGAAGCTGCCATGGAGATTAGCGAGAATTCTCGTGCCGTAGGTGCAGTGGCAGTGGGTCACCAGGAGGTCGTAGGTTCTCGTAGGTTGTTGCCGGTGCTGACCGATGAATCTCATTGGCCCATTGGGGAAAAAACCCCATAAACAGTAGTTTTCAGAACCAAGGATAACTGACTGGTAATGTTAATGTCGGCCGAGCTTCACAGCCGTGTATCTCTGGCTTCTTAAAAGTTGTCTCCACTTCTTCTCCCCCCTCTCCGCCCCTCTTTTAAAGGACTTAAGTGATCCTTCCCGTACACTATGCTTTCACCGTCTTAATTATAGCGTCAACCTTCTTGTGTGTGTCTGTATCACATTGGCGGCTTTGCACCGTGTGAATTTCACTCAGACAGTGCTCCGCTGCTTGCCCTGTCCCCCGCTTGCATAACTGGCTGGTGAAGGAAGCGATGTGTGTACGTGTATATGTGTTCCACTCTGACAGTCGCCGTTCAAGTCGCCGATTTTTCAGCAACCTGCTACGACTTGACAGTGGGACAGGTCCATTACTAATCAAGAAACTATTGATCTCCAAGTTCCAGGCACCCATCGCTGTAAAAACAAAATTGCCCTACACATCTCCTTTGTCCCTCTCAGTTATTATTTATATTGAAACCTGTGAAAAAACTCTTATTTTTATGTTACTATATTATATTTCTAAGATGTCTGAGCAAATTGTTGAGTGTGGAGATAGTGCCAGGCTGATTGGTACTTAAGCAGTTAAAATATAAACCTTATTCTAGTAATGGTAGGGAAGCAGCTCGTAAACCTGGAAGTGGGTACACAGACTTATTCTTTGGAGTGCTGGAGGCTCAGGGGTGATCTTCTAGAGGTGTATAAAATCACAAGGGGAATTGATAGGATGAATGCACAGAGGCTTTTATCCAGGGTGGGGAAATCAAGAACCAGAGGATATAGGCTTAAGGTGAGGGGATAGATTTAGTAGGAACCAGAGGGGCAACTTTATCATACATGTGGGCAGCAGAGTGGTGCAGTGGTATTGCTGCCTTCCAGCACCAGAGACCCGAGTTCGATCCTGACTGCATGTGGAGTCGGTACATAGTTTACACATTCTCCCACATTCTCCCATGGGATTCCTCCCACACTCTAAAGACATACAGATTTGAAGTTAATTGGCTTTTGTAAAATTGTAGGTTGTCCCCAGTGTATAGGGTCGTTCTAGTGTACGGGGTGATCACTGGTTGGCGTAGGCTCGGTGGGCCGAAGGGTCTGTTTCTGCGCTGTTTCTCTAAAGATATGGTGGCAAGTATATGGAATGAGCTGCCAAAGGTGGTAGCTGAGGCAGGTACTATAATAACATTTAAAAGATAGTTAGACAGGTACGTATATAGGAAAGGTTTAGAGGGATAATAGGGACTTAGGCATAAGGTTTGTATTTTAACAGTTTAAATACCAATCTGCTCATCACACACAACAAATGGGACCGTTTTAAATGGGACATGAGCGGCCTGTTTCCATGCTGTATGACTTTATAAATACTGCAAATTGGCGAGATAAAGCTTAAAAAGAATGCAACTCTTGACTTCCTGTTCGCTTTGTGATTTTTAGTCTGTGAAAGCAGCAGAGCTGATTGGAACCTTTGTGGAACCGGAGGTGTCTTTGAAATTGATTCTGACGGCGATCGAAAAATCTGCTTGCACCGCTCATCTTATGGTGTTGGGCGCAGTCATACGGGGCAGCTCAGCACAGGCTCTACATCCACATCTGGTTACAATCGGAGCAGCTCTGGCACTTCCTGACACATGTGAAGTATCTGCAAAGGTAAATATCAACAAAAAGGCATAGGTCTGTCACCTACACATCCTTCTCAAAGCTTAGTATTCCGGAAAAGAGCTTGATGTTGGAAATCTGAAATCAAAAACACTAGAAATACTCAGTGGGTCCAAGAGAATCTGGGGTTGATAACCTAGCATCAAAAATGGAAATAATTACTGATTTAATGGGTTTCTGCAAGTGTGGGGGCAGTGAAAGCGAGAGAAGATGAACGGACAAAGGCACCCTTGAATGATGAAAGACACAAAGTGCTGGAGTAACTCAGCCGGTCAGGCAGCATCAGTCAGGCAGCATCTCTGGAGAGCGTGGATAGGTGACATTTCAGGCTGGGACTGAAGAAGGGGCCCGACCTGACACATCACCTATCAATCAGTCTGAAGAGAGGTCCTGTCTTCATTCCTTGTTCTCTGGAGATGCTCCTGACCTGTTGAATTACTCCAGCATTTTGTGCCTTTTTTTTGTAAAGCAGCATCTGCAATTCCATGTGGCATCCTTGAATGATTTTACTGGTGTCAATCATAGCTCGTGCATTTGTTTCAGTTTTTGTCTCATTGTATGTCACCTTGACATCCTGTATAATTATATGGTGACATGTTTTCTGAGTGATACACAGATGTTATTGGAAAACCCTTTGGAAATATCTGGGTCTGTTACATAGATTCCATCTGACCTGCTGAGTATTTTCAACTTTGTCAGTTTTAATTTTCTTTGCATTTTCATCATTCTTTCAATACCAATGCCCAAACACATCCTTGCAAGTGTGGAAGTGTTCAACTATTGTCATAAAATATTTAGATTATATTTTTGACACGGGTTGCATGCAATTCCTTGGTTGGATCGTCGAAGATAATGTGACTCAGTTGTTCCCTAGAGAGGGTGGTGTTGGAATGAATGAATTATTTGGGTGCCACGCCTAATGCATGGGAAACCATTTCTTCACAAGTAGGGTTCACCAAGCACTAGCAATGCTTTGAGTGCACCTTTCAATGCTCCTTTGGCATTAGTCAGAACAGAATTTAATCCTCAAAAGGACTCACTCTGCTGGAGTAACTCAGCAGGTCAGGCAGCATTTCTGTAGAACATGGACAGGTGATGTTTCGGATCGAGGCCTTTCTTCAGAAATCAGAAACCTATCCATGTTCTTGAGAGATGCTGCCTGACCTGCTGTGTTACTCCAGCACTTTGTGTCCTTTTGTGTATTAAACGGCATCTTCCAGTTCCTTGTTTCTAGAATTTAATCCAGACTGGACAATTAAATTCTTACTTATTGACATGATTTAACACAGACATTTCTTACCATTTCTTTTGCTCACTGCTGAAAGCTGCTGAACATATAGTTTGACATGCTGTATGTAGGTCAAGTTAAGATTGATCTATTGGAAACAAATTAGCCACTGTAACGAGAAGGATCGATGGTGCTAATTTTCTAATTGCTTTTTTCCCCTTCATTTTTCTCCTCCTGATTGGAACTTGTTTAAAAAGCTTCAGATTATAAATTTTATACTGTTTATGAACACGTAGGTCATGACCATTGACGGGAGGTAAGTTGGTGCCCAGTGTCATCTGTTCAGCCTTATGAAAAGCAAAAGTAAAATTTCCTTTCTATGAAACAAAGTGTATAGATTTTACCTGGATGCAAGTTCTTTCCACAGATCTCAGACAGGTGTTAATAGTAGTTGCTGAAAAAAAAACTAATGATAATCAGTAAAATGGCCAATTGAGATCCTTTGTTATGGAAGGAAATTCATTCCTTTCAATAAGTATTCAGCTCCTTGTATGGAGGCTTTTTACCTGTGTTCTTAGCCAAATTTTGCACCTGGCAACCCAGCTGACTGAAATTGGATCCATGTCTTTGAAATCTGTTGCATTAATGACAACCTATGAGAAAATGGTATGAGAAAATGGGTTTGTGGCTTTTGTCTAAACAAGACGAGGGAGGAAAAAATATTGTATTTTTACAAAGAGAGCGGCTCTTTCGTACATATTGAGGTCACACTTAGTAAATCTCTCTTTTAGTTTAGCAATGATTTTTTGGCACTTTCATAAAACTAGGAATCAAATAGATGAAAATGAAGGGTTCCATAGATACGTAGCATAATATGGGGGAGATTAAATATCCAAAGATGGTAATGTTGAAAAGTACATCCATCAATGTTGGTTGTTGATAAAAACATTTACCAAGTGAAGTGGTATTGCATGGTGGAAATGTTTAATAAGTTGAATTGATCCTCTGTTTTTAAATATAAATCAATGTACAATGAAAAAAAAATAATCCTAGTAAATGGATTGCATCAGAAATAACTTGGTCACTGGTCCATAGTAATGTGTGTTTCTGTGTTCCCTTCCAATACTTGTGCCTGGAAAGGGGGTAGAAATTTTATCTGGTGTCTACTACTTTTCATAGCAGGTCGTTGATGTGTAAGAAACAGCTGATGACCTGTGTGGTGCGTATAGTTTCCAGTGATAGCCCTGAAGTGCACTCTTTGCTTCTGTTCTCACCAGAACAACCTGAGCAGTTTTAATATATCAAAAACACATGTAGGTTCGTATTGATGTGAACGTTTTTAACATAGCTTGGGGATCAAATTTGGAACAAATTTGTAATTTCCATTAAGGTCTTATTAATTCCCTTGGGGCTCTATTCATATATATTATATATATAATAATAAAAAACATACGTTAGCAAGTGAAATGGGAAGTGCATTTTCAGTGCAAGACTTTAATTGATTCTTTTCTTTCTCTAGGTGGAATACTTGGAACAATTGCTTCTGTGTGTACAGATCTTAATTACAGTATGTGGCAGACAATGCAGTGAAATCAATCTGCCACTTCTTAAAGTGCTGGTGACAATTCTCTCCATGACATCTGACCGAGAGCTGGAAAACAAGGTATTACAAAGTGAAAACCACATCAGTTAGTTAAATAAAGTTCATTTGTAATTTGCCGATGATTTTTTTTTTCTTCTTCTGAAAGCCAACCATTTCAAAGCCTAAATGAATGGGTTCACTGTCTTTCAGCTTTAATTTGGGGTATATGTTAATTTATGGCTAAAGTTCCATCTCATAAGGAGTTTAGCTCTGCTGAGAGTTGAAGTGGTTTTCAGTGGAAGAAATGTTGAATAGATTGAATTGATCCTATGTCTTTAAATGTAATTCTAGGTACAATGAAAAAATATATAATCTTAGCAAATGGATTGCAATAGAAATAATTTGGTCACTGGTCCAGAGCAATGTGTATTTCTATGTTCCTTTTCCCTTGATTTATTTTCTCGATCCCTCATTACTTCAGTCTTACCTTTGTCCACAGCCATCTCTAATCCATCCTGGTTCTGACCCTATAATTGGCCTTGTCATAAAGGTGCACTAAAGTTGCTGTTGGTACCTTGTGAAGTCTAAATGGCAATTACTTATGTCCTCTAGCACTATGATATAGATTTGCTTTAATTTTGAACTTGAATGGTACTTAGTGTAATTAGCTAAAGGATAATCACATGTATTTGAGAACAAGGGATCATGGTAACTCAAATTTCACTATACCTTAACTGGTACATGTGACAATAAACTGACCTTAAAACTTTGATGTTTGACCAACGACAAAATGTTCCAGATTTCTGGTAAAATTCCATTTTTAATTACTTGGGTTTTCGAAACACTTTTGTTAAAGCTTTGCTTTACCAAGTAATGACTGTAGTAAATAGTTTTTAATCTCTATACCTGACAACAAGCTTGAATTGTATTCTTCAGAATGCTGGTTGGAGTTTGCAGGCAGACCTGATAGAAGTGTATAGAATTAAGAGAGGTCTTTTTCCCAGGATGGAAACTTCAAATATTAGATAGCATAGCTTTAAGGTGAGAAGGATAAAATTTAAAGGCGATGTGCAGGACATGTTTTTTACAGAGTAATGAGCGCCTGGAAACCGCTGCTGGTAGTGGTGGTTGCAGCCGATAGGATGGTGGTATTTAAGAGATTTTTGGATAGCATACAGATTTTCAGGGAATGGAGGAATATGGAGTATAAGAGTTGATCATGGCATCATGTTTGGCACAGATATTGTAGGACAAAAGGCCTGTTCTTGTGCTGTATTGTTCTATGTTTAACACCTTTACCACATTTCAACAGCAATCCAAGAAGCCGGATCACCATTATCTTCTCAGAGGAAGTTAGAGATGGGGAACAATATTGGCAATACTTATAACCTGTGAAAGAACAAAAATGAAATGTGTGAAAAGCACCATCAGATAGAAAATAGGCTCTATATAATGGGAAGCCAAGGACCACCATTTAAATTATTAGTTGAGAGCACAGTATCTGGGTACTGCTGTTGGTGCCTTCTACGATATCTCGGTATTGCTGTTGGTGCCTTCTACAGTGTGTGGTAACGTTGCTGGAAGTGTAGCTGTTGAGTGGACAAATGTTGTCAGAATGTGAAGCAAATGATAAGGCATAACTGAGAATAAGTTTCTCAGCCATTGTCTGAAGACGTAGACAATAGACAATAGGTGCAGGAGTAGGCCATTTGGCCCTTCGAGCCAGCACCGCCATTCAATGTGATCATGGCTCATCATCCCCAATCAGTACCCTGTTCCTGCCTTCTCCCCATATCCCCTGACTCCGCTATTTTTAAAAGCCCTATCTAGCTCTCTTGAAAGCATCCAGAGAACCCGCCTCCACTGCCCTCTGAGGCAGAGAATTCCACAGACTCACCACTCTCTGTGAGAAAAAATGTTTCCTCGTCTCCGTTCTAAATGGTTTACTCCTTATTCTTAAACTATGGCCCCTGGTTCTGGACTCCCCCAACATCGGGAACATGTTTCCTGCCTCTAGCGTGTCCAAACCCTTAACAATCTTATATGTTTCAATAAGAGCCCCTCTTATCCTTCTAAACTCCAGAGTGTACAAGCCCAGCTGCTCCATTCTCTCAACATATGACAGTCCCGCCATCGCGGGAATTAATCTTGTAAACCTACGCTGCGCTCCCTCAATAGCAAGAATGCCCTTCCTCAAATTAGGGGACCAAAACTGTACACAATACTCCAGGTGTGGTCTCACTCGGGCTCTGTACAACTGCAGATGGACCTCTTTGCTCCTATATTCGATTCCTCTTGTTATAAAGGCCAACATGCCATTAGCTTTCTTCACTGCCTGCTGTACCTGCATGCTTACTTTCATAGACTGATGTACAAGGACCCCAGATCCCGTTGTACTTCCCCTTTTCACAACTTGATGCCATTTAAATAGTAATCTGCCTTCCTGTTTTTCTTACCAAAGTGGATAACCTGACATTTATCTGCATTAAACTTCATCTGCCATGCATCTGCCCACTCCCCCAACCTGTCCAAGTCGTCCTGTACTCTCATAGCATCCTCCTCACAGTTCACACTGACACCCAGCTTTGTGTCATCTACAGATTTGCTAATGTTACTTTGAAATGTTAATTGCTAATGTTACCGTTCTCTAGAGATGCTGCCTGATCCGCTGAGTTACTCCAGGAATAGGTGGCTCTTGTAGCTATTTAAACGTAGACGTAAAATTAGCAATGTTACAAGGCAAGATAGACCAATAAGAGTGTGGTACAGAGAGGGTAAAGAAAATGGTGGATTGCATTATTAATGGATAGACGACATTTTTAGAGGTTGGGAAATTGCTGTTCAGATGGCTTTGACATTCCATCAAGAGCAGTCACGATTCTTAACTAATTGCTGGAAATACATTACTGATTTTGAAAGTCAGGCGGTGAACTTTGTCTTGGCAGTTTAAGTTACGAGGACAGTCAAAGCTATTTACTTTGGTCTCATTGATTTAATAAAGTAGGAAACTTCCAGGTGACCCAATAGAAGTTTTTGAGTTTATGAAAAGGAATTGACAAAACCCACCCAGACCATTTGTTCACGTTGACGAGTATTTAGGTCTAAAGAAGGAAATCAGCTGGAATATGATACTCGAAGGAGGATCAGGCAACTAAATAATAAACAAAGGAGGAACTTGTTTATATGTTGCGTCTTTGACAGCCTCCGGATGTCTCAAAGTACTTTGCAGCTAATGAAGTACATTTAATTATGTGGTCTCCGTTGTAATACAAGTATAAATTAATAAAATAATGCTATTGGAATATTGCTGGATAAAAAGTTTATTGATGGAGAAAGATTTGATGGATTAGGTGAGAAGGATGTTAGGTGGGGCTTGACTAAATATTGAATCATTGGCATTTCTTGTCACTAAAAATTCTTGCAGAGTAAAATAAATTGCATACATATAGTGTCTTATGCCTTTCCAAAGTACATTGCAACCAATGAATTAGTTTTGCAATGTGACAACATATGTGTACGGAACAAGGTCCTACAAATAACAGCGCTGTGACTAACAAATTATAATATTTTCTATTGTTCATAAAAGCATTAACTTTAGCCAGGAGTCCAAGGAATTGGATTAGAAAATCTTAACTCAATCCACATTTTCTCTTTACTTTTGTGATGTTTGAAGCTAATTTTTCCTTGACCTCATCAATGAAAATTCAATTCACAGTTGTGCTGATTGACCACCATAAAGAGAAAAAGTGATTGGTCTTTTAATATTTTCATAGCAGAATCTTTGGGGGTCCCATTGAATGTTCATCAATTCACCAACGTTACTGTAAAGGATAGACACAAAGTGCTGGAGTAACTCAGCAGGTCAGGCAGCATCTCTGGAGAAAAACGTCGGAAGAAAGTTCCCAACATGAAACTTAACCCATCCTTTTTTCTCCTGAGACACTGCCTGACCCACTGAGTTACTCCAGCAGTTTATGTCTATCTTCGGTATTAACCAGCATTTGCAGTCCTTTTCGACACACTTTACTAAAAAGGATCATTTGTTAGCAAGCTACTTAGGAGCTTGTTGTCAACAAATAGGTTGTCATGTTTCTGGCATTCAACATTTATTACTCTCTGAAATTAATTTGTTGGTTGCATGGTGCTTTGGGTTGGTCTTAAATTAACTGCAAGAAGTGATAATTAATGCATGGGCCCATTATTTGCATGAATATTGCATAAAGATCGATTATCATTCATCCAAAATTGTCTAAAATCTTTTTAATGATTCAAAGCGTAAATAGTTTTAATTTTCTAGGATACATTGGACCTCCATTAAATTGAGATGGTTCTTTGCCTTTCATGATTTATATTAAGTTTCAAGAAATAGTCATCACAAAATTTAAGATAGTTTAAGGTTAGCAAGAAACAGCAACCTAATAATTAGGGAAGCCAATTGGCCTCCACCTTCCTTACAATAAAGGTCAAAGTTTAATTTGCCTTCATTATAAGAAGGATGGAGTAAAAGAAAGAGAGGACTTAAGAAAATAGCCCAAACGTTGGTGAGACAACACTTGGAGTGCGTGGTACGGCTTAAGTCCCCTTGTCTCAGGCACTTTGGTTCAGCACTTGAAGTGAAGAGAAGGTTCACCAAACTGATTCCTGGACTGATGGGGTTGCTTTGTTAGCAAAGATAGCGTGAACTAGATTCATACTCTCAGGAGCAGTAGCATCTCAGAATTTGAGGAGGTTTGACAGGATAGAGATGATGAGAATTTTTCCTCGTGTATGGCAATCTAAAATATGAAGGTCCGTCTCAGGGTAAGGAGTTGTCACTTTAGACTTTAGAGATACAGCGTGGAAACAGGCCCACCGAGTCCACCAACCTGTGTTCACCCCATACACGAGCACTGTCCTACACAATGGGGACAACTTACAATTTTTACCGAAGCCAAGTAACCTATAAACCTGTACGTCTTTGGAGTGTGGGTGGCGGTCGGTGAAATCCCACACGGTCACAGGGAGAATGTACAAACTCCATACAGACAGCACCCATGGTCAGGATTGAACCCGGGTCTCTGTTGCAGTAAGGCAGCAACTCTACCGCTGCGCCACGGTGCCACCTTATCCAAATCTTAGAGTCACCTATCTAAGACTTGGATGAAGAGGAATTTCTTCTAAGTGGTAAATCTTTGCATTTCTCCACCACAGAGAAATGTGAATGGCAAGTCAATGCAAAGATGAATCGGGGATTACAGGAATCAGGTGGGAAAATGAAGTTGAAAGCCCATAATCAGTTCACCCATGATCTTATGAAATGGTGGAGCAGTCTCAAAGGGGCCGAATGGTTGACTTGAGTTAATCTTTTTAATAGAGGAGTGGCCTCTGGCTCTACAGCTGTTTGCGATTTTGCTGATTTTCTTCCGTAAACTGCTGCAATAATTAATATTAAGTGCTTGCAAATGGGTTTTTTTCTGAGCGTCTTTGTCTGAGAATGCTATGTGCTGTATTCTAATCTAATTAAGGCTTTCGTGTGAAGTCATTGGAAATATTTCAGCAAGCAACCCCTGTTCTCTGATTCTGAGCCGTAACTGTCGCTGCTCACTCCAAATGTTAATTTTAAATAAAATAATGAAGCAAAAGACATGTCCAGTTTCCATTTACTTTTTTTAGAGGGGAACAAAAAAGCTGCAGCTATTTTCAACTTGTTCCATTTCCTGATCTGATTAAAGGACGGACAGAATGAATCAGAATTTTCCTATGAGTTGAAACTGCGTGTGTGTATGTGCGCGCACGCGCGCATGTGTGTCTTAGTGTTTAATTTATAGTTCAGAGGTACAGCGTGGAAACAAGCCCTTTTTGCATCGACCAGTAGGATAACACTATCCTACACACACACAAGGGACAATTTACAATTATAACAAGGCAATTAACCTACAAACCCAAACATCTTTGGAGTGTAGGAGGAAACTGGGGATCCCAGCGAAAAACCACGCAGGTCAGGGGGAAAACGTACAAACTTTGTTCAAACCAGCACCCGTAGTCAGGATCGAACCCGGGTCTCTGGCGCTGTAAGGCAGCAACTCTACTGCTGCATCACCGTGCTGCCCTGTTTCTGTGATCAAATTGCCTCTCGTGGATACTCTGAAGCAGGGACAAAAAAAACCCCAAAAAAACTTTTGCTGGGTATCTACTTGCACGATGCACATTGCAATTACCCAGAAGCCTTGAATGCCAACAAATACGGTTCCAGTCATTGATGTAGTCTGCTAGAGTGACAGAAGCACCAGTCCAATGTTCTTTCCTTCCTTGTGGTTCTTTCTTTCCTTGTAAAGAGACTGGACTCCACAACTACTAGTTTTCCATTTATTGACCAGTATGCTTTAAACTTTATCCAGCTGCCACATCATGCAGCTCACTTGTGAGATTGTCTCCCACGTGGTCATCGGTCATAAACCAACGCAAATTGACGAACAGCATCTCACATTTTGCTTGGGCAGCTTACAACCCAGCACTCTCTCCTTTCCTCCCCACATCTTAGACATTTTACTGTCGTACTGCTTAATTTCACTGTTCGTATGCCCTTGTTATCACCTTTTCCACAGCCAACAAAGGACCATTGTGGGTTCCACCTGACCTTGATCATTAGTGCTGGCTTTGATTTGTTCTTTTCATACCTTTCATTCATTTGTTCTTAGTACCCTTTCATACCTCTAGTTTCTCTCTCCCTTGACTCTCAGTCTGAAGAAGGGTCATGACCCGAAATGTCACCTATTCCTTTTCTCCAGAAATACTGCCTGAGTTACTCCAGTATTTTGTGTCTACGTTTGGTCATTCACTTGTTTCACTTGTGGTGAGAACTTTGGAACACATACTGGGAATAATTTTCACTTCCTGCGTTATGAACAGGCAAGGTTGTTCTACAGTTGTATCATGCATCAATGTCTTTGAAATCTCTGAAAAGTTATATGTCTTTTTTGAAGTGTTGATCCAAAGCGCATATTCATGCAAATCCATTGACTGATTATTTAATAAAGGGAATGACTTCTTTACCTTAATTGTTGAGATGCTGAATTGCCTTTGTAGTATCAACATTCACATGATAACATTCTCAGAAGTTGTGTTGTGCCAAAAATAATTTGCTTAAATTTCAGAACCAGTCCTTGAATTTAACTGGTAAAATGTTATGAAAAGCCATTGGTGTCCCATGTGAAGTGGGTTTGGAGCAAACTCATAGAAACATAGAAACATAGAAAATAGGTGCAGGAGTAGGCCATTCGGCCCTTCGAGCCTGCACCGCCATTCGATATGATCATGGCTGATCATCCAACTCAGTATCCCATCCCTGCCTTCTCTCCATACCCCCTGATCCCTTTAGCCACAAGGGCCACATCTAACTCCCTCTTAAATATAGCCAATGAACTGGCCTCAACTACCTTCTGTGGCAGAGAATTCCACAGATTCACCACTCTCTGTGTAAAAAATGATTTTCTCATCTCGGTCCTAAAAGACTTCCCTCTTATCCTTAAACTGTGACCCCTAGTTCTGGACTTTCCCAACATCGGGAATAATCTTCCTGCATCTAGCCTGTCCAACCCCTTAAGAATTTTGTAAGTTTCTATAAGATCCCCCCTCAATCTTCTGAATTCTAGCGTGTACAAGCCGAGTCTATCCAGTCTTTCTTCATATGAAAGTCCTGCCATCCCAGGAATCAATCTGGTGAACCTTCTCTGTACTCCCTCTATGGCAAGAATGTCTTTCCTCAGATTAGGAGACCAAAACTGTATGCAATACTCCAGGTGTGGTCTCACCAAGACCCTGTACAACTGCAGTAGAACCTCCCTGCTCTTATACCCAAATCCTTTTGCTATGAATGCTAACATACCATTTGCTTTCTTCACTGCCTGCTGCACCTGCATTCCTACTTTCAATGACTGGTGTACCATGACACCCAGGTCTCGTTGCATCTCCCCTTTTCCTAATCGGCCACCATTCAGATAATAGTCTACTTTCCTGTTTTTGCCACCAAAGTGGATAACCTCACATTTATCCACATTATACTGCATCTGCCATGCATTTGCCCACTCACCCAACCTATCCAAGTCACCTTGCAGCCTCTTAGCGTCCTCCTCACAGCTAACACTGCCCCCCAGCTTTGTGTCATCCGCAAACTTGGAGATGTTGCATTCAATTCCCTCATCTCCTTTTGTATTACACTTACAGACTGCCTTGGAACCACAGCATAACTCTCCTACATATCCCACATACAGTGCCCTCCATAATGTTTGGAACAAAGACCCATCATTTATTTATTTGCCTCTGTACTCTACAATTTGAGATTTGTAATAGAAAAAAATCACATGTGGTTAAAGTGCACATTGTCAGATTTTAATAAAGGCCATTTTTATACATTTTGGGTTCACCATGTAGAAATTACAGCAGTGTAGAAAGGAACTGCAGATGCTGGTTTACACCGAAGATAGACACAAAATGCTGGAGTAACTCAACGGGACAGGTACATCTCTAGAAAGAAGAAATGGGTGTCTGAAGAAGGATCTCGACCTGAAACATCACCCATTCCTTCTCTCTAGTGATGCTGCCCGCCCCGTTGAGTTACTCCAGCATTTTGTGTCTATCTTCGCCATAGAACTGTAGAGCACTGGAACATGCCCTTTGGCCCACAATATCTGTGCCGAATATAATGCCAAGACCAACCCTGATCTGTTGGCATATGATCCATATTCCTCCATTCCCCGCATATCTATGTGCCTTTCCAAAAACCTCTTAAATGCCATTTTCGTATCTGCCTCCACCATCACCCTGGTAGTGTATTCTTTTTAATCACCCTTTGTTTAAAAAAACGTTGCCCTGCACATCTCTTTTGAACTTTGCCCCTATCACTTTAAAGCTATTCCCTGTTGTATTTGACATTTCCATTCTTGGGGGAAAAGGTTCTTACTATTGACCCTATCTCATAATTTTCATTTCCTCCATCCACACCAGGTCAGAACTGATTTTGCAGTTGCCAACTTTCTCTATAATTAATAATAAAGATGTGAGATTGATATGCTAGCTTTCACAACCTATCAGTCAACCTCCTCAGTCAATGATATGCTTTTGAAGTCCAATCACTATTGTAAAACAGATAAACAGAAAAGATTACTAATGCATTGCACACAACTAAGTTCTACATATATGTAGGAAGGAACTGCAGATGCTGATTTAGACCGAAGATAGACACAAAATGCTGGAGTAACTCAGCAGGTCAGGCAGCATCCCTAGAGAAAAGGAACAGGTGATATTTTGGGTTGAGACTCTTCTTCAGACTGGGAGTCAGAGGAGAGGGATAGTAGAAGTATGAAAAGGTTCAGAACAAATCAGAGCCAGCACCGATGACCAAGGAAAGGTCGAGCCCACATTGGTCCTTTGTTGGCTGTTGAAGAGGTGATAACAAAGAGATATATGGATACAGTGGAACTAGAAGGACGACTAGGATGGGGGAGGAACATAGATGGAGGGAATGCAAGGGTTACTTAAAATTAGATAAATCAATATTCATTCCACAGGGTTGTAGGCTGCCCAACTTCCTCCAATTTGCATGTGGCCTCATTCTGACAGTGGAGGAGGCCCAGGACAGAAAGGTCAGTATGGGAAATTGAAGGGGAGTTAAAATGTTTGGCAAATGGGAGATCGTGTCGGTCATGGAGGACTGAGTACAGGTGTTTAGCGAAACAGTTGTCCAATTTGCGCTTGGTCTCGCCAATATATAGGAGATATACGGTCCCACATATAGCAGTTTAATAATGACCAGGTAACCAGTCTGGATGAAAAGAGACACAAAATGCTGGAGTAACTCAACAGGTCAGGCATCATGTGTATGAAGGAACTGCAGATGCTGGTTTAAACCGAAGATAGACACAAAATGCTGGAGTAACTCAGCGGGACAAGCAGCATCTCTGGAGAGAAGGAATTGGTAACATTTTGAGTCAAGACCCTTTTTCAGCCTGATGTCAGGGGAGAGGAAGTGTAAGGTGTGAAAACAAGACGAGGGAATTGGAGATCAAGTAAAATGTAGAATAGATCATTGTTAGCTGGGAGAAGGTAACAACAAAACAAACAGATAAAATGTATCGAAGACAGTAAGACTGGTCGGAGAACTGGGGAGGGATGGAGAGAGAAGGAAAGCAAGGGTTACTTGAAGTTAGAGAAGTCGATGTTCATACTGCTGGGGTGTAAGCTGCCCAAGCAAAATATGAGGTGCCGTTCCTCCAATACCTCCAAGAAAAGTCAATGTGGGAATGGGAGTAGGAGTTAATGTCAGGCAGCATCTCTGGAGAAATAAAATAGGTGACAGCACCTATTCCTTTTCTGCAGAGATGCTTCCTGGGTTACTACAGTATTTTGTTCCTATCTTTGGTGGAAACCAGCATCTGCAGTTCTTTCTTACACACAGCCTGGATGAAGTTGGTTCAGCAATTACCACTGGCTGAGGTAACGTCCTTGTTCTTCAAAATAATATTGTGGGATGTGAGAGAACAAATGGTATCTCAATTTATTCTCATCTGCAAGAAGACACTTAGCATTCCCTCAAGACCATCTTGGTTTTGTTTGGGCTGAGCGCTGGATATGGAGAACGCACAACTTTCTAAGTCAGAGGGCAATGTTGAAAGGCAAGCACATGTTGGTGCAGTTTAGAAATTGATGTTGTGTAAGGAGTGCTGGCTTATGATTTCATTTTAAATAGAAATACAGAAATGTGCACAATTCACTGAATGTTTTAATCCAATGTAGAACTGAGTTATATAAAGCCTAGACTATCTGTAGATTTTGGAAGCACAAATGGCAGTCTCTTTTCACCGGTTTGAATTTAGCCTACAATGATGAGATGGGACTCTGTTCTCTGAACCCGTTATAAAAAGTCGTAGGTGAAATAATTTTGGGCAGTCTCCATCCGTTTCCCAATGGGACTCAGGCCACAGCACGAAACCTCCCGTAATTAGGCACAAATTGCCAATCTGTCTCTGAAAAGCTGCAAGGATGGATGGTCTGGGAAATGGGAGCATTACGTTGGTGCAGTAGTTGGTGATCATTATGAGGTTCAGAGTTAAAACACATTACTGAAAGAACTAAGGGAGTTTTATGCTTCATGTAGCAATATGGTATCTGTCACATCTGTGTGTTAAATGCTATGGAAAGTTGCCTGAAGTTCATTTTTTAAAAACGCTTTGATTGTGGCTGGTCTACATAATGAAAACTGAATTTCTCCTTCTATGATAAAATATTAAAAGTTTACACTTAAAATTCGATATGCAGGTTAAGTCTGATCTCAATGCTCCAAGCTGTCTATCAATTAGATTTAACTGCCATTTATTTTGACTGGAAAAGTATGCACAGGAGATGGACATAAGCCAGTGTCCAGCTAATTTGTCCAGCTTAGAATGTCCAGCTAATTGCTTAACATCAAGTCTTAGAAAGATTCCATTTAACCTATCATACCTGAGCCAGCTCTTTGGAAAAGACAACAATTAATGCTACACCTCTCCTTCCCTGAAGCTCTGTAAATTATTCATTTGCATGTGCAGAGATTCAGTTTCCCTTTTGCAAACGAATTACTTGTACCTGCTGAATGCTTTCTCTCCATTGCGTTTTCATTTTTTTTCTGAGAAAATTGTATCTCAAGGAGTTCGTGGTTTGGTTTCATGTTATGCCTTCCTGCCAATCTGTTCTTCTCCAATTATAAATTTGATATGATTCAGCATTGAATTGCAAACTCAACGAGGTTGACTGTACAAAAGAACTTTGGACTCTCTCCGTGCAACAAAAAACAAAGGAAATGTCCATATTCTCCATTTTGTAGACAGCATCTGCAGCCCCTTGTGTCTCTGTCCCCACACTGAGAGTCTTAGGCTGAGTACCATTCAACACAGGGAATTGTCTTTTGGATGGAATGCAGAACAACTGGTCTTCAAGGCTAGGTTAAGACTCTATATTTTTAAGAGGTTTGAAACTGGAAGGATACAAGTTGGCGCCAGAAACGTGGTGAATCTTGTGTACTGCCTCAGTATAATCTACTATTCTTATCTTCTTGTACTTTGGTATGATTGTATCCATGTATGGTACAATTTTCCTGAATAGTATGCAACAAAAAAAAAAAAATCACGGTACCTGGGTACATGTGGCAAGAAAGTACCATTGAGATGTTGCCTGACCTTTACTCTTGCACTTTGTGGCATTTTTTGTAAACCAGAACCTTCATTTCTTTGTGTCTCCAAATGAACTTTGGTGTTGTTACAAAACTGCAATCCATCAGGTCTGGGTAATTTGCTTGGAACAAATAATACGTTTGCTCTGAAAATAACAACTGCACCAATATACCTGCAATTAACAGCCTACATATGTCTAATTTTCCATGCCACCATATTGAGAGGTGCGTCTCTAACATGTTTCATAATGAATTGTTTGCAGGTAGAGAAGACCGTAGCTTCACTTGCTGCAGCAGAGGACTTTGAAAACTCTTTGGGCCTTTATAGACTACATATAAGGCAACTGATTGAATGGGTGGCTAACACTCAGCATGAGTGGACTAAATACTCTGTACAGCACCTGCAATTTGAAACAATTATCACTCAGTCAGGTAAGGAAGATAAATTCCATGCCCTGTTCATATTTAAAATTATCTGACATCTTGTTCCTGAATTTCTGTTTTATTTTATGATCTCCATTACATTGACTGAAATTTTGTGACTCCTTGAACTATAAGAATTTTCAAACTCTTGACATTTCAAACACTTTCTGTAGAATTTGTATTGTATTTCTTTCAAGTATTCATATTTCCAATCATCTGTTATGGGAGGACAGGAGCAAGCTTTATTTTGTACTTGCAAGGAACTGCATTTGCTGAAATCTTGAGCAAAATACAAAGTACTGGAAGAACTATGTGGATCAGACAGCATCTGTGCAGGGAGAGATACATTTTGTGATGGGGTGGAAAGCTTCTTCAGATTTTGAAAAAGGTTCCCAATCTGAAATGTTGCCTTTCCGTTCCCTTTACAGATGCTGTATAACCTGCTGAGTTCTTCCAATACTTTCTTATTTGCTTAAGCTTTATGTTGTATTTGGCCAGCTCCACTCTTCACCTTTCTGGCACAAATGACCATCGTAGAACGTTGAACATGCAATAGTACAGGACAGGAACAGGCCCTTTTGGCCCACAATGTCCGTGCCAAACATGACGCTGGGTTAAACTAATCTCCTGTGCCTGCACATGATACATAATGGGTCCAGAAATGTCCCATTCAGATGTGTTCCGTTTGTTATTCAGTTGAGTAATGAGCGCACTACGCTTACGAGACCAAATATGTGGTCATTCAAATGCCATGCATATATCTATCGATTCTACTTCTTTCATGGTAAATAATAAAAGCCACTCTATTCCAATATCTTTTTCACCAGAATAATAAACTTCTTTCAAACAATGCTAAAGTGTTGAATTAAGGTTTATTTTTCAGTTCTTTCATCAGAACAATTCTTGACACATGTTTGGTTTGATCCTAGTACAACAGAAAGGTTCATGTTTTCCACTTGAATAAACCTGTTCAAATTTGATCAGTGAGTGTGATTGTATTTTGTAATAAAGGCATTTGAAATGAGAGGTTGTTCTGTTTACAGATTTTTCTCCCTTGTAATTTTTTTAAATCTCTTCAGATTTTTTTTATATTGCTACCAAGTGTGAGATTACAACAGCAGCGCAACAAAATGCATAATTTTAAATCCAGTAGAGTTCAGGAACGTTGATGGGGATGTATTTCAAAATTGGATGGAATTCTGAGATTTTTCAAAGATGCAGTACCTCTTGTCTGGTGGCTCTCCAAGTCATCTGGAATGAGTCCTAAATTTATGCTAAAGTAGCAGGATTATGCCATTCAGCTCAACAGGTCTACTCTGCCATTCAATCATGGCTGATCTATCTTTCCCTCTCAAACCCATTCTCTTGCTTTCTCCCCATAAACCCAGACACTCATACTAATCAAGAATCTGCTCAAGATTGACAGATTCTTGGAGATTACAGGAAGAAAAGGGTGGCACGGTGCCGCAGTGATAGAGCTGCTGCCAGAGACCCAGGTTCGATCCCAACTGTTCGTACGGAGTTTGTACGTTCTCCCCATGACCTGTGTGGGTTTTCAGAGATCTTTGGTTTCCTCGCACATTCCAAAGACGCACAGTTTTGTAGGTTAATTGGCTTGGTAAATGTAAAAATCGTCCCTAGTGATAGTGCTAATATGTGGGGATCGCTGGTCGGCGCGGATCCGGTGGGCCGAAGGGCCTTTTTCCGCGCTGTATCTTTAAAACAAAACCTAAAAAATACTAAAAATCTCCACCTATAAAAACATCCATTGACTTGGCCTCCATAGCCGTTTGTGGCAATGAATTCCACAGATTCCCCACCCAATGACTAAAGAAATTTCTTCTCATCTCCTTTCTTAATGTACGTCATTTTCCATTTAAAATATTCAATTGAATTTTAATTTGATCATAAAATTGAATGGCAGGAGTACCAGAGGTGTGGAATTTTATAATAATAATAATAAATTTTATTTATGGGCGCCTTTCAAGAGTCTCAAGGACACCTTACAAAAATTTAGCAGGTAGAGGAAAAACATGTAAGGGGAATGAAATAAATAGTAGAGACATGACTAGTACACAAAGTAAATACAGAATTCAATACAAAACACAGTATGAGGCAATTAATACACAGATGAAAAGGGACGGCACGTGGGGCTAAGGATAGGCAGAGGTGAAGAGATGGGTCTTGAGTCGGGACTGGAAGATGGTGAGGGAAACGGAATTGCGGATCAGTTGGGGGAGGGAGTTCCAGAGGCTGGGAGCTGCCCTGGAGAAGGCTCTGTCCCCAAAACTGCGGAGGTTGGACTTGTGGATGGAGAGGAGACCAGCTGATGTGGATCTGAGGGACCGTGAGGGTTGGTAGGGGGAGAGGAGGTCAGTGAGATATGGGGGGGCCAGATGGTGGAGGGCTTTGTAGGTGAGGATCAGGATTTTGTAGGTGATCCGGTGGGAGCTGGGAAGCCAGTGAAGTTGTTTGAGGACTGGAGTGATGTGATGCCAGGATTTGGTATGGGTGATGAGTCGGGCGGCTGCGTTCTGGACCAGTTGGAGTCGGTTGATGTAGGTGGAGCTGATGCCAAGGAGAAGTGAGTTGCAATAGTCCAGTCGGGAGGAGATGAAGGCATGGATGAGTCTTTCAGCAGCGGGCGGTGTGAGAGAGGGCCTGAGTTTGGCGATGTTGCGGAGATGGAAGAAGGAGGTTTTAATGACATGGCGGATGTGAGGCTCAAGGGATAGGGTGGAATCAAAGATCACGCCAAGGTTGCGGGCCTGGGGAGATGGGGAGACAGTGGTGCCGTCGATGGTGAGAGTGGGGTTATTGATTTTGCTGAGTGTGGCTTTGGAGCCTATGAGGAGGAATTCTGTCTTGTCACTGTTGAGTTTGAGGAAGTTATGTTGCATAATTTTCTAGTCTGCTGCTGTCTTGTGAGAAACCCATATCAAACAGAGCTTGAACTTTGATGCAATCCAAGTAGGTTTATTGCAATGGTTGCTGCAAGCAAACTGTATTCCCTGCAGTCTGGAATAATTTTTCTATATAGTTTTTACACTGACTTTGCATCCAAGGTTGAAATAATGCCAGCGGCAGTTAACTGGCTGCCTACCACTACTCACAGCTTCCCATCTCCACCCCTTTCCGTTGTCCACAGAGACCGTTCCCTCCGCAACTCCCTGGTTCACTCATCCCTTCCCATCCAAACCACCCCCTCCCCAGGTACTTTCCCTTTACATTGTTCAGTACTGTGGTTGCAACCTCATTGGGAATGATCAATCCCATTGCCTTAACACAGGCTTGTCAATCTATCCTGACATAAAATGGTAAAAAATCTATTCTTTCTAGGCAGTAACTGTAACTTTTCCTGTGTTACTTATTTTTTGTTGTTGTTAGCCCTTGGTCCCAGACAACTCATGGACTTTATTTGCACTGTGTAGGAAGCCATGTTTTTAAAACAACTATGACTTTTAAACCATTTCTTATGAAGCGTTCATTGCTAGCTGAGAAAATAGTTGTTCAGGCAATTGCAAAGTTTTAGATATTAGTCATCAAATTTGTCATTCCTTTCCTTCTTTTGCAAAAAGAACATTATAAATTGTTACCAAAGATAGACACAAAGTGCTGGAGTAACTCAGCGGGTCAGGCATCATCTCTGGAGCTTGGTATCCACTCCAGAGATACAGCCTGACCCGCTGAGTTACTCCAGCACTTTGTGTCTATCTTAGGTAGAAACCATCTGAAGTTCTTTGTTTCTACTGTGAATTGCTGCCACTTGCCTTAAATTACTTGGGTTTTGCAGATACTGGTTAAGGAAGGTCATTCACCATTACTTTTCTGAAGGCTATCCACAAAGTTCTTTAAGTGGTCTAATCTGATGTCAGATTCAGTTAAGTGCTTTCTACAGTGGATGTGATTTGTCTTCGTGAAGGATGAAAAATAATAAGGCTTTTAAACAAATCAATGTTAAAAAGTTCAGCGTCTAAACCAGATAACCTAAGTTAAACAAAGACACAAAGTGCTGAAGTAACTCAGCGGGTCAAGCAGCATCTCTGGAGAAAATGGATAGGTGACATCCTGACCCGAAACATCACCTAGCCCTGTCCTTCAGAGATGCTGCCTGACTTGCTGAATTATTCCAGCACTTTGTTTCCCCCCCCCCGTTAACCAGCACCTGCAGTTTCTTGCGTCTCCAATATAAACAAAGCACAGAAAGCAATGTGACTGGTGAGAAAGATGTGGTTGGTTCTGAGAGGGAGATGCAGGGGACAAAGAAAAAATCTCCTCTACTTGATTAACCTTTTGAAAGGGAAAAAAATTAACACATGTAAAATTAAATTGTCCGAATCAGAGAGGTTATTTGGCAAATATCTACTTATCTCACCGCAGAGCGCAGAGGATTGTGTCTTGTCAGAGGGAAACATAGTGGCGTAGCAGTAGAGCTGCTGCCTTATAGCACCAAAGACCCAGGTTCAATCCTAACTACATGTGCTGTCTATACGGAGTTTATACATTCTCCCCATAACTGTGTGGGTTTTCTCCAGGTGCTCTAGTTTCTTCCCACACTCCAAAGACGTACAGGTTTGTAGGTTAATTGATTTTGTTAAAATTGTAAATTGTCCCTAGTGTGTAGGATAGTGTTAATGTACGGGTTGATCGCTGGTCGGCGCAGATTCGGTCAGCCGAAGGGCCTGTTTCCACGTTGTATCTCGAAAGTCAGTGCTAACGGTTTCTGACATGTTTGGTCTGCAACACAGGAGTTAATACCCAACTTCATGGAGTTGGAAATGTAACTGTGTCTGGATTCCAACGCTGAATCTCTCTGAGGGTGTTACAGTTGTGTAACCTATAGTTCTGAGTGCATACGCAGATTGCAATGCTCAACTTTGCCCAAGAGTACTTCAGAAGTCGTGTCTGCCTTACCCAGTAATAACAGTGAATGATGGCTGCCTCACCCTTACTAATCGTGGAAAATCCTGGCCAAAACATGAACCATAATTAAATCTTCAGACTTATTTTCATGGAAAAGCAGGCAAAGTACGTTGTCAATTCGCCTGAAGTGTTTGATCTAGACAGCAATTTGGTTATTTTTCCCCATTCTACAGAATATTACACAAAAAGCTACAAAATATAAACAAGCAGAACATCTCCTAGCCCTGTCCTTCAGAGATGCTGCCTGACTTGCTGAATTATTCCAGCACTTTTTTTCCCCCCGTTAACCAGCACCTGCAGTTTCTTGCGTCTCCAATATAAACAAAGCACAGAAAGCAATGTGACTGGTGAGAAATATGTGGTTGGTTCTGAGAGGGAGGTGCAGGGGACAAAGAAAAAATCTCCTCTACTTGATAAACCGTTTGAAAGGGAAAAAAATTAACACATGTAAAATTAAATTGTCCGAGTCAGAGAGGTTATTTGGCAAATATCTACTTATCTCACCGCAGAGCGCAGAGGATTGTGTCTTGTCAGAGGGAAACATAGTGGCGTAGCAGTAGAGCTGCTGCCTTATAGCACCAAAGACCCAGGTTCAATCCTAACTACATGTGCTGTCTATACGGAGTTTATACATTCTCCCCATAACTGTGGGTTTTCTCCAGGTGCTCTAGTTTCTTCCCACACTCCAAAGACGTACAGGTTTGTAGGTTGATTGATTTTGTTAAAATTGTAAATTGTCCCTAGTGTGTAGGATAGTGTTAATGTACGGGTTGATCGCTGGTCGGCGCAGATTCGGTCAGCCGAAGGGCCTGTTTCCACGTTGTATCTCGAAAGTCAATGCTAACGGTTTCTGACATGTTTGGTCTGCAACACAGGAGTTAATACCCAACTTCATGGAGTTGGAAATGTAACTGTGTCTGGATTCCAACGCTGAATCTCTCTGAGGGTGTTACAGTTGTGTAACCTATAGTTCTGAGTGCATACGCAGATTGTAATGCTCAACTTTGCCCAAGAGTACTTCAGAAGTCGTGTCTGCCTTACCCAGTAATAACAGTGAATGATGGCTGCCTCACCCTTACTAATCGTGGAAAATCCTGGCCAAAACATGAATCATAATTAAATCTTCAGACTTATTTTCATGGAAAAGCAGTCAAAGTACGTTGTCAATTCGCCTGAAGTGTTTGATCTAGACAGCAATTTGGTTAATTTCCCCATCCTACAGAATATTACACAAAAAGCTACAAAATATAAACAAGCAGAACATCTTGAATGTATATTTTTCTGAAAAAGAAAAGGTAGATTAAGCCTGTCAGGGGACATTTTGCTGGCCCCGATTTGTCCTGTTTTTTTTTTTTCTCGCTTCGAGTTCCATTTCCCCTCATTCCCACAATCAGTCTGAAGAAGGGTTCCGACCTGAAACGGCACCTATCCATGTTCTCCAGAGATGCTACCTGATCTGCTGAATTGCTCCAGCATTTTGTGTCTATCGTTTGTATAAACCAGCATCTGCAAGGTGTAGATTAATGTTTGGGTTTCTGATGAAGCTAACGTAAAGCTCTAAGGGAAGGGTTAGTTTAATAATTGTATTAATGAGGCTATTCCGAGTGCAAGGCACACCCTCAATCGAAGTAAAGCCACAGTCTTGTATTGGAAATATAGTATTTTTTGAAGTTTCGCTTTGTCACAACAGAATATTTAGTAGTTACACCATGCGTGACAATATACCACAATCAGGCTGAAAAAGAGTCCAGATCTGAAACGTCACCTATCCCTTCCCTCCACAGATGCTGCCTGACCTACTGAGTTTAGTTTAGAGATACAGCATGAAAACAGGCTCTTCAGCCAATGGCGGACTGGCCTGGGTGTCAGCTTGCCCGAAGGCAAGTGGGCCCCTGATGAAGTGGGCCCCCTATATCAAGTGGGCCCCTGATGAAGTGGGCCCCCTTTGTCTCCTGGCAACCAATATTTTTAGACCCAGTCCGCCACTGCCTTCAGCCCACTGAGTCTGTGTCGAACAGCGATTCTTGTACACTAGCACTATCCGACAAACTAGGGACATTTTTCACCAATGTCAATTAACTTACAAACCTATATGCCTTTGTAGTGTGGGGGGAAGCAGGAGCACCCAGAAATAAACCCACACGGTCACAGGGTGAAAGTACAACTCCATACAGACAGCACCCATGGTCAGGATTGAAACCGGGTCTCTGGCACTGTAAGGCAGCTATACCGCTGCGCCACTGTGCCACCCTGTTCTTCCAGCACCTTTTGTGTTTTGTGCTAGATGTTCAGATCTGTGGTTGAGTATGACAGATAATTTTGAAGCCAAAGCAAACTGCTGGAAATACTTAGTCACGCAGAATCTGTGGAGGCAAAGGAGTGGTCGATGTCTCAGGCCAAGACCCTGCACGCGGACATTATGCAGTACTACATTAATGCCTCTGTTACTTCTCACTGGGCTGAGAATGCTAGGCATGGCACTATTGAAGATGAAAATATGCTAGAAAATAATGCTAAACATTATTTATTACTCACATTTAGTAATACATTTAAAATTGTAAACAACAACTGTTGTAAACATTGCTAATTCTATCTTTTTAATTTAGTTCAGTTTCGAGAAACAGCATGGGAACAGGATCTTTGGCCCACAGGGTCCATGTTGACCAACGATCACTTGCACACCAGTTCTATGTTATCCCAATTTTGCATTCTACACACTAAGGGCAATTTACAGAAGCCAATTGACCTGCAAACCTGCATGTCTTTGGAATGTGGGAGGAAACCGGAGCACCCGGAGAAAACCCACGCGGTCACAGAAAGAACTTTGTACAGACAGCACCCGTAGTCAGGATCAAACTTAGGTCTCTGGCACTGTAAGACAACAACTCTACCGTTCCTCCACTGTGCTGCCCATCTACAACCAGTAAAATCCTGCTATTAAAAATAAATTGAAAATTGTTCCATCGTTTGAGATTCCTGTTGTCAAGACGTCAGACTGTGCAGATAATGTTGCCCTTGTTCCATTTACAGATCCAGATCTGATACTTTTCATAACTTTACACAGTGTATTATTACGAAACTAGGGCACGTTCCAGACAGGTTTGGTGCATTATTTGTGCATAGCCGAGGGGCAGGAGCTGAATAGGCGTTTCAATACGTTGTCTCAGCTGTAGCTGAATTAATGTCTAGGTTCT
Source organism: Leucoraja erinaceus (assembly GCF_028641065.1). NCBI lineage: Eukaryota > Metazoa > Chordata > Chondrichthyes > Rajiformes > Rajidae > Leucoraja > Leucoraja erinaceus. The sequence continues at coordinate 22,542,437 of NC_073396.1, forward strand.
TTGTTGGCAACACTGGGTCTTGGTGGAAGTTTTCAGCTCAAATCTACCACATTGGCATTGTTTACTTTGTAGTTTGGTGAGAGCAATCCAGAATTCACAGCCATTGTTACAGATACTGAGAATTGAGAGATTTATCACAGATGTGAGTTTACTTTGTTGAGCTTAGCACTGCCTCTCAATGGAAATGGATACATCTGCAATCACTCTGACTGAAATCTGTGGTCATTTATTTCACAGAAGGTATTTTGCATAGTTGTCCAAATGATGAATTCAATAAAAGGGTGGCGCAACTGGTAGAACCGCTGCCTCACAGCATCACAGGTTCGATCCTGACCTCGGGTGCTGTCTGTGTTGAGTGTACATCTTCTCCTTGTGACTGCATGGCTTTCTTCCGGATGTTCTGATTTCTCCCGACATTCCCAAAACATGTGGGTTTGTAGGTTAATTGGCCTCTGTAGATTGCCCCCAATGTATAGGGTGTCGTTCAAAAGTGGGATAACATTGTGAACAGGTGATCGGTGGGCCTGTTTCTATGCTGTAACTTTACACCTAACTAAACTAAGCATTCCTCGTTAAAAACAAAAAGATTGCTTCTGTAACCCTTTCTTAGCTATAAGATGGATATAAAATCCATCTACAATTGATTTTAATTTTCCAATGTCAAAGTTGATCTCAATGCATTCTTTTTGGACATGGTGTTTGTCAAGTTGTTAAATACTTATGAAAGATAATCTCTGTATAATTACTATTCTAGCAGAACCAATTACTAAAGTTATTTGTACTGTGTTTTGTAGGACCAGTCCTTGGAGATTCGCTTGATGTAGTTTTTCCAGTTTTGATAAACTGCTTTCAGCCCAGCAAAGATCCTGAGGTGCGCCTCAAACTCTTCACAGTTTTATCCAAATTACTGCTGAATGCCAACGAAACTCTGAATTCTCGAGGGTAGGTACATTGTTGATGCGGGTTTAATTTTGATGCTACCACTTTTGCCCAAGGAAGAATTAGTCATGATAACCATTAATATCTCACATTGAAATATCAATAAAAGACTCATTGCTTGGCTGCTCAGTTTCCTGTAAGCTGCATGGTAAACATAGAGATAAATTGCTCCTTGCTGTGCAGTGACCACAGTAAAACCACCAGCAGGTATTTTTTGCAATGTAGTGAAGGTGTTGATGTCAGAAGTGGAACTCATGAATCAGTGGAGGTTTGCAAGCAAATAACATCGAGGTCCCATATAATTCTGTTATTGAGACCTTCATGGTCATCGATCACCACAGTGCAAGAATACGTAGTGAAAATCTTTTTTAAATTAGACCTTTTTAAAATTTTGTCTCGTAGTCCAGAAAAACAAGACTTTACAATGACACCCGCAATGCAATGATTCTTTGGTTATCTTGCTTGGGTTTAGAGTGGAAGATAGAAATGCCCAAGCCTTGTAACTGGGGCAAGCCCAGGCCCACATTCCTCTGTGGCTAATGAAGGGCTTTAATTCAGCAATTACCTGCAACCAACCAGAGATTTTCATCACTTTAGTCACCTCACAGGTCACTTCAAATGTTGGTGGTGTGCAACTGGGCAAATAGTTCTGTCTCCTCAAAATCTAAACTTAATTAATGAAATTCCATTAAAATGTTTTCAGAAGTTATCAGCTCTCAAGTAGTTTATTAGAATTATTATGGAAGGCCAATCATGTCCAAGAACTAGAAGATAGACACAAAATGCTGGAGTAACTCAGCGGGGCAGGCAGCATCGCTGGAAAGAGGGAATGGGTGACGTTTCGGGTCGAGACCCTTCTTCAGACCACAACCTTCGCTAAATTTCACAACATGTCCAAGAACTAATTCTTCTTCATCACTGTCTAGTTTAGTTTAATTTAGAGATATTGGCCCACCGAGTACGCACTGACTAACGATCATCCGTACACTAGTTCTATGTTATCCCAGTTTCACATCCTATGCACTGGGGGCAATTTACAGAAGCCAATCAATCTACAAGCCCATACATCTTGAAAAATGGAGAAAACCAGAGCACCCGGAGAAAACACACTCAGTCACAAATTCTGTACAAACAGTACCCATAGTCAGGATCAAACCTGCGTCTCAGGCATTATAAAGCAGCAACTCTGCTGCTGCACCACTGTGCTGCCCCTTAAATGAATACTGTTTGTATGCTTTATTTCTGGAATTTTTTTCAAGCTTATAATTCAGCACAATTTCTCGTTCATGGCAGAGGGCCGCATATTTAAATTCTTTGTCTCAAGTGGACTCCAATGGTTTTGTGCTAGATATTAGACTCGACGGGGGAGACTCCAAATGTTGATCATACACTTTCTGTGTAGACCACCCAATTGTTTTGCATGTCCCTGCTATTTTCCTTTATTCTTTGTTTTGCGTGATTGTTTTCGAGGGAGTAACTTTTTTTTACTATCTTTGAATGTGCGAATCCTCATTTGATAGCTGTTAAAAGCCAAACCAATATTTGTGCTTTGTTGTGGACATTTTAGATATCTACAGTCACAAAACAACGGCAACACACAAAACCCGAAAGGGTTCATTGAATGTAGCCCACCTTGACGATTTGCATTTATTTTGGATTTAATTTTTAGGGGGTTAAAATCATGTTTTCTAAAGGTAATCCAAATCAGTCACACAAAATGCATTTAACTATATATTAAGAAATTACTTTTAACAATGCGATGCTTCAGATGGAATTTGAATGCACTATTGATCAACAATTGCTGGGTCTATTTTAACTATAGTTATAAGGGAGCGCCACCTCCTGGGCTGTTGATATTGTAACAGATGGACGCGATTCTTCTCTCGTCCTCAAAATCTATCCTTTTGGCACGGCCATGCCTCTGGCTATGTTGTAAACTCACCCCACTCAGCTTGTGAATTGTTTTTAATTTCATAAGAATTTAGATTTTCTTAATGCATTTTTGCATCCAGGCATTGCTGGCAAATCCAGCTTGTGTTGCTTATCTCTAAGAGAAGGTGGTGCTGAGGAATCTTCTTGGACTGCTTCAGTGCTTCTGTTGCAGGTACATCAATTGTGCTGTTAAGAAGGGAGTCATAGAGTCATACAGTGTGGAAACAGACCCTTCGGCCCAACGCCCACACCGACCAACATTAGTCCCACTTGCCTGCATTTGCCCCATATCTCTTTAAACCTGTCTTTCCATATACTTGTCTAATTGTTTCTTAAATGTTGCAATATTCCCTGCCTCATCTACCTCCTCTGACAGCTCGTTCCATACACCCACCACCCTTTGTGTGGAAAAGGTTACCCCTCAGATTATTTTCCTCTTCACCTTAAACCTATGTCTGGTTCTCGATTCCCCTACTCTGGGCAAGAGACTCTGTGCGTCTACTCGATCTGTTCCTCTCATGATTTTATACACCTATAAGATCACTATATCGTAAATTGGCTGGAAACTGGCTGCTCTGATGGTGGGGATTTCAGGAACCAATCCTGTGGTCATCTGTTCAGCCATTCTGGTGTGAATGGTTGCAAATGCTTCAGCCTTTTGTATAACACACATATAATATAGAACATAGAACAGTACAGCACAAGAGTAGACCCTTTGGCCCACACTGTCCATGCCACACTGTCCATGCCAGGTTAAACTAATCTCTGCCTTCGCATGATCCTTTCCCCTCCATTCCATTCATAAACATGTGCATTTCTAAGCGCCACTATCATATCTTCCACCATCACCACCATCCCTGGCAGTACCTTCCAGGCACCCACTACACTCTGCATAACCGCAGGGTGACATAGTTACATTGCGGTAAAGCTACTGTCTTAAAGCACCAGGGACCCAGGTTTGATCCTGACTACGGGTATTGTCTGTACAGAGTTTGTATGTTTTCCCCGTGACCAAGTAGGTTTTCTCCAGGTTGCTCCAGTTTCCACCTACACTCCAAAGATGTACAGGTTTGTAGGTTAATTGATCGGTAAAAATGTAAAATGTCCCCAGTGTGTAGGATAGTGCTAGTGTACAGGGTGATCGCTGGTTCGCATGGACTCGGTGGGCTGAATGGCCTGTTTCCACGCTGTATCTCTAAAATATAAAGTAAAAGTCTAAAGTCTAACCAACTAACCAACATCTTTGGAGTGTGGGAGGAAACCGGGTTTGAACCTGACTACTCTGGAACACCCAGAGAAAACCCACGTGGTCACAGGGACAACATACATACTCCGTACAGACAGTATCTGTTGTCAGGTTCGAACCCGGGTCTCTGGCGCTGTCAGACACCAAGTCTGCTGCTGTGCTGCTGTGCTGCTGTGCCACCCCTGCTCTTGTGCTGTACTGTTCTGTGTATTACCATAGTTTCACGTGATCTACCACTAGTTTATTTTAATTGCTTACAAATACAAAATCAATGTATTTAAGAGTGTTGCTTCTAGTTTTGTTGTAATTTGGTAATGATAAATCAGATTCTGTTGCCTCGCTGCTGCTGTGCCTTCTATTGCTTGTCGTTAGATGTGTGCTGCCTTCCTCTTTGTTGTGAGCTTGCCATGTGCAGGGCCTGAACGCCTTTCCAGTCACCGAGGCTACAGCTGTTATCAAGTACGCAGGCTGAGTTGGGAAATACCCGACAAAGAAATCATTCAGAGCAGCCAACAAATCCAGCCATTTGAACCACAGTGTTCCAACTGCACATCAAAGCCTCAACCTTAATTGACACATTGAAGTATATGTTAAAAAAAAGGGTAAAGTTGGAATGAAGGTAAAATAAGTTAAGTCAACAACTAAGTTTTGAACCACCCGAACACAGTTCTCTACATCACACCTGTTGTGTACTTGTCTCTGCGGCCGCCAACTCCTTTCTGTTAACCAAGCCAGCTTGCTCTGAAAATATCCTGTAAACTGGTGGTTTTCACAATTTTATTTCATCTGTGTGTGTTGTGTGTGCGTGCAGAAAAACTCCTTTCAAAAATATTGAAACACACCTGGAGATCATCCTGGCTTAATTTCTCAAAGAAAATACCAGCTACCAGAAGAAAAAAAACCAATCCCACCACTGTAGATAACATGGCTTATGATTATACAGCAGCAGCAGGGACAGCTGGTAGGTCAGCTAATGGAGGAATCTGATGTTGGATGTTTACGCAGAAATCACAACATTTCTTTCACTCAAAAGCGATTCTGGATGTACCTAGAGTTCGGGTCCAGCCTCCACATACTTCTTGTAGAAACAAGGAACTGTAGATACAGGTTTACAAAAATAAGAGGCAAAAAGTAACTTAACGAGTCAGGCAGCATCTCTGGAGCTCAATAGGTGATATTCTGGGTCTGACTCTTCCAGACCAAAAACGTTATGTCCATGTTCTCCAGAGATGCTGCCTGATCCGCGGAGTTACTTCAGCACTTTGTGTATTAACATTCCTGTTGTTCAATTTTATTTGTCATTTTCCAGACTTGCCACTAATAACGTTGATTCTGTGGTGTCTTCTGTTATTTATTATCGAGGCAATGTTAAGAAGTAAATAAAATAAATCAGGGTGGCGAATTGGCTGGTAGAGTTGCTGCCTCACAGTCCAAAGAGTCAGGTTTGATCCTGACCTCGGGTGCTGTCTGTGTGGAGTTTGCACGTTCTCCTGTGACCACATGGGTACTCCAGTTTCCTCCCATGTTCGAAAGAAGTGCAAGTTTGTAGATTAATTGGCCTCTAAATTGTCCCAAGTTTGCTGGGAGTGGATGAGAAAATTGGGATAACATCGAACTAGTATTGGGGAAAAAGGGACACAAAATGCTGGAGTGAGTCAGCAGCTCAAGCAGCATCTCTGGAGAACATGGATCGAAGATGTTCAATGAGAGGGATCCGACTAGTGAAAGGCCTGGATGGAGTGGATGTGAGATGATTTTTCCACCAGTCTAGGACATAGCCTCAAAATAAAAGGACATACCTTTAGAAAGAAGATGGAATTCATTGCCACAGGCATCTGTGGAGGCTAAGTCAATGGAGAAGGGTCTGAATGGCAGAGTAGACTTGATGGGCCAAATGCCCTAATTTAGCTCCTATAACTAATGAACAGGTTTTGGGCCAGGTTCATTATGATCCTAATTCACAGGTTGATGTGAAAGTGAGACAACAGAACTAGTGTGTCAAGTCAAGTCAATTTTATTTCTATAGCACATTTAAAAACAACTCTCATTGACCAAAGTGCTTTACATCAGTGCAGGTATTAAAGTGCTAAAGTGGTACGTAGATCTAACAATGCATACATACATACAGCGCTCTCTCGGAGAACCTTAAAAAACGCTTGTGAGTAGAAATAAGTTTTAAGTCTTGTCTTAAAGGAGTGGATGGAGGGGGCAGTTCTGATGAGAAGAGGGATGGTGTTCGACAGTCTAGGTGCTGCAACCGCAAAAGTGCGGTCGCCCCTGAGCTTATACCTGGACCGCGGGATGGTCAGTAACCCCAAGTCGGCCAACCTGAGGGACCTGGAGGTGGAATGGTGGGTTAGCAATTTTTTGATGTAGGTGGGGGCAAGCCCGTTAAGGGCATTGTTTACATAGAGGAGGAGCTTGAAATTGATTCTGAACCGCACTGGGAGCCACTGGAGAGAGGCCAGAATCAGGGCGATGTGGTCCCTTTTTCGGGTGCCTGTCAGAAGTCTCGCTGCGGCGTTTTGGACCAATTGCGGGCGGGACAGGGATGATTGGCTGATGCCAGTGTAAAGAGAGTTGCAGTAATCAAGGCGGGAGGTGATTAATTAATTGGTGATCTTTTCGAGGTCATCAAATTGGAGGAAAGGTTTTATTTTTGCTATCGTTCGAAGCTGGAAGAAGCTAGCCTTTACCACAGCATTGACTTGTTTGACCAACTTCAATGCGGAGTCAATTATCACGCCAAGGTTTTTGGCATGTGGTTTGAGTAAGGGGGTAAGGCTTCCAAGGTTGCCTGCTATCGTTTTGATGGAGTCCAAGGGGCCAAGTAGGATGACCTCATACTTGTTCTTGTTTAGTTGGAGGAAGTTCTGGGCCATCTAACACTTTATATCCTCGAGGCAGTGCATAAGGCCGAGTAGATTTGATCGGTTGTTGGGTTTTTTAGGGGAAGATAGAGCTGTGTATCGTCTGCATAGCAGTGGAAGGAAATGCTGTGCCTTTGAATGACTTGGCCTAAGGGGAGCATATACAGAGAGAAGAGAATGGGGCCTAGGATGGAGCCTTGTGGTACCCCGCAGCAAAGGCTAGCTGGGGAGGAGAAAGAGTTGCCTATGTTTGTAGAGAAACTCCTATCTTTGAGGTAGGAGACGAACCAGCTCAGGGATGTGCTATCAATACCAACCCCGTACTGGAGTCGGTCAATTAGAATGGTGTGGTCCACTGTATCAAATGCTGCGCTGAGGTCGAGAAGGAGCAGGATTTCACAGTCGCCGGAGTCAATGGCGAGAAGCAGGTCGTTATGTACCTTCAACAAGGCAGACTCTGTGCTATGGTGGGCCCCGAAACCTGATTGGAAACTTTCCAGGATGGTATTTTGGTGTAGGTAAGGCATTAGTTGATTTAGAATTACCTTTTCAAGGACTTTTGAAAGGAAAGGCAGTTTGGAAATAGGTCTGTAGTTGCTAGGCAAGGTGGGGTCTAGGTTAGGTTTTTTCAGGAGGGGCTGGACCACCGCATGCTTGAGGAAGGTTGGAACAGCGCCAGTGGCCAGAGAACTGTTGATGGAGAGGATGCTGGGACCAGCTATTGCAATGACATCCTTCAGAAGGGCAGTGGGGACAACATCGAGGCGGCAGGTTGCAGGTTTCATAGTGGAGACCAGCTTTACAAGGGAGGGTAGAGTAACGGGTTGGAAACATCTAATTTAGAAGAACGGACCAATGAAACAGCTAGGTCACGGATGGAAGGGGAAATATTCGTTCTGATGTTCTCAACTTTGCTGGTAAAAAATGTAGTAAATTCTTCGCACTTAGCAGGGGACCCAGCTAAGCTGGTACTGGGGGCAGTACATATGACAGAAGGAATGGTACTAAATAGGACCTTGGAATTATGGGCGATTTTGGAAATATGGTCGGAAAAATATTGTGTTCTCGCAAACTTTACTGCTTCCTGGTATTTGAGAAGATTGTTTCTCAGAAGTTCAAAGGAAATTTGAAACTTAACAGATTTACACTTCCGTTCTGATTTTCTGCGTGAAAGGATGATCGATGGTCGGCGTGGAATTGGTGGTCCGATGGGTCTGTTTCTATGCTGTATCTTTCATTCAATCAGTTATATTTCTGGAAGAAAGATTGTACGCCCTGCCAACCATCAATAGATAAACTCCACATTACATGGCTTTTAACCATGACTGTTTATTTTTCTTGGCCTGATGTTTCCACTTTACCAGCAGCTCAGGAACGACCATTTGATTTTTGCCTCGCCATATCCACCCAACCGTCAGTCAACTTCCCAGCTAGGCATTCTCTTCACACTCTTTTTAAATTATCTTGTTCAGTAAAAAACAGGATGCAAGGATCGTTAAATAACAAGTGTTAACACGCACCTCATTGATTTGGAACGCAGTTTTTTAAAACACAAATTCAAATTTATGTGGCAGTATGTTGTGTTTTCAGTTGTTAATTAGGGGTTGCAAAATTTCTGAGACCTTATTTAATTTTGGTTTACGTGAACTGTTGATGCTAATTACTGAAATTGAAATTTTGGGCTTAGTTTTATTATTGTCCCTTTGACCTAGGTTGAATGAAAAACTTTGTTTTGCTTGCAAGCCAATCAAATCAGATGATATAGACATAGATAAAATCAAGCCAAACTCCAGTAAATGGGGCGGCACTGGTGACGCAACGGTAGAGTTGCTGCCTCACGGCACCAGAGACCCGGGTTCGATCCAGAATACGGGTGCTGTCTGTACGGAGTTTGTATGTGCTCCCCATGGCCGCGTGGGTTTTCTCCGGGTGTTCCGGCTTCCTCCCACAATCCGAAGACCAACAGGTTTGTAGATTTATTGACTTCGGTAAAAAAAATTGTAAATTGTGCCCAGAGTGCAGGATAGTACTCGTGAACGGGGACCGCTGGTTGGAGCAGACTCGGTAGTCCAAAGGGCTTGTTTCCGCGCTGTATCCCTAAATTAAACTAAACTGAAGATAGAGCGAAGGGAAAGCTACAAAGTGTAGAATATAGTTCTCATCTGTGTAATGTATCAGTTCCAGAGACAAACTGGGGCACCACAAGCATTTGCAAACTCTTACAGTGGTATCTTCAGTTATTTATCATTGAGGCAATGCTAGGAAATAACGAAAGGAAATCAGTTTTGAGAATGAGCAGTGGCAACTTGATAAGACATTTTAAGACAACTGGTGCCAGAGCAACTGTACTTCACGATAGAGTCGCTTCTTCCAGATCAGGTGAAGAAGAATACACTGGAACAAAAGACAGAAAATGATATTTGAACAGAACAGTACAGCACAGGAACAGGCTCACAAAATCAGTGGCAAACATGATGTCAAGTTAAACTAATTTCCTCTGCCTGCACATAATCTATGTCCTTCCATTCTCTGCATATCCCGGTGGCTATCCACAGCCTCTTAAATGCATCTATAGTATCTTTTCTGCCTCCACTACCAGCCCTGGCTTATTCCGGGCACCATTCACTTTTGTAAAAAACTTAACCTGCACATCTCCTTTAAGCTATCACTCTCACTTTAAAGATCTGATCTTTAGTCCTTGGCATTTGCACCCTGCAGAAAAAGGTTGTGACTGTTACCTTATCCATCCCTCCCATAAGTTTATATACTAATATCAAGTCTTCCCTCAATCTCCGGTTCCAGAGAAAACAATTCAACTTTGTTCAACCTTTCCTTATATCTAATACCCCACAAGGATATTCCTTATAGGGTATTAGCTATCCTGGAACCATTCCAAACCTCTTCTGCACCCTCTCCAAAGCCTCCGCATTCTTCTGACCTGAACTGCACACAATATTCCAAATGCAGACTTGATAATTATGTAAAATGTTCCTAAAGTGATAATGGAGTATATAATCCATGTTAGGTCATGGAAAACCCTCATAAAAAATGTTAAACTTCCATCCAAAGTAGTCAACATTAATCTTTCAAGAACCCGATTAGTACCAAAAATAGTATTTGCAAATCTCCTTGACAATTCTCTTATCATTATCCTAGTTCGCTGGACTCTCGGTGAACTTAAAATGTTTTCTTAATGCCAACATTTATAACAGTGGGTGACTTCCATGCTGGCCTTCTATTTGCACATGAACAGTTTGTGACCTTTGGTGTAACTTTAGAAAAAAACAAAACTATATTAGTGAGAAAGTGCTGCATGCTCAAAATTGGATGCTGTTATTTAATAACTTTTCCATCTCCACAATTGTGATTGTTCCCAAGATTAATTTCACCTTTAATGAGAAAATCCAGTCAGCTGAGCAAATAAAATCAAACAAATTTCATCCAAGCCCACGAAACCTCGCCTTGTTATATTATTTTGGGGGAAGCGCAACAGGCTTCCCACCCACATCTCTGTTAAAATTAAAAAATTCCACATGCACGGGTTATTAATCCTGCCTCAGTTTCTCGTTGCTCACTGCGGTGTCTTCTGTTTTGCTTCAGGCGGTTCAGTAGCTACCTGGAGACGCTTGTAAGAGATATTTTGGTGCCTAATCTTCTGTGGCACGCTGGGAGGACGGCAGCTGCGATCCGCACAACTGCCGTATCGTGTCTGTGGGCTCTACTGCACAGCAAGATGATTACGCCGGAACAGGTACCTCTGTCGGGTCAAAGATTCAAAAGCAAGCGTGCTCAAAACCAGACCAAACGGCAAGCCTTGCGAGCAAATCTCTTAATAAGCTCCCTATCAATTTCACAAAATTAGCATTGTAATAATTCCACGTATACCGCCGTTATTGCAAACTTTCTGAGGTGTTAAGTGATCATCAGAGGACATAGGTTTAAGGTGAGGGGGGGGGGGGGAGATTTAATAGGAACTCGAGGGGTAACTTTTTCACACAAAGGGTGGTGGATGTATGGAATGAGCTGCCAAAGAAGGTTGTTGAGGCAGACGTTTAAGAAATATTTAGACAGGTACATGCTTAGGACAGGATTAAGGGATATAGGACAAACACAGGCAGTTAGGACTAGGGCAGGTGGGACATGTTGATCAGTGTGGGCAAGTTAGGCTGAAGGGTCTGTTTCCACACTGTAAGACTCGATATAACTCCAAGTTCGGAAGAAGCAGGGAGCAATTTATTATATACTCATTTATTATATCTTGCTGGTTGTTCCTTCATTGTGTAACGGTTACACTCATGATCAGCTCGGTTTGATTGCTGTGTGTTTTCTTTCCTACACAGAACACAGCACCAGAATAGGCCCTTCGGCCCACAATGCCTGTGCCTAACATGGTGCCAAGACCAACACTTATCTGCCTGTGCCATTTTAAAAGAAAGTGCACATAATCCATATTCTTCCATTCCCTACATGTGCATGTGCCTATCTAAAAGTATCTCATATCCCACCATCTGTGTAAAAACAAATTGCCCAGTGCATCTCCTTTGAACTCTGCTGCTTTCACCTCAAAGCAATGCCCTCTAGTGCCTGATATTTTTTATCCTGGGGAAAAGCTTCTGACTTTCTACACTATCAGTGCATTTTATAATTTTAAATACTTCTTTCAGGTCTCCTCATAACTTCTGCATTCCAGGGAAAACGATCCAAGTCTGTCCAACCTCTCCCTGTTGCTGACACCCACCAATCCAGGCATCATTCTGGGTAAATCTCCTTTAGCATTACAGACCCTCCCCACCCTCTGTCTTATGTAGGGTTCCGTCCCGCAGACCCTTGCATATGTCAGGTATTACATATGACGGACACAGAGGTGCTACTGCGCAAATGTAAATTGACCACATGGAACTCTTACGCGGAGACCATGAGGGAGATCTGACATGGAGACCGTGTAGGATCTATGACGTAGAGACCATGTTGGAGCTCTGCCACAGAGACCACATGGGAGCATACACCAGAACAGTTGACTGGCTTGCTCATTATTGCTACTTGATTCATTGTAGTTAGGAGGTTTTTGTGAGAAGTCACCCGACTGCCATTTTCTGCTGCTTCAACAGGCCCTTGGATTGTATGAAGACTTGATGCCAAAAGTGATTGCAGCACTGGATGAAGATTCCAAAATGACTCGATTACTGGCTTGTCGAGCCATTGGTGCCATTTTAAAAATTTGTGGGAACCAGTTGGATCCTGACCAGCTAAATAAATTGTATCCAGGTAGCGTATTTATCAACAGGATGCTGCAAATCCATTCACACAGTCATGTTGTAACTCAGCTGCAACTTCCTCACAACTTGCATTTGTAGATTTTCCTTTAATCCTATGCTGAAACAAATTTCTGATTTTAATGTTCATATTCTTTTTGCCAGTTCTATAATTCACTGAAATATCCTTGAACTTGATGAAACGATGGAACGATTTGAGAGCTTGTGTGTGTGTCATGAGGAGAATTAATAGGTTGAATGCAGTCTTTTATCCAGGGTGGGTCAATCAAGAACCAGAGAACATGGGTGAGAGGGGCAAGATTTAATAGGAACTTTAATAGGCAACATTTTCTCTCATAGGGTGGTGGGTATAGGGAATGAGCTGCCAGAGAATGTAGTTGAGGCAGTATAATAACAATATTTAAAAGACACTTGGACAGGTATGTGGATAGGGAAGCTTTAGAGGTGTGAAGGACCAAATGCAGGAAAATTGAACTAGCTTCTTGGTTAGCATGGACAAATTGGGCTGAAGGGTCTGTTCCTATGCCATATGGCTTTACGATTCTATGAACCTCTACGACTTACACCAGTAGTAAATTTCTTTGAATATTGCTGCAGAAAATCTGAGAAAATTTATGAATTAGTTTCACTTGTTAATAATCACCACAGATTGTGGCATTGTAGCAATATTAATAATTAGGGTGGCACAGCGTTAGAGTTGCTGCCTCACAGCGCCAAAGACCCAGGTTTGATCCTGACTACGGGTACTGTCTGTACGGCGTTTGTATGTTCTCTCTGTGATCGGATGGGTTTACCCCGGGTGCTCCAGTTTCCTCCTACTCTCCAAAGACGCACAGTTTTGTAGGTTAATTGGCTTCAGTAAAATCGTAAATTGTCCCTAGTGTGTAGGATAATGTTAGTGTATAGGGATTGCTGGCTCGCATGGACCCGGTGGGTCATAGGGCCTGTTCTGCGCTGTATCTCGAAACTAAACTAAATTATTTCTTTTTTTAACATCAGAGCTGCTAAAACGGTTGGACGATAGTTTGGATGACGTACGTATAGCAGCTGGCAGAGCTTTGAGTATTTGGTTCCAGTGTGTTGGGAATGATTATGACAGGTTACACTACAAGAGCCACATTGAGTTCCTCTATCGTGGGCTGTTGGTGCATCTAGATGATCCAGAGAGTGCGATTCAAAAAGTATTTCTTGGTAAGAGCTTTCTAATACATCCCTTTGATTTTTCCCATTCACTCTTCACCACGTTATTTGTAACTGTAATGCAAAATCCTCTAAATTGGGTAGACAATAGATCATGCTCTTAAAATTTGCACTCATTCTTACAATAGTATGCATTATTTTGTGATGATGAACTTCCTAATATTGCTTTATAATAGCGCTTTGGTTTGCCCACTCCTGCTCTCCATGACTTCCAAAGATAGCTGGCACAGAATCCTTTGAGAAATATGTAACTAATGAGGTATTGATGTTGGGTTGGGAGTTTCCATGTACAATAAACCCTCGTTGTTGCAGACATCTTTGTAAGGGATTTTGGTTTTGGCAGACGGAGGCATCCGTTTGTGGTGGGGATTGGCGGGCGGTAAAACACTCTTGATGAGAGATGCATTGGGCATGGATTTGCGTACGCAGCAGCCCACCACTGCACCTTCGTTGTCCTGGCAATGCATACCTTGGGCGCATGGTAACATCGCAAGGCTCCTGTTGCACCTCACCCCACTCCTACCAGGTTGCCCGATGACCCGGCGCCATGTGACGTGCTTCCGGTTGCGGGGGTGGCATTTGGCAGCATGAAGGCGGCGTGAGTACCGGGCCCGTCCCTGAAGCCCCATGCATGGGGTTGAGGGCTCTGCGGATCTGCGACCTATGAAATCCCCTTGGTTTAACCCCCCTCGCACCGTTCTTCCTCCCACTCGGCCTTGGGTTAAGCTAATCGATATTTACTCTCCTTACTCAGTTATAGCGGACAATCGCCAATAATGGGCACCATTCCCGCCCCCTCTCTTTCCTACCCCTCCATGCTCCGTTATAACAAGGGTTTAATGTATATGGGAATAGCCCGAAGAACAAAAGATAAACCTTTGGAGGATTGTTAGATCAAAGTTATTTTTAAACAAATGGAAAAAAGTGAAGAAAACCTAATCGTCCAATGAGATGTTCTACTATTCCCAAGGGCTTGCGGGTTTGTAGGTTAATTGGCCTATAGAGTGGATGAAAAAGTGGGATAACATAGAACTAGAGTGAACGGGTGATCGATGGTCAGCGTGGCCTCGGTGGGCCGTAGGGCTTGTTTCCATGCTGCATGCGTAAAAAATAGACTATCACTAAGAATTTAGAAAACCGTTCATGTCCCTGGACTATTCAATTCTCTTTTTTCGATTTGTTTAACAATAGCTTCCAAGGCCCGCATTGTGGGCTTTGAAAATAAATGATTTTATATGTACATTCATCCAAGCACTTTAAAACGTAGCCTGATTTATCCAGAGGCTCGGGTTTGTCTGCACGACTGAGTAAACCTTTCCCTTCCATCTCCTTGCAACTCTCACATCTCTTTTACCCATCCTCCAGTGTAGCCGCAGCCAAAACTTAGCAAAGTCCTGTGAGACAAACAAGTGGGCTTGAGTATTATGTTAAGCTGGGAGAGAAGGTGGTAATGAGTTGTCAACTTGAACCACTCCAGCTGTTGTGGTGCAAGTCCTCCTACAGTGTTACTGGAGTGGGAGTTTGATCTACAATGTTCATTGGCTTCTCTCTTTTACTCCTTTAGAATGGGAACAATGATGTACATTGCATTACCCTTGAGATCTTCTTGATATTATATGTCAGGAAAACAAGTAATAATTTTCCAGATTGAACGGAGCCTGTAAAGAAATATGCTTTTTAAATACAGAGCCTAACCAGAGAAAAAGTCTCAAAATACTGGAGTAACTAAGCGGGACAAGCAATGCTACCTGACTCGCTAATTTACTCCAGTCCTTTGTGTCTTTTTTTGTAAACCAGCTTCTGCAGTTCCTTGTGCCTTCAGGCTACTTACAAAGTGGGTTAATATCAAACCATATTGCTGGTGTAGGAAGGAACTTCAGATGCTGGTTTACGCGCAACATGCTGGAGTAACGTAGTGGGTCAGGCAGCATGTCTGGACAAAAGGAATAGGTGATGTTTTCGGGTCTTCAGACTTCTTCGGAAAGAAGGGTTTTGACCCGAAACATCACCTATTCCTTTTGTCCAGAGATGCTGCCTGACCCGCTAAGTTACTCAGGCATTTTTTGTCTATATTCAAACCATATTGCTGGTTCTGAAATCTTACATCAGCCAGTGACAATGTTTTTGAAGCAAGATGTCATTGAATGTTATCTAATTTCCTTGAAGATAACCTTAACTCCAACTTCCATGTTGTATTTCAAACTCCTCTTACCAGTGACTTGTCGATCGGCTACTATACTCAGACTGTCCTGATTCATACTCGTCAGCTGGATCTGAAAGTCATATTTTTTAGGCTGAATTAGGATTTTGCTGTGGTAATATCCACATAAATGTAAAGGAATAAGTGTTCGTGGATGGTGGAGGCATGTCAGACTTGGGTCAGACTGCTGAGGTTACTGCAAGATCCAATTCTCCCTCTTGAGGACGAACATGTTTGGAGCTGTTGCATCTGTGAACCGAACTGTTACCCCTGTCATTTGATACCTACTCGATCTGCTTCTTATAACCTGTGAGTGACTTCCTGCCCCTAGGAGGTATTTGGGGTTTAGCTCCTTCAACTGTGGTTTAATCCCTGTCAGGCTGCAACAACCCAGTAGGTATTTGGTAACAAGAGTTTCTTTTTACAGGTATGGTTTCAGATTAGCTGTGTTGAAACCCTAAAGGGGGTGCTTATTTCATGGCATTTTCCGTTTAGTTTTAGTTTAGTTTAGAGAAACAGCATTGAAACAGGCCCTTCGGCCCACCGAGACTGTGCCGACCAACCATCAACCATACACTAGTTCTATCCTGCACACTAGAGACAATTTAGAGATTTCTATTTACTGATGTCTATTCTATAATTTGTCGATATCTATTTTCAATTATTACTTGAAAATAGAGATCAGCATCAGGTATTGTGCTCATCGTCGGATGAGGGAATACATACCATGGCGAGGTAGGTCGCTGTAGCGAGCAGCAACACCTTCCAGGCTACTTGCCTAAACCCGTGCAGGGAGCAGATGGACCTATGCTTGTGTGTAGTTAATCTTCATGAAAGAAATTGGTAATGGTGAGGGTGAGGCTGCAGCTTGGATCAGGAACATGGTGTTAAGTTACTGGATGAACAATGATTTAGAGGCAGCAACTACCTCCACACCAGCTAGAGAACATAAATTCCATTGATTAAATAAAACCGTTTTAAAAGCTGGTATCTGAAACACTGCATGTAAAACAAGATCATTGCAGAAATCCATTTGGTTCACTCATGTCTTTCAGGGACAGTTTTCCCACTTCCCTGTGCCCAACTTGGATCCGCACCCATTTCTTCTGGCTTCTGGCTTCAGATCTTACTCTGGCTTCATAATTCACACTTTTTCTATCACTTTTTCTATCACACTTTTTGTCTTAACATTCTGGCTTTTGAACAAGCATCTGCCTGAAAACCCTCCACCTCTTGTATCTACCAATCACTTTCCAAGCTTTGACCTAGATCCAAGATGGCGGCGCGCACAGTCGCAGCGGCTCACGGCTCTGTCTCGGTGCTCTTTCTTGTTGTTTGCGTACGTTGTGTTGTCCGTGTACGTCTTTGCTGTCGGTTATCCCCCCCCCCCCCCCCTCTCCCTTTTGTTTTTGTTTTCTGTTTCTTGTTTTTTGTACTAAATTATATGTATGCACTGAGTACGAGCTGCTTTTAATCTCATTGTACATGTATAGTGACAATAAATGGCATATATCTACCTGCCACCATCTCTCTTCCAGCTTTCTCCTCCCCCCACCACAATCAGTCTGACGAAGGGTCCCGACCTGAAACGTTACCTATCCATGTTCTCCAGAAATGCTGCTTGACCTGCTGAGTTACTCCAGCACTTTGTGTCTTTTTTCTAAACAAGTGTCTGCAATTCCTTGTGCTGCCGTCCAATTAAGACAGACAAGGTTTTCCTTCTTTCTGAAAGGGTTGTAAGTCTTTGGAGTTCTTTTCCTCAAAGGGCAGTGAAAGCAGAATCATTGATTAATTTTAGGGCATAGTGGCGCATTAGTACAGTTGCTGCCTTACTGCTCCAGAGACCCGGGTTTGATCCTGACAACGGGACTTTGTACGTGCTCCCTGTGACCGCGTGGGTTTTCTCCGAGTGCTCTGATTTGTCCCATGCTCCAAAAACGTACAGGTTTGTAGGTTAATTGGCTTCTGTAAATTGTAAATTATCCCTAGTGTGTAGCATTGTGCTAGTGTACGGGGTGATCGCTGGTTGGCGTTGACTAGGTAGGCCAAAGAGCCTGTTTCCACGCTTATCTCTAAAGTCTAAAGGTAGACACACTCATGAGAACGAGGGAAAAGTTACTATGGGTAGATGGTTATGCGGAGCTGATCTTACAATCAGGTTATATCAGGGATGCTGCCTGACCTACTGAGTTACTCCAGCCCTTTGTGCCTTTTTTTTTAGAAACATTGCTGTTCCCTCATCCTCACTTGGGTTAATCTTCTGGAGTCTCTTATCCTGGAAGGACCTTTGTCACATGAGATGTGGATTAAATGCTGAACTTGGCAGTAAATCCCACATTGCATGAATGATTGAAAAAAAAATCTTGGCCAGCAATGGGATTAGTGTGGTGCCCCTGACTGAGGAGAGAAGGTTGACCACAATTCCGGTTCCAACAACCTCTGGAAATTGCTCATCATTTAGTCTCCCTAAGAAAGCTCTGCATTGATGCCGCTCGTGAATGAACAATTTGACGAACTTAGGCCTCCAGATTTACACATGGCAAACAGTTGCTGGGGTGAAATACTAGGGAAAACCCATAATAATTAGGTTTCGGAAGAGGAAAGGAGAACATTAGTAACTCCTCTGGGAGCCTATTTCTGGCTCCTATGTCTGTCTGTTGTGGCATTGGGTCAAGTGTGCTGGATTCTGCCCTTGGATCGCAGTGTCATGTCCAGCCTGTTACTGTAAAACTGTCACATATAATGCATCTCCAGTTGAAACCTCCACGAAACGATGTTAAACGTGGACATAGAGTTCCCGAATATAAATTTTATATATAAATTGCTGTATTATCCTTGATGATATTCGCTACTCTCTGGTTTTGACACTCATATCCTGGAATTTTAAGTGAAAGCCAAGCATTTGATAAAACTCACTGATAATTACGCTTTGTTGAAATGTCCCCACACGATTCCTTGTTCCAATAAAAATATTAAAGATATGAATGGAGGTTTTTAATATTTTTAATGCAGGGTGGTTGCTGTTACTTGTCTTTGCCAGGTTTTACTTAAACAAACTATAAAACACTGCCTTTGCCAAAGTGGTAGTAAATGAACAACAGAGGTATTGACTGCAGTTTCTGTGATTAACTTGGGGTTCTCTCTTTTTTTAATGTTAGCGTTTTTATAACTTCATACAGTCAATGCACTCTGACATCACCACACACTTTATTAAATGCCTCTCTCATGCTCTATTTCTCTCTCCCTCTTCTCTCACTTTTTTCCTATATTTTTGCCCAATCCTTCGCCTCTCTTTTTCTCTCTGTTCCTCGGAGGCACACTTTCTGTCCTCCAATGATTTGCCTCACAGCGCCAGAGACCGGGTTCGATCCTGACCTCGAGTGCTGTCTACGTGGAGTTTGCACTTTCTCCCTGTGACCGCGTGGGTTTCCTTTGGGCACTCTAGTTTTCTCCCACATACCAAAGCCATGCAATTTTGTAGGTTAATTAATCTTCTGTAGATTACCGTCAGTGCGCAAGGAGTGGATGCGAAAGTGGGATGACTAGAACTTGTGTGAAAGTGTGATCGATGTTCATGGTGGACTCGGTGGACCGAAGTGCCAGTTTCCATGCTGTATCTCTGAAGTAAAGTATATAACCATGGGTATGATTTGAAGGACACAAAGAGTACTGTGCTACCCATGGCGCTCACAATAAGAAGGCTCCCACTATCTGTCAGCTAAATATACTCTGACTAGTTCTGCTTCACTTTTTTCATTATATGCCTGACATTTAAAACCTTAACATTTGACGTAATGCATTTCGTGTGAAATAATTTTTTGTCTCCAACATTGTCAAATAAGATTTGAAAAATTCCAAGTAGCAAGTTCAATTTTAATTTGATTTAAAACCACAGAAGACATTGATTTATTTTTTCCTTCCGTCCTCTGAAAGTTTGCCAGCTCCTCAGTTCTGGTGTTTTGAGTTCTTGCCAGCAGCAAGTCATGGTAATGTCAGGGAAATGGATAGTTTCTTTCTTTTCGGCCGTTGGCTGTTGACAATTCTGGGCATGTTTGAGCAAGGTTTCCATTGAATGTGAGCACCACTAGGTCAGTGTTTCATGAGCACTGTAGTCAAAGCATTATCCTATATTATACTTGTGAAAACAGATACATGCTAACACCAGTCTTTATTATGCTTAGCTGCTGGGAGCAAGTCAAAACTTCTGTAGCGCTGCCAAATGACCCGGCATGAAAAGAGCTTAACATAGGAAGATTTATGGAATTTTGAATCTATTTTCAAGGGACTCCGCAGGTTGAAGAAAACATGCTTTTAAAGCACAAGCCTTCAGCTGCCTTTCAACTGATGTATACGCACTTTCCATAATTCCATTTTAAGAATGATGAACTGTAATGTAAACAATAGCCGCCACAGACTTTCCTCTCTTCACCCCCCACCCCACTCCCTTTGCTGCCCCAATCTCAACATCCCTCTTCAAGCTGGAAGAAATGGTTTCTGAATATCAGAACTGGTTTGACAAGAAACCAAAATTCATACACTGGTTTGGGAGACGGTGTTTTGTAATTGAGACAGGATTCATTGCAGGCATTTATGGGTTAGTCTGCTGTCTTTTTCACAGTTCGTTAAATTGCTGAAATTCTAGCTTTTACTTGGAGGGGGAGGGGGGCGGGGGAAGGAAGGCAACCAAATAGTGACTGTGTATTTTTGATTGATCAATCTGAAGGGTCCCAATAAATCTGGGGTTTGTCAGTTAATTGGCTTCTGTAAATTGTCCCTAGTGTGTGGGGTAGATCTAGTGCACTGGTGATCGCTGCCTGGCTCAGACTCAGTGGACCAAAGGGCCTGTTTCCACACTGTATCTCTAAACTAAACTCAAGAGCACAGGGGTAAAGAGGGGGTTTACAAAAAATAAGATTTTAAAAGAAAAATTGCTACCTATCATATCAACATTAAATGGGAGTTTGAATTTGGTATCTATTTATTTAGTTTTAGTTGTTTTAAGATGCAGCATGGCCCTTCGGCCCACCGAGTCCACGGCAAGCATCAATCACCTGTTCGCACTGCACTTCTATGTTATCCTGCTTTCTCATCCATTGCCTACGCATTAGGGGAAATTCACGGTGGCCAATTAACCAATTTTACTGATAGATATTTGACAATATGCTCTGAGAGAAAGTGACATTCCAAATCACTAGGTAGACAAAAAGCTGGAGAAACTCAGCGGGTGAGGCAGCATCTATGGAGCGAAGGGTGATGTTTCGGGTCAAGACCCTTTTTCAGACTGAAGGGGTTGGGGGGGAGGGGAAAATAAAGGAAGAGGTGGAGACAATAGGCTGTGAGAGTGCTGAGAAAGGGAGGGGATGGAGGGAGAAAGCAAGGACTACTTGAAATTGGAGAAGTCAATGTTCATACCGCTGGGGGGTAAACTACCCAAGTGAAATATGAGGTGCTGTTCCTCCAATTTGCGGTGGGACTCACTCTGGCCATGGAGGAGGCCCAGGCCAGAAAGGTCGGATTCGGAATGGGAGGTGGAGTTGAAATGCTGAGCCACCGGGAGATCGGGTTGATTAATACGAACTGAGCGGAGGTGTTTGAGCGGAGGTGTTGGGGCGAAGCGATCGGCAAGCCTGCGCTTGGTCGCGCTGATGTAGAGCAGTTGACACCAACAGCGGATGCAATAGATGAGGTTGGAGGAGGTGCAGGTGAACCTCTGCCTCACCTGGAAAGACTGCTTGGGGCCTTGGATGGAGTTGAGGGGGGTGGTAAAGTGACATTTATTGCCACATGCACCAATTAAGATACAGTGGAATTTGATTTACCATGCAGCCTCACAACTAAAAAGAGCACAATACACAATAGAATATAACATGAACATCCACCACAGTGGAATCAACAGTGGAAGGCAATAACATTCAGTCAGTCCTCATCCTTTGTTCATCCGTGGTGAAAGTACTAGGGGAGGGGGTGGTTTGGGTGGGAAGGGACGAATTGACCAAGGTGTTACGGAGGGAGCGGTCTCTGCGAAAACATCTTAAATATTCCAAATCACAATGGTTACAATGCTACGTTGTTTGTTATGTACCAAGGTGCAGTGAAATTCATTATGTATACAGTTCAGTACAAATATCACTATACATAAAGCACTTAAATAAATCTGAGATAAGCATCTCAGATACAGTACAAGTGTATAGTCGTAGTAGACTGAAACAGTATACACAGTCACCAGTTCTGGCACCATTTTGAAGTCCCTGTTGTTGTAGGTGCAGGGTTCTTGACCTGACCATGAACGCCCATTGTCCTGGTGGCTTTGCGGGGTTGACCTGGAGAAAGGTAGCCGTGGTGTCCTCTGCTGCAGCTCCTTGTCCGGTCCATGCGCTCAGCCTCTTGTAGCAGCGCCCGTCCATCTGTGCCCAGGCTGTGGCAGGGCGTCCAGCTGCCCACTCCACTGTCCATGCAATACACTGTTTGAACAAAGCTGGAAGATGAGCAATCTTACAACTCCAATCTCTCCTTTGTATCTGTAGTACAAATACTTTGCACAAGGGGCAAGAGGGATGGATCTGTATTTTGAGGATTTAAACCAGGGTTTATCAAATCATAGAAGTACCTTCAGCGCCATCTGGTGAAAAACCAAATCAAACCAACACACATGTGGAAAATTAACTTCCCAAATGATGCTGAATTACTGATTCCTCGGCGTGTCAATGGTTCAATGGTACTTTGCTGTCACTTGTATCGAGGTATAGCGAAACTTTTTTTTTGCATGCTGTTCAGGAAAAATCTTACTACACATTGCTTTCTGTCAGCAGATGTTCTAAAAGTGGGGAGTTCGCTTTCGCCTGCCCTGCTGACACAGGAGATCGAGGCTGTGAAGCACAAACACCGCAGCCCTTACTACTGTGAGCAGCTGCTGAGGCACATTCAGGAACCCAGTGGGGTCGCCAGCTAAGTCCGCAGCCCGATGTTCCAGATGAAGATACGAAGCACGTCGGGAGTCAAGTCACTGAGGAAAACATGCACCTGGTATTTATAGAACACGGATGAAAGGGGTAAACCATGAACATGAAGATAATGGTAGATATTCCAATATTAAAATATCAGACGATAGGATTGTGTTGATGGATATCTAAAGTTAGTGTTGAGTTGTAATTTCTTATTGGATTAATTTAAAGTCAGACAGTCATTAATTGAACATTAATTTGCCTTTACATTTAGACAACAGTGCCATTATATTAAGTCAGCAGTGCCTCGTTGCACTGTGATCCTAAACTCCAAAGAAGCTGTTCCAGCTTTGTTTCTCTGTGGTATGAGATAGAGGCGTTTGAAAGGACACTTGAAGAAGAGGAATGTGCTGTTTTTGTATGACTTCTGAATCGGTCCTGAGCATCCACGACTGGAAAATAATGTTGTTCTAGAAGCAGCACAGTATTATTCCCAAGATAGACACAAAGTGCTGGAGTAAGTCAGTAAGACAGCATCTCTGGAGAAAAGGAGTAGGTGACTTTGGCAGTCTTTTTCTCCAAAGATGCTGACTGACCTGCTGAGCCACTCCAGCTCTTTTGTGTCTATCTTCGTTATAAACCAGCATCTACAGTTCCTTCCTGCACAGAAGTATTCCCTTGTGCACCCTTTTGTCCAAAGGTATAAACTGCTTCCAACACGTGCAGATCTGATTACTGATGCCCAGTCATTTTTTGCAGTGTTTCCATATTTCTAAATCTGATGCCTTTTATTAATCTGTTCTGTTTTGGCTCAAGAGGAGGAAAAGAAAGGTTAATTTTTGGTTTGAAGTAAAATATTTTTCCTCAAGAAGTTGATATGTTCTGTGATTTTTGTATCTGTGTTTAGAATGATATTTTTATTTTTCTGTAATTTGTATTACAGTTTAAATTTTAAATTTAGATTGGGGTGAATAAATCCATCTTTCAATTCCTAAACTGTGGGATTCATAGATGATTTAATTCCCTAATTTTGTGAATTTTCCTTGTATATTGTTACTGATGGATAAGTCAATATGTTTGCATTTGAACAATATAGAGTGCCCGATGTTTATTTTTGCACAGACTTTTATAAAAAAATTAGTTATGGTAATGCTTTTTCGATATCTTCAGAAAATACAAAAAGTCTTCTTTGAAGATTTCAACCAAGGCATTCGTGTTTTTTATATGTGCTTGACAATAAAGAAATAAAATAACATTTGCTGTAACTAGTTTGTGCAATATTGAAGGAAAATTAGTTGGTGGAAAAAATTTGGGTTGTAGAATGAGGATGAACAAGTGGAGTCGCATCGTTGGAGAACACATTAAGTCTTTTCAGCAACTGCACCACAATATTCTCAAGATGCCCACATCCGTGAGTGCTGGCGAGTTTGCTCTCGACTCATACTTGCAGCATGGTCGATACGAGGTCCTAGGAGGTCTTTGTAATTCTCTTTCATGCTCGAGAGTACTACTCGAAGCTTCAGCTAGGTCGTGGCATATTTTTCAACATGTTGAAAAATGCCCGTGAGTAAAAAAAGGTTGCCATGGAAAAAATCAAAACTTTTTTTTACTCGTAGGTTTAGTCGAAGTAAGTCATAGTAGGTCAGTATATTGTTCTTAGGTAATCGAGGGTAGTCGAAGGTAGTGGTAGATAGTCTTCAACATAGTTGAAGGGAGGTCAAAGGAGATCGAAGGAGGTCGTCCTCGCTATCCACTATACGGTGTCCAATTTTCCCAAAGCTAGCCTTCAACATAGTCAAAAGAGGTCGAAGGAGGTCTTCTACATAGTCGAAGGAGGTCTTCAACATGACATTTTTTCAAACTCTTCTAAACTCTCTCCCCCCCCCTTCTCCCCCATCCGGGGAAAATGAAAGTTGAAGTGCATCCGATATATTTCATAATCAAGCACAATCCAACGCTGAAGATTTAGTTTTGTTTAGATTAGAGATGCAGCATAGACACATGCCCTTGGGACCAATGAGTCCGCGCTGCCCAGCGATCCCCGTACACTAGCACTATCCTACACACTAAGGACAATTATCAATTTTTAACAAAGCCAATTAACCTACGCCTGTATGTCTTTGGAGTGTAGGAGGAAACCGGAGCATCCGGAGGAAACCCACGCGGTTATGGTGAGCGCATACAAACTCTACAGACCGACAGCACCCGTTGCCAGGATTGAACCTGTGTCTCTGGCGCTGTAAGGCAGCAACTCTACTACTGTGCCACCAAGCTGCCCCAAGTCAGAACATACACCTTCATTTTTCTTCAGTCACTTTCCTCAGACAAAGAAAAGCTGGTTGAGTTGTGCTGGCCCAACTGCAATCAGACATTCCATACAGAGAAACTTTAAAGCATTGGTCAGAGCCGTGCACAGTTGGTCAAATGATTTTAATCAACCCAGGTGGTATGACGGCTTATTGTTGATTCCAGACATCAAAGGGATGGTGTTCCTGCGATTAATCTTGCTGAATGACTGAGCTGTTATCTTGCACGTACTGCTGAGAATTATCCCATATCTCTGCACAAGCTTTGCATTGTCTTCCGGCTAGTGCCCAAGTTAGAATCTTCAAATACATTCTCCATACCTGAAGTCAAGCCAGGAGAATGCCTTGATCCGCGCTGAATGATACCATTGCCCCACCGTGGCCATTATATGAACATGATACCAACAGTGGAGGTTAAAGCTAACAAGAGAAACCTAAAGAGGCATTGCTTGTTTAGAAAATGTCTTCATACTCTAAGCACTGAATGAATGTTTCAGACTATTGCAGACTGCAATAGGAACAACAGCAGGTGATAACAAGATGATTCACTGAAATTAAGACATTTTTAAAAGGTAGATAGAAAGTTCTGCTGGAATAACTCAGCTGGTCAGGCAGCTTCTCTAAAGGAAAAGGATAGGTGTCAGACTTTTGGTCTGAAGTAGGGTGTCAAACCGAAACATCACCTATCCTTTCCTCCAAAAATGCTGTCTTCCGCTCAGTTACTCCAGCAATATGTGGTTAGTTTAGTTTAGAGATACAGCGCAGAAACAGGCCCTTCGGCCCACCGGGTCTGTTCCGACCAGCGATCCCCGCACATTAACACTATCCTACACCCATTAGAGACAATTTTTACATTTACCAAGCCAATTAACCTCCAAACCTGTAGGTCTTTGGAGTGTGGGAGGAAACTGAAGATCTTGGAGAAAACCCACGTAGGTCACAGGGAGAACGTACAGACAGCACCCTTGGTCGGGATGGAACCTGGGTTCCCAGCGCTGCATTCGCTGTAAGGCAGCAACTCTACCGCTGCGCCACCGTGACCATCCGTCGGTTTATCTTTGGTATGAACCAGCTCTGCAATTCTTTTTCCACCATTCTATTTTTTAAATTATTTTCTACATTGATTTTTCGTTGATGTTTGTCCAAGATCAAATGTATCTATAGTGAAAATTTAATATAGAAACCAGGTTTTAAAAACATCATGTAAAAACAAGGAACTGCATAGATTGGTTAATACACAAAAGGACATAAAGTGCTGGAGTAACTCAGCAGGTCAGGCAGCATCTCTGGAGAACATGGATAGGTGACATATCAGGTCAAGACCTTTTCTGCAGACTCGGCCCGGAACTGAGCCTGGAATCCAGGTGAGATGACGGCCTCTGCCTGCTAATGGCCGGGGGAGAGGTGAGGATCAGCAGAGTGGATGGGCACGGCCCGTGTGCAGCCGGAGTGCAGGTAAGGGGCCGGCGGTGATGGCGACAGGAGCGGCCTGGAAGGCAGTGCCTACTGGGAGTGGTGTGGGCAGGTGTTGCTCTAACCGAAGTCCGTTATAAAGAGGTCCGTTAAAACTAGGGTTTATTGTACTTCGATCAGGTCTTCCCTCGGCCTCTGGCACTCCGGAGAAAACAATTCCAGCAAATGCGAGAACTATCTGGCGGGGGGCCGCTGATAACGAAGGGGGGACCAAAAGGGACCCGGTGAGGGGAGGGGGAGGGGGCTCCTGTGGCCACATGCGATGGCAGGTCTGGTTCGCCGCCGCGAGCAGTAAATAAAACTGTTCAATGAACGTTTTGTAACTTTGTCAGCGGCAGAAACATGGCGACTCTTGTGTACTGCCTAGATATGGTCTGCTGTATGATTTCACTGGGTTGTGTGCAAAGCATTTCATTGTACCTAGGCATATGTGACCATCAAGTATAATTGAATTAAATTAAATTAAATATTTGAGGTATTCAGCAGGATAGGCAGCATCTCTGGAAAGAAGAAATGGGTGACGTTTCGGGTTGAGAAGCGTGTCGACCAGAAACATCACCCATTCTTTCTTTCCAGAGATGCTGCCTGTCCTGCTGTGTTACTCCAGCATTTATTGTCTATCTTTGGCATAAACCAGCAGCTGCAGTTCATTCCTACGCATTAATTAAATATTTAACTGATTTTTACAGCACTTCTACACAACATTGACTTGTAATGCAGCTGTTGGACACTTGGTGTCACTGGAGAGTTGAGATTGCTCAAAACTTGCAAACTTGTTGGTCAAGGGTATTTTATTATCATATATGTCCTGAAACAAACCAATAAAATTCTTATTGCAGCAGCAACACAACAGTTAAAGACAGTACTCAATAAATAATATAATAAACAAAAAAAAAAGAAAAGTTTAATAAATTAAAAAAACTAACAGTGCAAAAACAGCAAAATAAGCCCAGTCCTTGATGCAAACTCAGTGGTTGATAATTCAGAGTTTAGTTGGAGTTTGTACTGTTAGTTTAGTTTTTAGATACAGTGCAGAAACAGGCCATTCGGCCCACCGAGTCTGCACCGACCAGCAATCCCCACGCATTAATACTATCCGACACACACTATGGACAATTTACTTTTTTTACCAAGCCAATTAACTTACAAACGTGTACGTCTTTGGAGTGTGAAGGGAAAACCGAAGATTTTGGCAAAAACCTACACGGTCACGGGGAATGTACAATTCCGTACTGACAGCACCCGTGGTCAGGGTCGAACCCGAGGCTCTGGCACGTTCTGATAGTTGTTGGGAAGAAGCTGTTCCTGAGCCTGATCGTTACAGTTTTCCGACTGCTGATCATATTGAATGGCGGTGCAGGCTCGAAGGGCTGAATGGCCTATTCCTGCACCTATTTTCTATATTTCTATGTTTCTATACCGTCTTCCTGATGGCAGGAATGAAATGAGAGCGTGGTCAGCGTGGTGTGGGTCCTTGATTATAACCCTGTGTGGCTTTCTTTCCACCAGCACAGATACACTTGGCTGAATTATTTTCAGCTGCATCTTATTTATTCTGTGACCCCTTTGGAGATTGGAATATCCCAAGCCACCTACACCCCATAAACGTTCATTGCACCGTTCGCTCGACGGATGCTGCTTATTTTCAGTGCTTTTTTCCTGTTTTTATACAGGCAAGGTTTCCATGCCACCACCTCTCCTCCCTTGCACTGTGTTTCTGAGACCTTCTCTGCTATCATTTGGCGACAATTGGTCAATTGGACCACTGGTAGAGCTGCTGCCTCACAGCGCCAGAGATCTGAGTTCAATCCTGACCTCGGGTACTGTCTGTGTGGAGATTGCACATTCCCCCTGTAACCTTGTGGGTCTCCTCCTGCATCCCAAAGACATCTGGGTTTGTAGGATAATTGGTCCTCTGTAAATTGGCCCTAGTGTGTAGGCAGTGGGATGGCATAGAACTAGTGTTGACAGCTAGTCGAAGGTTGGTGTGGACGCGGTGGGCCAAAGGGCTCGTTTAAATGTTGTATTTCTCTCAACCAACAGCTGTGATTGCCTGTGGAATTTCAGAAGGAATAGCGACCATCCTCTTCCCTCATTCTCCACTGTCTGTTGTAGTTTATTATTTGATGCCAAACAACAATTCCATTTGATAATTAGCCTGTTAGCTATTCGGCTCCCTCTTAGTTCTGTAGGCCACATGGCGGCAGCGGGTAGAGGAGTTGCTGGCTTACTGGGCCAGACCCGGGTTCAATCCTGACTACAGTTGCTGGAGTTTGTACATTCTCCCCATGACCTGGGTGGGTTTTCTCTGGTTTCCTCCCACACGCCAAAGATGTAAAAGTTGGTCGGCGAATTAGCTTTGGTTAAAATTGTAAATTGTCCCTCGTGTCTGTAGGATAGTGTTAGTGTGCGGGGATTGTTGGTTGGTGCAGACTCAGTGGGCCGAAGGGCCTGTTTCCACGCTGTATATCTAAAAAACAAAAACTTGATCTTTCAGTTTGATTTTCTGACAAAACTTTGATCCTTTACTCTCTGTCATCAGCCTTGAACATAAAGAGCTTGAAATACTTGTACTATAATAAGCCTCAGCCACAGAGCATGGGAATAGAATAGCTCTCACCACCAGAATATTTAAGAAACATTGACCAGTTGCTAGGCAACAATGGCAGTAACATGCAGAATGCAACAAAAAAGAGACCAATTTACCCAATTCGAAGGACATTAACAAAGCAAGCACTTTCCCCATTGGTAGCAACATCTGTGATGCATTTATGTTTCGAAGGAGGAGGCTTTTCCACAGAATAATTGGCAGGATTTTACAACTTTCCTCAAGTGTTTCTCCTATAGTGTGAAGGAAAGCAAAATCTCTGCCTTACTCTCCGTGACTATCGAGCATGAGTTCTCGAAGATTGAAGAGGATTTGCAGAATTAAGTATGCATGTAAATAGGAGTAATGGATCTGGACCATTTACAGCTGCACAATTGTAGGCAGTCTTGCAATGGAAACCACAGTGAATAAGAAAGTGTTACAAGTAGAATCGTAATGGATAGGAAAGTGTCGCAACTGATATCACAGTTCGAAAGGTTGCAACATAAATCAACCATTGCAAGTGAAATCATCATCTATATCAACTGAAATCATCAAATACTGTAACAGAAATCGTCTACTATTGCAACAGAAACCGCCAAGTATTGCAACTGAAAAAATAATGTTTAAGTTAGTGTTGCAACTGAGGATCCTTTTCATTCTCACTGTATAATGTTTCCAGATTAATTCCTGAAGATCGCTAAACATGTATTGCCCAATTTGGCGAGTCGCTTTTGATTTTTACTTATTTTGAACTGCGCATTTCCTTTGCTTATACACTGACCCGCCCCACTGTTCATCTATTAATCCTGTACTCAGTTAACTCTGCACTGGATCCCGTGATTCTCACATTTTTGACGAAACCCATCTGGCTACACCCGTCTTTGCAAACGTCCGCAGCCTCTAAACAATACCTACACTCCTTCAATTTTGTCCACTGTCGTAGAATGTAGAACAGTACAATATAGGCACAGGCTTCACCCCATGAGTTACTCCGGTGTCGTTAACATATCAATCAGCTGCTCTCTTACCAGTAAATCAAAGGGATATGGGTTCAAATCATTTGAGGAAGTCACTTTAAATACAGGACTGAGGGATTGCTACAAGTTCATCTCGAAACAAAACTAAACTTGAATGGTGGGAGAAAGATACAAAGTCCTGGAGTAACTCAGTGAGTCAGGCAACATCTCTGGAAAAAATAGATAGGTGACGTTTCGAGTTGGACACTTCTTCAGACTGAAAGTGTGTGTGTGTGTGTGTGTGTGTGTGTGTGTGTGTGGGGGGGGGGGGGGGGGGGGGGGGGGGGGGGGGAGAGAGAGAGAGAGGGGGAGACCTGGAGGTGAGAAAAGACCAAGACAAATAGGAGCTGGCAACAGATGACCTCAGGCAGGGTGATTCCCTGATAGGCCAATTGTTGACAACGGTTGCTGTAGTTTGTACGTTCTCCACGTGACCTGTGTGGGTTTTCTCCGGGTGCTCCGGTTTCCTCCCACACACCAAAGACGTACAGGTTGGTCGGCTAATTGACTTTGGTAAAAATTGTAAATGGTCTCTTGTGTCTGTAGGATAGTGTTAGTGCGGGGATCGCTGGCTGGCGCAGACTCGGTGGGCTGAAGGACCTGTTTCCATGTTGTATCTTTAAAAAATGAAAATGTTATCTTTCAGTGGGTGATCAAGAGGGATTCAATGTTGTGAACAGTAACAGTTAAACTACTTGGGTGACGGAAGGGGGGGGCGAGGGGAGAGGGGGAGTTTAGTCGCAGTTACAGAAGCCTTTGTTCTGCTGCGTGCCACAAGGTTAAAAGACCAAAATAAACATCAAGGAGTTCAGCAGCATCAAGAGCTTGTAACTATGTGAAATCAGGTTCTTGAGCTGACTCGCACATCCACACCCCTCCCTGACAAGCTGCTTCCTCCACAAAGCTAAGCAGTATCTAAAACTGTCGCCTAGGATGAGTCACATCTTGGACAACTGTTCTTGGCAGCTTCTTCTACTTGCAGTGTGAGACCAAAACTCTGAGTAATCCTCTTCAGCAACCGGCTTGCAATTACACAGTGTAGAAACAAGCAACTGCAGATGCTGGTTTATACCAAAGATAGGCACAAGGTGCTGGAATATCTCATGCGGGTCAGGCAGCAGCATCTTTGGAGAAAATGGATGAGTGGCGTATCGGCTCGGGACCCTTCTTCAGACTGAAAGTAGAGGGTAGACCCTACAGCGGGCAACATCTCTGGAGGTCACCAATCCTTTTTCTCCAGAGATGCTGCCTGACCCGCTGAGTTACCCTAGCATCTTGTGTCTATCCTGAGATCTTGCCTGCTCCCACCGGTGGATTTGCAAGATTACACGAGACTCTCTTGAAAAACAGAGATCTTCTCAGTAGGCTGATTATTATTTAATCCTAAACTATGTCCTCCAGAGATGCTTGCTGACCCGCTGAGTTACTCCAGCACTTTGTGGGATTTGTTTTTCAGATTTAGGTGTTCAATGTGCCTCCTGTTTTTTTGTGATAGAGGTTGTAGGTTTGGAGGTGGTGATGATATTGGGATAGTTTGGTGCATTGCTGCAGTGATTGGTATGGGTGGTACACGGCGCATTATTGTTAGAGGAAATGACTGTCCATCATGGGTATACCCCTCCCCTACATCAATAGCATCTACACCACATGCTGACTCACAAAGGTAGCATCTATCATCAAGGATCTCCTCCATGCAAGTCGTGCCCTCTTTACTTTTTAGGCTTTAGACTTTACAGATACAGCGTGGAAACAGGCTCATCGGCCCACTGAGTCCACGCCGACCAGTATGCAAGTACTATCTTACACACTCACGACAATTTACAATGTTACTGAAGCCACTTTACCTGCAAACCTG
Organism: Leucoraja erinaceus; assembly: GCF_028641065.1. NCBI lineage: Eukaryota > Metazoa > Chordata > Chondrichthyes > Rajiformes > Rajidae > Leucoraja > Leucoraja erinaceus. Next base: position 22,574,278 of record NC_073396.1, read on the forward strand.
TACTTGTTTGGAGTGTTGGAGGAAACCGGAGCTCGCAGAGAAAACCACGCAGAATAGTCTCCTTCAGTCGCCTAAAAAGTCACCTAAGTGGGACAGGCCCATTAGTTTGATTGTGCTCGATGTAGAGCAGGATTGTCACTGAACTGTATCCAAAAAGATTGTCACTGTACTTAGGTACACATGAGAGTAAAGTACCATAGAACCATTGTTTCTCTCTCCACAGGTGCTGCCTGGCCTGTTGACAAGTCTCCAGGACTCTCTGCTTTTGATTCAGATTTGCAGCATCTGCAGTATTTTCATTTTTATTTTAGAGTGGGTCTCAAAAGTCAGAAATAGTCCACATAGGGTAACAACTTTAGATTTCTTTCCTCAAAGGACAGTAGTGAACACAATTAAGTTCTATGTAGAACATAGGACAGCATATAAACAGGCTCTTCGGCCCACAATGTCCGCTCCGAACATGAAGCCATGTTAAACTGAAATCCTCTGCCTGCATGTAATCTATTGCCCTCCATTCCCTGCATATCCACATCATAGAGTCATACAGCATGGAAACGGGACCTTCAGCCCACCTTGCCCACGCCGATCAACATGTCTCATCTACACTAGTCCCACCTGGCCCATATCTCTTTAAACCTGTCCTATCTATGTCTAAATGTTTCTTAAACGTTGCTACAGTACCTGCCTCAACTACCTCCTGAGGCAGTTCATTCTAAATACCAACCACCCTTTGTGTAAAAACATACTCCTCGGGTTCCTATTAAATTTTTCCCCCTCACCTTAAACCTATGTCCTCTGGTTCTCGATTCCTCTCCCCTCGGCCAGAGACTCTCTATGCCTCTCTAACGTCACTTTCTGAATTCTGAAGAAGGGTCCTGACCTGAAACGTTGTCTGTCTATTTCCTCCACAATATTGCCTAGCGTGCTGAGTTCCTCCAGCACATGTTTTGCCTATTAAAAAGCCTCTCAAACGCCACTATCATATCTGCCTCCACCACCACCCTGATAGCATGTTCCAGGCATCCACCACTCTCTGTGGGGGAAAAAAGAAACTTGCCCCGCGCATTCCTTTAAACTTTGTCCCTCTCAGCTTAAAGCTATGCTCTTTATGTTCGCCAAGTCTTTCACATTTCCAGCCCGGGGAAAAGGTTGTGACTATCCAACCCATCTTTTTTGTCTCTTATAATTTTACATACTGCTATCATATCTCCCCTCAACCAGTGATGCTCCAGAGAACGTAATCTAAATTTGTCCCATCTCTTCTTCTACCTAATGCCTTCTAATCCAGGTAGCTTTGTGGTAAGTGCTAAGGTAGCTAAATGCTGGAATAACTCAGCGGTTCAGGCAGCATCTCTGGAGAAAAAGGATGGATGACGTTTCAGTTCGGGATCCTCCTACAGACTGAAATTAGAGCGGAGGAAACTGGAGGTAAGAAAGGGCCAGAACAAAGCAGGACTGGCAACAGATGTCCGAGGTGGAGCCCATTATGGCAGATTGTTGTCTAGAGAAGAGGTGATAACAATAGGATACAAAGATGCGAACAGTGGAACAAGTAGAACCACGAGGGTGGGGGAGGAGGGAGAGCAGGAATTTAGGGGTTACTTGAAATTAGAGAAATCAATGATCATTTGATTGCAGAATTGTAAGCTGCCAAAACGAAATAACAAGTGATGTTCCTCCAATTTGCACGTGGCCTCACTCTGACAGTGGAGGAGGCCCAGGTCAGAAAGGTCTGTGTGGGAATGGGAAGGGGAGTTAAAATGTTTTACAACCGGGTAAACCTTTTCTGCACCCTCTCTAAAGCTTCCATATCTTACCTGGTCATTTCAGAGATATCGCTAATGCTGCTGAAGATAGACACAACAAGCTGGAGTAACTCTGCGGGTCAGACAACATCTCTGGAGAAGAACAATAGGTGACGATTCTGTTCAAGACCCATCTTCAGATGCGAATACTGCATTTGAAATCTCCTGTTGTCCTGATTACATTTGAATGAGCCATTCCTTTACACTAGTGACATAACCACTGAGCTACAGTCCCAATATCAGAACCGCACAGACAATGAAAGTAAGCCCATCAATCAATGGCACGTTACCCTTTTTTTAAATAGCTATCTTTAGAAAAAGCAGAACTCTTTTACACGTGGCACAATGACTTAAAGGTTTAAAAATAACATGCTGAAGCACAGTCTTTTACCCAGAATTGGGGAATCAGGAGCCGGAGGACATCGGCTTCAGGTGAGAGGGGAAAGATTTAATAGAAACCAGAGGGGTACCTGTTTTACACAAAGGGTAGTGGGTGTATGAAATGAGTTCATACACATGCACACACACATATATATATATAGAGAGAGAGATATATAGGAAGGAACTGCAGATGTTGGTCTAAACGGTCGATAGACCCAAAATGCTGGAGAAACTCAGCGGGACAGGCAGCATCTCTATATAGAATATGTGGGGGACGTATATATAGATATTCTTCGGAGGAATATATATATATATATATATATATATATATATATATATATGTGTATATATATATGTATATATATATATATATATATATATATATATACATATATATAGAGAGAGAGAGAGAGATAGAGAGAGAGAGACTGCAGATGTTGGTCTAAATGGTCGATAGACACAAAATGCTGGAGAAATATCAGCATGACAGGCAGGATAGAATGTATGGGGACGTTTCGGGTTGAGATCCTTATTCGGAGGAATATACAGTATATATTGAATCTATATATATATATATATATATATATATATATATATATGTATATATATATATATATATGTTTACATATTCTACAAGGAACTGCCGATGCTGGTTTTACCACATGAAGACAAAAAATGATGGAATAACTCTACGGGTCAGGCAGCATCATTGGAGAACATGATATGTAACATTTTGGTTCCTCTGTTCTCCAGAGATGCATCTGCAGTTCCTCATTAAAAAAAACTCCCTGTGGTCACCACACAATTAATGTCTCTTGCCCAGAGTAGGGGAATCACGAACCAGAAATTTTAGTTTTATGGTGAGATGGGAAAGATTTAACAGGAACCTGAGAAAAAACTTTTTCATAGAGGGTGTTGGGTATATAGAAACATAGAAACATAGAAATTAGGTGCAGGAGTAGGCCATTCGGCCCTTCGAGCCTGCACCGCCATTCAATATGATCATGGCTGATCATCCAACTCAGTATCCCGCACCTGCCTTCTCTCCATACCCCCTGATCCCATATGGAACGAGCTGCCACAGGAGGTTGTTAAGGCAATTACTACAATAGTATTTAAAAGACAATTTGAACAAGCACATAGATAGGAATGGTTTAGAGGGATATGAGCCACTTGCAGGCAGGTATACCTAGTGTAGATAGGACATCTTGGTTAGCTATATAGTCACCGCACTCTTTTACATCTGTTTTCCTGTAATTCTAGCGCCATGTCTCTGAGAATTGTATTCCTCATTCTCTATCTTTCCCTTCACTCTACTCACAAAACAAAGCTTTTCATTGTACTTGGGTACACATGATAATAATGAACTTAAACCTAAATGTGCTGGAGTGACTTAATAATAATAATAATACATTTTATTTATGGGCGCCTTTCAAGAGTCTCAAGGACACCTTACAAAAAGTGGGTTGGGTAGCATTTCCGGAGTATGTTTCACGTCAGGACCCTTCTTCAGACTGATTATAGGAGGGTGGAGAAAGAGTGGAGGTGGATACATGGGGTTGATTGGCAGGTGTGTGGACAAAGGCTCAAGATGAAAAGGAGACAAAATGATGCAAGATAAGGGGACAGGAGGAGTGAAATATGCAGTTTGCAATCCTGTCTATTTTTAAGTATGAATTTTCAGCAAATACCCCCGATGCACAATGGTTTGCGACGTGGATTTACCTTCTATTGTTGCACTTGGTCTTTGAGGTAGAGTTTATGATTTGGGATATGCCAGAAAATTAAGTGCTCAACAAGATTATTTTCATCTGCTGTTGAGGCTGAGAAGGGTGTGGGCTGTACTGCAAAGGATATTTCTATCCCCACCCTGACCACATGAATATTTGAGTTTGCTTTAGCTGCTGCATTTCAGGCACGCCTTCCCCAGATATGGTTAAGGCGTGAAAGGGGGGGGGGGTTGCAAAAGGAAATTACAAACCGACCGGAGGAGGCGCTGTCCTGAACGGCTGCCTGTCCTGCAGCTGTCCAGTTTTTTTTCCCTTCTTTTTTATTATTTTTAGTACGTTGAGTGTGCAGTCAGGGGGCCTAACTTTTTATGTGTGGGGGGTGGTGGGGGGGAAGGGGGAAACTGTTTTTCAAGTCCCTACCTGGTCGGAGGGGTTGCCTTCCTCCGAGCAGCGTCTTCGACCTGTCCTCGCGGCCTACCAGCGGGTCCTGGAGCGACGTTTCCCTGAGGGGACCTGGCCAGAACATCGGCTTTGGCGGCGGCGCAGAACATCGACTTTGGCGGCGGCGCAGCACTGGAGCGCTGTCGTAGAGCGGGCGATGCCTTTCCTGGGTCACCGCGCTGGAACTCCAGTATGCTGGGACCGCCGATAAGAACATTGGGGAGCCACGGTTCTGTGGAGCGGCCAGCTGCGACACTGAACTTTACATCCCGGAGCCTGGGATCTCTCGCCGAGATCGCCAGTGTGTGGAGCTCCGTCCGGCGTGATCTGTTGGCTTGGAAGCTGCGGTCTCCGGTGGGAAGGCGGCCGTTCCTGGCACCCCAAGCCGTTGGGGGTTCTCCCGACGCCGGAGCACCATCACCCGGCGAGAACATCGGGCGCCGTGGCGGTGACTGTGGAGGCCTCAATAGGCCCGACTCTGGGTGGACAAGAGGATGGGGACTGGACTTTGTGCCGGAACCACTGTGGGGGGATGTTTTTGTGTTTTGGTGTTGAATTTCTTCTTGAATGCTATGTTGTATTTTTATTAGTGTGCTGCAAGGACATCTGAATTTCCCCTGAATAAGGGGATTAATAAAGTCTAATCTAATCTAATCTAATCTAAACGATGAGTTTGCAAGCTTTGCACGAGTCTTATTCCAGGTAAATGTGCATTTGCATAAGTTGCTTCATCCCTGCTCACTAAGAAAGACTGAATCTCCCAGAAATATTAAGCGACCGAGGATCTAGTGGGAGGGAGGAACTGAAGAGAATCCACATTAGTCAGGAAATGGTGTTAGGTAAACTGTTGGGACTGAAGGCAAATAAATCCCCAGGGCTTGATGGTCTGCATCGCAGAGTACTCAAGGAGGTGGCCCTAGAAATCGTGGATGCATTGGTGATCATTTTCCAATGTTCTCTCGACTCTGGATCAGTTCCTATGGACTGGAGGGTAGCCAATGTAACTCCACTTTTTAAGAAAGGAGGGAGAGAGAACATGGGGAATTATAGAACAGTTAGCCATACATCGGTAGTGGGGAAGTTGCTGGAGTCGATTATTAAAGAATTTATAGCAGCGCATTTGGAAAGCAGTGACAGGATCGGTCAAAGTCAGCATGGATTTATGAAGGGGAAATCATGCTTGACTAATCTTCTGGAATTTTTTGAGGATGTAACAAGTAGAATGGATAAGGGAGAGACAGTGGATGTGGTGTAGTTGGACTTTCAAAAAGCCATTGACAAGGTCCCACACAAGAGATTAGTGTGCAAAATTAGAGCACATGGTATTGGGGTAGGGTATTGACATGGATAGAGAAGTGGTTGGCAGACAGGAAGCGAAGAGTGGGAATTAACGGGTCCTTTTCAGAATGGCAGGCAGTGACTAGTGGGGTGCCGCAGGGCTCGGTAGTGTGTGGAGGCAACGAGACCTGGGTGTGCTTGTACATCAGTCACTGAAAGTAAGCAGGCAGTGAAGACCCCAGTTATTTACAATATGTATTAACGATTTAGACAAGGGAATTAAATGTGACATCTCCAAGTTTACGGATGACACAAAACAGGATGGCAGTGTGAGCTGCGAGGAGGATGCTATGAGGCTGCAGGATTACTTGGATAGGTTGGGTGAGGTGAGTGCATGGCAGATGCATGGCAGATGCAGTATAATGTAGATAAATGTGAGGTTATCCACTTTGGTGGCAAGAACAGGAATGCAGATTATTATCTGAATGGTGTCAGATTAGGAAAAGGGGAGGCAACGAGACCTGGGTGTGCTTGTACATCAGTCACTGAAAGTAAGCAGGCAGTGAAGAAAGCTAATGGCATGTTGGCCTTCATTGCGAGAGGATTTGAGTTTAGGAGTAAGGAGGTCCTACTACAGTTATTTGTACAGGGCTCTGGTGAGACCGCACCCGGAGTATTGTGTGCAATTTGGTCTCCAATTTATTAATTTATTTATTTAATTCTCTATTTCGAACAGAATAAAAAGCATGTATGAAGCAGCATACAAAAAACAAAACAAGAATATTTATAAAGTGTCATAAACAATATCTATAAATAAATGAAATCGTATGTGTCCGAAAAGGAGCAGGAAGAAGCCAAAGCTTATTAATTCCCACCCCTTATTCAACTGCTTATAATAATCTTATACAAATTTAGCAGCTATATGTACACCATATGTACACCAGCAGCTATATACACACCATATGTACACCAGTATCTATATGTACACCAAATTATTTACATTTATACACTAATCAAATATTTACAAAGCCATACAAAAAAGAGATAAAAAAAAGAAAAGAAAAAACCCTCATATACTATACAGTATCTTAGTCATATATACAACCCATCACCCATCACCCTATAATCACCCTTCCCAATACAATCAGTATAACAAATATCCCACTCACAATCACCTATCCTCATCCCAATATCCTTTTAAAAAAGTGTTTTTGTACATCTTTTTAAACTGAATTATGCTTGTGCTAAGTTTTATCTCCTGTTCCAGACCATTCCACAAATTCACACCACAGATTGCTATGCACATACTTTTAAGAGTTGTTCTGACATTGAGTTTTTTAAAATTATGTTCCCCTCTCAAATTATACCCACCCTGTCTTTCCATGAACAGTTTTTGTATATTTCTTGGAAGTAAATTATTTCTTGCTTTGTACATGATTTGGGCAGTCTTAAATTTACCCAGATCAGTGAACTTCAGTGTATGTGACTTTAAGAATAATAAATTGGTTTGTTCAAGATATCCAACGTTATTGATAATTCTTATTGCTCTTTTTTGTAATGTGCATAACGGCTGTAGGTTGGTTTTGTAGGTGTTACCCCATATCTCCATACAGTAACTCAGATATGGCAATATGAGTGCATTATACAGAGTATGTAATGATTTGTGGTCCAGAATGTGTCTTCATTTTTCCAATATTGCTATAGACTTTGCCAGTTTTGCTTTGACGTGGTTTATATGTGGTTTCCAGCAGATTTTGTAGTCTAAGATCACACCAAGACATTTATTTTCATATACTCTTTCTATACTTATGTTATCTATTTTCAATTGTACTTGAGGGTTTGTTTTATGTTTTCCAAATAGCATAATCTTTGTTTTGCTTAAATTTAGAGACAATTTGTTGACATCAAACCACTGTTTTTATTTATTCATTTCTGATGTGATGACCTCCAAAAACTGCTTCAAATTGTCACTGGAATAAAAAATATTCGTAAATCTGCAAATATTTGAGGAAGGACATTATTTAGGTATGTTACAATACTTACCTTCAGCGGCGCTGCAATTCTGCCACTGGCCGTGTGCGCAATTTTGGCGCCTTTGAGGGGGGGGGGGGGGGGTTAAAACGCGTTTGTTTCCTACCTTTTCCTGAAATATATTTTGTTGGAGTGCAAGCTTTTGCTGAAGAATCGTTCCGACAGACGTTCTGTGTATTTTTTTTTTTAATTGCCCGACAAGCTCAGCGCTGGAGAAATTTCTAAATCAGCTTCTAAAGCTGTCAACGCCGACAACGGGGACGGATTTCAGGTACGGGACAGGTAAAAGAAAGCCGTTTATTTTATGTATAAGAGTGCTCCTTAAGATGCCTTTAATTCACATTTTAAGTTGCGAAACGTTGATTTAGTCCCCATACAAACCGGCAGTATTTTTCCTGCCGATATGGGGTATAAATTCACCGCAAACCGCAACGTTCCAAATGATCGCGTTCCAGAAAAACCCACTCGCAAAATGATTTAAATGGCCATTAATTTACAAGTATTAAACATTAAATTCCTTCCATTTGGCCTATAAATCCATGACAATGAGATTTTAAAATTATGTTATATTGTGAATTCTTGTGTGAATGTTATTTGGACACAGGCTATTTAAAAATGTTCATCTATTAAGAAATTGATAGATTTTTAGATCTAGTAATTGAATTTTGTAATTAGCTACAGTTAAGTAACTAACTAATTATATGCTTTAATTTCAAGTCATCTGAGTAAGATTGTTTCATATTTGTTTCAGAATGCTTCAATCTATAATAACTGAACATTTCTTTCAGTTCTCTTAATTTATGGGCTTTTGACTGTCCTCGATCACAGCCTTTGTTTTAAGTCAATGGAAAGGCAATAGGGAACAAGATGCTAATTTCCGAGTATGAAAATGGCCATAACTGTTGAGATATGAAAGTGAATAAGGTGTCAAATTAAACTTCTTTTTATGCTTTATCTGATGGGATAAATTACAGACTAGATTTTTAAAATCTCAAAATGTTGTAACGTTGCTACATTATTGCTATTGAGGCAGTGCAACGTAGGCTCACCAGGTTAATTCCCAAGATGGTGGGACTAACATATGTTGAAAGAATGGGTTGACTGGGCTTGTATTCACTGGAATTTAGAAGGATGAGAGGGTATATTATAGAAACAAATGCAATTCTTAAAGGATTGGACAGACTAGATGCAGGAAAAAAAATCCCGATGCTCAGGGAGTCCAGAACCAAGGGACACAGTTTAAGAATAAGCGGTAGGCCATTTACGACTGAGATGAGGAAACACATCTTCACTCAGAGTTGTGAATCTGTGGAATTCTCTGCCACATAAGGCAGTGCAGGCCAATTCACGCGATGTTTTAACTCTCTTGAATCTTGAATGTTTTCTAGAGAGAGTTAGATTTAGCTGTTAGGATTAAAGGAATGAAGGGACATGGGGGAAAAGCAGGAACTGGGTGCTGATTTTAGATGATCAGCCATGATCATATTGAATGGAGGTGCTGGCTCGAAGGGCCGAATGGCCTACTGCTACACCTATTTTTCTATGTTTCTGTGCCACATTGCCAACCACAACTGTGGAGCGATTCTTCCCATTGCAATGGGACGTGCCCGGGCAACGTGATTGACAGCAGCAAGGGCCGTGCCCGGGCATCCTCGAGCGACAGCACCACGTGGTGTCCTGGACAAGCTGAGTGATCGAACCACGTGGTGTCTGAGCGTCAACGCACCACGTGGTATTCCCGGGCATCATCGAGCAGCAGTGCCACGTGCCGTTCCCTGGCGACCCTGCGGGTGACTGACGGGAGGAGCGGCTCCGCCCCCCCCTGCCCCTTCCGCATGCGCGGGAGTGACGGGTGCCGCGCTCGAGCGGGAACTTTTCAAACGGGAGGCGCGTCCGGTGGCGGGAACGGCGGCTCAGGTAGGCGGGTGGCGGCGGAGAAGAAGGGAGGCAGGCAAATGCAGGGCATGACATGGGCCTGGCCGGACCAGACCAGCACCTCACCCGCCCCCCGGTGCCCGCATCCATCCCGGGTGCCGTGGACCAGCGTTTAACCCCCCCCCCCCCGACCCGGGGCTTACACTTGATACAGAAGCTGACAACGTCAAACCCCGGGTAGGGTCTCCCGTCCCTTCCCTGAGTTCCACCATCAACTCGACTCTTCGCTCTTGGGTCTGCTTCCACCCGCCCCCCCGCCCTCAGCTTCCTGGGGTTCACCTACTACCCCTGGGGTTCACTCCCTGATCTCCACCCCTGGGGATCGTCTCCCACCCCCCAGCCCAATCTCTCAATCCTTAGGGATCCTTGGCCCCACTAACAATGTTAACTGTCACCAAACCTGCCCTCCCACCCCACTCCTTAAGGATTGCTGTGCCTGCCCTAACCTGTCACTGGGCCGTTGCTTCCTCACACCTTTCCAGCACGGTGTCTCAGACACTCCACCCACCGCTGTGGCTCTTCCACTGTTTTGTTCAAATTCTGTTGATCGTTAAATGTTTGCATTGCTTACTGGAAAGGTTTGAGCTTGCTTTCAGCAGGGGAAATGCTTACTTTGCATCTGTCAGCATCTGTAAAACTTCAAGATGCAGGAAAGGAAATACATTATTTAATATTGTCTTTAGCATCCTAAATTGGTTTATAGCCAATGCCACTGTTCAAGGTGACACAGCGATGCAGCTTGCTGAGCTATTGTCTCTGCGCCAGAGATTGGGGTTTGGTTGTAACCCCGGATGCTGTTTGTGTAGAGTTTGCGTGTTTGTTTTCTGTGCCCTCGTGGGTTTCCTCCCAAGGGTGTGAAAGGTTACGGCGAGAAGGCGGGAGAATGGGGTTCAGAGGGAATAATAGATCAGCCATTATCCAATACTGTTTTATGGTACTGCACCTTTTATTTTCAAAGCAGTGCTACCAATTGTTTCTGAACGTTGGAGAAACTATTAAAAGAGTCTGAAGCAGGGTTGCAACCTGAAACGTCGCCTCTCCATTCCCTCCCCAGGTACTGCCTGTGCATTTCCTCCACATGCACTGCCTGTCCCGCTGAGTTCCAACAGCACTTTGTGTTTTGATCAAGATTTTCACATCTACAGTTTCTTGCATCTCTAATAAAATACAGTTAACAATTGGATAACTAAACCAATATTTAAAATTGAATATAATTGAATATAAATGGCAAATTAGCATTCTTCTACAACAAAATCCAAAAGTAAATCTTGCAGTGGCACTTGGGAGTGTGTCACTACTATGTGGTTCATGTGATGGTTTGACAGTGACTCGGCATGAACCAGCAGTTTCCGTTTATTACACATGTTGTTTAGATAAGTTGTGAATATTCTTTGGAACAGTCCATATTAAATTCTTATTTTTATGGTGTTTCGCTGCTGCTTTTTTTTTTGCATTCTCTGATCCTTAGAAAAGCTCTGGGAACCCACTAAAGTTTGGGAATTTAGCCTTGCATGAATTCTGCAGATAAACTAAAAGATAAAGTGATAAGAGGCATTCACAGGTTCGGTTTTTCTTAAAATCTTGTACAGCTAATTGAGTGTCTTTTGACTAGTTGCCGTTGTGGGTTTTTTTGCTGTAAAATTTTGTACAATATGCTTCCATTTACTGCACCGTGGTGTTACTTGGATCTTATTTTAGTGATGTTGATTGGGAGAGAATACTGGCCAGCTCATGATATATTCCTTTTTGCTCTAGAATTTAACTATTTTCTGCATTCACCTGACAAAGCAGACTTAATTTAATATTGTATTAAAAAAACAGCACTACGGTACTGAAGGAAAAGACTTGCATTCCTTTTGTGCCTTTGTAATCTTTCAGAATGTGCCAAAACATTTTGCAGTCTGAAGTTCTTTTGAATTGAAATTGCTGTTGTGATACCAGAAACCTAGCAGTGTTTACTTGAAAACTTGAACCCATAACCTAGAAAAATAACGGGTCACACACTTAAGACAGGGTGCCAGAAGACGCTTCCAGTCCGAGCGCCGGACAGGTCAGTGGTTCCAATCCTAGTGATGAGATTAGACTGGCGAGACTGATGTCGGGCAGAGCCATAGTGGTGGGTGACTCCAGTGTCTGAGGTTCGGGCAGGAGATTCTGAGGCGGCAGGCGAGACTCGCGGATGGCCTGTTGCCTCCCTGTGTTATATATAATGTGCAAAGTATCATAGAAATAATCTGGATGAGGTTGAGGCTCAGTAAGAAATCAGTATGATGTGGGAATTACAGAGACATGGCTGCAAGAGGATCGGAGCTGGGAACTGAATATTCAAGGATACACATCCTATTGAAAATACAAACAGGTGGGCAGAGGGGGTTCGGTGGCTCTGTTGGTATGGAATGAAATTCAGTCCCTTGCGAGGGGTGACAAAGAATCAGAAAATATAGAGTCATTGTGGATAGTACTGAGAAATTGTAAGGGTAAAAATACTCTAATGGGAGTTATCTACAGGCCCCAAAACAGTAGCCTGGAGAGAGTGCAAGTTGCAACAGCATGTAACAAAGGTAATGCTGTGGTGGTTTTGGGAGATTTTAACGTACAGGTAGAGTGGGAAAATCAGGTTATACTGGACCCCAAGAAAAGGAGTTTGTGGAGTGCATTCGAGATGGATTCTTAGAGCAGCTTATACTGGAATCCACCAGGTAGAAGGCAATTCTGGATTTAGTGTGTAATGAACTGGATTTGATCCACTTTGGAGGCAAGAATGGGAAGGCAGATTATTACCTGAATGGTGTCAGGATACGAAAAGGGGAAGTACAACGAGACCTGGGTGTCCTAGTACATAAGTCACTGAGAGTACGCATACAGGTACAACAGGCAGTGAAGAAAGCTAACGTGTTGGCCTTCATAAAGGGTGGAGTTGTATTGAAGGGTTGGCCTTCATAAAGGGAGGGGTTGTATTGGAGCAAGGAGGTCCTTCTGCAGATGTACAGGGCCCTGGTGAGACCACACCTGAGTATTGTGTGCAGTTTTTGTTTCTCCTTATTTGAGGAAGGCCATTCTTGCTATTGAGGGAGTGGCGTAGGTTCATGAGAGTAATTCCTGGGATAGTGGGACTGTCATATGATGAAAGAATGGAGTGTCTGGGCTTGTATTCACTGAAATTTAGGATGAGAGGGGATCTTATAGAAACATATAACATTATTAAGGGATTGGACACGCTAGATGCAAGAAACGTGTTCCCGATGTTGGGGGAGTCCAGAACCAGGGTCCACAGTTTATGAATAAGGGGTAGGCCATTTAGAACTGAGATGAGGAAAAACTTCTTTCACACAGAGTTGTGAATTTGTGGAATTCTCAGCCTCCGAAGGCAGCGGAGGCCGATTCACTGGGTGCATTCAAAAGAGAATTAGATGGAGCTCTTAGGGCGAATGGAATCAAGGGGTACGGGGTGAAGGTGGGAACAGGGTGCTGATTGTGGTCGATCAGCTATGATCACATCAAATGGCGGTGCTCTTCCAAACGCAGTTGGGGACTATGTGTGAGTGGTGCAATATTGCATTAGGGGAACGGGTGAGTGGTGGCATCTTGCGTTGGGGGAGCAGACCCAACGGGTTTGCACTTGGTCTAGTATTTTTCTAAAAATCATGTTTTTAATCTTGCTTCTTCAACGGATGGTGGAAATAGTCTATTTTTAAGGCAGAGGTAGATAGCCTCTTGTTGAGCAACCAACTGAAAGGTTTACAGGGTAAGGCAAGAAGGACCTGCAATTGAATATTGGAACTGGCTTTCTCTTAATTTGTATTAGTAGAAAACGAGTTCAGGTGAGATAAAATAATTGTTATGATGTAAATTTTAATGGTGCACTGGCTGCCTCCCATATCACATAAATATACTGATTGATCGGTTAATTACCCTTTGTAAATTGATGAAAATATGGTTTGGGTAGGATTAGTATGAAAATGCATTTTTTTATGATCATGCTTCAATATTTTCCACCATTGCATAATCTATTCAGGAATTAATTTATGTCTAATTATGTTGTAGTAAAACTACAAATGTCGCATCCGGAATTATCGATATCAAACATTTGTAATTCTTTGAAAAACTAATTTAAGCTAATTCTTTCTAGTATCCAGTGGTGCTCCAGGTGGTTTATTGTTCAAAATGAAAATTGTAACTGAATTGGAAAATAATGATTTATAAGCTTTCCTCAACTCTTGGCACTCTTGGCAAGAGTTTGATTATAGTTCAGACTGATATCCCAGCTGTTAGTGTCTTTCAAACATTATTTTGGAGCAGCCTGACCTAGTTATGGCCTGACCCAAGCTATAAAGCTCACGAGACATGATAAAGATAACTTATGTAAGAAATGGAATACCAAGCACTGACAAGATGACTCCACACATGTGGTTGCAACATCAGTAAAAGGCTTTTACAGATCTAGGACTTGGTATTGTTATGCATTATCAAGAATTTCAATCTTATAATGCACTATATGTTGAAGAAAAGCCAAGGTTCTTTTTCCAAATGTCATCCAAGAAAAGTGTTCAACCAAAAGAGATGTTAACATGACAGTTTTGGGAAAGATGGATTTTGGTCGTTCGTTTCTCAAGTCCCTTTACGCAGTCTCCACTCCACCTTTAGTGGGTTCAGAGGCTGACGGAACATGACAATATCAAAGGTACACAAAAATGCTGGAGAAACTCAGCGGGTGCAGCAGCATCTATGGAGCGAAGGAAATAGGTGACGTTTCGGGCCGAAACCCTTCTTCAGACTGAGGGGGGGTGGGGGGGAGAAGGAAGGAAAAAGGGAGGAGGAGGAGGGCGGGGGGATGGGAGGAGACAGCTCGAGGGTTAAGGAAGGGGAGGAGGCAGCAAGGGCTAGCAAAATTGGGAGAATTCAATGTTCATGCCAGCCGGACGCAAGCAACCCAGGCGGAATATGAGGTGCTGTTCCTTCAATTTCCGGTGTTGCTCACTCTGGCAATGGAGAAGACCCAGGACAGAGAGGTCGGATTGGGAATGGGAGGGGGAGTTGAAGTGCTGAGCCACCGGGAGTTCAGGTAGGTTATTGCGGACTGAGCGGAGGTGTTCGGCGAAACGATCGCCCAACCTCCGCTTAGTCTCACCGATGTAAATCAGCTGACATCTAGAGCAGCGGATGCAGTAGATGAGGTTGGAGGAGATACAGGTGAACCTTTGTCGCACCTGGAACGACTGCTTGGGTCCTTGAATGGAGTCGAGGGGGGAGGTGAAGGGACAGGTGTTGCATTTCTTGCGGTTGCAACGGAAAGTGCCCGGGGAGGGGGTGGTACGGGAGGGAAGGGAAGAATTGACAAGTGAGTTGTGGAGAGAGCGGTCTTTGCGGTCTTTTTTTGTCTACATTAAAGACATTCCTTATCGGATCTAAGGTTTTGCATCCTTCAGTAGAACAGTGAGAATTCTTTCACAATCACACTTGTATAAAGGCCCTTGTTGTATCATGCTGAAGCTATTATATAAATGAAATTAAGTAGAATATAATTAATATTTTTATGATTGTTATTTCTATTTTGTTTGTTATTTGTGTATCAATATTACCAACAAAACTGAACTGTAAATAAAATCGAATGAGTGCTTCACTTTTTTTTCCCAACTCCCTCAATGTTGAAATTGGTGAGGAAGTGATTGTAAACTTAATTTATGGGAGTTCTGAGGTTTTTGCAAGGGAAATTAGCTGGAAATATGACGGAGTGGAGATGCTATGCAAAATGGAATGTATTCAAAAAGAGTCGAGGTTAACAGTTTGGGACTAAGTTGTATACGCAGTGTGGATCATGACTAGACAGACCTGCTGTTCTTCGACTTTGAATTACACTTTTATTGCTGAGTTCAGCCTCTCCCCGTTCATGTTTAATGTTTTTCAAGAGTGTGTGTAACAAAGTGTATTCAAGATAGTTACCATGACCAATTCTGTTTAGCTTTTTGTAAACAGTTTTTATTCATGTACCTCATCTTAGTTTAATTTTATCTTGAAAAAAATAGGTTGAAAAGAATCAAGCTTCATTTACTGTCTTAATGCTGATATTGATATTCTACTTGTTGCTTTACAATAATACATTCCAAAGAATATTATGGGACAACTGCAGAATAAGTCAGAAGACAAACATGTTGCATGGGCGGTTCCCCTCCCGGGGATTGTTCACAGTTGGAAAGAGTTACTCTGAATCATTTTCAACTGCCTCAGGGTTCAGACAAACATACAGTCCCTGCCCTGGAATCTAACTGCCAAAATGGGAACATTAAAATATTTGTCGCCAAGGCACAATACAATGAAATCGCATCTGTATCCATGAGTTTTTGAAAATGGGTCGTAATTCCTTTTCATTTAATTTTGTTATAATTTTAAGTCAATTCAGTTCTAAAGAGTCAGTAATTTATTTGATTTTAAACTGGACCCGTTTGTGGATTAGTATGCGTAATTGCCTTTTCCCCCTCTCTTGTCACTGCCGTTGTGTCTGATGTACAGTGCCAGGTGGCTTGATCAACAGTTCCTTTAACTACATTCTTAATTTACTTTATGGGTGAAGAGAATTGACAACTGGCAATGTATTTAACTGTAGTGAGAGCAGTGTTCCATTATCAAGTTTGAACGTTGCAATTTATTTGCTTTATGTTTGGATATTTGATTCTTCATCACCCATCATCACCCCATCCCCCTCCCTTCTCTGTGACCTTATTCCCCTACCCCCCCAAAAAAAAGTTAGAATATGCTGTTGAATTGTTTACCATGTGCTTAAAATGAAGATTAATTAAAACACCAACTGTTTGGCATTGGTGAATAGTATAATAGTGTCAGCCAGGCATTTGTTTGAAAGCGGGAGAGTATCTATGGGCTTTCTTAGCATAGGCACTGACATCTGTTGCAGTCAGATATAGTCAGTTGTGACTGGCAGCTCTTGTTTCGTTTTGGCTACTGCTCACTATGGATCTAGATTTATAGTACAACAATAAAAAATAGTTTTCTTGCCAAAACGTGATGCCAGATTGTTGCTTGGAGTTTTAGTTTTAGTACTCTTTCTATTTCACCGGAATAAACATGTTTTTCAGTACTCTTGGTTCGCAGAGATTTGTAACTTTGACACTGAAGCCGTGGCCTGCGATTATTGGAGTCATTCAAGAGGCCAGGTGGAAGTGTAATGTTTTGTTGGTCGTGTGGGTTGTGGGGATAGGGCTGGAGGAGATCAAATAAAAGGGACTGAAGAATCACAAGACTGAAGGAATTTGAGAGACATTGCAGCTGGTGTAACCTTGTAATTGACAGTAAAACTTGGAAACAATAATCTTCGAGGCTTTAATTTAGTACTTGTAACACAGAACACAGGCTTCCCGGGTTTGAATGACCTAACTTAAGAAATTCCTGTTCTACTGTTTTTCAAGAGTAGAAGTAGGAGTGAACTGGTCCTTTTCAGAATGGCAGGCAGTGGCGAGTGGAGTGCCACAAGGCTCGGTTTTGGGGCCGCAACTGTTTACCATATATATTAAAGATTTGGAAGAGGGAATTAGGAGCAACACTAGCAAGTTTGCGGATGACACAAAGCTGGGTGGCAGTGTGAACTGTGAAGAGGATGTTAGGAGGTTGCAGGGTGACCTGGACAGGTTGAGTGAGTGGGCAGATGCGTGGCAGATGCAGTATAATATAGATAAATGTGAGGTTATCCACTTTGGCGGCAAAAACAAGGGGGCAGATTATTATCTCAATGGGGTTAGGTTAGGTAAGGGGGAGGTACAGCGAGACCTGGGTGTCCTTGTACACCGGTCACTGAAAGTTGGCGTGCAGGTACAGCAGGCAGTGAAGAAAGCTAATGGAATGTTGGCCTTCATAACAAGAGGATTTCAGTATACGAGTAAAGAGGTACTTCTGCAGTTGTATAGGGCTCTGGTGAGACCACATCTGGAATATTGTGTACAGTTTTGGTCTCCTAATTTGAGGAAGGACATCCTTGTGATTGAGGCAGTGCAGCGTAGGTTCACGAGATTGATCCCTGGGATGGCAGGACTGTCATATGAGGAAAAATGAGGAAAAGGCTAGGCTTGTATTCACTGGAGTTTAGAAGGATGAGGGGGAAACATATAAAATTATAAATGGACTGGATAAGCTAGATGCAGGAAAAATGTTCCCAATGTTGGGCGAGTCCAGAACCAGGGGCCACAGTCTTAGAATACAGGGGAGGTCATTTAAGACAGGTGAGAAAAAACGTTTTCACCCAGAGAGTTGTGAATTTATGGAATTCCCTGGCACAGAGGGCAGTGGAGGCCAAGTCACTGGATGGATTTAAGAGAGAGTTAGATAGAGCTCTAGGGGCTAGTGGAGTCGAGGGATCTGGGGAGAAGGCAGGCACGAGTCATTGATAGGGGACGATCAGCCATGGTCACAATGAATGGCGGTGCTGGCTCGAAGGGCCGAATGGCCTCCTCCTGCACCTAATTTCTATGTTTCTATGTTAATACTGATGTCATCTGGGCAATGAACTGAGGGACAGTTCGAGAAAAGATGAACAAAAACCCTTTTGAAGAAAATTATGGCAATTAATGAGTACAGAATAAAGAAAATGATTCACTAAATGTATGACTGCAGATCAGCTGGGCACATCCTGACACTTTGTGTTTCACTTTACATTTTATGACTTGTGTTGTAATTCTGTTAATAGCTCGGGTTTCTGATCCTCTCTCTTTTCTGTGTGATAAAGAGAGAAAATTACACAGCTTTTGTATTTGAATTTATTTAAATTATTTTCCATTATGGTGAATTGTTTTGTACGAAAGAGCAACCAACCAAGTTTGCTTTTGTTTTGTAAGAAATAGTTAGTTTCTATGCTAAAGTGTTTTGAGACAGGCAGGTAGCCCTGTCACCTGGCTATTGCAATTATTTACACTTTGAGATCAATCAAACATTATCAATCTGGGCATTGGAACAATACACAGAAATGGAAATTGATTTCATTATTGAAATTATGAAGCTTCAATGACAGAAATTAAAGTATATATTGCAGAGGTTTTGAAAAAAGCTTAGATGAAGAATTAGTAGATAAATGTAATGAATACTATGTAGATCTTTTAGTTTTAAGGAAACCATTTCATTTCACTTGCATCTAGATAAATCACAGGGAGACTTGTACATTTTAAATTAAAAATGGACCAAACAATACTGTGGTAAAGTAGGTGCGCCCAGGAATAAATTGTATTGTTTTAATTTTGTCCTCGGGACATTGTGCTAGAGTCAACAGATGGTCTAATTTTGCGACTTTTGCAATATCAGTAACCTTGAGGTTCATGGTGGCAAACTGTCACTTCCCCTGTTGGGTACTTGGTAATTGTCAGTTTGGCATTTCATTGTCATAGAATTAAACAGCATAGATACAGGCTCTTCAGCCAACCATGTCCATGCTGACTCTTTTGTCCATCATTTGGGTATATCATAAGAGCACCAGATTTAAGCAGACTAGAGACTTGAAATTGTATGTACTAACTGAAAATATTGAGCAACAGGAAATCTTGGCGGTTTTTAAATGTACTTCTGTGCACCAAAGTCACACGAAAGATTAAATTAACAATTGAAAGCATCACTAATGTGCAATTCTAGATCTGTATACTGATAACCCCTACAAAAAGTAATTGCTTTGTATGTAAAGTTCTCTGATTGGATTGTTAGTAATCTTGAATGCCTTTGTTAATGTGATCAATCAATTTCTTGTTAAATAGTATTAACATACAATAATAAATGCTTTTAATGATGTTAGTGTGCGTTTACATGCGTTTTGTCCCATTCCCCTGGCCTCTTCCTCTTTTCGGAGTGGCTGCAGACATCCCCAAAAAAGATGCGAATGTAATTTGCATCAGAAATTTCAGAGGAAATTAAAAACAATGAGAAGAAAAATCAGATTTGAGTTACAGCACACAATTTGTAATCACTTTGTAAACTATGTACATCACTGCTCATGACAGTAAAGGTTCATGGTGAGGCCTTGGAAAATGTGCATCACTTCCCAGAACTTGGGAGCCACCAGGTAATGACGGTAGACATAAATGTCAAAATTGATTATTGCTTGACAGGCTGAGGCTGACATTGATTAGGCTGACAGAGGAATGACTTCAAGTCTGGCACTAAACCCATGGTTGCACTGGGCAGCAATGATGTCTGGCTTTCGGAGACTTGAATTACCTACAGGAAGCGCCTAAAGGCACTGGAAAGCTACTACCAATGCTATCCCGTCAGAATCTACCATATCCACTGGTCGAATAAACCAATTTTAGCATCCTCTCCAAGGTTGAAAACCCAGCTTTAAGACACCAATTACACACAGCTGGCTCCATTGGGCTAAAACACTATTCTGAGGAAAGGGATGTTATGTGTACAAAGAAGAAAGTTTGAATAAGTTCTCACAACTTCCTTGATAAAAGCGTAATATCATTAGTGACACGTGGAGAGCTCTTGTCATGACTGCCACTATTCCACAATGTCACAAGAAAGAGGCATAGGTGTGCTTGCTTGGCTGTCACAACAGTGTGTTTGGTCTATGATAGATTGTTGGTAATATTAACACCAAGGAACTTGAAGCTTTCAACCATTTCGAGTTCAGCATCGTTGACGCTGATTGGGGCATGTAATTCACCATTCTTTCTGAAGGTGATAACTAGCTCCCTCGTCTTGCCGACGCGAGGAAAGTAGGAAAGAACTGCAGATGCTGGTTTAAATTGAAGGTAGACACAAAATGTTGGAGTAATTCAGGACAGGCAGCATCTCTGGAGAGAAGGAATGGATGACGTTTCGGGTTGTGACCGTTCGTGACTCTGAAGAAGGGTCATGACCTGAGACGTCACCCATTCCTTCTCTCCAGAGAAGCTGCCTGTCCCAGTGAAAGAGAGGAGGTTGTTCTGACACCATGTTACTAAGTTCTCTATCTTCTTATACCTTGTCTTTGTCTTGGTTTCTTTCTTGGTCCTCCAAAATATTCCAAATGGAATTTAAACTGGAGGTGGTGGAGGGAGGACTTAAGCCAGAAAGGGTTATTGGGAAGAAAGAGCTACTTTAAATTTAGTTGCATCTGGTTGGGTAACTATAGTAGGGTGGAGATTATTCCATGCTTTAATTGTGCGGGGAAGAACGAATTGCTGTATACATCTGTCTTTGTAGCTGGGATCACAAATTGGATTGAATGCCCTCGTCTGCTCCTAATTGGTTTGGGTTTGGTGTAGGTCTTGTAATCTATGTCGAGCTGACCATTTAACATTTTCTAAAAACAGGTCAGACGGTGAGCTTCACGTCTGTCTTGGAGAGGGTTCCACCCCAGAGAATTCAGGAGTTTGGTGACACTCGCTTCTCTCTCATAGGTGTTAGTAACAAATCGAGCTGCCTGTCTTTGGACATGTTCGATGGAATAAATGTTTTTATTTGTGTATGGGTGCCATGCTGCAACTGCGTAGTCCAAATGAGATCTAACGAGGGTGAAGTATAGCTTCTCCTTGACAGAAGTTGAACAATGATGAAAGTTGCACCTCAGAAAGTTTAGGACACCTGTTACTTTCACCGTTGCATGATGAGTCTGACCATTCCAACGCAGATCATTCTGCAATTTGATGCCGAAATACTTGGTTTGTTTGGATTCTTCAAGGGTGGCACCAAGTATATTGTAAGATGTTTCGTCTGGATTCCTCTTTCTGGTGACACGCATGGTTTCACATTTGGAAGGGTTGAACTGCATGCCCCATTGTTGTGACCACTCAACCATAGCATCGAGATCCTTTTGGAGAGCATCTTCATCATCAGCTGACTTAATTGGACGGTACAGCAAACAATCATCAGCGAATAGTCTGGTCGTACTTGCAACTTTTTCATGGATGTCATTTATGTAAAGCGAAAATAGATGTGGACAAGTACAGTGCCATGAGGTGTACCACTCAACACTGGATGCCAATTGGAGCTCTTTCCGTTCACACACACATGCTGAAGATGTTTTGTCAGGAAACTGGAAATCCATTGTTTCGTGTTGCAGTGGTAGAGTTGCGGCCTTACAGCACCAGAGACTCGGGTTTGATTCTGACTACGGGTGCTGTCTGTACAGAGTTTGTAAGTTCTCCCTGTGACCTTGTGGGTTTTCTCCGGGTGTTCCGGTTTCCTTCCACATTCCAAAGATGGCAGGTATGTAGGTCAATTAGCTTTTATAAATTGTCCCCAGTATGAAGGATGGAACTACTGAATGGATGATCACAGGTGGGTATGGACTTGGTGGGCCGAAAGGCCTGTTTCCATGCTGTGTCTCTGAACTAAATCTAAACTAATATTATTTACTCATCATTTTCAGTATGTCTTGGGTTCCAGGTAAACTCATTATTTTTTAAAGGGATTAACAAATAATGAAAGAAGTAAGAAGACATGTAAATGAATATCATAATGCTTATAAGAATTGGAAGATGTTAGTGTTTATCATTATAAAATCTATTTATGTAAGTTTGTACAGCATCATTAACATACATGATTAACCAGTGGGACACTTGAATTTTTAAATTTATCCTTATTCAAATATATTTGGACATTGGCTCAAATGTTCAAGAGTGCACGTTCCTGGAATAACTATGTAATCCATTAATGTAATTAACTTGTCTAGGGAAGTATTAGGTCACTTAAATGTCTGCTGCTAATCAGCATGGTATAACAATTAAGCTGTTAGCATTCTCATTGCAATGTCCAGTTTCTTTCCCTCTTCTTCTGATCAGTCGCTTGCAATTGGTTTGGAATCCTAAAGAGTTAATTTGTCTTTTCAGTTGGTTGAAGTAGTTCTTGTGGCCAATAGCTTTATAGGTTGTTCCTGACTGACAGCATTAATTGGAAGTAGGTGGACCAGATTCTCAATCCTTCATGCTTTGTGGAAACAGGGAGGCCATTTTGGAATACTGTTGTTGTTGGTTGAGAAATACATACGGCAAGTTGTGGAAGTTTGGAATTAACCAGCAGTACACATGGTTTAAAACCGAGGATTACAAGGATGTGTTCAATGGCAAAACCCCCCCGGTGTCTGAAGATGAGAAACTGATCAGTGAACGAGGGATACTTGGATTTATTGCCTTGTGAATTTGCATCAGGAGGTTATACTGACAGGTTCTGTGAATGCTGCGTGTGGAAACCTTTTGGATAGAGACTGTTTACTACACTCGTGTTTAGCTGATTTTTTTTAATAAGCATATTCATTAATGCATAAATTGACGACAAACGAGATTTCTAATTTACTTGCTGATTATGGTTAATCAGATACTTGCCATGTGCTGTTTAATATAATATTAGACAAATGCATCTAACAGTGTCTTTGCTCTGCATGAGGAAATTATTTAAATTTGCCTGTGTATCTGTTAATATTTAGATCTTTATGCATGTTTTATTCTCTCGATGCTTACCGATGTACTGTGTTCATCCTGTTAACCTGCTTTTAATTGTCATATTGACCTCTGAATTAATTTGGGAAATGGGATAATTTGTTTATCATTAGGATCTTTTGGTTGGGGAAATATTAAAACAGCTGACAAGGAAAATGTGTGTAATTTGTCTTAAACATAAACTAGAATTGTCAGGCATTTTACACGCCTTAAGAATATGGTAAAAGATAGTGGCATGGATTATTGCAGAAGAAATAATTTCAAGTTTGCTGAATTTTATGGGGTTTATTTTTGACTCTTAGGTAGGGATTAATTTTTCAATTCTAATTTTTTCAGAAATTATATTGATGTCAAATTGCCAATAGGCAATGCATTTCTGAAAAGAGCAGTCTGCGAGTGGCCTATCTTATTTCTGTCATAAAATGTTTGGCTTAACCGGAAATAATACAGAGCCAGTGTAATGAATGACAGTTCTATTTTGTGATTGGTTATCAGCTGTCACTGCTTTCCTGTCCATTCTCACAAATTAACATTTGAATTTGATGAAACATTAACATGCAAGTTATTGTTCATCTAAACTAATTTCTGCCATCTGTTTTGTAGAGATTTAGGAACGAGAAATTTGATAAGTATAATGAAAATAATCCCTTGCATTCATCAGCATTGGCTACTTGCCCATTTAAGTACTATGGCCCATTTAAAGAAAAAGTGGGTTCTAATATAAAGTTGTTCATTTTGAATCATCATTATACAACATCACTGAGCTTAATGTTGCCAAATGCATCAGTTAATGATTCATTGTGTTGTATTCAAGATATAGTGCATTATTGCTACGCAGAGTTTCAATAATGAACTGGGAAGGGGATGTAGGCTTAGTGGTGGAGCACATGCTTTGCAGGTATGAGGCTCCGGGTTCAATCCCCGGCATCTCCACTCTTTGGGCGGTCACAGGGCGCAGCAGTAGATTTGCTGCCTTGTAGCGTCGAGACCCGGGTTCGATCCTGAGTACGGGTGCTATCTGTACGGAGTTTGTACATTCTCCCCATGACCTACGTGCGTATTCTCCAAGATCTTCGATTTCCTCCCACACTCCAAAAACGTACAGGTTTGTAGGTTTATTGGCTTGGTTTTTGTAAAAATTGTCCCAGGTGTGTGTAGGATAGTGTTAATGTGTGGGGATCGCTGGTCGGCGCAGACCCAGTGGGCCGAAGGGCCTGTTTCCGCGATGTCTCTAAACTAAACCCAAATGATTGGCTAGAACATTAAATTAGGATCATTGTCATAAATATTTGTGGCAGCGGAGGCATATCTTGTGAAGCTCTCTGTATGAGAAGAGGTTTTTCTGGTCCCTATAAATGTTCCTGCTCCATGCTCAAGCTATTAACAAAGTTGGTTAAAGTGTCTTTCTTTGGCATTCACTCAGAGGAGAAACTGTTGGAATCTATAACCATGCTATTGTGACACCACGCTACTCAGCTGAAAGGCTGCCAGATTTTAAGGTTGGCTAGGTAAAAATGTATTTTTCAAATTGGAGGAAGAAACAACAAATCGCCAGTATAGGAATAAATCTGTTTGCCTTCCTTTTGATTATGGATAGGTGATATGCCTGCTTTAATGGATGTAGAATAACATGCGTTGGGGTGAAGAGAGGTGAGGATGTTGTGATGTAATCTGTGAAAATTAATGAATTTTCTGACCTCCAGTGCCAGAGATTGCATGTTCTCCCTGTGATGATGGGTTTTCTTCGGGTACTCCAGTTTTCTTCCACATCCCAACGACATGCATGTTGGTAGGTTAATAGGCCAATATAAATAGCTGCTCGATATAGGCGAGTGGCAGAATCTGAGGATAGTCGATGGCATTGTTGGGAGAATAACATGGTGTACAGTTCTGGGTGGTTAATAGTCAGTACAGACTTGAAAATGTGTTATTAAGATGGACTGAATCTGTGATGCCAGGATTACCACATTGGACTGGCCAATTTTCTATAATTCTAATGTAATATTAAAACACTTTTTTGCGATAAATAGCATTGTTCCATTGAAGATTGGCTACACATTCAACTTTCCTGTGTATTTGTATAGTTGAGGGAAGTAGGGGAAGGGGCTTTTTTAAGAAATAGATGTATAGTGATCAGTATTATTCTGATTATTTTTAAATTTGTAGCAAAGTGTTTTTTGTTCCTTGGCATTTAACATGTAGATATTCACGATATTGACAGGGCATGGTAATGGGGAAAAATGCTTTCCAGTGAAAATTTTGCCCATGGATAATTTGTACCTAGACAGCTTGCATTTATACCTCATAATGTTTGCTCATAGTTTGAAAGTGGGAAGAATTATTAAATTCAAAATTTGAGAATATGTTACTCTCTTTTACTTGGACATCTCGGTAAAGTTTATATCACTATAAAATATTATCAAACCTGATCACCTTGAAATTACAAATTTGTTTTAAACATTGCCCTTGTGCTTTCATTCACAAATTTATATTCCCTCTTCTTGAGCCCGGTTCATCAATTTTGTAAACTTGCTGTTTTTTTGGAAACTATTTCAGAGATAGATTTACGTAGAACCTATATGTGACCATTTAAAAACATATTTTGGTTATATCTGATAATGAAAGCATAAACAAGAATAACTGGCCAATGAAATTGTCCAATGCAGCTGAAGTATTCTAATGTTGGGCAATGTTTTTGGGTGTGTCTCGTTTTGAAAATATGTTCTTTAATTCGTATAGTTGGCAATTTTTTTTTTTGGATCGTAGATTCATGTTATTCAGCTAAAGACAATTGGGTGGCGAGATTGGTAAATGCCATGACAGATTCTTAAAAAAAACATCTGGAACTAGTATTGTGAAAATATCGTCAATCATTTACACGTAATACTACCGTCATAAAACCCGTGTCTTCATTAGTAGGATATGAAGATTGCTTTAAAGATTTTTTTTTTTCATTAAAAGGAGGAAAAAATAATAAACTGTTACATTTTAAATGTTTAAATGGTAATTTTAGTTCTTTTCCAGAGGCAGCGTGTTGTAATTAATAACGTAGGACAGATCTTCATTTCTATTCAGGT
This sequence comes from Leucoraja erinaceus, assembly GCF_028641065.1. Classification (NCBI taxonomy): domain Eukaryota; kingdom Metazoa; phylum Chordata; class Chondrichthyes; order Rajiformes; family Rajidae; genus Leucoraja; species Leucoraja erinaceus. Next base: position 22,600,362 of record NC_073396.1, read on the forward strand.
TTGATGAAGTTTAAAGTTAAATGTCTCATGGTTTTAAAGTCCAACATTCAAACCTAGAATCAAGGAGAATGTAGACTTGTACTACAGGTATTCTACAATAATAAAAGATCAATTGAACTCATTGAGATGAAGGAAACATCTTCAAAAGAGCTCTTGTTCAGAATACATCCAAACATCAACTCAGCTCTTTTCCTCAACATCCTCCTCAAGTACTTCTCTCCCTATAAGCTCCCTTCAGCCGTTTAGTTTATCTTCAATCCCTTCTCTTGTATTCTCCAGCTGCTACCACTGAGGCCGACTGCAGCTATTCATTCTTTCCATGTCAACCCTCTCAAGTCTCGAGTGTCCTCCTCCCCATCTGCCACTCCCCTGATGCCCTCCTTTTTCCAGTCCCAATAACGGCTCAATTATCACCGTTATCTTTTACCTGTTCGCAGTGAGTTCATGACTTTATCTGGGGAAAGAGAACCCTGTCAGAGGATTGCAGAGATGGTGTAATGGTTATGATGAAATTTGGAAGAGTTCTTGATATATGACATCGAACATTATTGCCTTGATGCTGCACCAGCTCCCTCCGGTAGCTGAGGAATACCTCCCAGGAATGCAATGGGGATGGTGCCTCTCAAGGTACAATGATTTTTACCCATGTCAAATTCAAGAAAAACATAGCAGGCAGTAGAACCTCACAAAAACCTTTGACTTTGAGTTAGGGAACCAGAAGGCACAGCCTCAGAATAAAAGGACACACCTTCAAAATGGAGATGGGGAAGAATTTATTCAGCCAGGTGAATCTGTGGAATTCATTGCCATAGACTACTGTGGAGGTCAAGGCATAGGGAATTGTAAGGCAGGGTTTAAGGTAGGTTATTGATTAGGAAGCACATCAAAGGTTATCGGGAGAAGGCAGGAAATGGGGTTGAGAGGGAAAAATACATCAGCCGTGGTTGAATGATGGAGTAGACTTGATGGGCTGACTGGCCTAATTCTGCTCCTATGCCTTATGGACTTTATCAGCCAAATAATATTGTGGTGACACCTCAAATTTGGGTGTTCTCAGAAATTCATAATTTTTCTGTGTCTTCCACAAAATGACATGCAAGCCTTGATTCTAAACAGTGGAACCCAGCGTGCACCCAATCATTATGCAGCCTGGGGTTGATCAAAGCTGCAGCATCATTCCAGCCCTCCTCCTATTGCTGTTCAAGTACAACCATTCATACAGGTATCTTTTTTTATCCCAACATTGATAGGACAAGAACTTGTGTGTTTATATACACCAGCTATCTCTGAGTTTACAACTCTAATTATTTGATGAGAGATACCCATTCTATCTGCAATACAATCAGTTTGGAATGGAAGTAATTTAAAATTTATTTACTGTCAGCCATCAGTAGAATACCCATTTTGAATCGATATTCATGTTGATCTATTTTCTATAACGGGGTGATATAATGCTAAATACTGTACATTTGATCAGATTGATTTTGAGAGAAGAATCAAGCCTATTTTATCAGAGGTCAGATTGATTTTGCCATCACTTAAGTTCCAGGTCTCTGACCGCAACCTGTTTTTGTAGCTGAAAGCTAAACTGGACATGGTAGCATCATCAACTGCACGGAACGATTTTATTTCTGCATATGCAAATGCATAACTTTGATGGACCGAATGTTGTGACATGAACACTGTCACATAAATCCTATGATTCACAGACAGTAGTAAAATATCTGTTTTGGGGTGATTTCCAAAAATGTTCTTCCGTGTTTGACACTAAGAAATTCAGCTGGTTGTCATGATCTGCACTGTAAACTTTTGGGTTGCGACTTTCAGAAATATCCTTTCAAACGCCTCAACCTCCACTTAGACAAATCTTGGAAATTGTGTTGATATGTGTAGTTAATAAACCTTTCATATTTCATCATTTATTGCTTGTAACAGGTAAACGGGTTGAACACAGGTGCATTTTTATTAAACTGAAATGTACATGCCATCGTGTTTCTTGGAAGTATTGCATCATGTTATTTTTCACCTTTGCAGTAGAACAGTTGAGCATGGATTTTTCTCGACTGCACACATACACTCCTCCTCAATATGTGCCAGAGAACACTGGCTATACTTACGCGCTCAGGTGAGAGTCTCCCAGTAAAGGTGCATGGTATTGTAAAAACTTGCGTGCAGTGATTAATTTGGCTTGAATACTTAATGGAAATTTGCAATAAACAAAAAGAATATTCATAGAAAATCATAATGAAATACTGTCTTTGGTTGGGAATATTTTATTGCAAAATAGAATGCTTCACATTGTTAATGGTGGTGAATAGTCCCAAAACTGATAGTCTAGTACATTTTGTGGATTAAAAATGGCATGTTTTGAATTTCTGGAATTGTGACCTTGGAAGGAAGGAAAGGCACAAGAGATTTGGGACCAAACTACATAATTATGCTGAACTGTTCCAAATTGAACTAATTTGTTAAATTTAGGACATTGTGTTTGAATGCTGCTATAACAGAAATAGGAGCATCCTAATGGTAGACTGAATTTGATTTGATGTTGCAAATGTTCTTGCTGCTGATACTGAACTGCTTGTGTTATTTCTGCTCTTATAAGTCAGTATTGCTGCACAATATCTGCCCGAACTGACACCTGATTTTTCAATTGTTTTCAAGTGAACCTGATCTTGAGTTTACTTTACTCATTAGCCCTGTTTATCATTGTTCTGCTTACCTGTATTTTCTCCTCTTAAAAAATCAATTTATAGCTCTCATTACACACAGAATTGGATTTGTAATTTCGACTATTTTAGTTGTTTGAGTGGCTTAAAACTAGTAAAGGTAATACACGAGGACTGGGTTTCATTCAGGTGTAAATGGGAAGTTACATCTGGATGCTTAGGGCATTGTGAAGCTATTAAATGAGGAGAAGATGTATCCAGAAATTGAATGGACTTGGTTATTGGGATCAGATGGGATGCATCCTTGGGTTTGGGGGAAGTATGGGAGAAAATTATGAAATCACTGACCTAACTCTCACAATGGCGGGATTAGAGAATGGCAGGTGTTCTCTTGGTCAAAAAAAAGGGAACGAGGATACATCTAGCTTCTACCATCCAGTCATTTGAACTTTAGTGGGAAAACGATTTAGAAACGTTGATCTATGATGATGGAATTAATAATCAACTGGAGGAAAACAGAGTAAAGCAAGAAAGCATGGGTATGTTAATTGTGAATAACATTTACCCCATTAATAAGAGTTATTTTTAATGACATCAGAGTTGACGTTTAAGCATTCATTGTGGTGTACATGGACTAAAGAAGGCTTTTGATAAGGTACCATTTTACAGACATCAGAAACGTTCTATGGACATTGTCACTGCCAACATAATTTTTCAATGTGGAGTTGTGTGGAATGGTTATTTTTCAGGTTGGAGGAAGGGGAGTAGTTGTGTTCTCCAGAATCGGTCGAAGACATTAAAAAAATTATATTGACCAAGATTTGGGGATGCAATCTACAATTCCTAAATTTACAAATGATACAAAACTTGGTAGTATTCTGAACCGCGAACAGCATAGTGATAGATTATAGCTGCATGGAAACGGGTTGATGGAACGAGAAAATGTGTAGCAGATGAAATTTAATGCTATGAAATGTGATGTAATGTATTTTGGTAGCAACAATGAGAGAAAAGGGTGAAGGAATAGGGGGACATAGGAGTGTGTGTGCATATACCAAGTTGCAAGGGGGAGGCTGTTAATAAGGTAAACAAATTCTGTTAAGGCAAAGATTCTAAAAGCAGGACATTTATGCTGAACCTTTATTGAGCAGTGTGGCTTCAGCTGATGCATTGTGTTCAGACCTGTTCATCATAATCAGTGGAAGGATGAGACTTTAGTGAGTCCAGAAGATTTTTTGAGAATATTCCTCAAAATTCCTTTTGACATAGAAGGGGCAATTTCACCCATCAAGTTGATGCTAGCTCTAGATGTCACCCATTCATCTCCTTTCCTTCCCCCACCTCCAATTATCCTGCCACCGCCTACTTTAAGGGCAACTAACAGTCGCAAATTAGCCTCCCAGCACATTCGTGTGACATGAATCTGTAGGACGTGGAGGAACGGGACACACACGTGGTCATTGAGAAAGTGCAAACTCTGGATAGAAAACACCTGCCATCAGCATAGAGCCCAGGTTGCTAGAGCTGGGAGGCAGCAGCACTAATTATTGTAGCATGCTGCCACACCTTTTGTAACAACCAAGCCAGATGTGAGGCTGAGACTGTTTTCTTTGAAAAAGAAAGATTGAGAGGAGATTTGATAGAAGAATATAAAATGTAGTGGATAATGGGAGGCTGTTCCCTTTGTTGTTGTAAAATAAGGGGGAAAGAACTAAGGACAACACGAGGAAAAGCTTTCTTAATAAGGTGTGGCTGGGATCTGGAGTACAACCTGCAAATATGGTGGAGGATCCATTGTAGCCTTATGGTAGGAATTGAATATTAAATGATGGAACAAAGTACATGGAGACATTCCAAGGGATCTGTGTTAATGAATGGCGAACAATTGAGCTGTAGGGAAGGGATTAATAGGTGGAACTGAATGGTTACTTGGACAGAGTTGGCATGGACATGATAAGCCAAATGACCCGCTGCACTGCAACCATTCTTTGATTCTGTAATGTCTACAGAAATTAGCGCACAACTGATGTTTTTCTTGGCCAATTTTTCTTTGCCTACCAATGTCTTCAGTGTACGTTTGTAAAAAGTACAGGCAATTTTATCTTTTTGTAATTTAGGTTTTAGTCCACGTGTTCAATTCCCTTGACATTTCTACTGATCTACTTTAATCCTTTTTTAAGATCATTTGGTCTGCAAGAATTTAACTAACTGACTGCATAGAATTAAGGATTCTGTATCATGGTACCAATACCTTAAACATCACTTTTGTTTATTCCATCTCCCCAAACTGCATTCATTGCCTCGAGCAATGAAAAAATGGAACTTGGGATGGGTAGGCACACTCAAAAACACACGCTGAAGCCTGTTAGCTCAAATACTGCTTTTGATTGTTGGTTTTCTTCAAGAATGAGATGACTTGTTAAGAATGCCCCAGTTGTTTTGTGAGAGCACGTAGAGAGCTTGCATGTTTACGGCAAGTTTGCAGCTGCCATTTCTTTGAATTTGCTTCTGATGTTCCTAACACTGTCAATGCTTGTTTAGTATGGGATAAATGAAGACACAGATGCAGGCTCATCACTAGTGTTATGGATAGTTAATGTAGAAAGCAGACGGTCATGTGCTCAGGAAAGCCTTTGAGCTGATAATTGGATTTTGTAGTACAGTAATCCTCCCGGGTGAAATGAGGGTTTATGGCGCGACAGAGATGTATGCAAGGGTCACTGTCCTTGATTCAGAATTTCAAGAGTGAATTACCTTTTTTGCCTGCATCACCAAGATGAAATGTTCTTTATGGAAAAAGAGGATCTAGGGAAGAGCATCTTTCAGTTTTAAATATCATCATTTAAAAAAATGTTTACAATGGAATTTGGACAATATACAGTGCCCTCCATAATGTTTGTGACAAAGACCCATAATTTATTTATTTGCCTCTATTCCACAATTTGAGATTTGTAATAGAATAAAGTCACATGTGGTTAAAGTGCACATTGTCAGATCTTTATAAAGGCCATTTTTATACATTTTGGTTTCCCCATGTAGAAATTACAGCAGAGAAGGTAGTATAAAATTGGACCACCTAGAGGAGATTAAATGTCCATATACATGCACATTTTTCTATCCAGCTTATACGTTAGAATGTTTTCAGAATGCACACGAGCGCTGTATCATTTTATTGCCAAACTATTCTGCTTCGCCAATGAAAATTCCCAAAAGAAACAATATGGTAAAGATAGTACCAATCTGTTGTGTTTATGAATGGTATCTGGTGCAAGTAGGGGGATCTTGTAATAATTGGCAAATTTGATGTTGGAGACAAATTCAATGTCTCAAAAGTTTTATTTTAGGAATTAAGATGGAGATCAGTCATGACAGAGTAGTCTTGGAGGGTTGAATGGCCTCTCATTTCCACTTTAAGGTAATTTCAGGTACTCTGTTTTGTGTTGCTGCTACATCCAAACACCTTTACAGATATTACATATTGGTAGATTTTAAGATGTTTCACCAAACGTACTCAGTGCTTTTGTAATGCATTCCTTGAGAACCTATGCTGTTTTGAGCAGTTGGTGCTAAGATCATACATCTTTGAGGAGTGATGGCTCATTCAATACTTAGTTATACTATGTAAGTAGGTACATGAATCCGTCCTTCCCCTCCACCAAAAAGGTGAAGAGGATTAATACCAGCTCCTGTAGTTACAATCATGTTTCATTGTGGGATAAATTTGGAACCAAGATGAATTCAGCATAATGTGAATTGTATATATATTATTGGCTATTTATGGTCTTGGATCATAAAAGTGTATAAAGCAATATGAAATAACTAAATTGTAACGAGTATGGAGTGCTAAATTTGGAATATTAGTTGTTTAATCATTGCTTTTACAATGTACTGTTTATCCATGGAAAATGTTTTACATTTTTTTGATTTCAACATAAGCTACCAACTAAAATCTGCAATATAAACCTGGTACCAATATACTACAGCGTTTTGTGTTAAGTAAGGAGAATACTACTTCTGCATTACATTTCTGTCTTTTAACCCCATCCCTAGCAATTGGCATGCAAGCTGAAATGTTTAAATGTCACTTAACTGTTCTATGCCTAGAAGAATAAATGCCCTTTATATTCTGTACCTCTCTTTAACTATTCCTCACTTCCCGGTAAGACACACCAAACAGTAGCTGAGCAACGTGACCGAGTTGTTGTGACTGCAATGCTCGAGTAGAGCAGGAATTAGATTGGCTGCATTTGTCTCCATTTTGGTTAAATTTGTCTCCATTTAGGAGTAATGGAGTAATGGGATGGAAGGAAGAGTTTGAAAAACAAGTTGTAAATCTAGTTTCAGAAATAAAATAAATACAATTCTGGAAACAGCACATCAAGTAATATAATTGGAAAGGGAAACAGTTAATGTTCTGGTCTGAGAATGTGAGCAAAAATGTTGTTATTTTGATATCTAACGTCTATTTATATTCAATTACTAGGATTTAAAATCTTTGAAATAGCTTGCATATTTGTGAAAATACCGATAGATTGTAAGTTTATGGTCCCTCTGGATTATTTAAGAATCATAAAATCCGGATATATCAAATTGAGTTTTTGGTTCTTAAATGCATGGTTTAAGAAAGTTTTCATGATTAATCGTCTTTGCTAATCTAACCACATCTTATCTATTAGATTGGTAATAATGGTATTGCTCTGAATCTTTGTACTTTCTTGGAATTGTTATCAGTAACTTTGATCATCAATAAATGATGATGATATGAAAAATGAAGCTGTGGCTTCTGAATTATATTGGAGGCACCTTGTGATAATTGAATTTGTGATTGAAAAGACACTTCTCTATATCTACTACTCATTGACCTGCTTGCTGTTTTTTGCATGCTTTATGGGAAATGTCATTGTTTTGCAATCGTTTTCAAGCTAAAACTAATTTCTTGGACCTTCAATGAATTAATGACGTAGAGTTTTGTTATTTAACTGTTCAAGTATTGGATTGAAATGTTAATGTTTTGTTCCAGTTCCAGCTATTCTGCAGAGGCAGTAGACTTTGAAAGCACACATAGATTGCATCCAGTATACGATTCACCAAGAATGTCTCGACGCAGATTGCGGCCTGTCAGTACGGAATATTACTCTGCAGAAAACTTGCACAATGAGAGCATTGGCAGCAATCACTCTTTTGCAGGCAGTGTTTCATCCTATAAAGAATCTTCATCGAGGCAAGTCTACTCATTGATGGTACTTTATTGTCACAGTACTTTGGTATAGTGAAATTCCTTTTTTGTATATAGTTCAGTAAATCTTACCATACATAGGCATGATCATTCTTAAATACCCAAGTGTAAGAATAGTAGATTACACTGAGGCAGTAAACATGTTTCCTGTGCAATCTCGTACTCCAAGTTCTAAGTTGTTAAAAATGTAGTCTTAACTTGGCCATAAACCACGGTTGTCCTGGCGGCGGCACTGGGTTGGAGTTTCAGGGGTTGGTCTGGCCATAAAACTGACACCCTGTCCTCAAGTGGGAATAATTGGTATCCTGTAAAATCATTATATTGCAAATAAAGCAAAATATTGGAGAGAAACACAGCTATCATTTCCACTGTGAACATTGATTGAATTTTGCCTGTCAGAATTATGTCACTGAAATGCTTATCAAACTATGCTAAGGTTATTTAAGGTAGACACAATGCTGGAGTAATTCAGCGGGTGATGCACCATCTATGGAGAGAAGGAATGGGTGACATTTCGGGTCGAGACCCTTCTTCAGACTGATGTCGGGGAATGGTGAAACAAAGATAGAAAATAGATGGAGATAGTAGGACTAGTAGGAGAACTGGGGAGGGGAAGAAGAAAGCAAGGGCTATCTGAAATTAGTGAAGTCAACGTTCATATCGTTGGGGTGTAAACTACCCAAGCGAAATATGAGGTGCTGTTCCTCCAATTTTCACTGGGCCTCACTCTGACAATGGAGGCCCAGTACAGAAAGGTCAGATTGGGAATGGGAGGGGGAGTTGAAGTGCTGAGCAAGCGTGAGGTCAGGTAGGTTATGACAGACTGAGCAGAGGTGTTCAACGAAACAACCGCCGAGCCTGCGCTTGGCCTCGCCGATGTAGAGAAGTTGACACCTGGAACGGCGGATACAGTAGATGAGATTGGAGGAGGTGCAAGACTTAATGTTATTTGGTTTTGTTTGTTCAAACTATTATGTTTTCCATAGGAAGTTTTTTTGTTTATTTTATATTTAATTTTTCAGTTCAAGTTTCATGCATATTAGAGATAAACAGGAAATCTGTTTCTTCCAGACCTCTTATGTTGGCTGCCAAATATGTGAAGGCAGGCTGGGTTGACGGTTTTCCTCTGTTTTGTTTCTCTCTGTATTGACATTGGGATCTTGAATCTTTTGCAATAGAAAATAGAATAGCACAGCACCTGAACAGACTCCTCAGTAAACAATGTGCCAAGCATGGTACCAAATAAAACTAATCCCTTCTGCCTGCACATGATCCATTATCTCTCCATTCTCTGCATGTGCCTATCTGAAAGTCTCGTAAATGCTACTATTTGTATTGTTTCCAAAACCACCCATGACATAACTTTCAAGGCACCTAACACACTCTATGTTTAAATAAAAACGTTACCCTTTAAACTTCCCGCTCTCACCATATATCTTTTCCTAATATTTGATAGTTTTACCCTGGGAAAAGGTTATGTCTACCTCAGGTACACATCCCATCATTTTTATAGTTTTATCAGCCTCTAATATCCAGAGAAGACGATCCAAATTTGTCCAACCTTTCAGTTTACATCCTTGCCCTAAAGCTAAGGGAACATTGACTACTCTTTCAAAACCCTGCCTATGTCCAGAGATGATGCAAAGATCTTCAAGACCCCAGAAATTTCCTCGTTTGCCTCTATCGATAACATGGGGTAGATCCCATCAAGCCCTGGGGACTTATCTACCTTAATGCTCCGGGATTCCTTAATCCTATTAGCCGATGACTTTTTATGGCCCAATTTGGCCATCCTGATTTCCTACTTGGGAGTTCATTCTTGCTTTCTTTATATTCCTCAAAGGGCATGTCTGATTTCATCTTCCTAAATCTTCCATATGCGTTTGGTAAAAAATAAATGTACAACCGCTCTTGTCAATATTGGAGAAGTTAGTCACCCACTACAACCCTTTCCATAATCTCTGTACATATCTGCTCCTCTACTGCAGGTTATTGGAGACGTAGTATAATCACTTCACAATGATAACACCTTTCTTATTTTTGAGCTCTACCTAACTTGCCTCATTCAATATTGCCATGACATCTCTCTGATTAGTAAAGTAACTCTACTACTTGCCTTCCTCTGTATCACATCTAAAATGGGTTGGTTTCAAGGAGTTCTTGAAGACATTTTGCATTTGTTGATTTAAAAAAAACATTACTTTATTTTCCAGAAGTGCAAAACAACAGCAGCAGAAGCACAGAAGCGTATCCAAGCAGACTGTATCCGTGTCATGTACTCCAAGAAAACGCACGATGGAGTCTTCAGTTAGCGGTCAGAGCAGCATCCTGAGCTGTGCAAGTGATGTATCAATGATATCGACAGTGTTAGATGAGTCTTCAATACGGGAAAAAACAGAATTGGATCACTTCTGGGGTAAGCAAGATAAATGGATGTTTTAAATCTGGTTATAGATGTTAGTTTGTGTTATTATTAAGTTACCATCTAACATTTTGAAGAGCTGAATATACTCCCTTAACCTTGACAACCTTTTTCTGGGGATTTTCAGGAATTAATCAAGAGCGTAGAAAAAGTTTGTTCGCAAAGCAAATGCTGGTTAATAATGTTAGGTTTATCAAACTCAAACATTTCTGTCACAGCTTCCTCTGCCTATGTAAATGACATACAGGTAGTTCTGCTAAACTACCTAGAGTTATAGAAAATCCCATTATTAAAAAAACAATTGTGTCAATGGGGGAAAGGGAGTTAGGGCTGGAGAGTTTGAAACTTGCAAAAGGTATTTTCCCACATAATTTTTCAAAATAAAGGTCCTTTCAATAACTATGGTTATTTTTGTTACTACAAATTGAAGATACTAAAAGCTGTTAGTTACATTGTTTAATGGAGTATCCTTGCTCAAGTGTCAATGAATCACCGTGCTCAGTTAAAGTAGCATCTGTGTACTTAAGAGACAATGGAGTCTGATTATTGCAGGTGTTGCATCAAATCCAAGATGGCTTTTTTCTGTTTATCAATTTCCAAAGTACATTTTAAATACTTCTCTAGTTCCTGTTAGAAATCGCATTACTGGATCATTAATTTGGCAATGTGATGAAAGCGGTATTCCCTTAGTTATAGAAAACATGACCAGGTGCGCAACGTGGTTGCTGAGAGCATAGCCACTGCCATCGGTAACAGCAAACACCACCACGCCCCAAATAATTCAATCACTTTTGTCAAAGCTGGAGAGAAGCCTCGACCACAACCAAAAACAAGGACGGGCCTCCTCTACACAGCCACTGATTGGCAGCTGCACGTCGAACTGGGCAAACAGCTGAAATTTCCATAGCACATCACAGCAACACCATTCCGGCCAGACATGATCATCACCTCCGAAGTGAAAAAACAGCTGATCATTCTGGAGCTGACAGTGCCCTGTGAAGAGCGTATTGAAGAGGTTAACGAGAGGAAAAGCACCTTTGTGGAACTGGTGGAGATGTGCCAGGACAGCGGCTGGAAGACATACAATGAGCCCATAGTGGTGGGCTGTAGAGGCTTTGTAGGACGCTCACTCTGCAAAGTCCTCAACCAGTTGGGCATTATGGGGCTGGCAAAGAAGACGGCCGTTCAATCCGCAAGCGAAGCCGCAGAGAAAGCCACTAGATGACTTTGGATTAAGAGGGCTGATCCGTGGGTGGTTGCTGCTGGGACGCAAGTCGGGGCTTGATCAACCCCGGCTGGGTCGCCTGGGCGAGGGTGTCTGATGTTGTGAGTCCCGAAACAGCCGATGACCCCAGGTCACATCACTGAGGATGCATCCCAGCGCATCTAGAAGATGTATCTTTCACACTAGAAACAAGGAACTATAGATGCTGCTTTACAAAAAAAGCACACAGTGCTGGAGTAACTCAGCTGATCAATTAGCATCTCTAGAGACCATCGATAGGTGACGTTTTGTATCGGGACCTTACTTCAGACAAAGAAGGGTCCCAAACTGAAATTTCACCTAACCATGACCTCCAGATGCTGCCTGACCCACTGAGTTACTCCTGCACTTCATGTCCTTTTCCACCCTAATTTAACATTGTTATACCTGTGCTGGTTATGTTTAGAAAACCCTCATTTAAAAGAACACTTAAATAAGTCCCAAAGCATCTTGTGCCTTATTATGATGTCACTACTGTCTTAGCTAGCAGATGTGTTTTGGTTTGGATGCTCTAAATCATAATCACAATCACTTTTGGCTTTCTGCAACGTTGCAGTTCTCTATTTAAAAATAAATCATGCTTAGTGTGTAATTCAGGAATTCAAAAGTTTTGTTGCCAATTTGAAAAAAGAGCTTCATGTTAGTGATGTACGGTGTTTCCCTGAAGCCCATGAGAGAAGTGCTTGTATTCTTGTAAAGTTTTATCAGTACTCCTGCAACATTGATGGAGTGCAGCATTGTTGATCAATGAGCTTGAGATTTGTCTCAAGATTGTATTATGACTAGACCTGGTGGCAATTCGCAGAACGGACGTATGTGAGAAACTGGGAATATTTTTCAATTATTTGAACTGGTGCTTGAGCATGCAGGGTTTAATTTTTAGAACAAAATTAAAACAATGTTGGTTAAGTTTTAATTCCATCAATATTTTGGAATCAGTGTAGAAACCAAAAAATGCAAATGCTGGTTTACAAAAAAGGGCACAAAGTTCTGGAGTAACTCAGTGGGTCAGGCGGCATCTCTGGAGAACATGAAAGGAGGAGAAATTCTTCATAGTTATAACTTGAAGAGATTTCAAAGTGGAGCAGTCCAAATGTAGAAACAAGGAAATGCAGATGCAGGTTTACAAAAACGAACACAAAATGCTGGAGTAACTCAGTGGGTCATGCAGGCGTTTTTGGAGAAAATCCTGGAGGTGGCTTCAGAACATGTCCTTAATTGAGGAACCAGTTTAGTTTTGGAAATTAGCTAATGCTTGTGTAAAACCACTAAATTTTACTGTCAAATCATAAAACCCTCTCATCTTTAGGTACAAGTTGATCTCGTCTGGGAGCATCATATTTTAATTGAAAGTGAAACGTGTTACTTAGAGATGTTATCTTAAAACCACCAGTATGGTTTATTTTAAGGAAACCGCTTAAACCACATAAAGAGAAGCAAAGAGAGGCAAATTGTTTTAATATTGCTGTTTATCACTTGGTGGATTCTTAAAATGAAATCAAATTAAGTTGCAAATTATGTTGCAGCCCTGTGGTACTATATCTTAAACTTTACCTCAACCTGCGTTTGGGTCAATTCCATTGTAGAAAATCTTGAGTTTGAGTATTGCTCTGGTTCTTTGTGATTGATAAATGTTGGAATAAAAAATATTTTTAAATATTGTTAGGAAACTCGTCTGGCTCGATCCTGCATGTAGCTCCAAAAATATTGGAATTACCGAAACAGTTTCTGTGTTGTATGTTTTTTTCATTCCACCATATCCATGCCAAGGTAGACAAAAATGCTGGAGAAATTCAGCGGGTGAGGCAGCATCTATGGAGCGAAGGAATAGGTGATGTTTTGGGTCGAGACCCTTCTTCAGACTGAAGTGGGAGGGGGGAGGGGGGGGCAAAGAAGAAAGGAAGAGGCGGAGACAGTAGGCTGTGGAAGAGCTGGGAAGGGGAGGGGATGGAGAGAGAAAGCAAGGACTACCTGAAATTGGAGAAATCAATGTTCATACCGCTGGGGTGTAAACTGCCCAGGCGAAATATGACGTGCTGCTCCTCCAATTTGCAGTGGGACTCACTCTGGCCATGGAGGAGGCCCAGGACAGAAAGGTCGGATTTGGAATGGGAGGGGGAGTTGAAGTGCTGGGCCACCGGGAGATCAGGTTAATGTGAACCGAGCAGAGGTGTTGGGAGAAGCGACCGCCAAGCCTGCGCTTGGTCTCACCGATGTTGAACAGTTGACACCTGGACCAGTGGATGCAATAGATGAGGTTGTAGGAGGTGCAGGTGAACCTCTGCCTCACCTGGAAAGACTGCTTTTGTCCTTGGATGGAGTCGAGGGGGGAGGTAAAGCGACAAGTGTAGCATTTCCTGTGGTTGCAAGGGAAAGTACCAGGGAGTGGTTTGGTGGGAAGAGGCGAATTGACCTCTCAATTTTATAAACCTCTGATCACCCCACAGGCTCCCATGTTTCAGTAAGATTAAAGTCTGTCTTTCTGATCTCTCCTTTATAACTACTTCCCTCCATTTCAAACATCATCTTACTGAACCCCTTCTGCCTCCTCATGATTTCTACCGCATCCTTCCTGTGGTATGACAACCAGAACGGTACACAGTACTGTAAGAATGATGCTACCAATACTTTTGTACACCGCAATATGATATCCCACATTTTATCTGAATGTGACCTAGTGCATGGTTTTAACATTTATGAATGAAGCCAAAGTTGAAAATGAAATGAATCGGTCAAATTTCATTTAATAATTGAGAAATCATAACCCTTAGTAATAATTAAACAAGCAATTTAGTGTTCAGAGCAAAATTGGGATGTACAAACCAGGGGAGATTTGCACCTGATTCTTATCTTGTCAATTAATTAAGTGTGGTGCAGCAACTGTTTTCAATATAGTTGTTTTGGATTAGTTAATTATCTCTGACTGTTATAGCTATTGACTTCTGCAAGATGTTTGTAGGTGAGAATGGGTTAGGATTCAGCAGCAGCGATTTATTTTGCTAGAATAGAGTTGGTCATGTGAAATTGTAAACTCGGGAAAAAAAGATAAATTATCTGTTGGGCATTATGTACTGTAACACCGTGAATACAATGTTTCACATTTTAGGAATGTTATATTCAGCGGTCAGTTAATGATTCTGTGGATATGAGTCACTTGCATAGAAATAAAGTTGGATTTGTTTAATTCCTTCTATGATTTTGACATTTTGGTGTGTTTTGTTTTGTTATGGGAGCAGATTTTGCAATAGTTTTCATGGCCGTCCGAAGGGGGGGGGGGGGTGCGTGAGGTGCGACCGCACCCTCCTTTTCTTTCCCTTAAGAAGAAGATGAAAAAAAGAAATCACATAATGATCTTCTCCGCAGATGCTGCCTGACCCGCTGAGTTACTCCAGCATTTTGTGACTATTTTCCCTTCACCCATCTGACCAAGCCCACTCTCCCCCCTCCTTTCCTATGTTCCTTTCCATCCATAAACCTCTCTCTGCCTTTACATTTCACTCCTCTTTCAAATCTGCTCTACTTATACATGCATTTTTCTTCTTCACTTTTTAGTCATAGAATGATGCAGTGTGGAAACAGGCGCTTCAGCCCAACTTGCCCACACCGACCGACATGTCCCATCTAAACTAGTCCCACTCACACGCATTTGGCCCATATCCATCTAAATCTGTCCTATCCATGTACGTGTCCAAATGTCTCTTAAACATTACGATAGTCCCAGCCTTAACTACCTCCTCTGGCAGCTTGTTACATACACCCAGCAACCTTTCCTGTTAATTTCTGAAATATTGATCATAAATTTGGTGCAAAAATGCTCCAAAATAAGGCTCACAATGCATCGGAAAGCATCTAAAACCCTTGAGCTTCCAGGGCCCTTAAGTGGGCCCTGGACCCCGGCATCGAGGGGCTTCACACTTCACGCTCATGATGTGCGCAGCGCGCACATTATGTCACATTAAGTTTTTTGTAATCCTGTTATGCCATGCCCCTTTTTGAAAAGTTTCGTACGGGTCTGGTTTTACTGATACCGATGGTAACCTTTTTACGTTCAAGCAAACTACTATTTGAATTAAACTTTTTGAATCAATACCAAAACGGGAACTACTTTCAGAATGGATCTTCCTTTTGTTCCAACATTTGAGATTTATATCTTGAGGCACAATTAGTTGGCTCCATAGGAATGATGCTGAACTTGTTAGAGATAATGTAGCAGCTGCATACTATGAAATTGATGTTAAAATTAATGTGTTTGTTTTAGGACTGGATGAGGATGATGGAGACAGTAAAGGTAAAGAATTTTTAATTGTTTATCTGAACTATTAATTCTGGCGTATTGGTAGAATCAAATTCAATTTTTGCTTTGTTGTTCTTGCCATTTAGGAGGAAATACAACTTTGATACAAGCAAATGGGGACATACTAACAGGAGAGATGCAGATGGCAATGTTCAATGGTTACACCTGCACTGACTGCAGCATGCTTTCTGAACGAAAAGATGTTTTGACGGCACACTGTGCCTCTCATGCAACTACTTCTACCGTGTACTCCAGGAGCAGAAACAAAGACAAATCAAGTAAGTCACTAACGTTTCTTTAAGACTTGCAACAGCGACACTTGGACAGAAGTACCAGTGGCTAGAAACCCCAGGGCCTTCTGTGGGTGAAAATAATTTGAGGCTCCCTTCTGCATATTGTTCCCTCATCTGTTGCTGTATTTGGGAATGCTAAATGAGCAAATTGTCGATTTGTCTGATCTGTTGCTATGCCTGCCGTGGTAATATATAGTCTATAATTCAGCCCAGTTGGAATATTATGTTCAATTCGGCATACAAGGTTTTTGGGGTGATGTGAAGGCTTTGGTGGAAGCATAGAGGAAATTAATTAGAATGTGTTCAGGAATGAGAGGTTATATGTATTTGGATGAACATTTATTTTGTCCTCTGAGCAGAGATTTAATAGAAATGTTCTAAGTTAATAGTTTTTTAACAGAAGAAATGAACAAACATTATGTGCTTTGGCTGAAACTTTGCTTGAGTGATGGGAATAGGCGGTCCAGATTCAAAACAATCGTAAAAGAACTAGAAATGAATTGTGGAAATTTCTGCATGAGTTATGAAGTGTAGGATCAGAGAGTGGGTCTACCTGGATTGTTCTCTATGACTCAATGAATTAAACGGAGGCCTCCTGTGCTGTATCAGCTTGCTTGAGTGAAAATTCTTGATATGCAACTTGTTGACAATGGGGGGGACATTGTTTGAAAAGTCAAATGCTAAGTAGGGAATTGGTAATTTTTCATGAAGTACAAATTTGTTTTTAATATATGTACATATCAGGTGGCATTTTGAGAAGTGTGTCTGTTGAGGAGGAGAAACTGTAAGAAATTATTCTGTGTGCGTATGCCTTTTATGACAATGCCAAAGGCAATTCCGAGGCTATTCCTTGATCTATATAATTTTTGCAGGCTGAAGTAAGGAAGAAACTAAATCTCATTCTTAATTTTCAACTTGTGCTAAACTGTGATTTCGTTTATCAGCATTTAACAGATAATTTGTTGAGACTTTGTTTATGAATAAATATTGATTTGAAAGTATGATTTTTAATTTGAAATATCCAAATTTAGGAGTCTTGACTAGCTGAATAATTTAGTCAGCAAAAGTTACTGACTGTTAAATGCAGTACAGATTGTAATTCTTTTGGCTTGATATTTCAGAGGAATTTTCTAGACTTTTTTTATTGAACTGCAAATTGATTATTACTTTTAGGGCAGAAATTGAAGTATACCATGAAGATTTGTGTACATGAGATGTTATAATTGACCACGGATTGCAACATACAATTTGTGAAATGAAAACGCTACATGACTGACTAATTTATTTAATTGTAGTGGGTTTTCATGCATGAATTTATTTTCACTTCAATTTAACATTAAAGGATTTAATCAGCAAAATACTTGTAAATACTTGTAAATACTTGCACTTTACATACATGAGCAGTTCTACCGCAGAAAGCACATCCAACCTCGAGTGTTATGAAGGCTAAAATGCTATTGGAATCTTAAAAATTGGTTGCATTCATTTTTTTTTTAGGAGGAGTGATGTTCACAAGTCACGCACATCGACTGGCAAAGTATGCTGTATCTACTACTGCCGCTTGGCTTTTACAACTTTATCAAACAATATTGTTGAAGACTGGTTTTTGCTCCCGAAGTACATGTAGGTGAAACGCACGCTTGCATGGGCATAAATTTGTTGCCATCTAAATGAGCCAATTGCTGCTCTATTCATTATGCTTGCCACATTATCATTCTAAGGGTTTAGTTCGCGATGTTTCAAGTGCTTCTCCAAAAATCTAGAACTTCAAGTCATTGTGTTGGAGTCACAGTCACACAGCGTGGAAACAGGCCTTTCGGCTCAACTTGTCCATGCCGATGAATCTGAAAAAAAATGGATTATATTCTTGAATCCATCATTTTTGACCCGTGCTGTCCTTTCACTTTTTGCTTATTTGATTTAGATTACATGTTTACACTGTTTGGAGAGGACCCAGCTTGTGGTTGTAAATTGGTACACTAAATTTAAGTAGCAATACCATACCTTTTTACTGATTTATTTAGGTAAATACTTAATAGCGCGGTCATTTGCATGCATGAGCGTTGTGTTGGCTACATGCAAATAGGTTAACATCATCTCCAATCAATTTGGGAGCAAGTTTTTTCTCGACCTCTTGGAGGAAGCCAGCTAAGGATCGGTTTCTGTGTTGCAGCCCATTCAAGTTACTGTGGACGAATGAATGTAAAAGAATTGATTACTGGGGATGGACACCTGCATATAAATGGGGAGTCCTTGTGTAAGTATTTTAGTTTGCTACCTGATGTTGCTGCTTCATTCGACAACTGCTTGTGGGGCAAATACACTTGACCACCAATTCCCTTTGTTCACTTGACTAATGGATTATACTGCCACAATCAACAGGTGATGACTGTAAGGGGATGCAACACGATACATATAAATCCACTGACATGGAGTCCACAAAGTACATGAAGCATACACAAGTCACACGGACTATCTGGCTGGTCTTTTCTTATGCAGGTTGTTTTCTTTTTTAATTCTACTTTGTCCTCTTTTTGAAAACGGCAAAAGTTATTATTGCATGTTTGGAAGATTTGGTGCTTCAACTTTTTGTGCAGTATATTTAATAAATATTTATCCCAACAAGAAATTATCTGAATTTGCTCAGTTGATGTATTGCAGATTGATTTGTTTTATATTTGTAGGCTCATTGTTGCTGCAAATTATCCAGGCTGTTGGTGCTGTTGCCTGGTTTGTATCCAGGAAGGTCTTGTCTATTCTGTGGTTGGCCATTGTATCTCCAGGTTATTTAATTTTTATTTTTCATTTTTGTTCTGCATTTGTTCCACCCATTTGATTTTGTGCATGCTTTAGTACTCCTAGAGCTGGTTTTTGTAGTGCATGCTTTCAGGTATTATTACGGTGTTGCAAATTTTGATTTCACCCAAGTCTTCGGCATATTGTGATGGCTTCAGTAGTGCAATGACATTAGTCTGCTTTAGCTTTCTTTACCATTCTTCCACTTTGGATCCATACGTTTGTTCCTATTTTCTCCGATTTATAGCTGGGTGCTACGTACAGCATGTTTGTTGCAGCATTTGCACTTGTACCAAGCTGCTTTTCAGGGTGAGCACCTGATTACTTAGCTCTACATTTATTCTTTTGTTTGTTTTTAGGAAAGGCTGCTTCTGGAGCATTTTGGTGGCTTGGGACTGGATGGTACCAGCTGATTACTTTAATGTCCCTTCTTGATGTATTCTTGCTCACCAGGTATGTTTTGCTGATGTATATCAAATGCTTCACTGTTCACATTGGAAGGAGAGTACTAAATGTATTAGACATTTAAAAAAACGACTAGATTTAATTTAGTTTGGAAATTATTGTCTTTGCATTCAGGTGTCTTCCCAGATTACTTAGATGGCTGTTCTTATTGATTCCATTTCTTCTTCTATTTGGTAAGTAAACACAAACCTTGATTGCACTGTAGTTCTATTAGGACTGTGAACTGAAAGAAGGTACCTAACACACTTAATTAAGAGTACAATAAAGAAACCGTATTACTGTGTGCAGAATTAACAACCTGATAAAGGAGGGTTGCACATCGAGGCTAATTGAATGTGAAATGACACTACAACTCATCTTGTAGTTTAAGATGGCTATTGCATATGCCCAGAGAAGCCACATTCCTAACCTTTAATCGGACACAATTTACGAGAGCTTACTTGAAATCCCCCCCCCAAAATTGTATCACCTAGGCTGGATGAGGTGGCCGATCTCAATCTCAGCGGGACTTTTGTGCCATTTGACGGGTCGAATTTGTCCCCTCTGGCCTGACCTCTGGAATTCAGGCCCGGCGTGAGCCAGCAGATCCATTCCCATAGCCATTTTCCGTGTCCGACTTTGCGGGATGGTATCTTGGTTCCTCGGCGGCCTAGGTGGACTGTTCCAGTACTGTTGGACTACTCACGGAGCCCTTGACCTCTGTTGTTCCGGCAAAACGGATAATCCAGAAAAGCTCTGGAACCAAGGGTGCCAGAAAACCGGTGGTGGACCTGTATATACAATTGCAGATACCAAGGTATCTATGAGCATCAATGAATATACTGTCAAATTTATTTTCAATGCGACTTTTGTAAATCTCTCCCACGTATATTGGCAGTAATGTGCTTCTTCCATATGGCCAAACCTACCAAAATGGTCTTGAGTACCTAAGACAAACTGCTTCCTGCGCATATAAAACAGACTGGCTCCCATTATTTATTCATTCAAATAACTTGAATGAATTGTTGTGAAATGTTTATTATAAAGAACAATTCAATTTGGGAAAGTGACAAAGACCAGTTACAAAATTCACTATTTAACTTTATGATAAAGGAATATAAACTGATCTGTAATTGAACCAAGTAGACACAAAATTATGTTTCAATAGTTGGAATTTTGTCGGTCAGACATGAATTTCAACAATAAATCTCTGCCCTATTTTTCTTTTTGTTATCAAATCCAAAAAACGGTGTTTAAATGGTTTGAATTCAAAGCATTACCAGTTGTTAATACCAATACCAGTTGGTACCCAAATGGTACATTTGTCAGTGTTCTAGATTATGCCCCTCACTTTTGTTTAGAACATGTTTAAGAAAGAACTGCAGATGCTGGAAAAATGGAAGGTAGACAGAAATGCTGGAGAAACTCGGCGGGTGAGGCAACATCTATGGAGCAAAGGAGTAGGTGAAGAAAGGTCTCGACCTGAAATGTCACCTATTCCTTCGCTCCATAGATGCTGCCTCACCCACTGAGTTTCTCCAGCATTTTGTCTACCTTTTGTTTAAACCATGATCGTATCAGGCTCTTTGGTCATTGAGTTTCCTCCATATCGTAATGTTAATTTTAATTTTATGCTGCCTTTAAGTATTCGACTTGAATCGACACACTTAATTGATAGAACAGTGTCATCTAGTGGGTTACATTAAAAATGGTTTTGAGACTAATTGGTAAATCAATGTTGAACGGCAGTAAAAACCCTCATTAAAAGTATTTACTGTATTTTTTATGTAACTAGTGAGGTCATTGTTTAAAATAGTGGACTTAATGTGTTAGAATTTGCCCTGATTAATTACATTATTGATGAAGGCACCAGCAGAAAATGGGTCTGAAAAAGCACAAAAGCTTGTCGTTTAGCCTACTTTGTAGTGCTAATTATAACAACACAACACTACAGTTCCCTTATTTCTACCTGTAGCAAATTATTGTTCACCGTCTTTAGTACAATATTGTAATACCTTTTTATTTCTTCAGTTGGCCTGTGGTACTATGGACTGGCAGGCTTGTGGTCATTGTTGCCAATCTTCAATGGAACGGCGTTACAAACAGCACTGCTTTCAAAAGAAATTGTACCAAATGTTCAAACAAATGAGGAGATTCCAAGTTCTCCACCGATTACCCTGGTAATGATTCCAGCATAAATAGTTTGTGTAGCATTGCTCAGGACCTGAAGTGCTTTTTTTAACCGCTGTATGGCTATTTGTTTCAGAATACTGGACACTCTTTTGATTGGAGTCGTGTGGCAGAGTTGGAAAAGCAGGTTGCCGTTCTGAATGGCAAGTGTGATCAGACCACCCACACTGCAGACGTTCATTACAGTCAGCTTATTGGTTTGTTAGAGAAGCTACAGGAGCAGGTCAGAGAGATGAGCGATAAAGAGAGAATCTCCATCCTCATCAGAAACTTGATCAGCCAGCATTCAAATGTGCTGCGAGAAGAGATAAAGTTGGAAACAAGTGATCATTCCCAGGTAAGTTACCAGAGTGAACCAGATCATCGCACAAACCAACCTTCCTTCCATTGACGCCATCTACACCTTGGCATGGCCACCAGCATAATCAAGGACGAGTCGCACTACGGCCGCTCCCTCTTCTCCCCTCTCCCATCAGGCAAGAGGTATAGAAGTATGAAAACTCATGCCTCCAGATTATGATGCAGGGTCTTAACCCGAAATGACACCCATTCCTCTTCTCCAGAGATGCTGCCTGACATGCTGAGTTAGTCAAGCATTTTGTGTCTACCTCCAGGTTCAGGGACAGTTTCTTCCCAGTTGTTATCAGAACCATCCTACAAACAACTGAAGCAGTCCTGAGCTATCTACCTCAATGGAGACCCTCGGACTATCTTTGATTGGACTTTACCTTGTTCTAAACGTTACCCATGTTATTCCCTTTTTGTGTATTTATACATTGTAGATTGTAATTTTGAATGGTTAGAATGTAACAAAACCATTTCACTGTACCTTGGTACCCATGAAAATAAAGTAAACTAAGGTAAACTGAAAGATAAGAGGAAGCAACGGCTGAGGTGAGCTTCAGTGGTATATTGTAGTTTGCTCACCTTTGCAACAGAGTTACCAGCAATCTCATCTGTGTATCTGAGGACCATCTTTGATAGCAGTTTCCAGCTGCAGCCAGATGTAGTTTGTAAAGGTTGAATTGAGCCTAACATTGCAGTTATTTTTAGGTATAAATTTCCTCTAAGTTGCTTTATGTACATCAGATTGCACTTGGACTTGATCCTGGAAAAATAATTTGTTGTGCAGCTGTGCTCTTTTATTTACATATGTGTTTTTGAATATCCATACTAATAATGTTCATTGTTGGTACAAGGTGAATCCAAGTGCAGTGTTCTGACTTTTGCTTAACTCTTTAGAGGCCACTTCTACTTTAAGGCATTAGTTTCTTGTGCTTTCGGAAGGATTTGTTAGTAAAAGGCAGTTGTGTAGATAAGGTAAACAGATTTTCCGTTAATTATTTAAAATTATATAATATGCAAGTCCACCACTGATTTTTCCGGCAGTGATCCAGCACTCACTTTAATGTATCAAAAACACCCAGTCGGAGCCAGCAGATCCATTCCCATAGCCAACTTCTGCAACTGAATTAGTGGGCCGGCATCTCAGCTTACCAAGGCTGTGACCTCTATTGGTCCAAGGATACCAGAAAATCAGTGGTGGACCTGTATTATATTTGAGTATATAAAATTATGAGAGTCATAGATAGATTAGACAGTCAGAAATTTTTTTCCAAGGATAGAAAATCAAATACTTGAGGGCATAGCTTTAAGGTGAGGTGGACCAAGTTTAAAGGAGATGTGCTGGGCAACTTATTTTATACAGAGGGTGGCGGGTGCCTGGAACGTGTTGCTAGGGTTGGTGGTTGAGACAGATATGATAATGGCATTTAAGAGGCTTTTGGATAGGCGTGTGGATCAGCAGGTTATGGATATGGATTATGCTCAAGTGGATGAAAGATGGTCTTGGCATCATGTTCAGCACAGACATTGTGGACCGAAGGGCCTGTTCTTATGCTGTATTCTTCTGTATTCTATTTTTTACAGAGTTATATCAATTGTTCCTTTGTGGAACTGGGTGAAATTTAAGTTGGTAGTGGAAATTAGCGGTGACATTTTGAAAATTCTTGAACATTAGCACCTAACCTTTCTTGAATTCCATTGCAATATCTCTTGGGTTGTCATTGGTGCTCTTCCTGTACTGTGCAAATAATATGCATTCCGTTGCCTGGATGCTTTAGACTTTATACTGAGAATAAAGCTGCCTTTGCATTGAAACGAGTGTCCAGTCAGTTAGTAGCTCTTTGAACAACTGTGCCAGTGAGGATGATCTCTTTAGATAAGTATATAAGCATTTGGAAATAAGCACCGGATGCAACAGTGGATTTCTTCAATTCTCCAGAATTGGAGGAACATTAATATTCCATTAGAAACCTGACAATTGGGAAGTGGCTTCACTGATTTCCATCAGTTTCGGTGTCAAGGATTCATGTCCCAGCTTTGATGTATCGAAATACTCAAAACATGTTCTGCATGTGTAAATAAATGGAACTTGGCCAGTTGGCAATTCGATTAGTCTTAGTAACAGAAAAGTATTGACTATTGAGTAAAATCTTTGATATTTTTTTTGCCTCATTTTTCATTATTTTGGTTTGTTTATTATCGTCACGAGTACCATGGTACAGTGAAAAGTTTTATTTTGCATGCTGCCACTCAAATCTGTTAATACTATACATAAATCCCAAGCTAAACTCAAATACAATAGGTCGAATGAAGGGAAAGCTGCAGGGTGCTGAATTGGTAATATCTATGTCTCAATTGTAGGCTGCCCATTTTCAAAACAAATGATGCAAGTGACCAATCACAAGACAGGCTTGGAGTAGAGCCTCTTGGATTTATTTGATGTCTATCTTTTAAATTATTAATGTGATCATATTGCCTCTGCAACTATGATAACATGGTTTGTAATTATATTTAAGCAGAACAGTTTAGTTATTACTTAGTTTAGTTTAGAGATACAGCATGGAAACTGGCTCTTCGTTCCACCGACTCTGTGTCGACTAGCGATCCCCGTACGCTAGCACTGCCCTGCGAACTAGGGACAATTTACAATTTTTACCAAAGCTAATTAACCTACAAACATTTATGTCCTTGGAGTGTGGGAGGAAACCGTAGCACCCGGAGAAAACCCACACTGTCATGGGGAGAACATACTAACTTAGTACAGACAGCACCCGTAGTCGGGAACGAACCCGTGTCTCTGGCGCTGTAAGGCAGCAACTCTACTGCTGTGCCACGGTGCAGCCCGCAACTTCTATAGATCTCGTAGAAATCCGTTTCCATTAAAATCCCGGAGTTTATGATGGCTAAACCTTCCATTCTGAGAATACTTTTAATGTGATTATTTGTTTGTTTGGCTGAGTTAACCACTGTTTTCCTTCCTTACCAGAACCAGTTTTTAGTTTTGCAGCAGAAGCATGAGTTACGAATTGCTGAACTGGAGTTGATGTTTCAGAGCTTGTCTAACAGATCAGAGGTACTGTGATTTTGTAGTTATACCTGCTAGTTCATAATGTGACTGGGAAATTGTTGAATCTTTGCACATTTCCTGTTGCACAGTCCCCAGTGGGTGATTAGATTAGGCTTAATATAGGCCCCGACCTCGGGTGGACTATGAGGGGGAGAACTGGTTATTTTTGGTGCCTTCCCTCACAGTGAATTCTGCTGTGGGGGGACGTTTCATGTTGATTTCTATAGTGTACTGTTTCTGTGTCTTTTTTCTTATTCTCTTTTTTCTCTTTTTTTTGATTTGTATGGATTTATTGCATTGATCTGTTCAATTAATTTAATCAATCTTTGTAAAGCACTTTGGTTCAAATACTGGTTTTGTTGAAAAGTGCTATATAAATAAATATTATTATTATTATTATTATTAATTCTGAAACATGGAGCGCAATCCGTTTGGCAAAGCAGATTGTAGAGATGCACACACAAGGACTACCTGGAAAGAATCAGTTGGCATGTTGCAATGCTCTGGCACAAAATAAAAATAAAAACCAGATAACTCTTCCTGTAGACCACATGCAGTCTAATTATGTGTATAATTTGGTAATTGTCGTTTGAGTGATTTGGACATTTTACTTTAATTGTATTTAAACAGAACAGTTTAGTTATTAATTGAACTGAGTTGATTGTAGAATGAAAGTACAAACTGATAAAAATTGTTTTGTACAAATGCTAAGTTTATCTGGAAGACGTGCACAAACTCATGCTAGTAACTGCTTTAAGCTTCACTGTGGGGTCAGCACAGGATTTTGGGCACAAGGGAGCTTGTAAGAAAGATGATTTGTACCCTGGAGACACAACTACAGAGCCTCAGCGCAGATGGAGAACAAGGAGGGAAGAGACAAAGACTTTAAGACTTTTGCCTTCCATCACAGTGAGGAGGTGCCTGGTGAACTCATTGTGGTGGATGTTAAATTTGTGTTTATTGTGGGTTTTTGTTATTTTTATTGTATGTATGACTGCAAGGCAACAAACGTTTGTTCAGACCGAAAGGTCTGAATGACAATAAAGGATACTTTGACTTTGACTTTGAGATGCTGGAATCATGAATATAAAAAAAACTACAGGAGGTTTTGGGTCAAACCTTTCAGTCGTCTATCCATTTCCCTCCATAGATGTTGCCTGACCCGCTGAGTTCCTCCAGCAGTGTTTTTTTTTCATGCTCCCCGCATTGATAGTTGCATCAGCAATGGATGTTGTCACTTGCAAAGTAATAAAGTTCCTTAATTAAGAAAACGCTCAATTTTTTTATTATACTCCGGTCCTGGAAAGTCTATTGAATGGTCACAACAACCTCTTACCTTACCCCACCTGCCATTCCACCCCATCCCAAGGCCCCCTAAAATCTGGTTACACCCATGACCTACCATCTTCTGTCTCGCCCCATCTCATTTGTATGTCTCTTTATCTTTCCTTACACATTTAGTCTGGATGCAGTTGATTATCACTTTACCTCCACAGATGCTGTTTGACTTACTGGGTTCTTGAAGCATTTCAAAATTTGCACCATATTCCAGCATCCTGCACTCTCTTGCTTCAGTCTATTGAAAATCTGTTTACAATGATCTTCAGATTTGGTCCTCATCAGGAAATTAGGAGCAACAGATTTACGATGACTACATATTTTATTGGGAACTTTGTAGACCTTTAAAGTGAGCTTTATTTCTGCTATTTACAATTCGGAAATGAAGTGCTTACTCCATTGGATGCAGGTGGAGAAAAGACTTGGTGTCTTCATCCCATCAAAACTCTTCAGCAGAGGTTTGGATTTTGAGGAAATGCAGTGAATATTAAGCAAAGAAATTTCAGTTCTCAAAAGATCAGCAGGAATTATTTTAAATGGACCTGTTGCTTCGAATGTGCAGTTTATAATGGTAATTCTAGCTTCACTGTACCTTAATTGGTACACGTCACAATAAACGGACCTTTGAACCTTTAATCTAAACGGTGCATTATTTTCAAAAACAGAATAGCAGATGTGGTTAAATGTACATTTGATGTATGAATCGCTCTATATTTGTATGAAATTAGTGGCCAGAAAGAATCTTATAAATCATCAGTAAAATTACTGGTAATGCTTTTTGCATTGAAAAGCGTAATCTTATTTTTCAAAATACACACTGACCAGTTCACGATCCATTGTCAAATTCAGTCTCTTCAATTCTGGGAACATTTTGTGACATTAGCTGCAATTGTTTTCATGGTATCAAGAAAGCAATGTAGTTATCAAATTTGACAAGTTTTACATGTTATCCAATCAGCAGTGTGACATCTGGTCACTAGTGCTGGATTTCCTTAACATTAGTTGTTGGAAATATATTTTACTAATTTTAAGGTACATTAGTATAGTTCTTTTGTGTATTATTGAACATTTCAGAATCTAAATCTGAATAAATAGCATAAACGCCTTTTTTAAGTGATCTTTGAATTTATGGGGTTTTTTAAATTCTCCAGAGGCTCCATTTTTAAATAACCCAATGTATCTCGTAACATCCTATTTACACACTAATTGTCGACTATCAGTGCGAGTGAAGCATCGTCAACCTGGCGTTTCATTTATGCATGGGTTAGCTTGTGAATCTGGCCCACCATCTGCTGTGATTGTAATTTAAATAACTGCCATTAGATTTTGATGGAAAGGCCATTATTCAGGATAGTGCAGTGGGTTAGTGTTGAGGCCTTGGTTTGTAGTCATTACTCTCTGCACAACAAAACCCCGATTAGCTAATGTCAAAACCTCTCACTTAAGCCTGTCAAAATGCAGCAGGAATCGGCAGTTGTACTTATGTAATTGGACAGGCAGGGGGGTGAGCTGGAAAGTAAAACATATGGCACAGCTATATAAAATGATTGAAAAGTTTGGAAATTGCAATTTCCAAGCATATCCGTAGAAATCTTATTAAGGAGCCGTTTCCAACTGTTAGAAATTAGTGTTTGCGTGGAGTTCAAGAAAAGGGATTTTTGAAATGTCTTTCTTCGTACATTATTTTTGTGGAGCAACATTAGTCGAAGTTAGCAGTGAATAGAACATGATTTTACATTACTGTAGGCCATTTAGCACATTGTTTTTGTTTAAAAAGCTGACCAGATAATCTCATTCTTTCCCTTTTTCTGTTCTTGAATTCTCTCCCTTTTAAATGTCTATCCTATTCCCTTCAAGTTGATATCGATTTTCACTTTTCGTTGATCCAATATATCCCTGATGACAACGTTGCATAAGGAAAAAGAATATTGTTCTGGTGTACTCTGGATCCTGACCATGTAACATTTATTCTGTCAAAACCATGCATCATCTTAAAACCTCATGGCTCCAATAGTAGTTTCTAGGTAATCTAGGACACAGTGCTGGAGTAACTCAGCGGGTCAGGCAGCATCTCTGGAGAACATGACATGAAGTGACGTTTTGGTCGGGGCCCAACACCCGGGATGCTGCCTGACCACCTGAATTTTTCCAGCCCTTTGTTTCCTTTTGTGTAAACCAGCACCTGCAGTACCTTGTTTCTAGTCTTCAGAACTTTTTTGATCTACTTGATGGATTACTGAGTGGACAGGTTTAGAGGGATATGGGCCAAATGCGGGCCGGTGGGAGTAGTGTTGATGGGACATGCTGGCTGGTGTGGACAAGCAGGGCTGAAGGGCCTGTTTATACACTAAGGCACTGCGACTGTATGACTGAAAAGCTTATCTGTACTGAAGTATCTTTTTCTATTTTATCAATTTTTTTTATAGGAGATGTACAAAGAGGTGGAGTCAACAAAGGATACAATGGGAAGGTATGGTGCGATCTACTCTATTGACAAAATGTGCTGCGATATTTCATTGTACACCCTATTCAGTTTTCTCTTTTTTTCAAGCAGCGAGAAAGAGGAACAGTACCAGCACCTTGAATCTGAACTGAAAAGATTAGATATAGAATTATCCACCATAAGGTCAGAATTGTCAAGCATGCAAGAGCTAAAAGCATCCTGTGCAAAGATGGATGGAATTCAAGGAAGCGTAAGTGTGAAGCTTTGCATTGCAAAATTATTTGAATATTTTAATATTTCTCTCCACCTGCTGCTCAGTAATGGAAAAACATATTCAAAACATCACACATAACCCAGTAAAATCTGTATTACTTCTGAACTAAAATCACAATTTGTTGTTTTTCCAGGTAGACAGTCAGGTCAAAGAATTGGTCAGTTTGCTGGTTTTTGGGGGCAAGCAAACTTCACCCGAGTCCTTCAAGGAATGGCTGTCCTCTCAATTTGCCAGTCACAGTGAACTTCAGATCCTTTTGAAAGATTTGGAAATGAAAATCCTTACAAATCTTACTCGACACTGGATCGAGACAAAACAACTGCCAGATGCACGGGTAGCTGCTTGTGCAGTGAATAATGCTGGGATCAGTGGCATTTCAGAGGAGGTGAGTTGGAGTTGTCATTCCTCTATGTGGGTGTATCTATGTAAAATTAGTTTGCATAACTCCATAATACACAGGTTGTTCTCATGCCCACTTAATATTTAGCACACTGTTTGTCTGAACTAGAGCCAAGAGAGTTTTATTGTCATATGTCCCAGATAGGACAATGAAATTCTTCCACAACGGGAGAAGAAAAAAAAAGTTAAGTGTGTGTATATAGGCACACATATTCAATAAATAACATATATAGTGCAATAATAATAATAGTCTGTTGCAGTTCAGAGCTTATTTGTTATAATGTTTAATAGCCTGATGGCTGTAGGGAAGAAGCTGTTCCTGAACGTTACAGTTTTCAGGCTCCTGTACCTTCTTCCTGATGGCAATGGTGAAATGAGTGTGTGGCCATGGTGATGTGGGTCTTTGATGATATTGGCTGCCTTTTTGAGGCAGCGACTTCGATAGATCCCTTCGATGGTGGGGAGGTCAAAGCCGGTGATGGACTGGGCAGTGGTCACAACTTTTTGCAGTCTTTTCTGCTCCTGGACGTTCAAGTTGCCGAACCAGGCCACGATGCAACCAGTCAGTATGCTCTCTATTGTGCACCTGTAGAAGTTCAGGAGAATACTCTTTGACATGCCGAATCTCCCTAATCTTCTCAGTCGCTGATGTGCCACCTTTATAATTAATGTACTCCAAATAAGTTCCTCCTGGAAAATAATCTCCTGACAAATCACCCACTCAACACAAAGAGACAAAACAGCCCTGGTACACATAAACTTCATTTTTTTGTTTTGTCCAATCTTTTCTCACCAAACTATTGAGAATTTACTAAGAATATCTGCAATGTTGCTAATTTCTGGAAGACAGTGGAAGCCTTTGTACAATGCCTGGCAGCCCTCCCTCTACTTCCCACTGTATACGGGAATGCTTTTTCACTGCTTTCACTTCTGCGGTGAAATTTCAGTCTTTAGTTTCTTGAGTTTTCTCCAGCGATATCCTTGCAGATCTCTGCTGCATATTGATGTGGAACCCCCAGAATTACAGCTATTCTGTGAGCAAATAAATTGATTCGAGGATCTTTTTGTTCACTTTCAAATTTTTTCACATCACTACTCCCAACCATGTGATTCTGAGCGCATGGTCCACTTTTTTTTATTGACCAGCATTTTAATATCCACTCTCCATTTTATTGAATAATACATGATTTGCTCATTGTTGTTTGTGAGAGCTTGTTCTATGTGAATTATCTATTTTGTTCAATACATTACAGCAAGGACGACAAAGTGCTCGGGTGTAGGTGTGGACGTTTCCTTTTATCGACTAGCCAGTCCTTCAGCCACAATATCCTTGTATGCTAGAATTTATTTCAATCATCTCTGAATTCTAGCATTCCCCATTTTAATTGCCGGGATCTGGGGGTCCTTGTACATCAGTCTATGAAAGTAAGCATGCAGGTACAGCAGACAGTGAAGAAAGCGAATAACATATTGGCCTTTATAACAAGAGGAATCGAATATAGGAGCAAAGAGGTCCTTCTGCAGTTGTACAGAGCCCTAGTGAGACCACACCTGGAGTATTGTGTGCAGTTTTGGTCCCCTAATTTGAGGAAGGACATTGCTATTGAGGGAGTGCAGCGTAGGTTTACAAGGTTAATTTCCGGGATGCCGGGACTGTCATATGCTGAGAGAATGGAGCAGCTGGGCATGTACACTCTGGAGTTTAGAAGGATGAGTGGGAATCTCATTGAAACATATAATATTGTTAAGGATTTGGACACACTAGAGGCAGGAAACATGTTTCCGATGTTGGGGGAGTCCAGAACCAGGGGGCCACAGTTTAAGAATAAGGAGTAAGCCATTTAGAACGGAGACAAGGAAACACTGTTTCTCACAGAGAGTGGTGAGTCTGGAATTTTCTCCCGCAAAGGGCAGTGGAGGCAGGTTCTCTGGATGCTTTCAAGAGAGAGCTAGATAGGGCTCTTAAAAATAGTGGAGTCATGGGGATATAGGGAGAAGGCAGGGACGGGGTACTGATTGGGGATGATCAGCCATGATCACATTGAATGGCGGTGCTGGCTCGAAGGGCGGAATGGCCTACTCCTGCACCTATTGTCTATTGTCTAATTCTCTATTAATAAACAAATACTGTACAGTATTTGTTTATTATTTTTTTTTCCAAACCTTGCATCCTTAAAACTGGGATCCCCATTTTGTTGATGCTGTCTTGAAGGATATTATATTGAACACCAAGTTTGTATTTAAGATATTAGCAGTGATAGTTTGTAACTGCTAACAAAACTCTCCATGGTACAAATAATAGCTGTTCAAACAAGTTTTTGTGTTGTCAATATATGTTTTGATGAATAAAGTGTTCTGAATTGTGTTTTTGCTAAAATAAGTTATTTAGAAATTGGTATTGATGAAATAAATGTTGATACTTCTGTATTTTGGACTTTAAGGAACTTGGGGAAGTTTGCTTTAGTGAGTAGCTTGGCTTGCTTTTTGTTAAATACATTGAATGATGGTAAAGGAAACTAAAATTACATTAAGATTTGCTAGTTTTTCAGCATACGAGTTACTGTTTTCTGTGTTCTCCTGGTTTGCTCTGCAGCAAGTACATGTAATAGTGGGCAATGCTTTAAAACTGTACAGTGAAGATAGAACTGGAATGGTGGATTTTGCTTTGGAATCTGGAGGTAAGTGACAGTTTTAATTTTGGGACGATATAGATTTATACATTTAATATTTTCCTGTCAGTAGCAAAGTGACCATGCTTGCTGCTGGTCCCAAAGAAAACATAGAAGGTCCAGCAGTGTCTCTGGCATAGACAGTCAATTTTCTGACATTAGTTGTAAATCATCAGTTCTGGGGAATAATATCTGATATTAGTAATCTAATGAGTACTTTAAAGATTTCGAACGATATTAATAATTGCAATTTTCAACAAATATTTTGCAGAGCTTACAGAGATGGACACATGCACATAAAATTAAGGTGCTATGAAATATCAAACTTAAATTAAAAAAAATCTATAATTGAAATATCAAAGAAGAAATTGGCGTGCACAAATGATTAGATTTGGGAAGGCATACGTTGCTAAATAATAATTATGCTTTACCACTCGATTAAAGGCATAGTTCAAGCAGCAGAGGTATTTTATAGCAAGTCATAAATATTTCATAAATATCTGATGATTTTATCAATGGCTGAACTCTAAAGATTACTTTGGAAAATGCAACAGTGCTCTAATAGATTCTGGATTTAAGCATTCAAATGTGTTTGAGCTTATGCAAGAAGATGGTATCAACTTTAGTTTGAAATAGTAGGAAAACATTGACATTTTCATTTGCATTGTCAATATAAGGATAAAATCCAGATTGAAATGTAAATGTTCACTACCAGCTGTATGAAAAGGTGACATATACAAGGTAGGCATGAAAAGTGATTTGGTGTACTTTGCCACGGACATTTTGATATAAGAAAAATGGTGATTTGTTTCTATAATCTGAGTCATTGATCCAACAGATATTTGTGTTTATTAGGTCACGCAGAGCTGCTTGTAAACACGGATGCAAAAATCTGGTTGCTTTACTGAGTTCATAATCATCTTTGTTGTGTAAAAGAGGAATATGTGTCATATTTATAAGTTCAGAAACTGTTGTAATATCTCTCTGCACATTTACTCTCCATAATACCATTAATGTTTTCTGGAGGTAAAGCTGATTTCCATGTTTCCATGTTTGATTTCCACGTAACTTGTCTTTGAACTTGCAGCTAAAGATCACGTATCAAGCTTTTGCTATGTAATACCTTCTCAAGTTACAGTGAAGTATAGAGCTACATTTTTCTCTTCAGAGAAATCCATTTGTGCGTTTGTGGATAGAACTATTTGATTAATATGCAAAGATTCACAATCCTATAGATGTAATCCATTTGCTGGTTATAAACTGTATACCAAGAATGAACAGTTTCCATTTGGCTGAAGGTGTGGGAAGGAACAGCAGATGCTGATTTACACCGAAGATAGACACAAAATGCTGGAGTAACTCAGCGGGACAGGCAGCATCTCTGGATAGAAGGAATGGGTGATGTTTTGGGTTGAGACCCTTTTTCTGAAGTGATATAAGAGATATTCAGTTGGTGATGGGGAAAAGTGAGGACATTGCACTTATGGGGTTTGCTCTAAGAATATAGCTTTTTATGCGGTATGAAAAATATGAAGCAACCTGTTTGCCATCAAATAAAACCACTAAACCCACACTTGCGACTGACTTTTGCAAAGGTTATGCAAGCGTAGAGATTTAAAAGCAGCAAAAAATTACACTGCTTTCTGTGGTTTCTGTATAGGCCTTTTGATCTTTTCTGGAAAGATGATCCCTTGATAAAGGAAGTGATACAACACTTCAAATAGGATAACTTTCAATTCTGCAGCAAAGTATACTTATTGTGAAAGCAAATTATTTATCATCTGTTGTGGTGTAGGGGATGAGGCCTTGCATTTAATCTATTTTAAAGAAGTACATATTGTAAATAGCCACAACCGTGATAAATTATAGTGCAGGTACTTCCTGTCGTATCATTTTTGTTGACAATCCGATATCTCTGCATATGATATAACATTTATGAGCAGGGACATTAAAGATTATTTTACTATTTGCATGTTTAGAGCAACAAGCCATAGTGTAGGGAGGTCTCAAGGAATTAGATTTCATAGCAATTAGAAATGACTCAATCTATTCAATTGTGGGGACTTTTTGGAAAGCTATTTTTTGTGACTGTTCTGCACAGGACAGGACAGGTGGTCTGTGTATTTGAAAGTGACTGTGTGAAAGTGACTTGGCAATTCTCTGGTAGTGGGTTTATACATAAGCTATCTGAGCAGTCAAAGTGTTATATAAAAGTGTTGGATATCAGAATAACCAGCAGCTTCTCAGGTATTCGTGGCATGTGCTGAGTCATCTATATTCTGAAGTAAAACTGAGTGCCTATTTAAATATATATATATATATATGAATGGGCCGTAAAGATCCTCAAGCTGTTCTTAAGGCACTTAAATAGTCATAACCATAGAGTCATTGAGTCACGGGCCCCTCAGCTCCACCTATCCACACCGACCAACGTGCCCCATCTACACTAGTCCCACCTGCCTGCTTTTGGTCTATATCTCTCTAAACCACTCCCCTATCCATGTACCAGTCTAAATGTTTCTTAAACGTTGAGATAGTAGCCGCTACATCACTAAAGATTCCCATTGCCATAGTGGTGAATTATCTCTCGGTGTTGCCAATGTGTTGGATGGGCAACCACAATGCGGTTTCCCACTGTCTTTTGATCCATTGTTCCACACTGTTAGTTTGACTAGTCTTTGATCTCTACACTAAGAAACCCCAAAGCCTGTCCCTTACCTACCCTGCCCTCTGTCCACCTTCTTGCCCAATCTCTTTGATCCCTTGAGTTCTTAAATTTGGCTTGAATGGGTTCAATGATTGAACATACAAATCATCCAGAGTGTAGAATTATAGAATCCTCCTGAATCCTCGCATCTTGTCGTTGAAATCAGACATAAAATGCTGGAGTAACTCAGCGGGTCAGGCAGCATCTTTGGATAAAAAATAATGGGTGACCTTTATGGTCGGAACCCTTCCTCAGACTGTCCTTTAAATCCTTGTGTTAGAGTAAGTGGTGACAGGTTGCAACTTCTGAAACGTTCCAAAAATTATTTGTTACGGCATTCCCCAAGTGTGAAAAAGGATCCTGATCTGAAACGTCACCTGTCCTTGATCTCCAGAGATGGTACCTCTGAGGTACTCCAGCACATTATGTCCTTTTGTGTATTAAGCAGCATCTCAAGGGAGTTTTATTGTCATGTGTCCCAAATAGGACAATGAAATTCCTGCTTTGCTTCAGCACAACAGAATATAGTAGGCATGAATACAGAACATATCAGTGTGTCCATATACCATTATATAAATATATACACGCATCAATAAATAAGCAGATAAAGTGCAAATAAACAGATAATGGTCTATTAATGTTCAGAGATTTGTTTCAGTTGAGTTTAATAGCCTGATGGCTGTGGGGAAGTAGCTATTTCTGAACCTGGACGCTGCAGTTTCAACTAGCTGAATTTGTCTTTGTTCCAGGTGGTAGCATCTTGAGCACACGTTGTTCTGAAACCTATGAGACTGCAACGGCCGTGATGAGTCTTTTTGGAGTTCCACTTTGGTATTTCTCTCAGTCACCTCGAGTAATAATTCAGGTAGGTTGATTGGAGCATAATTTATAATCTTTTATTTGTGATTGTTTGTTCCAGATGCAGTAACGCGCATTCGCACGACACCCTGCGATTAGTTTGCACGTTCTCCCTGTGATATCGTGGGTTTCCTACGAGTGCTCTAGTTTCCTCCCACAACCTAAAGACGTGTACATTTGTAGGTTAATTAGCCTCTGTAAAATTGCCCCTCGTGTATAGGGAGTGGATGCGAAAGTGGGATAACATAGAACAAGTGTGAATGGTGATCGATGATCGGCATAGACTTGGTGAGACTCATCACGGCTGTTTCCATGATTTCTCTAAACTAAAAACTAACTACATAAAGCTAAAAGGTACACAAAACTGCTGGAGAAACTCAGCGGGTGCAGCAGCATCTATGGAGCGAAGGTAGCATCTTGTAGCAAGGTAGCATACACAAAGCCTATTTCCTTCCCTCCATAGATGCTGCTGCACCCGCTGAGTTTCTCCAGCAGTTTTGT
This sequence comes from Leucoraja erinaceus, assembly GCF_028641065.1. Lineage (NCBI taxonomy): Eukaryota > Metazoa > Chordata > Chondrichthyes > Rajiformes > Rajidae > Leucoraja > Leucoraja erinaceus. The sequence continues at coordinate 22,636,571 of NC_073396.1, forward strand.
GTACCATCGATCTTCCAGCATCTGCAGTTCCTTCTTGAACACATAAAGCTAAATGTGGGCAATACTTGTTTGTTCTCCCCCTGCTGGTGGAATCCTTAAAGAGCACATATATTTCCCATCAGTGAGATCAAGCATAGGCTTGGCGATCGCTTCGCCCAACACCTTCGCTCGGTTCGCATTAACCTACCTGATCTCCCGGTGGCTCAGCACTTCAACTCCCCTTCCCATTTTCCTCTCCCAAATCCGACCTTTCTGGCCTGGGCCTCCTCCATGGCCAGAGTGAGGACCACTGTAAATTGAAGGAGCAGCACTTCATATTTCGCTTGGGCAATTTACAGCCCAGCAGTATGAACATTGACTTCTCTAATTTCAGGTCGTCCCTGCTTTCTCCTCCCCTTCTCAGCCCACTGTCTCCGCCTCTTCCTTTTCTTTCCCCCCCCCCCCCCCCCCCCCCCCACATCGGTCTGAAGAAGGGTATCGATCCGAAATGTTGCCCATTTCCTTCGCTCCGTAGATGCTGCCTCACCCGCTGAGTTTCTCCAGCATTTTTGTCTACCATATATTTCCAAGGCATTGTTTTTGTATGCTGTTGACAACTGTGTGATATGTAAGTAGCACATCATTAGCTGAAAAAAGTGGTTTGGAAAATATTACACCATACATTTAGGAAAAGAGATAAATTCAACATAATCTATTGAAACTTAAATTCTTAAAGAGCTTCACACAGAGATCCTAAAGATAGACAAAGTGCTGGAGTAACTCAGCGGGTCAAAGGTCTTTTATTGTCACATGTACTAATTAAGATACAGTGATATGCAAATTACCATACAGCCATACAAAAAAAACCAACAAGACGCTCTACTACGTAAAAGTTAACATTATCATCCACCACAGTAGATTCCTCACTGATGGATGGAAGGCAAAAAAGTCCAATCTGCTTCCTCTTTATTCTCTCGTGGTCGGGGCAGTCGAACTAACTGCAGGCGATCGAAGCTCCCGTGTCGAGGCGGTCGAAGCTCCTGCGGCTTGGAGTTCCCGAAGTCTGTCTGACCAGAGACAGCGAGCTCCGTGATGTTAAAGTCCACGGTGGAGCTCAGAGGTCGATCCCTGGCAAAGGGATCGTGGGCTCCTCAATGTTAAAGTCCTGTAGGCACCCGGGGTGGAGCTCTCAAAAGTCAGATTCCAGCAAAGGCCGTCAACACCTCGATGTTGGGCCACGATATGGGGGGGGGGGGAAATCGCATCTCTGCCGAGGTAAGAGATTAGAAAAAAATCCCCCCCACCTCCTATAAAGAACACTATAAACATACATTTAACACATACTATTAAAACACTAAAGAGGAAGGGATGGACAGACTGTTGGCGAGGCAGCCATTGTTGGCGCCACCCGGTGGTGAGTCAGGCAGCATCTCTGGAGAATAAGGATGGGTGACATTTCAGGTGAAGAAGGGTCCCAACCCTAAATGTTACCTATCCTTTTTCTCCAGCAATGCTGCCTGACCCTCTGTGTTACACCAGCACTTTGTCACACAGAGGATGGTGAGTATATGGAATGAGCTGCTAGAGGCAGCAGTTGAGGCAGGTACCATAACAACATTTAAGACATTTGGACAGGCACATGGATATAAAAGGTTTAGAGGGATATGGGCCAAACACAGGCAGTGGGACTAGTGTCAATGGGACATCTTGGGCGTTAGGCCAATTGGCCTGACTCTATGACTGGTGGCTGTTCGGGCTCGATTCAGGGAGGATGTTTCTCTTGACCAAGGAATTTAGGACCAGGGGAAGAGTTTAAGAATCAGGAGGCTGTTTGGGATTAAGATGTGGGTGGATTTGTTCACTTGGAGCATGGTAAACTTCTGGAATTCTCTGCTCTAGAGAGCTATGTAAGCTTGGTTATTGTGTTCTTTCAAAACATTTTGATTTCTGGGCATATGGAGAATTTAGGGATTTGGGAGTAAAGAAGTGGCACTGAGATCACTGATCAGGTGTGATTTTGATAAATGGCAGAACAGGCTTGAAGGACTGGATTATCTAGCCCTGTTTTCTTGAGGTCTTAATCCATACGATTTTATATACAAAATCATTGTAAGCACAGCTTCCAATACAACCACTACTCTCTGTTCAGCTGCATTGATAACTTTGTGTTTTGCTCAGCTAGTTGTACGGAGATTGCACGTTCTCCCTGTGACCGCATGGGTTTCCTCCCACATCCCAAGGACATGCAGGTTTGTAGGTTAATTGGCTTCTGTAAATTCTCCGTAGATTGTAGGACAGAACTAGTGTACGAGGCGATTGTTTTTTAGCATGGAGATAGTGGTCTGGAAGGGATTGTATCCACGCTGTAATTCTAAATTAAACTAGTTAGTTTGCCGAATCTTATGGATTCACATTGTGAAAACCACAATAACGCACACCATCAGGTATTTTTATGCATTTCTCTAATATACAAATGTTCAATGTCCCTGGTGCTGTTTTAATAAGCCATTACTGTGGCATGATTGTTTGCACAAATAAATTAATTTCTCACAAAAAGCTGCAGCAACACTTTGTAAAATGCTGTGTCAAAGCTTTGCAAAATGCTTTCCTAACAAAAAAAAAACAATGCTCAAAGCACTCAGTGGGTCAAGCAGCATCTGTGGAGAGAGAAACAGTTGTACACTGTGGGCCGAGCATCAAAAATGTGTCTAGAAATCGGTTTTCGTGACCCAAGTCACCAAAGTACATGAAACTTTCCACAGATTTAGATGAAATATAATTGAGAAGGAAGTCATAATTCGTCATTGCCGATAGTTGCACATTAATTAATTAAACTAATTAGAAAATGAGATCGGGAAAGTAAATGCCATCTAGTGGCCAATGCCCATATTACACAATGGGCAGCCTATTTCCGTGTTGCAGTCCATTTAAACTATATATTATTATACCTATATATATATTCCAGATTGTAATATAGGTATAATAATATAATATATTATAATATCTTATTATCCCTATATTTATTCCAGATAGATATATTCCTCCTGTAAACGGCCACTACGGACGGCACTATGTACACCCCTCCCGCCCGCGGATATGATCCACAGCTCCGCATTCGCAAATCAGCCGCTTTTTAATTGAGACCACGTCTTCACTATGTTAAATACATAGGCCCCGCGATCGGAGCACCTTTTAGTTGAGGACCACGACAGAGACCCTTCATCGGAATCTCCAGTAAAACAGGCATCAGTGAAGCCCTCTCAGCTATGATGTGTGCTAGCCTGAAACAAAGCGCGTGATTGGCCAACTGGCAGACAACTCAATGTTAAACATGCTTTGATTGGACTAAAAATACCATGCAAATTTTTCCGTTTTTTCTCTAATTTAATTTAAAAAATGTGTAAGTCTTGTTCATGACGAGTTTCAGGGGTGATTTATATAATTATTTTACACAATATGTGAACATTTCATGTAGTTCTGTGACTTGGGTCACGAAACACTGGAATAAAGCTCCTCGGCCCACAGCCTATTGATGTTGTGAGTTAAAGAACGTAATCAGAACTGGAAAAGTATTTTAAGTTGCAGAGAAGGGGATTGGTGAAGAGAACAGGGAATGTTTGTGGTATCGGTAGAACAAAGATATAATAACAATTACTTTAAATACAAAAAGCAAGCAGTTAGAACGAGAACGAATGAAGGAGAGATACAGCTACATCAGTGGGGAGAGAACAAAACAATTAGTGGTTACCGGAATAAGTAAAATTTGTTTTTCAGTCCCAAGGATTGCAGTGTACCAGATGGCATATGAGGTGCTATTCCTTGAGTTTGTGTTGTGTATTGGAGTACTGTTGGAGGTCAAGGACAGTGGGTCAGAGTGAGGTGGGATGGAGAATTAAAGTGGCAGGCTGCTGGAAGCTTGGGTTCACCCTTGCTAACGGAACAGAAGAGTACCTGGCTGGTTGGTTTGCTGCTCCAACTAAAGTTCTCAATGCCATATTTGCAATTCTCAGTCCCTCCACATTCAATGAAATAGTGCAACAATACATAAACATTTTTTTTTTTTTAAAGCATTGAGCATTTTGGCAAGTTTCAATTTGAAGTTTTGTTAAGTTTGAATGTTTAGCAGTAACATTTGAGTGTACACTCTTATCCAGAACCAAAATACACAGGCTTTCTGCTCAGTGGAACCGTGACTGATTCTTTCACTTATGCTCACTAAACACATTTTCTGTATTTACTCTGACCCAGCTGAATCGATGTAGAAGTATGTTATTGCTAGTCTGTACATCTATGATTGTGCAGATGGTGACTTTACTGTGGGAATGTTTTCATTTTGGTATACCAGTGGAATTGAGACCTTTATCATACTGCCTCAGATTGCGAAGAACATCATTCCAGAAGGTTTTATCCAATAACCCTTAATTGACAATTTTCAGAATATCAATCCATGGATTGAGAGATGAGACACCATCAATAGATATCAGCAATTTCCTACATAATGGTTCAAATTATGACTCAAGAAACCAATATGGGATAGAAACCAGACTAATTGAACCAATTGCCATAAGAGTTTCCTAAGAACTTTGTGACGAAGAAGTGTAATGGAACATGAACGTTTTTCAGATTATCAAAACTTAAGATCACTTGGGAACTGAAACGTACATTTGTGAGTTAATGTTTGCTAATTTTGAAATAAATTGAGATTGCAGTGTCTTTCAGTATTTCTTTTTCTATTTTACAGCCAGATATTCATCCTGGAAACTGCTGGGCATTCAAAGGATCCCAAGGTTATTTGGTTATTCGGCTTTCTGTGGAGATCTATCCTTATGCTTTCACTCTGGAGCATGTACCAAAGTCTCTTTCACCAGCGGGCAACATTAGCAGCGCACCCAAAGATTTCAGTGTTTACGTAAGTTCAAGGAGTGAACCTTTAGTGGATGGAGAACATTGCCTCTTCAATGTGGCATGTGGTTATAAATCACCATGAAGTCTGATATACCATTGAATTAGTATCAGGAAGAGAGGCTAAGAGTTGCAGGCCTTGCATGTGTTTGGCATGTTCTAAAGCATTTTGTTTGCTGGCTGCTTAAACTCCATTTGGGAAAAAAAGTTGCATTGAATTTAGGATGGCACGGTGGTGCAGTGGTATAGTTGCTACCTTACAGCGCCAGAGACCCAGGTTCGATCCTGACTGCGGGTGCTGCCTGAAAGGAGTTTGTACGTTCTCCTTGTAACCACGTAGGTGTTCTCCCAGTGTTCTGGTTTCCTCCTACATTCCAAAACTGCAGGTTGGTAGGTTAGTTGGTTTCTGTAAAAATAAATACATAAAATTGTCTCGAGTGTGTAGGATAGAGTGTGTACGGGTGCTCGGTGGGCCGAAGGGCCCGTTTCCATGCTGTATCTCTAAACTAAACTAAAATGTTTAATCTCTCATGTAAGTTTCTCTCAAAGAATATGGGAGTTTGGTCCTAGTGTGTTAAGACACTAACATATCCAAAAGGACACAGAATGCTGGAGTAACACAGCAGGTCAGGCAACATCTTTGGAGAACATGGCTAGGTGACGTTTCGGGTTGAGATGATCCAAAACATCAGCTATCTATATTCTTCAGAGTTGCTGCCTGGCCTGCTTATTTACTCCAGCACTCTGTGTCCTTTCATGTATTAACTAACATTTGCAGTTCTTTGTTTTGAGACTTAACAATATTACTCCCAAATGCCATTGTTCTTTATTGACATATTGACAGTTCAGAATAATCTGATCTTGGTTTATCTTGTGCAGGGTCTAGAGGATGAGTATCAAGAGGAAGGTGCAGTTTTTGGAAAATACACATATGACCAGGATGGAGAAGCAATACAGACTTTCTTCATCGGGGTAACTTGGTTTCAAATTTCACCTTTAAGTCTCACAGGTTTAATTAATTTTAATTTTTCTTTCATATACAAGGATGTGTTTTGGTAAAATGCGTTTACAAATGTTTTTTAGTTCATGATTTACAATTTAGTTCAATGGTTATTTATTATCACGTACCAAGATATACACTGGAATTCCTTTTTTTTGCACAGAGTTCAGTAAATTATTACCATACCTAAATACAATCCTAGATTAAGTACAGTGTATAGAAATAGCCCACCAAGACCATATACAAGAGTTTTTGTGCCAGGTTTTGGTGCCATTTTCAAAGTCCAAGCTGGTCATAAAGGCCCGTTGCAGCCTTTGCCTTTATCCATATTATCCTGCGAACTATTGTCCCTCTCCTCGTGTAGCCACCATTCAGCCCTTGGGCTCCAAGGGTGCCTCCTGCAGCTGACGTTGAAGGAAATACTCCCGGTTCCTCTTACCGGCCCTTTTGTCTTGCGTCTGTGATCGCTGGTCCTCGAGGACGAGTGGGAGCCGGGGGGCTTCCCTCTTCAGGTGGGTTTGGCCAGTTCCATGGCGGGTGAGTCACACCTGCTGCTGGGGTATGGCCGTGGCCAGAAGGTGTTTCTGCTGCTCTTCTTTTCAGTAAACTGCTGTGTGGAAATTTTAACAAGTATATTGCAACTTTTGAAAACCTTCTCATTCTCCCCTCCCTACATTTACTGGTGGTTGTATGCAGTGTTATCTACATGCACTCAAACAATCATAAGATATATCAGATAATTACTTGAATGGATATGATATATTAATTAGGCAATTTAAATGTGCCACAGTCTAGACCTGAAGTTCTGGATTCATTCTCCAAAATGCCTGTCTTCCTCAAACTGTCTCTGTGACCAAGCTTTTTACATTTTATATCATTAGGTGACAAATTTTTTCTGATAATTGACACACAAAATGCCTCTTGGCATTTTCCATACAAAGGCACTGTAAGGCAAATTGCTACTACATGATGCAAGGCACTGGTATCAGATGATCATTTGTATGTCTGGTATGTAACTATTCCTGTTTTGTTCTTCCTTCCCTCAACACCAGGAGAAAAGCTTGAAGAAATACCAAATAATTGAACTCCGAATATTCTCCAACTGGGGACATCCGGAGTATACATGTCTCTATCGGTTCAGAGTACATGGTGACCCTGTGAATCAGTGAAGTGTCGATTGTACTCGTATTGTAAAAAAGATTGTGTATATACTGGAAGGTTCGGGGCTAATTCTGGACTCTGGAATTTGTTCTTGGGAACTATGGCATGAATAACGCATATTGTTGAATCGCCTACTATCGGACGCTTTCCAAAAACTGCCAGCTGTACTGTTAACGGCTTTGTCATCTTTTTTAGAGCATTTCTTTGTCTCAATTTTATTTTGGTGAAAGTCTGGTGTTTGTGTCGTGAAACAGCAGTATCGAATGCCTTTCTATTTGGAAAGGGGGTGCGGGGTGGAACTTGTACAGAGCATTTTTATTAGATATTGGATAATGCTTATTTGTATATTGCACAAAAGTCCTTGTATTTGTAAAAAGGAAGATTCAGAAGGTATGAACTTGTATTAACCAATATAATCATATATTTAACTTTCGGCATAAAACCTGTGGCCTATGTAGAAAGACTTGGAATATGAAATGCACTCTTTGTAAACTATATGAAACTGGTCATATTTCAGCCTGTAAAGTGGAATTAGGGATTTGGGGAAAGGAACTTTGTGAATAATTATATTTATTTTTCAAGAGCAACACAGGACTTTGTGCAATGTATTTTTGTAAATTTTTTCACACTTTGTCTCGAAGTGTTTTTATTTTCTTAGCCGTCGCAGAACTGACAATGCTATTCGGATGTTTAAATAAAGAATTTAAATTTTTTTTGAGGCTGCATGTACTTGAGATGCGTAATAAAGAGTAAACTTACTTTTGTGTAAACTTTATACTTGGATATGCTAAATTTCCAATAGTTACAAGCTCTTTAGATGCTGCGTATCTAATTTAGGGTCCAGTTTAAGAATAAACTGATCAGTAAACTTCAAAGTTATCATCTGAGACATTACTGGAGTGGAAGGTAAAGCATAAATACTGAGGAATATTTTTCAGGGATGCAGAAAAAAAACAAGGAAAATTCAACACAAGCTGAATGTTCTTGGGCTTTAAGTTCTGCTATCTTTTTAGTAATTGTGGATTATGTGAAGGTTTAGAAAATAATACAACAGTTGAGTGGGTTAGGCCCATCTTCAGAGGAGTTTGGAAGAAAAAGCAGTGATATTATTGAATTGTAAAAGATTAAGAGAGTTTGACAGGATGGATGCTGAGAGAATGTTTCCGTCATGGGAAACGAAGACTAGGAGGAAAACTTTCTCAATAAGCAGTTGCCTTTTTAAGAGTGAAATGTGGAAGAATTTCTTGAGGTTTGTGAATCTAGAATTTCCCTACAAAAGAGAGCTGTAAAAGTTGAGTCATTGAATATATTCAGGACTGAAATAGATTTTAGTTCTCTCCGGAGATGAAATTAAGCAGGAAAGTTGAATTAAGGTCAAGAATGTGTCAACCGTGAATAGCGAAGAAGATTTGAGAGCCTAAATAGCCCATGCATGCTCCTATTGGTATTAACACAAAGTGCTGGAGGAACTCAGCAAGTCAGGCAGCATCTCTGGAGGGAATGGACAGGCAACCCAGAACGTTGTCTATCCATTTCCCTCCACAGATGCTGCCTGACCTGCTGTGCCCCTCCAGCACTTTGTGTTTGGCTTGAGATTCCAGCATCTAGTTTCCAGTGTCTCTTATTTGTAATGGTCTTTCCACAATGTCTGCATTGGAAGATACTGCAGTTGACAATGTTTTGATCAGAATCGTGCAGCAAATCAGATTGAGCTTGAGTACAACGGTTGTGTAGCGCACACGGATAACCTCGATGGGAAAATGGCATGGAGGGTACAAGAATCATTGAGTAAATAGGTTAGGAACCACCAAATTGGAATTATTTCCGCATCGTGAGTTGGTATGCTTTAAAGACCTATGTACTCTTTTGTGATGACCAAAGTACATGTTAGATGCAGTGTATCAATTATTTATCCACTGAAAGCACTACAAAAACCTGCACAGGGAAAGTGGATGGCACCAATGACCATGCCACTGTTGGAAAATTGTGACAACAAACTTGTTCTAGAATAAATAAGACGTTTGCCCTTCTTGAAGCGCTACTGACTACTGAGTGGTTGCATGGGTTGTGGCTGCCCCTTGGTGCTGCACCCAATTGGCCATTATTTGTATGGAGTGATTGGAGAAGTTGGGATTTTTCTTGAGGTGAGACAGTAGAGATTTAATGGAATGATCAAAAGTGAGGGCTTTTGACAAAGGGAAACAGTTTCCTGTTTTGGGACAGTAACCAAAAGATACCGATGAATGATTAGCAAAAGAACCACGGATAAGTTTACGTAAATCAGTGTAATGCATTGACAGAATGCACTGCCAGAAGGGTGTAGCTAAATCTGATTCTGTAATAACATACAAAATGTTACAAAAGTAGTAATTTAAAAGTGCAAGGCTATGTGGAAAAGTGGAATTAATTGGATACCTTGGATCAGAAGTTGACACAAACATGGAGATCTATGTAGCTGCTTTCTGTACAGAATGTATTCTGATTGTATGTATCAGCCAGAACGAGGAGGGAACCAATCTCCCCAGCTGCTTCATAAAAAAAGCTTCCATGCTTTCTAATTGGATTTAAGGGGCAGAAACACTGGGTGCTTTTTCTGGGCTGACAATTTTGTACTTCCCTTGCTTGGGCCAGCTAAGTGGGGTGTTATATCTAGCATCTTAATGCCTAGTTTAATGTTTTCCAGGAGAGTCATTACAAAGCAATCAAGTGAGCACAATTTTACTCGTATTTTGATTATGTTGTTAAATACTTAGACCAGGCAGAGAGATAGCAGTTACTTTGGAAGTTGTACATTCCTATGTTCCGGAAACCAGCTTTGACCAAAATTTGCTTCCTTGAGATGCGTGGATTTCTCTCCATTTCTATGGAAAAACATTGGGACCTGATGGAGGATTTGAGACAAAAACTTGGATTCTAGTTTATGCTTTACTGCATAGTGTTGTGATTTAAATGCAAGCACTACTGAACGTTTAACAGTCCACTTTTAGATCCTTGAATGTGTTGTTACCTAATGAAATAAAACTGATGCTATTTGCCTAAGATTTGTACAGGAATATATAATCACAGCCAAATGTTATCTCTTGATTGTTGGTTACAATGAAACTTGCTGGTGGGATGTACTTAATGTTATTTGATGTGAAAACTATTTACTGCCGCTGAAATTGAACCTGTGGTTGAGGTGGCTTGTGCGCAGAGAACTGCAATTCCAGCACTAGGTGAAAGGAAACTGGTACTCTTGGTTATTTCAATCAATCTGACCATTGGTGTTCAGGCAATGAGCTGATGTTCCTGCCCAAGAGAAATGGACAGCTGCAAATTGATACCTCAAACATCTCCGCAAGGTATTCTGTACGTTTCTAAATGTTTCTAAACAATTTCCGATTGTTGCTGCAAGTACTGACAAGTATTTGGGGATTCTCCTTTTTGGAATGCAACACATCGAAGAAATCACGACCTTCCAAGCAAGGAACAAATCGGGAGACGACACGCCCTCATTCAGATATGCCTCTAAGTTCTCTGAGCAGCGTTGTGCTCGTAAGCATCTGGCAAGGAATAATTTGTTGGCATCTTGGGGGCTGTTGAGATAAGAATGAGCTGAATTTCCCTGATTCTGAATGAGGAATATCTGCCCTTCAACGTGCAGTTGATGAAAGTTGGCTTGGGCCCAAATCTTGACATCTCCATTTTCTAAAGCTGTTTATTACTGGACTTGATAAATCTGGACTGTTGTGTGCTGCCACCTTTTGGACTACCATGATATCAGCTCCATTAAACAGACCTTGCAGGAGGAAGATGGAAAGAATAGTGACAGAATCACCTGTGGTCATGATGAGTCTCGGATCTGTGATGAAGTTTAATTAAGTTTGAAGGTTTTATAAATCTATATTGTTGCCTGGTCACGTCTTTCTTTGATCTTTTATTTCAGTTTGATTTTATAAATAAAAATAAACCAATTAATGAAAATGTCCTTCTTCCAAGCATTAATAACCTAGTTGATAATTTATCTTTTCGTCTTCAATGGCTGCAGAGAGTCAAGGGCATTTTACTGTCATGTGTCCTGAAATGGAACAATGAAATGTAGGTACAAATGTAGGGAAACTGGGTGCTGGTTCATAAAAAAGACACAAAGTACTGGAGTAGGGTCTGAAGAAGAGTCCTGACCCAAAATGTCACCTATACGTGTTCTCCAGTGATGCTATCTGAGCTGAGTTACTCCAGTATTTTGTGTCTTTCTATTTTTAAAGTGCATTTTGGTTTGTTAGAATCACTGGCCATGTTTTGGGTTTCCCAGTTGGTACTTATGTAAACTGACAGAATGCATGGACCATGTGCAAGCACAAAGCCGCACTTTAAATGTCAAGACCAGCTGCAGAATCTAGACACAGTAGGGAAGCTCAGATATGGAATATCTGGAAATACTTAAATCCTTACCAAGATTCACCATTCTGGCCTTCAGTTTTGAAATTTGCTAGAATTTTTATTGAGAAGATTGTCATTGAGGGACTTGATATCTGAGGTTAATTTCCATCCTGGTCCAATTTATTACATGCAGCCAATGCTAGTCAGAGCTAAGACTCAAGATAATGAGCTTCAGTTACTCCTGTACAGAGAGTGTCTTGTATTGAGTGAATGATAACTTGTCCAGACATAATGTTTTATTATCATGGATATAATTAATTAGATGGTGGATAAAAAAACCTTAACAGAAAAACTAGATAGGTACAGCTAAGGACGCTTCGATGTTGCAGCAAGAAGCAGTTTCCATCTTCTGAAGATAGTACAGACTTGTGGATTAATCCAAGATGAGTTTTCACAGGAGCTTTCCCTGTTCTACATGAGATGAGAAAGATGCAAGGTATGGACAAGTACATATTTTTAATTAAATAAGAGAGTGGTCTCTGCAGCCAAGTGGGGAGTGATCACATTTATAGCAGTAAGGATTCAGAGTGGGTGATGCCAATACAGTAAACCCACGTTATAACGGGGGAGGGGGGGAGAATGGTGTCTGTATTTGCTGATTGTCCGCTATAACCGAGTAAGGGGTTTACTAAATACCCACCTAGCAGTCACTCCGTGAAACAATGATTTGTTTTCAAAACAACTTTTTTTTATAGCTAAAAATGTATTTTTGTTACTGCAAGCTAAAAAATACTAAAGGCTTTTTGTTACGTTGTTTGATAGCTAAGTGTCCATCTGATTTCAATAACAGTGTCAATTTCAATAGCTTCCTCAGTGTAACTAGCAGCCTGTGTTCTTTAAAGAACAGTTCACTATAACCGAAATATTTTATAAAGCGGTCTACAATAACCAGGGTTTACTGGAATGACAGCGGGACGGGCAGCATATCTGGAGAAGAAATGGGTGACGTTTCGGGTTTCTTCTGAAGAAGGGTCTTGACCCGAACTGTCACCCATTCCTTCTCTCCAGAGATGCTGCCCCACTGAGTTACTCCAACATTTTGTAGTCTCTTCGGTTTAAACCAGCACCCGCCGTTCCTTCCCACACAAGGGTTTACTGTACTTCTATCTGCAGTCAGAGGAAGAATTACGCCCAGCTATAGACAGCAACAAGTATATTTTCTCCAGACTGACATAAGAACCATTCATGCAGCAACTTCCAGCTAAGTTTAGGATCTGAGAATTGATGGTAGTTTTTGATGTTAGAGTGGAACAATTAGTTTAATGGTGCGTTAAAACATTTTAAGTCATTTATAGTAGTGATAATGCCATTGATGGTACAAATTGAAGTTATAAATTAATCTCATTGCTATAACATATAAAGAGAATCATCTATACTGGTAATAATGTACATTGTTTTTGTCCAAACAAATTGAGAGAAGGACTGGAAAAAACTGCTAATTTTAAAAATACAAAGCAAAATATATTGCCAGTGCTGGAAATACGAATTTAAAAACACCAAAGATATCCCAGGTCGGGCAACATCAATGGGGAGCAAAAGTTAATAATTCAAGTTAAGGATATCAGAACTGAAAGACTGAAAAGGTTCATAATCAAGTAGAGGTGGAGGTGGATATAGACTTCCATTTCTATAGTATATTTTATACCTTTGACCACCCATGGTTCTTTTATGGCTATTATCTTTGAAAGCAAGATATCCCAGAAGCAAGAAATCAAAATAAAACACTGGAAACACTCAGCATGTTAGATATAATCTGTGTAGAGAGGAATAGTTATTATTTTAGCTCAGTGACCTGTGGTTTTAGATGAATGACGTATCCAGCTACTGAAGCACTTGAACCTCGTCTGTTGTAAGAAATGGGACCGATAATGTGAATGCACGTAGCATAGTCCCAACAGAAGGGTGACAAAATGATCTTAAAGAATAAACAATGAGGTACAGAGCAGGGGTAGGCCTCTTGTGTCAGATGTCATGTTCATGTAGATCATGGCTGATCTGATCCTTGACATTGTCCACCTGATCACCTTGATTCCTGCAGAGGGTGGTGGATGGAGATGGATACTGGCATTATATTGGGACAAATACTTAAATTGCCACAGCGTAGAAGGAAGGTTACAAACTTAATTTGGCTATTAATGCAAACATCCGGACACCATGAGCAAAAGGCATGTCTGTACAACTCTGACAGTTCCTAGAACCAATCGATTGAAAGATGGAGCATGGAAACAGGATATTTGGCCCACCTAATCCATATCGATCATATGTGGGGCAGCAGCTCTACCAGCTATGCCATTGTGCCACCTTCAGCCACATCCTTAATTAAAGGGACCAAATCGGCCTGTGGTATTCCAGACGTGGGTTCACCAAACTCTTATACAATTATAACAAGTCTTACCCACTTTTGATCTCCATGTCTAAATCTGCTGCACTTCAAAATAAGTTGAATGTTTCGTCCACGTGCAGTCTTCAACAGTGCAGAATCTTACCCTCCCAATTTTGCAGTGAATGGTGGATAAAGATTATAGTGCTCGGGTATCTATGATCCTTGACCCCCCAAACCATCCATGAAGTGAAGAAACAAGAGGAGCTGTAAGCAGTAGAATTAACTAAAATCATCCAAAACAATATTGGTGATTATGATCTCGCTCTGAATTCGTTATTGAGTGTAAAAGGCAATGATGTAAATTGAGGGAATGTACAGCTATATCTCCATCGCCATCTACTCTAATTATAAATTGTGGCCACCTAAAGAAATGGCAATGACAAAATTAATATGTGCCTAAACATAACCAGTTTACAGATTAATTTTAGTTAACGTGTGATGAATCTGGAAATCTTTGCCACTGGCAGCTGTCAGTGCCAAGTCATTGAGTATTTTTAAAGCGGAGTTTGATCAGGTTCTTGATTTATTTGTGCTATCTGTATATATTAGAGAAATTTAGGTATGTGGAAGGAAATTGCAGTTGAACTTTTTTCTCAGACTCCCCTTTCTTCTACTTCCAGCAGGCGCCTTCTGCTATCCTCTGCTGATTTTGTTATTATCCTCTAGTTGCTTTTGCTGAATTTTGATGAAAACAGTTAAATGTTAGTATTTCCAGATAGTTTTTACTATCCTTTCCTAATCCTTCCTTTTCCTGGAAACAAGATTGGAGCTTTATTGAATATTCTGGAAATTGTCTGATATTTAGGCTAATTGTTGGTTTCCTTTGATAAATGTTATCCTTTCCTTGAAACCTAACCTTAGATCTTTAGAGTTTTATCTTAAAAGTTTGGGAATAGGCTGACATACTGTGAATACTCTTTTAAAGTGTCCATGGACATTTTTTTCACCACGCTATTTGAAGTTGAAGAGAAAATGCTTCTTTTTTTTTTTACCTTGTATCGATTGCAGATAAACAACTTCAGTCAAAAACCCTTTACAAGTTCTGCTTGCTGAGGATGGGCATTTTCCTAGGTTTCGAAACTTCTTGATTTAATAGCTCATCTTGTCATGTGTGCAAATACATAGTACATTTTATTTTTCATTCTTAAACACAATCCCTGATTAGCATTGTGTACAGAAGTAGTCCACTTTGCCCCGCATACAAGATGTGCCAGGTTTTGGTGCCATTTAAATGTCCAGTCCCCACTCTAGGTTTTTGGAGTATTGCCCGATCCAGGCAAGCCCTAGGCGGCTGCAGGCTTCCAGCCATTGCCTTCTGTGGACATGTGGATCATCCAGTAAACTGACGTCCCTCTCCTCGACCATCCTCCTTTGTGCCCCGAGGCCCCCTCCCGCAGCCAACCTTGCTCCTCACCAGTCATGTCTGTTGTTACCAGCACCATCCTCTTGTACTCCGGTCTTCGGGGGACTCGGCAGCTTTCCCCCTGCAGGCGCAGACCCACTGGATCTTGCCTTTGAGTTCAGTGATTTATAAAAGCTTGACATGGCTGCCTGGCTGGTATTCAGAACACTGCTGCTGCTGAGGCTAGTTGGGCGGGGACTTTTTCCTTTGGAGTGTAGGTGGCTGAGGTGTGACCTAATTGTACAAGATCATGAGGGGCACAGGTGAGGTGAATGCTCAGTCTTTTTCAAAGATTAGAGGATTCCAAAACTAGAGGGCATAGAATGAAGGTGAAAGAGGAGGGATTTAAGAGTGACCTTGGGGGCGGCGGTTTCACTTGGAGGGTAGTCCACATCTGGAATGAGCTGCCGAGAAAGCTATAGAAGCAGACGTAATTGCGACTTTCAAAATATATTTGGACAGCTATGGATAGGAAAGGTTTAAGGATATGGGCCAAGTACAAATAAATACACCCTCTGTGTTGACTATGAGAAAACCTTAAAATTATTTTATTTAATCTGACGGTGTAACCTTCCATTTCAAGTGTTGCCCTCCTGAACTTCAATATCCTGTTACTGCTTTTCTATGAAAGCAGTACAAGAATTGTAGAAAGTATTTTAGGTGTGGTTCAATCAAGGTTTGGTAATTAGAGCATAAATCCTCCACATTTCAATTCCAAATCACCTGAAATGCTTAATGCATAGTTTGCTCTTTAATACACTTCTTACCCTGTGTAGCTACATTTAGTGATTTTTGAAGTAGTTGGAGAAACTTTATAGATACATAATATGAAGGTCATATGATCAGGAATATAAAACAGTAAAATGTCTCATAACAGTGGAAGTGTGTTTACCATTGATGTGTTATTGGATGTAATTGTGTTAACTATATTCAGATTGAAGCTTATACCATAGCCTTCTGAATCATGGTTGTTAACTTTCTGAGGGCACTGTGCAGTGCCAATAGTTCACGTTAATGGCACAGGGTGGAACACTCGTTAATTGTCTTCTGCAAATTACCCTTTGTGTGTACGGAGTAGATGAGAAAGTAGGATAACATAGAACTACTGAATGGGTGATTGATGGTGGGCATGGACTCAGTGGGCCAAAAGGTCTCTTTCCATACTGTATCTTTCAATCAGTCAGACAGCTCTGAATTCAATAATTTCAGATTACCCGTTCCAGTCTGTATCTTCCATTTGCAACATGATTTAGGCGCTTGGGTCGGGCTGAGTGACCTCTTCAGTCTGACCCGAGATGTCATCTGCCCATTCCATCCACAAATGCTGCCAGACCCACTGAATTCCTCCAGCACTTTATATTTTGTCCAAGATTACAGCATCTCTCTCTCCTCTGTAACCTCTTGTTTTGATTGAAACATACACGGTGTGTGGGCAGTTAATACTTTCTCATCCATCCCTTACACGCAAGGAGCAATTTGACAAAATCGCTCCTAATCCCTTCGGAGCAATTTGACAAAGGCTAATTAACCTAGAAACGTGGGCTAACCAAAGTCCTATAAAAGTGCCAGATGACACATATTCTGATGAAGGCAAGTATACCCTATGCCTTATTTACTGCTCCATCTACGTGTGTTGGGGATTTTATGGAGCTATGAACGTGGACCCCAAGATCTCCTGTGTTTCAATGCTGTAATCAGTTGTCATCGGCACTAAACAATACAATTCTTACCTGCAGCAACATAACAGGCCTTTAAACGCGATACTCATTTGAAGGTCAGGGCACTGAGTACAAGAGTCGGCAGCATACTATATGCTTCCTTTACCACTCAATTTACTTGTGTTGATACAAAAGCCTATGGACTTGGACCCTAATACCCTTCTGTACAGTTAACCTGGCAATCATTATGGTGTTTAAAAACAAAGTGCTGAGGGAACTCAGGGGACCAGGCAGCATCTATGGAGACAAAGGACATTCGGGCCATCCACCTAAAACACTGAGGTTGCTGCTTCTCTGCACTGATCCCAAACAAAGATCCTAGAGGATCCTCTATAACCTTTGATCCCAACCGTGTTTTACCTCGGCTTCCGCAGCAGCCGCTGTATTGGTTGCGTCTGCGCGGCGTGACGGCGCGCCTGTGCGTGACGTCAGTGCGGCAGGCATAAGCCGCGCGCCCCTTGACCTTTGGCTGAGCTCAGGCAGCAATGGCGGACGGGGAGCTGCCGAAGTGCTGCAGGAACCGGGGCGGAGTCCAGCGAGTGGAGACCAAGCTTCGGGCCAGCGTGGAGAAGGGTGACTACTACGAGGCCCACCAGATGTACCGGACGCTTTTCTTCCGGTAAGGAGCCGCCTCCCCTCCCTCCAGCTCCAAGCGGCAGCGAAGGAACGATGTCGGCGGCTTCCAGATCCTTCTCTCGGTCGCCAGGCCCCGCTGCCTCCGCCCCGCCCCCTACCTGCGGCGCGCGCCCATTGGTCCGAGCGCGTGTGACGTGCCTGACGGCCCATTGTGACGCACAGCCTCTGATTGGCTGCTCGGCCTGTCGGTCACAGCAAGCGTGAGATGGAGCTAGTCCCGGCAGTGTGGGCCGAGCAGTGTGGGAGAGCTTCGTGCTGTCGGCCGTTCAATTGTCCCGTGTCTGTTGCCTTCTTAAGATGAGAGGGACCCATTTCTAGAGGAATAGGAAACATTTAGAGATATATGGGCATAACACGGGCCAGTGGGACTAGTGTAGATAGGGCATCTTGGTCGACGGGGCAAGTAAAGACCAGTTTCCATGCAGTATGACTGTGAGTAGAAACAAGAAACTGCAGTTGCTGGTTGATAAAACATAAAGTGCTGGAGTAACCTAGCGCGTCATGCAGCATCCCTGGAGGAAGTGGATAGGAAACATCACCTATCCATATTCTCCAGAGATGCTACCTGAACTGCTGAGTTACTCCAGCACTTTGTATCAAAAATTTTCAAGCAGATGTGGTTGACAAGCTTTTTTTGCACAGAGAGTGGGTGTACGTAGAATGCAATGCCAGGATTGCTGGTGGAAGTTATGCAAGAGTGGCATTTAAGAGGCTTTTCGAGAGGCACATGGATATGGAGGGATATGGATAATGTGCAGGCGGATGAGATTAATTCATCTTGACAACATGTATGGCAGACGTGTGCTGAAGGGTGTTTCCCTGCTGTACTGTTTAATGTTCTATGTGCACGTCATCTTCCTGGGTAGAATTTCCATTCCAAACAAACATAAAATTATCATTATATGAGAAATTGAGTTCTGATGTACAGTGCATTCAGAAAGCATTCAGACCCCTTCACTTTTTCCATATTTTGTTACGTTACAGCCTTATTTTAAAATGTATTAAAAAAATTTTTTTAATATCATCAATCGACACACAATACCCCAGAATGAAAAAGCAAAAACAGGTGTTTAGAAATGTTTGCAAAGTAATTAAAAATAAATAATTGAAATATCACATTCACACAAGTATTCAGACCCTTTACTCAGTATTTTGTTCAGGCATCTTTGGCAGCGATTACATCCTCAAGTCTTCTTGGGTATGACGCTACAAGCTCGGCACACCTATATTTGGGAAATTTCTCCCATTCTTCTCTGCAGATCCTCTCAAGCTCTGTCTGGTTGGATTGGGAGCGTCGATGTGCAGCTATTTTCAGGTCCATCCAGAGATATTCGATCGGGTTCAAGTCCGGGGTCTGGCTGGGCCATTCAAGGGTATTCACAGACTTGTCACGAAGCCACTCCTGCGTTGTTTTGGCTCTGTGCTTCGGGCCGTTGTCGTGTTGGAAGGTGAACCTCCACCCCAGTCTGAGGTCCAGAACGTTGGTTTTCATCAAGGTTCTCTCTGTACTTTGTTCCATTCATCTTTCCCTCGATCCTGACTAGTGTCCCAGTTCCTGCCGCTGAAAAACATCCCCACAGCATGATGCTGCCACCACCATGCTTCACCGTAGGTATGGTATTGGCCAGGTGATGAGCGGTGCCTGGTTTCCTCTAGACGTGATGCTTGGCATTCAAGTCAGAGTTCAATCTTGGTTTCATCAATCCAGAGAATCTTGTTTCTCATGGTCTGAGAGTCATTTAGGTGCCTTTGGCAAACTCCCAAGCGGGCTGTCATGTGCCTTTTACTGAGGAGTGACTTCTGTCTGGCCAATCTACCATAAAGGCCTGATTGGTGGAGAGCTGCAGATATTGTTGTCCTTCTGGAAGGTTCTCCCATCTACACAGAGGAACTCTGGAGCTCTCTCAGAATGACCATCAGATTCTTGGTCACTTCCCTGACCAAGGCCCTTCTCCCCCGATTGCTCAATTTGGTCGGGCGGCCAGCTCTATGAAGAGACCTAGTGGTTCCAAAGTTCTACCATTTAAGAATGATGGAAGCCATTGTGCTCTTCGGGACCTGCAATGCTGCAGAAATTGTTTTATACCCTTCCCCAGATCTGCGTCTCGACACAACCCTGTCCCGGAGGTTGACGGACAATTCCTTCATCTTCATGGCTTTGTTTTTGCACTGACATGCACTGTTAACTGTGGGACTTTAAATAGACAGGTGTGTGCCTTTCCAAATCATGTACAATTAATTTAATTTACCGCTGGTGGACTCCAATCAAGTTGTAGAAACATCTCAAGGATAATCAATGGAAACAGAATGAACCTAAGCTCAATTTTGAGTGTCATAGCAAAGGGTCTGAATACTTATGTAGTAAATGTGATATTTCAGTTATTTATTTTTAATTACTTTGCAAAAATTTCAAAACACCTGTTTCTTCTTCATTCTGGGCTATTGTGTGTAGATTGATGATTAAAAAATGAATTTAATTTGTTTTAAAATAAGGCTGTAACATAACAAAATGTGGTGAAGGTGAAGGGGTCTGAATACTTTCTGAATGCACTGTATTTGCAAACGTTTTTATTGATCTAACTCTTCCATACCAGCCAAGATACCTACTTGAAATAATCCCATTTGCCTGCGTTTGGCTCATATCGCTGTAAACCTTTCTAATCCATGAACCTGTCCAAATGTCTTAAATATTCTTGTATTCACCTCTACCACATAATCTGGCAGCTCATTCTTATGTACCCACCATTCTCTGTATGAGGAACATTCCTGGAACATTGTATCATGCAGCAGCCTGCTTTAGTCTTGACACACAGTTAATTAGTAAGGAATTCTTGGGAGGGAACTAATGACAAGACGTCAGATATTTTTATGTAGTTCAAGGAAAACACAGTCTGACGGTGCTTCCAAACCCATGATTCCCATCACCTTGAAATCAAGGGCAGCAAGCTCTTGAGAGTTCCAACATCTGCAGGTTCCCAGCATCCTTACTTTGTCATAGAATCATACAGCACGAAATAGGACCTTCAACCCAATTTGTCCATGCACGCAACTCCCACCTGCTTGCTATTTGGCCCACATCCCTTTAAACCATTCCTATCAACGAAGCTGTCCGAATGTTTTTTAAATGTTGTTATATTACCTGATCAACTACCTCCTCTGGCAACTCATGCCATATTCCACACATCCTCTGAGTGGAAAGGTTGCCCCTCAGGTTCCTCTTTCCCCTCTTCCTTATATCTCTGTATTCTGGTTCTTGACATCCCTACCTCTGGGTATAAAACAGAGCATTTTTCCCTACCTATCCCCTCATAATTTTTAAATATTTTGTTGGAAATGTATCACTGTTCTTTCATCATTACTGGAGCTAAATATTGGAATATCCCTCACTATTGCACATTGAAACACTGTCATCAGCAGGACATGTGAAACTGTTGAAATTGATGTTGAGTAGCTGTCATGTTCTGAGTCAAGAAATATCCAGATTTCAATAGGTAGAAACAAAACTGCAGATGCTGGTTTATACCAAAGATAGATGCAACATGCTAGAGTAACTAAGTAGGCCAGGCAGCATCTCTTGAGAAAACGAATGGGTGATATTTTGGTTCCCGACCCGAAAAGTAATTCATCTTATTTGTCCAGAGATGCTGCCTGACCTATTGAAATACCCTCCATCCAGCACGTTGTGCCTATCTCCAGATTTCAATAGTTTTGTTTTGGGGACATGGTGGCGCAGCAGTAGAGTTGCCTCCTTACAGTGTCACAGACACACTGCTTTCGATCCTGACTATGGGTACTTGTCTGTATGGAGTCTGCACGTTCTCGCTGTGACCTGCATGAGTTTTCTCCGGGATCTCCAGTTTCCTCCCACACTCCAAAGACGTACAGGTTTGTAGGTTAATTGGCTTGCTATAATTGTAAATTGTCCCCAGTATGTATAGAACAGCGTTACAGTGCGGGGATCACTGGTCGGCTCGAACTCAGTGGGCTGGAAGGGCCTGTTTCTGTGCTGTATCTCTAAACTAAACAAATCTAAACTAAAATAAAGGGGGTTTGCTTTGAGGAGAGATTGCATGAGATAACCTGCATAGAACAGTTTTGAAGAATGAATTATCTGATTTAAACATACAACATTGTTAAAAGGTTTAATGTTTAGATGCTGCTAAAATATTTTTCTCTGACTGCAACAGCTCAAGAAGGTCACCCCACATCTTTCAAGGGCAATTAGCATGCACACCATTCCATTAATTGTTCCTGAAGAGCAAATGTCTGCCATCAATGGCCACATCCTATATAATTTTAAAAGCTTAGAAAGTCTAGAATTAAGGCATCTTACGGTTGGCTATTCAGGAGTGAGCTGAGAAAATTCTTCTTTGAGATTTGTAAATCTTTGGAATTTTGTAACACAGAAACCTGTAAATAGTTATTAAATATCTTTGAGATGGACATCACTGGATTCTTGGTATCGTCAAAATGAAGGGATCTGGGGAATGGTTGGAAAGTGAACGAGATACAGGATCAGGCATTTTGAATGCTGATGCAGGCTTTAGGGATTGATTATCCTACTCTCTCTTATTTCTGATTGCACGTTATATATAGCACAGAAAAATGGTCATTTAATTTAATCAGCCTTGATTTTTATACCTGTTTTTATTCGAAATTCCCAATGATTTTGTCCATCAACATATTCTTCTATTCCGTTTTGCTTCATGTACTCATATATCTTTCTCTTAAACAAATACACCATCTGCCTATACACACACCCCACCACCTATATTGGCCTATTGCCAGCCAGGCTTTGTCCTGCCCCTCCTCTCTTCCAGCATTCCTTCCCCCTCCTATTATCAGTCTCAATAATGGTCCAGATCGAATCGTTATCTATTCATGTTCTCCAGAGATGCTGCATTACCCGCTGAGTTACTACAACACTTTGCGTCTTCTTTTGTAAACCAGCATCTGCAATTCCTTGTTTCTACAGGCTATTCCCCTTGGATTCATCTTGTGGTGGTGATTTAAACATTCTCAACAACCTGAATTTCCTGTTGGATTTAACAGCGGATGCCTCCTATTTATGGTCCCGAGTTTTTGTTGCTCATCATTGCCTTCCACCCCATGACACAGGCATAGTGAGAAAATAATTTTACATTTGTGAGAAACTGTTGTAAACTATTTGTAACAATAATTATTTCACTTATCTGACACCCTTTGTCCGTCTTTCATCTCTAGCCCTTGCTATTTTCCCTACGCATCTGCCAATCACCTCCCCCACAGGATCGGACAGGCTAGATGCAGGAAAATTCCCAGTGTTGGGGGAGTCCAGAACCAGGGGTCACAGTTTAAGGATAAGGGGTAGACTATTTAGGATTGAAATGAGGAAAAGCTTTTTCACCAAGAGAGTTGTGAATCTGTGGAATTCTCTGCAACAGAAGTCAGTGCAGGCCAATTCTCTGGATGTTTCAAAGCTCTTACGGCGAAAGGAATCAAGAGACATAGGGGGAAAAGCATGATCTTATTGAATGGCAGTGCTGGCTCGGGGCCAAATAGCCTACTCCTACACCAATTTTTCTATGTTTTTATCCAACTATCACTTGCCAGGCTTTGTCCCGCCCTCACTTTTTTTCCAGGTTTCTCTTCTTTACTTCAATGTCGCCTATCCATTCCCTCCACAGATGCTGCCTGACCTGCTGATTTCTTCCAGCACTTCGTGTTTTTCTCAAGATTCTAGCATCTGCAGTTGTGTCTCCACAATAATTACTTCTACTTGTGCCTGTAGTGTTTATAGTGGTGAGCTTTCAGGAGGAATTCCTTTCTCTGTTGCGTCTGTATTTCATAGGCTCACTGAAAGTACAGATGAGTGGATCTTTTCTCAGTATTTGTGGATGCAGCTGAGATCATCTCAGAAACCAATCTTGCTTAGAGTCATAGTGATACAATGTGGAAACAGGCCTTTCGGCCCATCTTGTCCACACCGGCCAACATGCCCAAGCTACAGTAGTCCCACCTGCCAGCATTTGGCCCATATCCCTCCAAACCTGTCCTATCCATATCCCCATTTCTTCTCTCCAGAGATGCTGCCTGTCCCACTGAGTTACTACAGCATTTTGTGTCCACCTTCGATTTAAACCAGCATCTGCAGTTCTTTCCTACACTATCCATATGGCTTTCTAACTGCTTAAATGTTGGGATAGTCCTTGCCTCAACTACCTCCTCTGGCTGCTTGTTCTATACATTCACCTCCCTTTGTGTGAAAATGTTACCCCTCAGATTCCTATTAAATCTTTTCCCCTCACCGTAAACCTATGGTCCTCAATTCAACTACTCTGGGCAAGAGACACTGTGCATCTACCCAATCTATTCCTCTGATGATTTTATACACCTCAATAAGATCACCATCATCCTCCTGCGCTCTGTGGAATAGAGTCCCAGCCTACGCAACCTCTCCCTATAGCTCAGACCCTTTAGTCGTGGCAACATCCTCATAAATGTTCTCTGTGCCCTTTCCAGCTTGACAACATCTTTCCTATAACACGGTGCCTAGAACTGAACACAATACTCTAAATGTGGCCTCACACACATCTTATACAACTGCAACATGACCTCCTAACTTCTATACTCTGGCTGATGATGGCCAATGTGCCAAAAGCCTTTTTAACCACCTGATCTACCTGCGACTCCACCTTCAGGGAGCTATGCACCTGCACTCCTAGATCTCTCTGCTCTACAACACTCCCGGAGCCCTACCATTCACTGTATAGGTCCTGTCCATGTTAAACTTCCCAAAATGCAACAATTCACATTTTTCTGCATTAAATTCCATCAACCATTCTGCAGCCCATCTGGCCAATTGATCAAGATCCTGCTGCAATTTTTTCACAACCATCTTCACTATCTGCAAAACCATCCACTTTTGTATCATCTGCAAAGTGTGCTTCTATTGACCCCATCTACACTTCACGTTGCCTCGACAAGGCACCAGCCAAATCAAAGCCGAGTCTCACCCAGTCACTCCTTCTCCCCTCTCCCATCAGGCAAGAGATACAGAAGTGTGAAAACGCATACCTCCAGATTCAGGGACAATTTCTTCCCAGCTGTTATTAGGCAACTGAACTATCTTTCACCTCCGCAACATCGCCAAAATCAGACCCTCTCTCACACCTCCCGCTGCTGAAAGACTCATCCATGCCTTCATCTCCTCCCGACTGGACTACTGCAACTCACTTCTCCTTGGCATCAGCTCCACCTACATCAACCGACTCCAACTGGTCCAGAATGCAGCCGCCCGACTCATCACCCACACCAAATCCTGGCATCACATCACTCCAGTCCTCAAACAACTTCACTGGCTTCCCATCTCCCACCGGATCACCTACAAAATCCTGGTCCTCACCTACAAAGCCCTCCACCATCTGGCCCCCCCATATCTCACTGACCTCCTCTCCCCCTACCAACCCTCACGGTCCCTCAGATCCACATCAGCCGGTCTCCTCTCCATCCACAAATCCAACCTCCGCAGTTTTGGGGACAGAGCCTTCTCCAGGGCAGCTCCCAGGCTCTGGAACTCCCTCCCCCAACTGATCCGCAATTCCGCGTCTCTCACCATCTTCCAGTCCCGCCTCAAGACCCATCTCTTCACCTCTGCCTATCCTTAGCCCTACGTCCTCCTCCCTTTTCAGCTGTGCTTTAATTGCCTCATATTGTGTTTTGAATTGAATTCTGTCTTTAATTTGTGTACTAATCATGTCTCTACTATTTATTTCATTCCGCTTACATGTTTTTCCTCTACTTGCTAAATTTTTGTAAGGTGTCCTTGAGACTCTTGAAAGGCGCCCATAAATAAAATCTAATATTATTATTATTATCATACCAACAATTAGAGAGTGGTCCTGAGCTGCCATCTGCCTCTTTGGAGACCCTCTTTAATCGGACTTGATTTAATTTAATTTAATTACCGGTAGTTTAATTGCACCAAACGTTACTCCCTTTATTGTTAATGGAGTCATTGGAAGGGAGGTTGGTTTGTGTAATGTTAAAGAGTAACTAGTTAACTGTAAAGAAAGCAAGTTTACTGATAAGAAATATGAAAATATTTTTAATATAAGAGTGTATGGTGCATATTTTTTGGTAATAATAGATCAAAGAACCATTTCACGTGAAATTGCCAATTAGGAAGGAGCAACTGCAACTCTTTGGGAAGAATATATTTCGTTATCAGTTTGTGTCTGATGAAATATGAATTTTAAGTGTCAGGAGTTTTTTATTGTCATATGTCCTGTAAACTGAACAATTAAATTCTTACTTGCACCACCATAACAGATATGTAAATATAATACTCTGTAAACATCATAATAAACAACAAAACAGTTCCATATATTTAAATACACCAATGATAGTGCAAAGACAAAAACAATGCCCCCAATGTTATGTAGTTTAGTTGGGAGTTGTAGTGTTTAATAGCCACATGGTTATTGAGAAGAAACTTTCTTGAATCTGGACTTTACAGTTTTCAGTCCTTCCTTCCGATGGTAGGAGTGAAATGAGAGCATGGCCAGGGTGGTGTGAGTTTCTGATAATGCTGGTTGCTTTTTGTGGCAGTGACTCCTGTCGATCCCATCGATGGTGTGGAGGTCAGTCCCCATGATGGATCAAGCAGTGTTCACCACTTTTTGCAATCCTCTTTGTTCCTGTGCATTCAAGTTGCCAAACCAGTTGTGATGTAACCAATCAATATGCTCTCTAGTGTGCACCTATATAAGTTTCCGAGAGTAACAAAATGTTCCAAAGTAAATAAAATTTGATGCTGAAATAAAAAATGTGGGAAATACTCAACAGGTCAGGCAGCGTCTTTGATGAAAGAAAACTCTGCCCACAGATACTGCTTGACCTATTGATTATTTTCTCTGATTGTGAAACTGCAGCATGTACATTAAAGCAGAGGACTATTGTGGAACATGCCATAGAATTAATGTAATTTGATGGATTGTTTTAAGACGTGGGTTTTCAAAGGACAAAGGACATTTATTGTCACATACACCAATTGGTGCAGTCAATGCAATATTTATTGCAAAGCCTGTTAGAGGAATACATTACAATGCCTTTATTTTGTGGTACTTACCCTATGAGTCGAGAATTCTTAGTGTTAAAATCATGAAGTTATAGAGATGCAGCATGGAAATAGGCACATCGGCCCAACTTGCCCATGCGTAATTGAGCTAGTCCCACTTGCCTGTGCCGGGCTCAATATCCCTCCTTATCTTTCCTATTCTTGTAAATTGAACAAATCCTATTTCCTAAGTGTCTTTTGAATGTTTTCATTGTGTTCCACAACCTTTTTGTGTTCCGCAATTTGATTTGGATTTGTGTAAGAGCTTTTGAAAAGCGAGAACGGCACAAATTGTAAAATTTAGTGCTTGAGTAAATGAAAACACGAGAGCTAAAATATAGGCGATTGAACAGAAATGAAGTGTTGCACCATATCTTTGTGTAAACATTTCCTTTTTGAGCATTTAAAATATAAACATGTACACTATTATCTAAACAGTTACGAGAGTATTTAACTAATTAAAGTTTGATTTAAAAGATTTATGGAAGTCTTTAAAATAGATTTAATATCATTAATACATTGTTGGTCTATACAACATTCTCTATTTGTTGTAAGATTTAAATATTTTCAGTGGTGTTCTATTCTGGCAGTGGCAACTTGTCAGTCAAAAGTAAAATCTTTACAAGAAGTGACTGGTGCATTGATATTTCATCATTTCAAGAATCAGGAATAAGAAGCCAAAGAAAAAGGTTGTTTAAATATTTATTTAATTTTCCCAATGGTACATGTTTGTTCCTATAAACCAGTTTTATTTATTAGTGCAACTATCAGTGGGAATCCTGCTCGAATTTCAACAAATATCATCTCTTGGTGGACTGTTTTACCTATCTCTGCAGGGCAAAGAAAGATAATCACATGATTCAGATCACAAACATTGCAGTCCCTCTTGGTCAGCGGTTCTTAACATGGGGGGTGTTTGGGGTTTTGCTGGGAGTCATGAAAGGGTCATAAATAACATATCAATAACATATCAATTTGTTGAGCTCATTTTTAGGAACCGAACAAAGGTACATACCACACACAGTATTTTGTTTGTGTATGCGCTTACGTATATGCACACGAACTGTGTGTGTCGTGAACCATGTCTTCCAAGACGAGCACGTATAGTGAAGCATTTCTCAAGTTCGGCTTCACAAGCATTGTTCAAAAATCCGTGGTCAAGCCGCAATGTGTTATCTGTGCCAAGGTTTTGAGCCACGAGAGCATGAAGCCCAGCAAACTGAAGAACCATTTGTAGTCTGGTCACAGCGACCTGGCGGGGAAGGGCGTGGACTATTTCAAACGAAAAGAAGCTGCACTCAAGGGTTCCCGCATCGATTTGGCGGGTAACTCCGCTCGCCAAAATGAAGCAGTGCTGGAGGCTTCATACCGGATTGCTTATCGAATCGCACAGACTAAGAAACCTCACACCATCGGTGAAGAGCTTATCAAGCTATGCCTTCTCAAAGCAGTGAAGTTGGTGCTGGGGGAGCAGCAGTCAAACAAGTTCAGGCAGATTTCCCTTTCGAATAACACAGTCAAAAGTCGAATCTTGGATATGAGTAATGATATTCTGCAGCAAGTAGTGAGCGCTGTGAAGAGCAGTCTAGTGTATTCACTGCAACTGGACGAGTCAACAGATGTTGCCTCGTGTTCCCAACTTCTAGTCTACGTTTGATACCTCGACGGAGAAGCCATGAAGGAGGAGTACCTGTTCTTGGAGCCATTGGCCACTACCACTCGGGGAGAAGATGTGTTCAGAATGCTTGAAGCCTTCCTCATCAAGCATGAGCTTGGCTAGGAACACCTTGTCGTTGTGTACAGATGGGGCACCTTCCATGGTCGGATGCAGATTCGTCTTCAAAGACTTTGTGAAGGATGTCGCTCCTCATGTCTCCTTCACCCACTGCATGATACATTGCCATGCTTTAGCGATGAAGACTCTCCCTCCTGGTCTTCGAGGAGTGCTTTCAGATGTGGTGAAGATTGTGAACCACATCCGAGGAAGCGCAACAAACTCGAGAATCTTCAAAGCTATGTGTGAAGAAGGCGCAGATTTCACTGTTCTGATATTCCACACATAGGTGAGCTGGCATTCGCGTAGTAAAGTTCTCAATCGTGTGATTCAACTTTGAGAAGAAATACCGCTGTTCTTGGAAAGAGGATGTACCGAGAACGAGAATCAACCATGAAAAGATGCAGGATGCACTGTTCATGATGAAGGTTGCTTACTTGGCTGACTTCTTCGCCGAGGTGAATCCCTTGAACCTGTTATTTCAAGGAAACCTCCCAATGCTACACACGGCTCGTGACAAAGTGGCAGCATTCATGAGGAAGATTCACCTTTACCAGAGAAGAGTCCAGGACGGTGACACGACTATCGTCCCTGCATGGGCGGAAATCGCTTTTAAAACATTGGGTGTGGGGGGGTACACAATGAGGCCTAGGACAGGGGTTGGCAGCCTATGGCCCAAGGGCTGGATCCGGCCTGTAACTCAAAATCATCCGGCCCTCAGGAGTATTTTTTTTCAATTAGTTTTCGCTACCTGGAAACTGCAGCCAGTCCCAGGGCACGCAGGCGACGTGGGCGCTACAGCCAGTTCTCGGACAAGCGAGCCTACCTTGGAACTGTAGCCAGTCCCGGGGCATGCAGGCGACCTGGGAACTGCAGCCATTCCTGGGGCACTCAGGCGACCGGGGCGCTACAGCCCGACCTGCCAGCCGACCTGGGCGCTACAGCCAGTCCCGGGGCAGGCGAGCCGACCTGGGAACTGCAGCTAGTCCTGGGCTGCTAGATTCCAGCAGCTGACCTTGAGGGTTCCTGTCGCAGAGCCTGTGGACTTGCCATCACGGAGCTGGCTGACTTTGGAGGCTGTGGTGGCGGATTTGCTACAACATGTTTCACAAAACATGGTAGGGATGTCTCCAAACAAGGGGGGACAGGCAGCCCCCCCCCCCCCCCCCCCCCCCTCAGCATTTCCCCCCATGCGAGATGACGACTCTCCTGGATGCTACGCCAGATGCTGAATGCCACTTCCACGAGGAGATCTCAACCCACCTTCTGGCAATTAGTGAATCCATCAAACGTTACTTCCCCGGACTGGACGACTGCTCTCGTGATGAGTGAATCGTCCAACCCTTTTCCGTTGAAGATGGTGCCATCAGCGATACTGAGATGGCTGCGAAGGTTGAATTTTACCGAATTTGTGAAGATGTGCAGCTCAAGAGTGACTTCATGGAACAAGAGCCTGCCATGTTTTGGTGAAAGTGAAGGACTGTCCTGTCCTTTAGAAGAGGGCCCTGACCCTATTGGTCCAGTCCCCCTCAACCTATCGCTGTGAAGCTGGATTCTCAACCATGGTAGCTCTGAAAACGAAGGCACGCAATAGGCTTGTGATCGACGCTGACATGAGCATTCGTCCTCGTTTTGATCACCTGATGGCTGCGAAGCACTTTCAGCGGGATGCAAGCAGAAGCCTCCACGTGGCGCATCCCGGGCAATGCTGACGACAGAAACTGTACCACAGTGACTGACTGAAGTAGCCAATTCTGCAACCACCGACCGTCAACTGTCACTGACCGACCGGAAAGACGTGATATGGAAGATGGCCGGACACGAGGAAGAAGAAGCACTTTCAGCCATTCCGTTGACTGAGCATTAGCAGACATGTTTTCATAATTTTTGTTTCGTGGGTCATGGTACTGACCAAGAATGTCTGATGGGGTCGTGGGGTCAAAAAGGTTAAGAACCACTGCTCTAGGTACACTTGCTCCAGGATTACACAGAAAGACAATGTTGGGAAGAGGTTATACTTGGAGAGAATCCTCTTTCCGTAACTAATCCAGTTTCATCTTCCTAAATAAAACTTGGTTCCTGAGTTGAAGCTTGTGGGTGTCAAACTGAAAGGTCATTGTTTAAATTTTGTTGTGAACAATAAATAAATGAACAGATTATTGTTTCAAACTGTTGTATAATTCAGTGTCCCATATATTTATAAAATGCCACAGTGCTGCACCATACCATGCCTCAACAATGTTCCTGACCAAATGAAGGGATTTAAAAGTACAAACACAAGAAAATGTTTTGTTGAATAGTATGTCTATAATTCTCACTTTATAAGAACAAGTCTTTCCATTTTTATTTTCCAGTTCACAAAGCCTATTTTGTTCAATGTTTGAGGCAAGGTAGTAGTATATTTTAATATCTAGTGGATTTTGAGAGCTTTTTCGATTCCAGTTTCAATTCTTACTCAAAGGCTCAGATTTGAAGCTGATTTATAATGAAAGTACTATAAAAGCAAAATGGAATAGAAAACAGTATACCCAAGCTTTTAATGCACTCTTTAATTCAACTTAAATTCAATTCTATTAAATTTGCCGTAAAATTTCACCCTGTGCAGGTGGACTTAAATTGTTCTCGCTTCTGTAACAGATTTAAAAATAATTCTCTAACTCAAGATTTTTTTCCATTACAGTCCATTCCCTGCAACAATATTAGAAGCTTTCTGTGATCATCAAAGTGAAAGATGCCAGTAATACCCAGCATTTTCCGGGCACAGTTTCTACAGAGAGAAGCGAAGAGAATTCTTCTCTTTGAGAAAATGTTTCTCTTTGGGGCATGGCCAGCTTCAGAACCCGAGTGAAATAATGATCAGTAGCTGAGTGTGAAGATAAGGGGAGTATTCAGAGCAAGAGTTGTGAGGTAGTTCATGGTGAGTTTTCCACTTATTGATTGAAGTTGGCACCAGCTTGAGATAGAGGAGAAATTTAAAGATAGAAAACGTGCTCAAATTAAAAGTTATCTGACCTTTTCCTCCGCAGACTTCATCCAGCACTTTGGTTTTGCTCATGATTCCAACATCTGTAGATTAGTTTAGAAATTCAGTGTGGAAACAGGCCCTTCGGCCCACCGAGTCCACGCAGACCATCAATCAATACACTAGCTCTATGTTATCCCACTTTTGCATCCTACACCTTAGGAGCAACTTACAGAAGCCAGTTAACCTAAAAATCTGCACGTTGTTTGAATGTGAGAGGAAACAGGAACATCCGGAAAATACCCACCCTGTCACTGGGAGAGCGGACAAACTCCGCACAGGCAGCACCCGCAGTCAGGAATTGAACCAGGGTCTCTAGGGACAATTTACAATTTTACTGAAGCCAATTAACCTACAAACCTGTACATCTTTGGAGTGTGGGAGGAAACTGGAGCACCCTGAAAAAACCTACGCAGGTCATGGGGAGAATGTACAAACTCTGAGCAGACAGCACTTGCAGTTAAGATGGAACACGGGTCTCTGGTGCTGTATGCCAGCAGCTCTGTGCCACAGTGCCGCCCTGAAATATGAAAGGAAAAAAACAAAGTTCTGTGCATGCTCAGCAGGTCAGGCAGTTGTAGAAAACCATTTAATGTTTTACACGGTGACGTTTTGATCCAACTTCACTAATAAATGTGACCAAGTAATTTTTTGTAAAGACAGTCTCTCATGATGGAGAAAAACTCGCTTCCACTGCGTTTTTTGGGTTCTGAGACGGTGCCCACATAGGTCTGCGGGCCAGTGTGGAAGCTGCAGACTTTTCCACAGATGGGTCAGGCAGTGGCTGACAGGGTGAGTGTTTAGTTTGCAAGATGTTGCACTTCTTCCATGCATTGCCCAAGGATTCCTTCATACATAACGTTTGACTGTTTTACAGGTATATGTCCCAAAGTAAGCATGCTGAAGCAAGAGAACTTATGTATTCTGGTGCGTTGCTATTCTTCAGTTACAGTCAGGTAAGCTGTTTCAAAAAATGCAGTATTTTCACTTAAAAAGGTGATTTAGTCATGTGGCTTAAAGAGAAAACAATGCATTGGTAAATGTTATTGCATAATAACATTTTGAGGCCAACAACGTTTGCTTTTTTGCTTTTTGGCTTTAAACATGGGTCCCACTGCTCTCTTACAGTTAACCTTAAAGATTCCATGGAGCTATTTTGAAGATGAACATGTAGCAATCTTAATATTCTGGCTAATATTTATCCCTTATTCAATATTACCATAATGGAGTAACTTGCTACAATCACATAGGTGCTTGGGGTGGCATGCAGAGAGCATGAGCTGCCACTTTTCCGAAACCTACAGCATTCCCTACACTAGAAAGAAACTAAACTGTGTTGAAAATCGTGGTGTGAAAGGGATGTTGTGACCCAAAGGAATTAATATCTTCTTTTCTTCTTGGTACAGCTAAACAGTGCTGCTGATTTATCTATGCTAGTACTAGAGTCATTGGAAAAGTCAGAGGCTAAGGTTACAGATGAACTCTTAGGTATGTAAACTTTTTTTTTTTGTTCTTCCAATAATTTTGCATAGATTCTGATAATAAAATATCATTAATGTTAGTTAATTCCAGAACTAATTTACTAGATTAATATCTAGCGGCTTGGACGATTGTTTCTGATGTCCATGTTCAAATCCTACCCAATGCGAAATTCAATGAAAAATCTGAAATGTAAAATAAAACTACCAGGTTATCCATTAAAACTAATCCAGTTCACCAGTATCCTTCGGGGAAGAAAATATGTCATCATTGTGCAGTCTGGCCTAAATTCTCTTAAAAATGAACAATCAAGCCAGTCAATTGAAGAGCAATTGGGAATGGGGACTAAATGCTCGCTTTGCCAGCAAGAACAAATGTAAAATATATTTCACATTACTTTAGACCAGTGATCACCCCATGCATTAGCACTATCCTGCACACTAGGGGCAAGTTACAATTTTACCAAAGCCAATTAATCTATAAACCTGTACGCCTGGAGTATGGAGGGAAATCGGAGCACCTGGAGAAAAACCACGTGGTCAGAGGGGGAGCATCCAAACTCTGTACAGACCGCACCCATAGTCAGTATCAAACACGGGTCTCTAGTGCTGTAAGGCAGCAACACTACTGCATCCCCCCCCCACCTCTTTTTTACTGAATGCAGTAATACTGAATTACCGAAAAGGCTATTTTCATTTAGTTGTGACCACGAAACTCCTATATTAAAGAGCCATCTAGTTCCCTGCTGACCTTCCTTGTGTAATTTTCATCTGTCTCCAGATCCTACGATAGACACAAAATGTTAGAGTAACCCAGCAGGACAGGCAGCATCTCTGGAGAGAAGGAATGGGTGACGTTTCGGGTCAAGACCCTTCAAAGTCAGAAGAAGAGTCTCGACCCGAAATGTCACCCATTCCTTCTCTCCAGAAATGCTATCTGTCTAGCTGAGTTACTCCAGCATTTTATATCTATCTTCAGTGTAAACCAGCAACTGCACTTCCTTCCTCCTCTAACTCTTAACTACTCTCTGAAGTGACCTTGCAAACCACTTAATTCAGGGGGCATTTTGTAATGGGCAATAAATGGTGTTGGTGAAGTCCACATCCTTTGCATGGACAAACATTGTTAGTGACGAGGTCCTTCTGCAGTTGTACAGGGCCCTGGTGAGACCACCTGGAATATTGTGTGCCATTTTGGTCTCCAAATTTGAGGGAGGACATTCTTGCTATTGAGGGAGTGCAGCGTAGGTTTACAAGGTTAATTCCCAGGAATGCGGGACTGTCATATGCTGAGAGAAGGGAGCGGCTGGGCTTGTATACTCTGGAATTTCGAAGGATGAGAGGGTATTTTATTGAAACATAAGATTATTAAGGGTTTGGACACGCTTAAGGCAGGAAACATGTTCCCGATGTTGGGGGAGTCCAGAACCAGGGGCCACAGTTTAAGAATAAGGGGTAAGCCATTTAGAACGGAGATGAGGAAACACTTTTTGACACAGAGAATTGTGAGTCTGTGGAATTCTTTCCCTCAGAGGGTGGTGGAGGCTGGTTCTCTGGATACTTTCAAGTGAGAGCAAGATAGGGCCCTTAAAGATAGCGGAGTCGGGGGATACGGGGAGAAGGCAGGAAAGGGGTACTGATTGTGGATGATCAGCCATGAATGGCGGTGCTGGCTCGAAGGGCCGAATTGCCTACTCCTGCACCTATTGTCTATTGTCTATTTGTGACTAGTTCCCTTGGGTTGAATTCCTTCGGTTTGAATAGGAGCATTTCTCTGTGGCAATCTGACAATAAAATAAGTATAAGGATGATGGTTATTATCAACAAAGACTAGTGGTTCATTTAGTCATTTTAATGTTTGGTGTTGTGTTGAAGTATAAGTAGGACAGATTTGGTTTGTTTCCTCTGGAATGCCAGAGGTTGTGGGCGATACCTGATCGAAGTAGATACAAAAATGAGAGACATAGATGAGATGGATAGATAAATCCAATACTAGAGGACATAGCTTTAAGGCAAGAGGAGTAAAGTTTAAAAGAAATGTGCTGGCAAGTGTTTAGTAAAATTATTTTGCTTTTGGTATGACGCACCAGTATGGATTTATTATTATGAGGCCATGCTATCTAGCTTCGATCTTCCTTTTAAATTTGATCTTAAATTGCAGTAACTAGTCAAATTAAAGTTTTGCACTTTGCTGGGTTCTTAATTTCTGGATCTAGCCTTCTGGAAATTAAAATAATATATATCAATACAGGGTGGTTAGTAACAGCTGGAGTAGCAATTAGACTGCATAAATTGATCCCTCTTATTTTGTCATTATCTTGTGATTTTTGAAAATGAATCGATGTTCAATATCTGTAAAGTAACTTTATATCTTAACTAGGTTAGCATTGATCTTATGTACCTCATTCAAAGGGGAGACACATCTGTCCTAATTTTTAGGTGATTGGTACAAAGAGATTATTTTGATGATTTTATTTTTGAATTATGTTGTGATGACGAGTTAATGTAATTGTCTAAAGATTTTAACAATATATTTTAACAATATATTGAATATATACCACTGAAATTTACATTGGTCTCTCAACATTCAAAATAGTTTGGTAGTGGAAACATTTAACATGCAATTTTTATTTCTTAAAATTCTCATGTTGTTCACTTCCTGATTCCCTGAAATTGATTATTCCATTATATGAGGCAAGGATCATTGTTGAGTCAAGATTGTTTAATTGACAACTGGCATATTGACATATACTGACAACTGGCAAGACATTACAGGCGTGTAAACACAATACGTATAGATGATATGTTATAAACAAAAAAAAATCAATAAATTAATCACCACAGTACTTGTGCAAGAAAATGCTACTTCACCACTGCTGAAGTTGGAAGCAAATATTTATCCCTGTGTTTTTGTTGCACCAAACGTTCTTTGTGCAGATGCCACTTTTTTTGCAACAACAGTGTTTTTTATTTCTCCATGTAAAAAGTTTGGTTGATTTATTTATTTTGGGTGTTTCACACAAGTACATATTTAAGTGTGCGACAATGTTTCTGTAAACCTTCAGTCATCCTGCCAAATTTTCTACAATGCCTCGCAAAACTTGTTAACGTTTTATATCTTTCAGAAAGTCTCGGTAAACTTTTTAGCCTAATGGACCCAAACTCTCCCGAGAGAGCAGCATTTGTATCTAGAGCATTGAAATGGTCTAGTGGAGGTTCAGCAAAACTTGGTCACCCTAAGCTACATCAACTGCTAGCAGTCACATTGTGGAAAGGTACAGCTCTGGCAAACAAAATCAGTCTCTTAAAAAGCAGTAATTCACCTTTTTGGGGGGTTGATTGCTGTAGTTTGATATTAATTCTGATGTTTACATGTTATAGGAGCAGAATTTAGGCTATTCGGTCCATCGAGTCTGCTCCGCCAATCAGTCATGGCTGACCTATCTTTCCCTCTCAACCCCATTCTCTTGCCTTCTAATATCTTTTGACACCCTTATATGATGTCAGATTTGTATGTGTTACCCTAACACACTGAAGCCAAGCGCAGTGAGAGCCTGCCCGGGAACCAGTGGAACCTTTCTCCTGATGGTAGTCAGATTGTTCTTGGGTATTTTTGAATATTCGTGTGGTTATTATATTGCTGTTTTGAGAATATTAGTACTGGTGTCCACAACAAGGCATTGATTCACTTAAAATGCTCATCAATGTTACAAATAAAGGCTGGAACCTTTGTTCCTATAGGAAAATGCTTCTCTTGGGTTCAACTTAAAAACAAAGACAGGCCCTTTGACCCACGATGTTAGTGCAAAATGATACCGTTAAACTGATCTCATCTGCCTGTACATGATCCATATCCCTCCATTCCCTGCACTTCCATGTGCCTATCCTAAAGCCTCTTAAATGCCATTATTGTATCAGCCACCACCACCCCTGCCATTGTGTTCGAGGTCCCCACTACTCTGTGTAATAAACTTGCCCTGCACATCCCCATTAAACATTCCCCCTCTCATCGTATAGTTATGCCCTCCAGTGTTGGAAATTTCCACCCTGAGAAAAAAGGTTCTGACTATCTACCCGAACTATGCCACTCATAATTGTATATACTTCTATCAGGTCTCACCTCAACCTCTGACATATCAGTACCAGATGAATGATAAACCTAACTACCATCCTTTGTTTTATTTTTGGGAGGGGGGCGATAATTTAAGTTGCTAAATTTGATAATTACATCAGATTACAAATTTAGGTACTGTACAATAAACAAAACATGTTAGTTTCATTGCATACTGAACATGTTTTTGAATTCCCTTTCCAGAACAAAACTACACTGAGTCTCGGTATCACTTCCTGCACTCAGCAGATGGAGAGGGCTGTGCAAATATGTTAGTAGAATATTCTGCATCGAAGGGCTACCGGAGTGAAGTGGACATGTTTGTGGCTCAGGCAGTCTTACAGTAAGTAAATGAGAAACAAATACATGAACATGTTGCCGCTAATGTTTCACGTAGTTTTTTATTAGCTCTATGTTAATGTGTTTCTAATCTTGAGTGATTCCAGCTGAATCGTAGATTTCAGATGAATGTTCTGGAAGGGTTCTTTTATTTTGGCCTAGGTCTCTTAGTCAGTGTTGAACCAATTCCTCAGTGAAATGTTGGCATTTTTAATCCAGAGAAGTGCGCTAGATAATAGTGCCGCAGAACATAGTTGGACCAACGAGAGAGCTATCTACACAACCCCTTAAAACACAGCAGAGACAAAAGATGAATGGATGTGAACACATATCATGCAGCCAGTGTTGTGAGAGTATAGGAATTTATGAAGGTTTTGCCTTAATGTGTTTAGACACATTAATGCACTAAAAGCAAAGCACAAAATGCTAGAGAAACTCAACAGAGGGAATGGCTTCCACAGATTCTTCCTGACCCACTGAATTCCTCCGGCATGTGGTTTTTTGCTCAGCGTTCCAGAATCTGCTGTTCCTTGTGTCTCCATCTTTTGCGTTTTATTATTTTGTTTTGTTCCTAGACATGTGTTTACTTAATTATCATCTTATATGAAACTTGATACTTGGGGACTGCCCTTTATATCTTTCATTGCCCAAATAAGTATTTGGAAAAGTCCATTGCAGCCACACAACTGTTTATAGTTTTGCCTATTCAACATGTTAAACAATATCAATAAAGTACAGCCATATTGGTGGTGCAAAGAAGAAAAGCGTTCTGTGGGTTTTAGTCTGTCAAACAAAAAAGTAATGTCATTATTTATTGATGTTTTTTGATTAGAATCCTTGTGAGTTGGCATTGTAACTAGTTCATTTTCAAATAAACAAAAGTAACAATCATTTTCTGCAAGGGACATCAAAATTGTGCAGTAATTACAGTTGAAAATCCCAAAATAACTGGATGCTAGAAATCAGAAATTAACATCTAAAATGTTAGAAACGCTCAAGAGAAACAGAGGTAACATTTTTGGGACATTTCATCTTGCATTCTAATGAAAAGTTATTGTTCAGAGCCGTAAACCCCTTTTCTCTCTGGAATTTTCTGTTTTTATTTCAAAAATTGTTTTATTTCTCTTGGAAGACCTTGTCATGAAGCAGTGGTGTAATTGTGAAATGGGGCTACTATGTGTTTTGACCATCGTCGTTCCATTTATTTTGCCACGAGGCTAAAATGCTGCCCGTGTTATATCTAGCCCTGATTTTCCTGTTTACTCAGCATATGGTGCCATTCAGTGAAAGAGCTCAATTAATATTTATCACCTGTTGTTGGAAATTAAATGATACAAATTCTAGATTTTTGCTTGAAACTTTTAAATGAAATGCCATCCCTTTTATATTTTATTGTTAATGTTTAATGTTTTATGTGTCATTCCTAACTGTCACTTGCGGGCAGAGCACCAAGGCAAATTTATTGTATGTGAATACTTGGCCAATAAACGTATTCATTCATTCATTCATTCATCCATTCATTCATTCATTCATACATTCATCCATTCATTCATTCATTATATCAAAGCTTCAGAAAACTCAAATCCTCTATAAAAAGCTGGAAGTTTGATTTTTCTTGATTCTACAGATAACTAAATTTGACATGTAGACTTTTAGAATGCTCTGTTTAATTCTTAACATCATTAATCATTTAGAAAGTAATAATCAACAATGTACCATTCAACAATGATTGCTTTCATTGCTTTGTGTAATTTGTTTAATGCAGATCGTGTAGGTGAGTGTAATGCCATTTTTGAATTTCAACCTTGTTTTCTTTTTTTTCCAGATTTCTTTGCTTAAAAAATAAAAACACTGCATTACTGGTGTTCACAACTTATACAGATAAGCACCCCTCTATAGAAAAGGGACCTCCATTTGTACAGCCCTTGTTAAACTTTATTTGGTTCTTATTACTTGCTGTTGAGGGGTAAGTTTTTTCTTTACTGAAAATAATTTGAAAGTTTGGGTAAGCTTTAAGAACTTTTTAATGTTATAATCATTGTACTTTATACTTTGCTGAAGGGGGAAACTTACCGTTTTTACAGTGTTATGTGAACAGTATCAACCATCTTTAAAGAGAGATCCAATGTACATTGAGGTGAGTTGCTATATTTTCATACTACTTTATATAATGGGCTAGAATGGCTGGTAGATAAAGGGCGTCTGATGGAAGTAGGTGTATTTGGATTCTCCAAATATTACAACAGAATACTTAATGACAAATTGTATGCTGCTAGACAGCTGTCTATATCATCCACTTGCAACAGGGACCAATGGTTATGTATTGACAGAGTAAGCTGGAAAGTAACTTGTGAGAACAGACAGTGGCTGCAAAAGAATAATGACAAGTTACGTGAGTGAACAAGACATGAAGATGGAATAGTAACTCTCCATATCCCTTTGCAGCCATTTTATGTCGCCTTACAAGTTGATTTCATCTTGCTATGTAATTTAACAAACTTGGATTCAGTAAGAATAAAACAGTTTTTATAAAATCTTCCGTATTCTGGCTCCATATTCATTGAAATACAGAAATATGAAAGATGGTTTTATTGAAAAGTTAAATCCTTGTGGGCCACGACCAGGTAGGTATTAGGAGGATATTTACCTGGCCGGAAAATTTGGAACCAGATTCAGAATAAGAGATCAACGGATTAAAATGAGGGATAACTTCATGGGAAGGATTATAAACCTTAAGATGTTCTCTGTAACAGTGGGCTGTGATGCTCAGTTGTGAACTGTATGTAAGGCAGGGATTGAAGATGGTCGTGTTGAAATAAAAGGCCAGCCATGATCTTATTGAATGGTGCGATTGGCCTGCATCTGTCCCACTTTCTCTTATTCATGTGTTCTTTCGTGTGCTGTTTGACTGATGACCTTGTCTCGTTCTCAGGACTCATTCTCTCACAAATGGAAATTTGCCTCCTGCTGCATGCCTGAAGTGCAAATCAGGCACGAGATCTTGCTCATACCCTTGGCTTTTCCTTAATGTAGTTAAGCAAACATAACAGTGTAAATGTATTTTTTGTTTGACCTGCCTTTCAACAGGTCATTTCCTGTGACATAGCTGCTACTTCAAATAAGAACTTGTGATTTTAAATACCAGTACCAGGACTATTCTTTGCTAGCACAATAGCTGCCTATTCAATATTCTGGCAGTCTTACTCCATCCTGAATCACATCATAGATTTAGAATTTCCAGACTAATGTAGCACACAAAGTGTGTAGATGAGTGGTGCAGTTGATCTGGTTTGCATGGAGCCCAGTGAGGCCATTAACAAAGTCCCACGTGGGAGATTAGTACATTAAAAGCCCATGAAATCCAGAAATAATGAACTGCAGATGCTGGTTTGCATCTGGACAATACAGTTAAGAACAATCAGCTGAACCCATGCTGCAATAGAACATAGAACAGTACAACACAGAAACAGGTCCTTCAATCCACCATGTCTGTGCCAAAACATGATGCCAAGTTAAACTGATCTCTTCTGCATGGACATGATCCTTATCTTTCCATTCCCAGCATATCCATGTACTTATCTACCAGCCACTTAAAGGCCACTTTCATAAATACCCCCACCACCACTCCTGGCAGCATGTTCCAGACACTTCAATTCTCTGTTAAAAAGAAAGTTGCTCCACACATCTCCTTTACACTTTGCCCCTCACCTTAAACCTCCGCCCTCTCATCATTGACATTTCCACCTTAGGAAAGTAAGTTCTGACAATCTATGTTATCTGTGTCATAAAAGGTGAAATTTCTGAGCTGCACTGATGTTGGGCATCATGCCATAATATGGTTACATTTCCAGCATTAGTCCTTGTACTTAATGCATGGGGTACAATAGCTGCAGTGCAATCATTAGTGCTTACTGCATCATAGGTCCAGGGACCCAGATTGATCCTGACTTCGAGAGCTGTCTGTGTGGAGTTTGCAGATTCTCACCACGACTGCATAGCTTTTCTTTGGGTGATCTGCCTTCCTTCTACACCCATATCCTACAAACCGCTGCTGTTAGGTTAATTGGCTCATGTAAGTTAATGGCAAAAAAAGAGAATGGAAAAGGATTTCATGGGTCTGTGTGAGAGAAATCAAGTTGTGGAAGTACAGAGAAATAAGGAGAGGAGAGGATAGGGACTGATGTGATTGTTCCCTTGGGAGCTAGCATTGTTGTAATATACTGAATGGCCGCTTGTGCAAAAGGAGATTATTACTGTAATTTGGAGTAATTCTTTCTAATCTTTCTCGCTGCACTGTTTAAACTAATGCCTGTCTACACAAAATACCAGCTTTTGTTTATTTCTGTTCTTCTCTCGATCTTTGCACAAGTTCTACCCGTGCGGCTAGTTTGGAGATACAGTGTGAAAACAGGCCCTTCGGTCTACCAAATCCACGCCGACCAGTGATCACTCTGAACGCTGACAATATCCTACACATTGGGGACAAATTACAATTCTGATCGATGCCAATTAACCAACAAACCTGTGCGTCTTTGGTGTGTGGGAGGAAACCGGAGCACCCTGAGAAAACCCACAGGGAGAATGTACAAACTCCATACAGACAGCACCTGTGGTCAGGATCGAACCCGGGTCTCTGGCACTGTAAGGCAGCAACTCTACTGCTGCGCCACAGTGCCGCCCCTTGTGTTTGTAAATGGGAAAGAAGTGAAGCAAGGCTTTAATTTTTTTATGAGGTTGAATGCACTAATTGGAAAAAATAGTAGCAGCATATTCAGTCACATCCAACTCGTCTATCATGCAGGGCACTGAAGAAAGGGTAAAAGTTTGTGTGACTGAGTACCTTCTAACTTTTTCAATAATCCAACTCAGACAAGGTGGTCTGCATGACCTCTACCTGGGCTCATAACTCTTTTTTATGTACAACCAGTTCCTGTTATGTCGTGTTGCAATCTTTATGAATTCCTAGAGCTGATAACATTGAAAATTGGGCCACAGTAGGAATGGGGAAAAATCTTCAGAAGAGGATTAGGAAGCCCTTATTTCCTCTTTCTCCCGTACACATTTCAGGCTGCAACGGGAAACAAATGCCCATTTGCGTATTGAGAAGTCACTCCATTTGAATGAGGAATTATAAGGTAGGTAAGCTTTAATACACCTCGTGCAAAACCATACACATTTTATGTTTTATCAATACATGGATTTTCACCATTAAACACAAATCTTGAGTCTCAAATTATTGTTTTAATGGTGCACTGGTCCTGAGTGGTTTGTGAAAGTGTGTTGGCAAGGTTCTCTTTGATTTAAGTTCAAATTATTATAGCACATCACTAAAGTGGAATCTCCTCCCACAATTGATTTTTGATTAGAACGGGTGTCAAGGGTTATGGGGAGAAGGCAGGAAAATGGGATTAGGAGGCAGGATATCAGCCATGATTGAATGGTGGAGTGGACTCGATGGGCCGAATGACCTAATTCTACTCCTATAGCATGTGAATTGCTAAATGAGAGATGAGATTATTGATGAATCCTACTTGGCTCTTATTTTAGAAACGCAAGCATCTGCAGATGCTGGAATCTTGAGCAAAACGAAACGTGCTGCATAACTCAGCCAGTCAGGCATTATCTGTGGAGGACATGGATAGGCGATGTTTCATGTTTGGACCCTTCTTCAGACCCAAAACATCGCCTCACCATGTCCTCCACCAATACTGCCTGACCTGCTAAGTTATTCCAGCACTTTCTGTTTTGCTCAGTTTTTTATTTGTTTTCAATTTTCTATTCCTCATTTTTTTTTTCCCATAATGGATTATGGTTCTGTACATTTTGATAAGCTGAGAGATGAGTATTTCTGCTATTGTTGTATGAATAAGCAGTGGGAATAATCGTAAACTAATGTTGCATCCAATAAATTAGCGTTAACCATAAAGTTATGGGTTCCTTTTAGTTGAAAAATAAAACTGAAATCATCTGATCCAGCAGAATTTTTTAGTTAAGTGAAGCTGATGACGGTTCTTATGGAGCCACAGTAAACAAAAATATTGCCTTTTCACCATATAGCTAATTACAACTCGCAGTATAGAGAAAAGTAAATTGGCAAATGTAAAACTTAGAGATAAAAACATTATTCAGTTAAAATATGGACGTGCAGAGGTTTAGATTTGATTGCACATGATGGAAGTTTAATTGTCATATCCTCCGAGACCGGAACAATGACACTCTTACTTGCTGCAGCCTTACAGGCACATTAAATGTAAGAACACAACACGGGCAGGTAGGACTAGTGGTGCATCTTGGTCAGCATGGGCAAGTTGGGCCGACGGGCCCATGCTAAATGACTCTATGACTCCAAATAAGTGTAGAGTAAATTATCAGTTATTCACTGCTAAACCAGATACTATGTTCAAGCAAAAATACGTAGTAGTTTAGCGCTGAGGTAGGGTTGTAGATAGGCTTATGCAGGGAGGTTCAAAAGCCTGATGGTTAATGGGAAGAAGTTGTTCTTGAACCCGGAGGAACGTGTACCACCTTCCCAATGACAGCAGCAACATTAGAATGTGGCCAAGGTATTGTGGGTCTTTGATATTAGCGGTCTTCAGCTTCTTGGAGATCCCTTCAACGGTGGTGAGGTCAATACCCACCGTAGACTGGCTGATGTTCACCACTTTCTGCAGCCTTTCTTTGTCCCTGAACTCTTGAATTACTTTACTAGGCTATAATGCAACCAATCAGTACATGGAGGTTTGATGGCATATTCGGCAACATGCTGAATCTCCTCAAACCTCCTGAAGAATTAGTTGATGAGCTTTCTTTGTAATTTCATCAATGTGCTGGGCACAGGACAGATGATCAGATATGTGTATGCATAAAAAGTTGAAGCTATTGACTGTCCACCGTTGTCCCGCTGATGAAGCCAGGTGCCTGGAGCATTGACTTTCCCTTCCTGAAGTCAACAATCAGCTCTCAGGTCCCACTAATGTTGAGATAAAGATTGTAGCTCTGGCACCACTCAACCAAAACACCAAACTGACTGAACTCTGACTCGTCATTTACTGTTATTTGCCCAATGTCGGTGGAATCGTGACATTTAGAGCATTGGAGCAGTATCTGTGTACACATAGAGAGTAGGGGACTGAGCCAGCAGCCTTGAGGTGCACCAATGAGCAGGAGTGATTGTTGCCAATTTGTACAGATTGTTTAAAACAAAGTGCTGGAATAACTCAGTGGGCCAGGTAGCATCTCTGGAGGACATGACGTTTCAGTGAGGTCTGCCAGTAGGAAAGTCAAGGCAGAGCAGAGACCCAATATCCTCAGTTTGACAATGAGTTTGGAAACTCATTAAATTCTCATTGGGTTTTACTGGGAGAAGATGCATCACTCAGACAGCCCCAGGCTGTATTTCTTGTCTTACAAAACA
Source organism: Leucoraja erinaceus (assembly GCF_028641065.1). NCBI lineage: Eukaryota > Metazoa > Chordata > Chondrichthyes > Rajiformes > Rajidae > Leucoraja > Leucoraja erinaceus. The sequence goes on from NC_073396.1 coordinate 22,681,406, forward strand.
TTTCTGCAAATAGACACAAAAAGCTGGAGTAACACAGTGCGACAAGCAGCATCTCTGGAGAGAAGGAATGGGTGACGTTTTGGGTCGAGACCCTTCTTCGGACCCTTCTGCAACTTCAACAAGCTAATTTGTGGTTTTCATTGTTCTGTTATTGGATCAGTGTCTAATGCTGCATACATTTTATTGAAGACCAAATAATCTTAGTTTTATGTTAGCCTTGTGATGACAGATCTTGTGAGTTGTGTTCCCGTGCATACTGTGGAAAGGGGAATGTTGTTTCAACATTTTATAAAGTATTCTTTGATTTCAGCTCCATTTCTGTGATTGTTTGATACTGTGGAAAAACATCGTTTTTCAACAGGACAAACTGATTTTGAAAGTGAATTAGGTTAGATAATATTTAATTCACATACTTTATTTTTTTTTAATTGACAGTTTCCATGTGAGACATTTTATAAAATCAAGTTTCAAATTATTTAAAAAATTGTTAAATGTTATGTTTTAAAAAACCTGCAACAATCTGAAACAATCCAATTAATTTGTGAAAGCATTAGGATTAAATTACCAAACAGGCACCACACTGGTGCATGCTGTCCAGCTCATCTGAGTATAATAATTTGCTAATGCTCCTTGCCTTCTTTGGTCCTGTAGATTACGTCTTCAGATTTTAATGCTTTTCTATTTTTAATTCTAGTATCTAGACCGAATAGGTCAGATCTTCTTTGGAGTTGCTTCAAGACAGACTTCCTCATATGGAGGATTATTAGGTAAGCTTATTATGGAGTTATTTACGATGTAAAGTAAGTCATTAATTTCTTTAAGTGCAGCATAATCCTCTTTCATTCAGCATGAATGCGGTATCCATTATGCAGCCAGCTAATGAGATGTAGATTGGGCATTTAAGGAAACAATCCTTTCTGCAGACGTGTTATCAGCTGTACCTACAATCTACACCCTGTTGGAGATAAAATAAAAGGGTATACATAATTCTTTATGAACTTTGCACTCATCAAGGCCATAGTTTGCATTTCAGGGAAACATTTGTCAGCATCAAACACTGTCAGGATTAGATGAAGCACACTTTGATCTCCATTCCCTTTGCCCTGCAACTTGTTTCTATCAAAGGTAGACACAAAGTGATGGAGCAACTCAGCGGTCAGGCAGCATCTCTGGAGAAAAAGGATGGGGGTGTTTCATTTTAGAATCTTTCTTCAGAAACTTGCTTACAACCCAGCAGTATGAACATTGAATTTTCCAATTTTAAGTTACCTACTTCCACTTTCCTCTTCCGCCCCACCTCCCCCCCCTTCCTCCACTTCCTCCACCCTAGTCATTTTACCAGTTCCACAGCTCTCCATATTGTTTCCATCTTGAGATCACGCCTTCCCTAGCCAACAATGGGCCTACCCGGCACTGCCCTGCCTGAGATCATTTGTGGCCGGCCCCGATTGGTCCTGGTCTTTTCTCGCCTCCAGCTCTTCACCCCGCCCCCGCTCTTTCAGTCTGGAGAAGAGTCATGATCTGAAACGTCACACATCTGTTTTCTCCAGAGATGCTGCCTGACCTGCTGAGTTACTCCAGCACTTTGTGTTTTCCTTTGGTATAAACTAGCAACTGCAGGTCCTGGATTCTACAAATTACTAAGTGTTGTTCTGTTTTGTACTGCCACTTTTTTGCATGAATACTTATCTTGCCCAAAGGAAGTCTGCTTTCATTATAATTATAAAAATGCGTGCATAGGAAAGAGAATTGCCAAGATAGTTGGAATTTCCTGAAAATCAAGTGAACTATGCAGCAATTAAAAAGTAAAGAAGTCACACAACTCAGAATTCACAGTCCATGCAGGTCAGACAGGAACCTGCTCCTTCATGTTCCTGTCTATTTAATATTTTGGGGCTTAAATCCTGGCCAATTATCCCTATTCTGTTTCATTAGAAAATGTGAATTTATATCCATGATAAATTAGGGATATCTTTATAACATCTTAAGAAGTAACTGTAGTGAAGGTATCGCAGAGCTTAAAACTGACCATATCTATGTGAAAATTAAGGATTTATCAGCAATATTTTTAACATTTGTATGTTTTTTTTCTACACATTGTAAATTATAGAAAATTAGTTTTTAGGGAATTTGATTCATATGGTTTGACGTATTAGCAAACAATTCAAGTTGGAACAATTATTTGCGATTACATTCAAGTAGAGAGAATGGAGAAAAAGAACAAAATGGTCCGATGCGGGAAGGTGTGAGTGACAAGTGTTAAGACAATGCCTAAAATATTCAACCAGTCCAATGCTGTTCTCAACAAAGCTTATCAAGTACCAAGATTCACTTTTCACGGGCATTTCAGTCTGTATATAAATCAAGTACAGTTATTTAGTAAGGCTACAAGTTGAATACTGGGTGCAGTTTTGAAGATTGAGAACATTTGTTTGAATTCAGTCAAGGATTGATGTCAAAGGCAGACATGTTTCCCGTGGAGGCATTACCTTAATCAAGCATGAAACTATTCATCAAAATGCCAAATGCTATGGAAAACACAGAATTCCAAACTGTATTTACATATTTTACTCACTATCTTAAAGATTTATTATCACCTGTGGAATAAAGAATGATTGATAATCCACAGTTATCTTTTCAGGGCCTTTGGTGTGTGGTAACAACATTCCCAAGCTGATCATTTCTAGGTAGAGTGGTAAGCGAAAGTCAGTGTAAATTGAACCTGTTCTGTGAACAGAATTCTGACAAGGTGAACAGGCTTTACATGACTTCATTTCTCTCACTTCCATGGGGAGGTGATGGGGCAGTCACTGGCCAGTGGAACTGAATTGCATTCATGTCTGGAACCTTGCTAGAATATAAACATGCACAGCATTAAAGGATATTCTCCCTATTCTCCTCTATCCCCTGACCTCATGATGAAGCATTACTAGCACTGAGGATGATGGGCCATGGCTGCATTTTGCATTGATTAATATCAGGGACTAGTTACAGTCCTGTCAATGGTGGGATAGTGTGATCACAACACGTTGATAATGACAGCTTTCATTTTAAATGTGATAACGGATTTAGAGTAGAAAAGGTCAAACGGAAAATTCAGCTAGGTGCTTGATTTTTGATCAATTACAGGTGAGATGCTATTTGCCTCATGATTTTGAGTTTTAACAATTAACCATTTGACAGTTTGAATTTAACAATTCAATATACCTCTAGTTTCCCTCTCCTCTAACTCTCAGTCTGAAGAAGGGTCTCAAACGTAAACGTCACCTATTCCTTTTCTCCAGAGATGCTACCCGATCCGCTGAGTTACTCCAGCATTTTGTGTCTATCCTAGATGTAAACCAGCTTCTGCAATTCCTTTCTACGCATTGAAAGAAATTGGTTGTCACTAAAAATGAAAAAAATGTTGATGGTTTGCTATGTAGAGTGCCATGACTGCATAATTCACTTATTTTGCAGGAAACCTTTTGAACAGCTTGATGGGTGCAGGAGAGGAAGATGAGGTGGATGGAGAAGGACCAGAAGATGTCAATCCTATTGACCTTGACTAGGAAGAACATTAACTTTGATATAAAGATCTAAAGACAATATTCCACTGAAGAACAGTGTAAAGAACAATCTGCTATACTATGGGACGTTTTACATGACCGTTTCGATAAGCATCTGCAAAAGGGTTCTCTCTCCCTTTCTGTGAAGGAGGTGCAAATGATGTTTCCTATCTGTCTAAATTGGAAATGCTGTCTTATTTATGTTCAGTAGACATTTTATGGTTTAAAGAATGGTTCCATTGGCTGTATGTTGACTGATGTAATAATAAGTTTTGTCTTTCTAGATTATTTTACATAAGGTTTAAATACTTTACAGCTTTGTACTGGGACGCTGATTCCAATGGCACTACACAGGATGTCCTCCGTTATGTCAAACAAGATGGTCATTCAAAGTTATGTCAACAAGCATTGGGGTGTCTCAAACTGATAAAACTAGCTCTCATTTTACACGGCGGAATGGTCATCAATAGGAACAAACGTAAAGCTGTAAGGATCAGCAGCTCTTGATTTTTACACAAGTGGTGTACCAGTTGCACACAGATTACAAAGGATCATGCACAAAAGATGGGTTTAATTACTTCTGAACCAATAAACAAGATTAAAGAAGATTGTCGTCACCCTTATTTCATTTGAGATGGTAACAGTTTGTGCTAGGAATTGCATCTCAGTGCTACTTGAATGTTGTAAATACTGTTGTCAGGGTGGATTCTGCGTGTTAGAGATTTGCATGCCAGAAAGATACAATCGTTTTTAAGCATTGAATTTCAGGGGTTGAAACTTGTTGAAAAATCTGGACAAATGATTCCATAATCAGGAACTGGAGTTTGTCAAGCAGCAAAGATCTCATGAAACGAGTTGGTAACACAAATGTTTGAGTTAATGTATATTATGCTTGAAATTCAGACCTGAAATTCATATATAATCGTCTCTGACCCCATGCTCTCTGTAATTAACCTCTGAACATTTCATAGGCCCACGTTAGAGATAGAGTGCAAAGTAGCTATTGCTATTTAAGTGACATCTCTTGATAAATTGGAATGTTGTCTTTTAAAAAGAAAATCTGTATTTATCATTAAAGGAAAATAATTTGGATCATTTTGGTACAAAGTCAGAACTTATCCACAATATAAAACATTTATGATTTTTAGCATGAACCTCTTTACTACAGTTAAGTATTCATTTGGGATACTGATGTGCAAAATACTAAGCTCATCTGGGTATATTTCATAAAGGAATAAGTAATATTTCTAAAAAATGTTGTCCATTTGTCAGGTAATCAACTTAAAGTAATTTTTTTCAAAGATGCATGATGCATTTGTTAAATATTAAGTCTGGTGCAGAATTAACATGTCAGAGTCCAATCCCGTTAGCTTGCGCAGAAATATGTTTGCACTGCTTTCAATTCCCTTGTATTAAAAGGCTGTCTTTCCGAATGTACTTGTGAAACTTAGTTGTTATGGAAAGATTCAGTAGAGGGCACTAGCACTTAAATATCAGATGCCTCTGCATGAAACCCTCTGAATGAGGCAAGCATTCCATATCTTTTAACCAGGCAGCCTGTTTTTACAGCTATTTTTTCCAATGGTTTTATTGGTCTCCATATTATCTTATAGGTCAATTACAATTTTGTTTGAAAACATTTGTTGTGTTCTAAATTGCAAATAAAAGAGAAAGTTGTAGCTTGGCAATTTAGAACTAATCAATATCTTTAGTTAATGTGGAACATGGACTAAAATGGCATAAGTAAGCATATCTGGCTCATATGTATGCAGGAAAATTCCTGCAAATATCTGTGCTAATAGTTAAATGCATTTATGTATGATAGAAAGGTAAATAGTACAAGAACAGTCCCTTTTGGCCCAAACAGATCCTTGAAGAGTTTAGGTTGCCAGAAATGCCTTCAGGCTCTTGCTCATAATAGTTTGTCTCACAGAGTAACAAAGAAAGCGCCTACAACCATGCACCATTCCCATTGTAATGTTAGCCTCGACTTTATACTCAATTGCTGGTTTGGGACTTGAACCTTGAGCCATGCTGTCACCAACAACAGCAGCAGGGCATTAAGCAGCATTGAATATAATTTATAAATGATAATCACAAAATAAACAAATGTGGAAGAAAACTTGAGTCTTTCTCATTTAATAAATGGCGGGTAAATATAAAGGAGCAGGGGAGGAGTGTGGAATTAATATGCTATTTATTTCTCTCATCTGACCAGCTGAGCAGTGTCTAGTATTTGATGGTTTGTTGAATTAAGGTAAAAATAGTTATTAGCCAATATATATCACCAATAAGGTGCGGCACAGTGGCGCAGCTGGTAGAGCTGCTGCCTCTCAGCGTCAGAGACCTGGATTCGATCCTGACCTTGAGTGCTGTCTGTGGAGTTTGCACATTTTCCCTGTGACTGTGCGTATCCTCTGGGTGCTCCGTTTTACTCCTACGTCCCAAAGACGTGGGTTTGCAGATTAATTAGCCACTAAATAGCCCCTAGTATGTAGGGAGAAGATTTAACGTAGGGTTAGTGTGAAAGGGTGATCGACGGTTGGCGTGGACTGTATCTAAACTAAATTAAATCTGCCCACAGTGACCATGTCATGTACTAACAATTTTCTGTCGGATGAAGAGGAAACAGCTTGCAGAGCAGGAAGCAAATGCCTGATCGCTTCAGTTATTCAAGCAATTTGATTCTAATTTGCATGAAAAAAAGGCAAGAGTTATGTGCAGAGGGGGTAAGTAACTTTGGCTAAGTTCATGACATCTTATTAATAATGACTACAATTTGCAGTTCGACTGTTAATCCGAAATGGCTGATACAACCTTTAGCAAAAATAGGTATAAATCAAATAATCTTAAAGGGCTGCTGTTTAATTCCATTCCCCTTTTATGTGGAATATTAGCTGAGTATCATAGTTCACTCTTATTTCTTTAACTCATTGGTACTTCAGCCTTCAGTAGCCAACCTCCTAATTTATTTGTAAGAAAGAACTGCAAATGCTGTTTTAAAGCGAAGGTAGACACAAAATGCTGGAGTAACTCGGGGTGACGCAGCATCTCCGGAGAGAAGGAATGAGCGACGTTTCGGGTCGAGATCCTTCAGACTGATGTCGGGAGGGGGCGGGACAAAGATAGAAAGTAGGCAGAGATAGTAAGACTAGTGGGAGAACTGGGAAGGGGAAGGAGAGAGAAAGCAAGGGCTATCTGAAGTTAGAGAAGTCAATGTTCATACTGCTGGGGCGTAAACTACCCAAGCAAAGTATGAGGTGCTGTTCCTCCAATTTGCGCTGGGCCTCACTCTGACAATGGAGGAGGCCCAGGATAGAAAAGTCAGATTGGGAATGGGAGGGGGAGTTGGAGTGTTGAGCCACCGGGAGATCAGGTAGGTTAAGATGGACTATGCGGAGATGTTCAGCAAAACGATCGCCGAGCCTGCGATTGGTCTCGCCGATGTAGAGACGTTGACACCTGGAACAGAGAATACAGTAGATGAGGTTGGAGGAGGTGCAAGTGAACCTCTGCGTCACCTGGAAAGACTGTTTGGGTCATTGGATTGGGTCGAGGGGGGAGGTAAAGGGACAGGTGTTGCACCTGTGGTTGCAGGGGAAAGTACCTGGGGAAGGGGTGGTTTGGGTGGGAAGGGACGAGTTGACCAGCGAGTTTTCGAGGGAACAGTCTCTGCAGAAAGCAGAAAGGGGTAGAGATGGGAAGATGTGGCCAGTAGTGGGATCCCGTTGGAGGTGGCAAAAATGTTGGAGGATTATATACTGTGTGCGACGGCTGATGGGGAGGAAGATGAGGACAAAGGGGACTCTGTCCTTGTTACGAATGGAGGGAGGGGGACTAAGTGCGGAGCTGCGGGATATCGAGGAGACCCTAGTGAGAGGCTCTTCTATAGTGGAAGAGGGGAACTCTTCCTATTTCCTAAAGAATGAGGACATCTCTGATGCCCTGGTATGGAACACCTCGGCCACGGCGCAGATGGAGGAATTGGGAGTAGGGGATAGAGTCTGTACGGGAAGCAGGGAGGAAGAAGTACAGTAATAGAGACGGTGAGATCTAGTAACGGTAGGGAGATGTCGGAGTAGGTCCAAGTGAATTTGAGTGCCGGATGGAAATTAGTGGTGAAGTTGATGAAGTCAGTGAGTTCTGCATGGGTGCAGGAGGTAACACCAATGCAGTCGTCAATGTAGCGGAGGTAGAGTTCGGGGATAAGGCCAGTGTACGCCTGGAACAGGAATTGTTCGACGTACCCTAGGGTCCAAGCGAGTGCCCATAGCTACACCATGGATTTGGAGGAAGTGGGAGGAGTCAAAGGAGAAGTTGTTGAGGGTAAGACCAGCTCTGCTAGGTGGACGAGAGTATTGGTAGACGGAAATTGGCTGGTTCTGCGGTCGAGGAAAAAACGGAGGGCTTTAAGACCCTCCTGGTGGATGGAAGTGTAGTGTGTCTGGACATCCAAAGTAAAGATGAGGGAGTGGGGGCCTGGAAAACAGAAGTCATTGAGGAGGCGAAGAGCGTGTGAGGTGTTTTGGACATAGGTAGGGAGGTATTGGATCAGGGGGGGTAGGATGGAGTCGGGTATGTGGAAATTAATTCGGTGGGACATGAACAAGCAGAAACAATGGGTCTGCCAGGACAGTTCTGTTTGTGGATTTTGGGGAGAAGATAAAATCGGGCCGTGCGAGGCTGGGGAACGATAAGGTTGGAGGCTTTAGATTGAAGAGAGCCGGTGATGAAATCAGTAATGGTGCTTGAGATTGCCTGGTGCTCGTCTGTGGGGTCATGGTCCAAGGATAAGTAGGAGGCGGTGTCTGAGAGTTGTCGCCTGGTCTAAGTCCGGTAGAGGTCAGACTATTGACCGACACCTACAACAAACCTACTGACTCCCATAGCTATCTTGACTACACTTCTTCCCACCCTGCTTCCTGTAAAGACTCTATCCCCTACTCTCAATTCCTCCGTCTACACCGCATTTGCGCCCAGCATGAGATGTTCCATACCAGTGCATCGGAGAAATCCTCATTCATTAGGAAACGGGAGTTCCCCTCTTCCATTATAGATGAGGCTCTCACTAGGGTCTCCTAGACATTCCATAGCTCCGGTCTTACTCCCCCTCTTCCTCCATTCGTAACAAGGACAGAGTCCCCCTTGTCCTCACCTTCCACCCCATCAGCCGTCGCATACAGCATGTAATCTTCCAACATTTTTGCCACTTCCAACGGGATCCTACCACAGGCCACATCTTCTCATCTCCACCCCTTTCTGCTTTCCGCAGAGACCGTTCCCTCCAAAACTCCCTGGTCAACTTGTCCCTTCCCACCCAAACCACCCCCTCCCCGGGTACTTTCCCCTGCAACCGCAGGAGATGCAACACCTGTCCCTTTACCTCCCCCCTCCATCCAAGGACCCAAACAGTCTTTCCAGGTGACGCAGAGGTTCACTTGCACCTCCTCCAACCTCATGTACTGTATCCGCTGTTCCAGGTGTCAACTTCTCAACTTCTCTTGGCGAGACCAAACGCAGGCTCGGCGATCGTTTCAATGAACACCTCCGCTCAGTCCATCTTAACCGACTTGATCTTCCGGTGGCTCAGCACTTCAATTCCCCCTCCCATTCCCAATCTGACCTTTCTGTCCTGGGCCTCCTCCATTGTCAGAGTGAGGCCCAATGCAAATTAGAGGAACAGCACCTCATATTTTGCTTGGGTAATTTACACCCAAGCAGAATGAACAATGACTTCTTGAACTTCAGATAGCCCTTGCTTTCTCTCTCCTTCCCATTCCACCTACTAGTCTTATGCCCCTGTCCCACTTAGGAAACCTGAACGGAAACCTCTGGATACCTTGCGCCCCACCCAAGGTTTCTGTGCAGTTCCCAGAGGTTTTTGTCAGTCTCCCTAATGGTCGAAAGTGGTTTCCGCTTCTATGTTCTGGCGATTATTTCAAAAAATTCAAAACCTAAAAATAGGTTGCAGTTTTAAAATCGATAATTTTTTAGTTGAAGCCGGTTGCGATGCTAGTTGTAGGTGGTTGCCGGAGGTTGCAGGTAGTGGAAGGTCTTACCTTGGTCTTACCTTCCACTCCCTGTAACCTCCGGCAACCACCTTCAACTAGCATCGCAACCGGCTTCTACTAAAAAATGACCGATTTTTAAAACGGCAACCTATTTTTAGTCGCGGCCGGTTTTGAATTTTTTGAAATAATCGCCGGAACATAGAAGAAGCGGAAACCAGTTTCGAACATTAGGGAGACTGACAAAAACCTCCGGGCACCCCCGGGAACCTTGGGTGGGGCGCAAAGTCTCCAGAGGTTTCCGTTCAGGTTTCCTAAGTGGGACAGGGTCATTACTGTCTCCGCCTACTTTCTATCTTTATCCCACCCCCTCCCCTGACATCAGTCTGAAGAAGGAGCTCGACCCGAAACGTCACCCATTCCTTCTCTCCAGAGATGCTGCCTCACCTGCTGAATTACTCCAGCATTTTGTGTCTACCTCCTAATTTATTTAATATTTTTAACCTATTTGCATTTTGCACTTTGACCATGATTTTGGCATTTGATATAATATAATGATGGCTCATCAATTCTATGAGGAGCCTCTGGGTGTTTCTACCATGTGAAGGGTGCTATGTCATTACAGTTGCTGAAAACAACATCTCACTAAGGTTCAGTCATTGTTTTCAATGTTTCCTTATGTGGATCAATGTTTCGTTTTAAATATCTTGCTGTGGTTTATTTAAATGTATTATTAAATTAATAGTTCCACATTAATGCAACCACAGTGGTTATGTTGTAGGACTGGCAGCAAAATTATGCACATTCGAGACTGGTTCCTCATCACAAGTAAAATACAGGATACAAGGAACTGCAGATGCTGGTTTACAACAAAAGGCAAAGTGCTGGAGTAACTCAGCAGGTCAAGCAGCATCTCTGGAGGACATGAATAGGTGACATTTCAGGTCAGATTCTTCAGTCTGAAGAAGAGTCCCAATTCAAAACGTCACCTATCCATGTTCTCCAGAGATGCTGCCTGATCTGCTTAGTCCAGCACTTTGTTATTTTTAATAGCTTCAGTAACAACATCTTCAGTTACTAGATTATTGAAAAAGCCATTTGGTACACAAAGTTGGAGAGGAAAGAAAGTTGTTTCTCATAGCTTAAACTGGTTCTTAATCCTTGGACAATGACCTGCTTATAAATAAATGGAAAGCGTAGATATTTTGGGTATAATTGTGTATATCTTTCTCATAAGGGCAACAGCCCCCAACATCCCTTCCTCACATGTAAATTGGAAGAACAGCAATTTGTATTACACTTGGGTAGCCTATGACACAATGGCATGAACACTGAATTCTCTAGTTTCAGGTAACACCTCATCCCTTCTCGTCTACCCAGTCTCTCCCCTCCCCCCACCACCACTCTGCGCAAACCTTTCCAGTCCCCCCATCACGGTTCTCCCACCCCTCCAGTCCAAAGAAATAAAGTGCAATTACTACAATATATTATGTCTCGTTGTGCACCAGTATCATGACTTTCTTTAATCGAAACAAATTAACATACAAAGTATAATTTTTAATAAGCATTTCATTTCAGCACCATTTTTCTCCATTGCAGGTTGTGTATTACTTCCATAATCAAATACAAATATTAAAATATTCATGGAATTAACATGACATTTATGCTTTAAATAATCCTCTCAACTTCATTCTTTCTTGCAATGATCAGGATTTTAACTGTAGTTTAACCTCTCAGTTATATAACATCATTCAAGTAATTAACAGTAATTTATGCTTCTCTGTAATTAACCAGTTTATTGTCAGCAATGTGTAACATTAAATATCAATGATAAAAAATAATTTATTTGATGGATCAACTGGGGCAAAAAAATCCTAATAGCTATGAAAAAGAAGGAACAAAGTGAAGATGTTGCTACTCCAGTTTTACATTTCACTTACAGTTTGTCATATTATATCACCTTATATAGAGAGGGAGAAAAAGAGGCTGAAATAGCTCAGATTGCACATACGATTTTAACACAATATATAAATTAGAATCTAAAGTTGGTTTTATATTTGCAATAAAGCAGATATCAGACTTATTGACATCTGGGGGTTTCAACAGAGAACTTATCTTTCCTCTCTACAGGTCCTGTGCTCGTCTGAAGGCTGCTAATATGAAGCATCTGATGGAATATGCAGCATACTCAGTACACCTGTACAAAGCAATTCTTTTCCACATCAATCGATATAATTTAATTTTCATGCCATCAAAAACCATTACAAAATCCCCCTCAACATTCACTCATATCCCTTCCAAAACAGAGAACTACATTCAAGCTAATCCTTACCCTAACTGTGTTAGCGTAAACCATCACATTAACCACACAATGATGTTCAAACTCAAGACCTTTTTGCATGTAAGAACTTTATACTGCTTTCATAGAAACTTTACGCAAGTATCCCATTTTGTTTAGAACTTTAGGGATTTATTTTAATCTATTGGGTTGAGATTAAATCTCAGAAAAGATTACTGGTCCCACTGTGGAGGTACAAATAATGCGTTTAGTGTAATATTTAATGTACTATCAAAGTGGCTGTACCCAAGTGAATAAAAAATAACCGATGAATTAATTACACAAACTTATTCACAACTTAATTTTTCAGATTTTCTTTACATCAATTCTAAACAAGAAAAGCACATTTAATAGCTGAAGTTTGAAAGTGTGTAGAGAGGTTTTGTTTTTACATTGTTTAGCATGGTAATTATATATTACACTATAATCTGACAGACAGCACAAAATACAACATATCACTAAAAGCTTTGTACTCGGCCATTTAGAGTAACTAATTAGCATTGCACTATTTAATTGCAGCAGACAATTCTGTGGGAACACTCCCTCTGTAAACAGCTAGACAATTTAATTCAAGCAGTATCCATTTTATGATAAAAAGTAGTATCACAGAGACATACTAGTTTTTTTTTAATCAAGTCACACTATTTCATTTGCACTAACACCAGTTACTTTTTTTTAGACAGCCTGAAGAAAATGCACTTATTTAGGAGCACTAAATTTAGGGCTCCTAGAATTTCAAGTCTTGTAGGTGAATAGTTACAATCACGATTAACACAAAATCTCTTTACGGACATTGGAATTATTTTCCTCATGTACAGTAGATTCATTGTTTGTTAAAGGCCGTACAGTTCATTTTGATTTCTACTTCAGACACTTAAGTACAATCGATTCAAGACCGTTAAGAACAATGCATATTTCTAACTGGCGTCTTATAGAGAATTAACACAATGGGTAGTTACAGGTGGGTACATGAAACAAGAGAATGGGTTTTCTTTAAAAAGAAAGCTTTTTGATGTTGGATTTATCGTGTCTTATTGTTGGTGGGTGCATTCAGGGTTTAAATATTAACGTATAAAAGTCATGCAGTGTTTTTGTAAACCTGGTTCTGAGAGCTTCCCAAATAAAGAGGTGGAATACATGCTCTTAATTTTACTGCTTAGCGACATGCACATCACTTTCAACCTCGTTTCCTGCCACAGTCCAGCGTTCGTCTGATAGATTCACTTTGCTGGAAACCGGGAGACAAGATTGGGGCGGGAAGGCAAGGCTGGTTAGGATGGTGGCGGAGGAAACAAACGGCTGCACAAATACTAAACCAATTCATATTTCAGATGGGCCCTTGTGGGCTAGGTAATGTTGCAAATGTAGTCACAGTCTCCAAAACCCAGGGTCTCTTATGGTTTGTGCTTAAAGTGTGCTTCCACTGAAAGAGAAAGAAATAAAAGTTTTTTTTTTGAACATGCATCTTTTGACAATAAAATGATTGATTGTAAGGATCAGGACCTTCAGGTAACTGTCGCTGCCTCATAAAGACAACTAGAATCATCAAAGCGCACATCACTCTAGCCACACACTCATTTCACTCCTACCATTGGGAAGAAGGCATAGGAGTCTCAAACGGTGACTGTCAAGTTCAAGAATAGCTTCTTCCCAACAACCATCAGGTTATTCGACACTAACTATGGACTATTTTGGTTACACTGAGGACCACGTTTTTTTTTTGCACTAGTATTGTTAATAATGTATTTATTTTGTTTATGTTACCTGTGACCTTGTGTTTGCAGACTTGATAGACAGCACTGCAAGTAAGACTCATTGTTCCATTTGTTTATATGACAATTAAACACTTTTGACCATCGATCACTCGTTCACACTAGTTCTATGTTATTCCACTTTCGCATCCACTAACCAATTAACCTGCAAACCTGCACGTCTTTGGAATGTGGGAGCAAACCCACACAGGGAAAATGTGCAACATCTACAAAGACAGGGTCCGAGGCCTGGATGGAACCCGGATCTCTGGCGCTGTGAGGAAGCAGATCTACCAGCTGCTCCACTGTGCCACCTGTCTAAATGGTCTAGATTTTATTTTTAACAAATCCTTTGATCTGAAACCAGGAAGTGGCAAGTCAAGCAGAATCGATGAAGGAGGAAATGGAAAGCAATGTTTCAGATCAGTGAACTTCCAACAAAGCAGCAGATGTTAGAGATTGAACAGGGGTTTAAGTAAGTGGAAGAGGCTGACCCAAGAAAGGAAGGTGGTTTATGAATAGACTGCAAGACAGGCATGTTCCACTCTGCAATAAGAGTGATGCAAAGCAACGCAGGAGACAAGGTAGCAGATTGGTCTTAAGAGTAGAACTGAATATGTGCGCACCTTAATGACTCAAAACTGAAGTTTTACACTGCAATAAAGCTGCATTGCTGTATGAAACAATGCACATTAAAGTGTTGGGTTAGTATAATGAATGAACTGCCAGAAGAGGTAGTTGAGGCAGGTACAAAAACACCATGTAAAGACACTTGGATAGGTGCATGGATAGGAAAGGTTTGGTGGGATATACGCCAAATGGGTCTAGCTTAGAGGGGCACCTTGGTCAGCATGGACAAATTGGGCTGAAAGGCCTCCTTCCATACTGAATGACTAAAGGTTGATGCTGAAAACTATTAAAAGTAATTAAGGGCCTGGTGATTGGGGTGGGGAATATCAGCGGTTAGAACATAGAACAGTACAGCACAGGAAGGGGTCTTGGGCCCACAATGTCTGTGCTGTACACTATGGCAAGATAAACCAATCTGATCTGTTTGAACACAATCCAGATCGTTTCTCACATTTGAATTCTCAAGAGTTTCTCATGCAGCTGACCACACATTGCTATGTGTAGTAAACCTCCGATTGTGCTGCATTCTCAAGACTTTGGTGGTGCCAAGGTCTAACACACCTTATTTAAACACATAATGCAGCAAAAATAAATTCTGCAGCAAAATAATAAATACATTCTCCAGCTAACACGGTGACTTACGAGGGAGTAGGAAATAAAGAAATCCGGATTCTGGTTCCAGTCGCAAGCCCACCCACCTTCCTGGAAATGTCAAGGATTAGAGAGCATAGATTTAAGGTGAGAGAAGCAAAGTTTAAAGGAGATGTGCGGGGCAAGGCTTTCTCTTTATGCCGATGGTGGTGGGTGTCTAGAACGTGCTGCCTGGGATGGTGCTGGAGGTAGATATAATAGCGATGTTTAAGAGTCTTTTAAGGCACAAGGAATGGAAGAATATGGATCACATGTAGTAGGGAGGAGATCATGTTCGGCACGGACATTGTGGGCCAAAGTTGCTGTGCTGTACTGATCTATATTCTATATATGCTGACCAGTCTCTCGTCACCTTGCTTGCACAGTTCACCTGTATGTGCCTTGAAACACTCCCAATGCTTAGAGTGCAGAATAAATGCCCGTTTTTATGTTCATAAGTTCAGAAGTCACAGGAGCAGAATTAGGCCATTCAACCCCGCAAGTCTACCCCACCATTCAATCATGCCTGACCTATCTTTCCCTCTGCCTTCTCCATGTAACCTCTGACACACTTACTAATCAAGAACCTGTCAACCTCCACTTTAAAAACACCCCATGACTTGGTCTCCACAGCCGTCTGTGGCAATGAATTTCAGATTCACCACCCTCTGACCAAAGAAATACCACCTCATCTCCTTTCTAAAGGTACAGTATATACTTTTATTCTATGCCTGTGCCCTCTGGTCCTAGACTCTCTCACTGCCACTAGTGCAGGGGTTCCCAACCTTTTTCGTCCCGTTTACCCCTGGCAACTTTTCAAAAGCAAATTTACCCCCATCCTGTTTTGTTCAGTAATTTGAGTTTACATGTCTACCATAATAAAGCAACCGGGAAAGGGGACATTTTAAAATACTGTTTTTAACAAATCCAGAATCAACACATTTACCTCCTGGGTAGGCGAAATTTACCCCCTGGGGTAATTTACCCCAGGTTGGGAACCCTTGCACTAGTGGAAATATCCTCTTCACATTCCCTCTATCCAGGCCTTTCATTCTTCAGTAAGTTTCAATGAGATCTCCCCTCATCCTTTAATACTTAGTTTGGCTGCCGTAAGGCTAGTGTCTGAGCAGCATAGCTGTAACCTTACCTGCATACTCCTGGGGCAACATTGCCCTGTCAATAACTTTCTGAAATGCTTCCATCCAAACACGACGTTCATTTTCTGTCTCACATGCAAACAGGAATTTTCGGTCGGGGGTTACTATGGTGATTCCATATTGCCAATGGTTTCCTTGGGTATTTGGAGGAAGACCGTCCAGAACGCTGTAGCTGTTCTCCTTGCTTCCGATGAACACTTCACCTCGAGCAAAGGCATCCTGCAAACAAGACAACGTGGACTGATTGATTGATTAAAAGATACAGTAGTGGAAACAGGCCCTTTGGCCCATTAGGACCACACCAACTATCGATCACCCGTTCACACTAGTTCTATGTTATCTCACTTGTGTTCCCACTTCCCACACACTAGGAGCAATTTACAGAGGGCCAATTAACCTACAGGCTTGCACGTTTTTGGGATATAGGAGAAAACTCGATAACTCGGAAGAAATCCACAGGGAGAATGTGCAAACGCCACACAGACAGCACACAAGGTCAGGATTGAACCCGGATTGTGAGGCAGCAACTCTACCAGCTATGCCACTGTGCTGCTATTGTAAATGGATTGTTTTTATTTTTAATAAACCCTTTGATCTGTATTGAAGCGGGCCTCAGAAATGCCCATTGATTGTCCAGAGAAGGACAAGATGTGTGCAAAGGAGTTAGTGACTAGAGAAGACCAGTTTCACTCCTAGGATCTGACTCTCTTTCATTACATTGAGAAACATACAGAATTTATTACAGGAGAGGACCACCAAGCTTAAATGGATTTAGGTAGCACTTTTGAACTGGTTTAGAGTTTAAACATGCGGCATAGAAACAGGACCTTTAGCCCACTGAGTCCACGCCAACCATTGATCACCCGTTTGCACTAGTTCTGTGTTACCCACTTCTACATCCACTCCCTACACACTAGGGACAATTTACAGAGACCGATCAAACTACAAACCGTCTCTGGGTTGTGGGGGGAAATTGGAGCACCCGGAGAAAACCCACGCGGTCACAGGGAGAACATGGGAATTCCACACAGACAGCGCCTGATGTCAGGATCAAAACCGGGTCTATGACGCTGTAAGATAGCAGCTTTACCACAGCGCCACTGGGCTGCACGGTCCATGGGCACCCTGGGGGATTTACGGGACCATTGAGCACTGCGGGGGGGGGGGGGGGGGGGGGGGGGGGGATGGGGGTGGAATGTATCCTTAATAAGGATTGTGAAATAGTTATTTAATATTCAGTATTTAATAATATGTGTTTTACTTTGTATTATGGTTTGTTTTTATTATCTTGTATTGTACATAGAATCTTTGGAAATAATTGGTTAAAATTATTATTGGTAAAAAAAAGCCATGCCGCCCAAATGGAAATGTTTAGCTAAAGGATCAAGTTAGCTCCACAATGTTGCTGAGTTACTGTACATAGTGCCGTACTTACCAATGGGTCTTTAAAATACATCAGCCTCCTGTCATCCAGTGTGAACCATCGTTTCTTAAACCCTTCCGTTTGCTGGGGGAAAGCAGAACAAGGTTAGAAATACTGGTGTGATTACCACTGGAAAATTAACATAGAACAGTACAGCACAGGAACAGGCCCATCTGCCCACAATATCTGTGGGAAACATGATGCCAAGTTAAACGTTTAGGTTTATTTTTGTCACGTTTACCGAGATACAGTGCAAAGCTATGTTTGGTATGCTATCCAAACGGATCAGATACACCATGCATAGACACAAGCAGTTCATACTCAAGTACAAATCTCCTTTGCCTGCCTGTAATCCCTATCCCATAATCTGTAAATCAATGTGCCTATCTAAAAGCCTCTTAAATGCTACTAAAAGACTTAAATGTCACTATGACGTGCAATATCTATGGAGATGCAGCCTGACCCGCTAAGTTACTCCAGCACTGTGTCTTTTTGTGTAAACCAGAATCTTTCGGGGGAAACCCAAAGAATTGCATAAGACTTTGAAAAGCGTTGGATGCTAGTGAGTAGTATTTAGCGATGCAGTGATCTGAATTCACAGCTCCTAAATCTTCCCAACGGACTGCAAATCATCAAATTAATTGGATGACTCAAGAAAGTATTAAATAACATGCTTCAAATCACACTGCCGGAGAGGAGACTTAGAATAATATGTGGTCTTCCAGATCTTCCGTTACACTTGTGGGCATCTTGCAGTAAAGCTGCCACAGCCTATTCAACCAAATCTCCTCAACGATACAATGAACAATTTGAATCCCAAATAAGGATTCAAACTTTGTTTCACTTAAGGGAGATTTGTAGCAACAAAGTCTGAAGAACTGTTCTGACCCGAAACATCACCGATCCATGTTCTCCAGAGCTGCTGCCTGACCCGCTGAGCACTCTGTGTGGGATTTTGTAGCATTTGTTTTGGCACTGAAAGGTGGAGTTTATAACACATGCGGGGAAATATTGTCACGTTCACTACGGTTTAATTCATTCAACAATGCCACTAATTGGATGTCAGGGAGACAGAGGAATCACAAGCAGATATGAAACAGACTTACAGGCCCGCCTATCATTGTCCCAGTCCTTACACTAAGCCAACAGTTGTGCAAGGAACTTAGTTTAGTTTAGAGCTACAGCATAGAAACAGACCCTTCGACCCACCATCGATCACCCGCTCAGACTTCTTCTGTTATCCTAAAGCTAGCATTTCTTAACAATAACCGCAGTGTTGGAACTTAGGCCTGGAACATCTGTACAGAGTCCCGTTGCAGTCAGAATGACCATCAGGACAGTAATACCCTCTGTAGATTTATTTTTAATTTTTAGAGATACAGCGCGGAAACAGGTCCTTCGGCCCACCGAGTCTACACTGACCAGCAATCTTCCCATACACTAGCACTATCCTACTCACATTAGGGACAATTTACAATTTTACCAAAGCCAAATAACCTACAAACCTTTATGTTTTTGGAGTGAGAGTGGAAACCGGAGGTTCCGGAGAAAACCCATGCAGGTGGAAAATGTACAAACAAACCGTTGTCGCAACTGACCCCGGGTCTCTGGCACTGTAAGGCATTCCTCTACTCTTTGTAAATCTCCTAACATTTTGTATAGAGATACAGCATCCAAATAGTCCCTTCAGCCCACCGAGTCCATGCTGACCATTGATCACCCGTTCACACTAGTGCTACCTTATCCCACTTTTGCATCTACTCCCTGCACACTAGGGGCAATTTACAGACCAATTGACCTACAAACCTGTACATATTTGTGATGTGGGTGGAAATCGGAGACCCCCAGTGCAAATCTATTACCGACAGTATCCGAGGTAAGCTTCAAACCCGGGTCTCTGCACTCGTGAGGCAGCAGCTCTTTCACCTGCACCACTTTGGCCAGGAAGAAGCTTTATACTCCTTTAAGTTGGTTAGATTCTAGTCTTTCCATGTTTTGCAGAAAATCATGAGGGGAATTGATAGGGTGAATACACACTCTTTTACCCAGGATGAGGGAATCAAGAACCAGGGGGCATAGGTTTAAGGTGAGGGGGAAAATATTTTATAGGAACTTGAGGGGCAACTTTTTCACGAGTTGTGGGCATATCAAGAGTCAAGAGTGTTTTATTGTCAAATGTCCCAGATAGAACAATGAAACTCTTAGAAACATAGAAACATAGAAAACATTCAATATGATCATGGCTGATCATCCAACTCAGTATCCTGTTCCTGCCTTCTCTCCATACCCCCTGATCCCTTTAGCCACAAGCGCCACATCTAACTCCCTCTTAAATATAGCCAATGAACTGGCCTCAACTACCTTCTGCAGCAGAGAATTCCAGAGATTCACCACTCTCCGTGTGAAAAAAGTTTTCCTCATCTCGGTCCTAAATGATTTCCCCCTTATCCTTAAACTATGACCCCTTGTTCTGGATTGCTGCAGCACAACAGAATATGTAATCATAATAAATAATATGATAAATGAGAGAGAAAATAATGTTCAGTGTGTATGTATATACATACTCACACATGTATATATATATTTACACATACACACATACTCAAAAAACAAACAATAACAGTGCAATAATAATAGTCTATTGTAGTTCAGAGCTTATGAGGTTGTAGTGTTTAAAAGGTACACAATAAAAGCTGGAGAAACTCAGCGGGTGCAGCAGCATCTATGGAGCGAAGGAAATAGGCAACGTTTTGGGCCGAAACCCTTCTTCAGACTTGTAGTGTTTAAAAGCCTGATGGCTGAAGGGAAGAAGCTGCTCTGGGTAGGAAAGGTTTATTTAGAGAGATATGGAACAAATGTGAGCAGGTGGGAATAGCGTAGATGGGGCATCTTGGTCGGCAAGGGGAAATTGAACTGAAGGGCGTTTCTGTGCTGTATGACTCTAAGCTATTGAAGCGGATACAATGCTTTCAAGAGACATTTGGAGAGACATATGGGTAGGGAAGGGTGGAGGGGGATGTTGACCAAACGCGGGCAAATGGGCCTAGAACAGAATGTCAACTTGGTCAAGCATGGATAAGGTGGACCGAAGGGCCTGTCTCCACGGTGTATAGCTCTATGGCTCTGACTCTTTCAGAGGAATGTGAATTCAGGGCTTCAATAGCACTGACCAGCAGGTGGAGCCAACGAGCTGAAAGAGGGTCTGGTCCTCTTGATGATGAGAGCAGGAGAGAATCTGTGACCTCAGCATCTCTTTCAACAACAACAATAGCCGGGTGCCCGGGAGTCCCCGAGATATCTCCATCAATGGAAACGAGAGTGAAATGGAGCTGGTTTAAAACTGACCAACTGATCCTCAGCTGATGTAAAAATATTGTTCCTACTTGCAAAAATAATTGATTTGACAAAGGAATTAATCAATATGGATCTCGTAAGTACATCGCTGATAAATGAGCAGCTGTCCAAACAGATGGCACCATGTCAAATCTTGTCTGATATCAGTCCCATACATCAGTTTCCGCTACTTATAACAAGCAAGTTGTAATTGAGTGGGACAAAGGTTTAATTAACATGGAGCATATTTAATTAACCGCCAGGGGAATGCAGTGGGTCAGGCAGCATCTGTGGAGACAAAAGGATGGTCGACAATTTGGGTCAAGACCTTGTATCTGGACCGATAGTGCAGATAGTCACCCGGTTTCCCCGATGTATTTATAGCCCTACGGCCCACCGAGTCCACGCCGACCATCGATCACCCGTTCACACCAGTTCTATGTTATTCCACTCTCTCACCCACTCCTTGCACACTGGAGGCAATTTTTACAGTGGCTCTCAGACCCACATATCTTTGTGGTGTGGGTGGGAAACCCATGCGGTCACAGGGAGAACGTGTAAACTCCACACAGAGAGCACCTGTGGTCACAATCGAACCCGGCTCTACCAGCTGCCCTGATTGCTTGCCAGACCCTTTCTCACCCCTTTACACTGGCCATTAATTGGAAAGGTGCAGGGGAGATTTACGAGGATGTTGCCAGGACTTGAGGGCCTGAGCTGTAAGAAGAGGTTAGGCAGGCTGGGACATTATTATTTGGAGTACAGGAAGCTGAGGGATGATTTTATAGAGGTGTATAAAATCATGAAGGGAATAGATTGGGTGAATCAAGAACCAAAGGACAGAGGTTTAAGGTGAGGAGGGAAGATTTAATAGGAACCTGAGGGGCAATTGTTTCCACACAGAGGGTGGTGGGTATATGAAATGACCTACCAGAGGAGGTCATTGAAGCAGGTACTATAACAGCATTTAAAAGACATTTGGACAGGTACATGGATTGGAAAGGTTTAGAGGGATACGGGCCAAATGTGGGCAGGTGGGCCCAGTATAGATGGGGCACCTGGGTTTGCACGTTTTCCCTTCGACCACGCAGTTTCCTCCCACATCCCAAAGACGTGCGGGTTTGTAGGTCATTTAGTTTCTGTAAATTGCCCCTGGTGTGCAGGGAGTAGATACGCAAGTTGAATAACATAGAACCAGTGTGAATGGGTGATCAGTGGTTGATGTAGACTCAGTGGGCTGAAGGGCCTGTTTCCTTGCTGTGTCTCTAAAACTAAAACTAAAAACATTCCCAAAATCCAAAGATATAAGAGAATGGAAAAGTCTCACTGACCTTCGGACCCGTTTTCTCCATGTATCCTTCCTTTCCATAATTTCTTGTCAACTTTGGTACCAGCTGAAATAAATATTTAAAAAAACAATCAGCATTAATATTAGACAAACATGGATTGTTTTCTCTGGAATGCTAGAGGTTGAGGGAAGAAGTATATAACATTACGAGCAGCATAGATATGGTAGACAGACAGAACCTTTTTCTCAGAATAGTAAAGTCAGATACTGGCAGGCATAGCTTTAAGGTGAGAGGGGTAAAGTTTAAAGGAGATGTGTGAGGCAAGTTTTCTTTTACACGGGGTGATGGTGGAGGTAAGTACAATAGTGAAGTTTAAGGGGATTTTAGATAGCAACATGGATATGCAATGAATGAAAGAATATGGATTCTGTGATAGCAATTGAGATCAGTTTATATTGCCATCATATTCGGCACAAGCATTGTGGGCCAAAGGCCCAGTCCCAGTGCTGCAATTCCAGTCTATTCTCATATTCTTTCAGGAGACTTGAAAGATCAACAGATTTCTCAACGCCTTCATTTCCTTTGGTGTCCAGAGAGTGAAGGGAGATGATGCTGAAGTGAAAGGTTTTATAGATTGTTAACTGTTTCTCTCTCCACAGATACAGCCGGACCTGTTTCCAGCATTTTCCATTTTTATTTCAGTATCTGTTTTAAAAAATTTTTTTAGTGCTGTCATGTCCATCTGACTAGTTAAACCTAACGAATAATTCTTTGGGCAGCACTGTGATGCAGGTGGGGGAACACTGTGATGCAGGTGGGGGAGCACTGTGGGGTCAAGGGCTCTTCCTACGCTATATTTTTCTATGTTAGACTTTAGATACAGCATGGAAATCGGCCCGTCGGCCCACTGAGTCTGCGCTGACTAGCGATCGCCCCGTATACTAGCACTATCCTACACACCAGGGACAATTTACAATTTACAGAAACACGTTCTCCCTGTGAATGCATGGGTTTCCTCCGGGTGCTCTGGTTTCCTCCCACATTCCAAAAGACGTGCATGTTTGTAGTTTAATTCTGTAAGTTGTCCCTAGTGTGTAGGATGGAGCTAGGGTACAGGGTAATCGCTGGTCGGCATGAACTCGATGGATGAAGGGCCTGTTTCCACGTCGTATCTCTAAAAACTATAATAAGAAGCCAATTAGTCCACAAAGTTGTAGGTCTTTGGAATGTGGGAGGAAACCGGAGCACCCGGAATAAAAACCCACGTGGTCACAGGGAGAACACACAAACTCCGTACTGACAGCACCTGTAATCAGGATTGAATCCGGGTTCGGCGCTGTGAGGCAGCAACTCTACCGATGCACCACTGTGCCGCCCCATAATATGGTTGTAATGCTATAGTTGTAATGGAGCAAGATTGTGCCTGTACCTCACTGTATTTGAACATGTGACACTAAACCTGATTTAATGCGATTTGAATACATTTAAAAAACTCACATCAGCGTCGCTGGCTCCAGGGAATGCCACTTGTAAATAATGGAAGCGAGCTGCCCGGATTGCATTGAACCAGTCAACAATCTCCTATTAGGAAAAGGAAAGTATGAGCAGTCCTTGCTTATCCATCCTCACTGTCTGGCTAACTGTCAGAGTGAAGCCACATGCAAATTGGAAGAACAGCACCTCGTATTTCCCTTGGGCAGCTTACAACCCAGCAGTATGAACATTAATTTCTCAAATTTCAAGTAACCCCTGTATTCCCCCCTCCCTCGTCCCCCACCCTAGTAGTTCTACTAGTTCCACTGTTCGCATCCCTGTATCCTTTCGTTATCACCTTGTTCCCAGCCAACAATGGGCCATGATGGACTCCACCCTTCCTTCGTCATCTGTCGTCAATGAGTTCTGGCCTTTTCCTATCTCCAGTTCCCTCGCCTTTACTTTCAGTCTGAAGAAGGGTTCTGACCCAAAGCGTCACCCATCCTTTTTCTCCAGTGATGCTGCCTGACCCGCTGAGTTACTCCAGCACCTTATTTCCTTTTGTGTAAACCAACATCTGCAGTTCCTTTCTTCTTTAAATACAATCGTGAAACTCAAGTATAATAGGTAGAGCAAAGGCAAATACAGTGCAGAATGAGAGCAGTTGTGCAGGGCCCTAGTGAGACCACACCTGGAGTATTGTGTGCAGTTTTGGTCCCCTAATTTGAGGAAGGACATTATTGCTATTGAGGGAATGCAGCATAGGTTTACAAGGTTAATTCCCGGGATGGCGGGACTGTCATATGCTGAGAGAATGGAGCAGCTGGGCTTGTACACTCTGGAGTTTAGAAGGATGAGAGGGAATCACATTGAAACATATAAGATTGTTAAGGGCTTGGACATACTAGAGGCAGGAAACATGTTTCCGATGTTGGGGGAGTCCAGAACCAGGGGCCACAGTTTAAGAATAAGGAGTAAGCCATTTGGAACGGAGACGAGGAAACACTTTTTCTCACAGAGAGTGGTTGGAATTCTCTGCCTCAGAGGGCTGTGGAGGCAGGTTCTCTGGATGCTTTCAAGAGAGAGCTAGATGGGGCTCTTAAAGATATCGGAGTCTGGGGATATTGGGAGAAGGCAGGACTGAGGTACTGATTGGGGATGATCAGCCATGATCACATTGAATGGCGGTGCTGGCTCGAAGGGCCAAATGGCCTACTCCTGCACCTATTGTCTATTGTCTAGAATATACTTCTCAGCATTGTAGCGCACCAGTTCCTGAGACAAAGTCCAATGTCCTCAATGGGGAAGGGGTGAATCAGACAGTATTCTAGATTATGGAATGACCATTCAGAAGCCTGATAATAGAGGGGAAGAAGTTGTTCTTCCAGAGAAACATGGACATTGGTGAACCCACTAAACCTTAGGAATCACACAGTCCACTCTTACTTGAGCATTTTCCAAGATACCAACAACTTCAAAATAAAAACAAGTGTCCACAATCTACCACATATTGCCCAAAATACCCTCAAACTCTTGTACCTGTGTCAAAATAATTCTTCCAATTTCCACAGTACCATTGCCATACCTTTCCATCCTCGTGATAGACAAATATATTCCTTGTGCTGTTGTCTTTTAAATATGTAATTTGCAAGCCGTTTGGGTTCCCTATTTTCGTTGGTTGGAAGGTGGCATTGATTTGTTCCAGCCTTAGAACGGCTTTTGGATCTTTTGCCTGAAGGCCAAACAAAACAAACGATCAACATGGATTCCTGGAACTATCTGGGTTAAGAAT
The DNA here is from genome assembly GCF_028641065.1 of Leucoraja erinaceus. Lineage (NCBI taxonomy): Eukaryota > Metazoa > Chordata > Chondrichthyes > Rajiformes > Rajidae > Leucoraja > Leucoraja erinaceus. Next base: position 22,706,778 of record NC_073396.1, read on the forward strand.
CCTTTTCCCAGATTTGAGAATGTTTAAAACCCAATAGTCACGTTTAAAATGATTATACAACATTTATTTAAACTATGTTATTTATCTCTAAATCCAATGTTCTGGACTTTATAGATACAGAACGGAAGCAGGCCCTTCAGCCCACCGAGTCCGCACCAGCCAATGATCACCGCGTACACTAGTACTATCCTACATGCTAGGGACAATTTACAATTTTACCAAAGCCAATTAAGCTGCAAACCTGTACACCTTTGGAGTGTGGAGGAACCCGGAGCACCCGGAGAAAACCCACATGGTCACAAGGAGAACGTACAAACTCCATACACACAGCAACCGTAGTCAGGATCGAACCCGGATCTCTGGCGCTGTAAGGCAGCAACTCTACCGCTGCGCCACTGTGCTGCCCCTTGTTGTTCAATGGCTTCATAGAATGCAAAACCCGAATGATCAGGCTGAGCTGCAGATGTGGCAAGCCTGGGCGAGGGAGGTGAGAAGTCGTATATGCTAGCTGGAAGCTACAGTGAGCTGCTTTTGTGACCACAGTTGGTGCTCGCTGATGTGCAGACAGGTGTCACAAAATGAAAGATGTGGCTTTTACCCATAACCCTTCAACAATCAGTGGGTGTAAGGGATTGAGTGAGCCAGGACACATACACAACAGCAGTGTGGCCAGGACAAGGCCAGGGGCAGTACAGTACCCCAACAGTAGAGTTGCTGCCAAAACGTGGAGGTAGCCCAGACCATCACACAAACCAACTGACTCCATCTACACTTCACGCTGCCTCAGCAAGGTCACCAGCATAATCAAGGACCAGTCTCACCCCAGTCACACCCTCTTCTCCCCTCTCTCATCAGGCAAGAGGTATAGAAACTGTATACCTCCAGATTCAGGGACAGTTTCTTCCCAGCATCCTATCATCAACTAGAGAGCGGTCCTGACCTCATTGGAGACCTGTGGACTATCATTAATCGGACTTTTCCGGACTTTATCTGGCACTAAATGTTATTCCATTCATCCTGTATCTGTACACTGTGGACCGCTCGATTGAAATCCTGTATAGTCTTTCCACTGACTGGTTAGCACACGACAAAAATAGCTTTCCACTGTACCTCAGTACATGTCACAATGATAATAAACTAAAACGAAACTAAAGTTTCACACCGGTTTTGTTTCATCACAATACTGGCAAGACAAGGATACTTAAGCACAGATGATGAATTTGCCAACTTACATCATGTTTGTTGAAATATTTCAGGACGCCTTCTCGCTCAGATAAGATAAACTTCCTGCTTAAGAACTGACCGTTGTCACGCCCTCTCTTCCACAGAAAGCCTTCTCTGTAACCTTGAATGAAACATGACAAGATGAAGGATATGCATCACCGCTCTCCTCACATTAGCAAAGGACTTTGTTTCTGGAGATACAGCATGAAACAGGCCGTTTGGCCCATCAAGTCCACGCCAACCATCAATCAGCCGTGCGCACTAGACCTATGTTGTTTCCACTCCCTACACTCCAGGGGCAATTTACAGAGGTCACTTAACCCACAAACCTGCACGTCTTTGAGATGTGGGAGGAAACGTGGTCACAAGGAGCAGGTGCAAACTGCAGACAGACAGCACCCGAGGTCAGATTGAACCAGAGATTCTGGCCCTGTGACGCAGCAACTCTACCAGCTGCACCAACTGTACCAGATAACCTCAGAGAAATTGGAAAATCAAAGAAAAACAAATGGCGAATGCCAAAAGTCTAATATAGAAACAGAAAATGTTAGAAATACTGTTCCTAATCACTCATTGTCCAGATAACATTGCTCAAGCTTCTCTCCTCAAATGTTGCCAGAGGTTTTTGAGCAGGTTCTGAATTTATTTCAGGTTTCTGACATCTGCTGCTTTTTGGTTTTTGAAGGTCGCATGGACAGGATGAGATGAAGAGAGGAGGGAAGAGGGATCTGTAGACCATAAGCATTTGGCCTCACTGTATGATGCGATAATGAATGTAAATTCTACACGACTAACCGACAAGACCATGTTTCACTATCTCCCTATACTTTCCCCATTGACGAGAAAGCTGATGATGCTGACAGTTAGTTCATCAAGGATCATGAGTGTTTAATTGTCTCCTGAACCAGGACCGCAACACTGAAATTCTTACTTGCCGTAGCTTTACAGGCGAATTAACTCAGCAACACAACAAATAACTGCACAATAAACAATAATACAATAAATGATCAGTTATGTAGAAACAAGGAACCACAGATGCTGGTTTACAAAAAAGACACAAAATGTTTGAATAACTCAGCGGGTCAGGCAGCATCCCTGGAGAACATAGCCTGGTGATGTTTTGGGTCAGAACCCTTCTTCAGACTGATGTGGGATGTGGGAGGAAACCGGAGCACCTGGAGGAAACCCACACAGTCACAGGGAGGATGTGCAAACTACACACAGACAGCACCGGAGGTCATTATTGAACCTCAGTCTCTGGCACTGTGAGGCAGAGCTCTACCAGCTGCACCACTGTGTCGCCCGGAGGTATCTTGGTAAGCATGGCTGAGTTGGGCTGAAAGGTCCATTTTCACAGTCTATAACTGATGAATGTATTTGCCCCACACATACAGTGTGTATTCTGCCATGTGTTGTGTTGTGATAGTGGATAGTGCCGTGTGTTGTGTTTTAATAGTTGCTGCTGCAACTAAACAGAGAGCCACAGGTGAGTGTTCCACTGCACATGCTGTAAATGTTTGAAAAACTAAGCAAAAGAACATTTGAACCTTTATAAATTTGTTTGGCTTCATTTTAACTGATGAGAGAATATTTAGCGTTTTGGGTTGGTACCTTCCTACAGAATGATTGTAGTTGGGGGGAGAATCTAGAAGAGAGATGAGGGCGGGGCAAAGCCAGGTAAGTGATACATGGGGATAGACTCAAAAGCTGGAGTAACAGCATCTCTGGAGAAAAGGAATAGGTGACGTTTCGGGTCGAGACCCTTCTTTCTCCAGAGACGCTGCCTGACCCGCTGAGTTACTCTAGCATTTTGTGTCTATCTTCGTTTTAAATTAGCATCTGCAGTTCCTTCCTGCACAAGCGATACATGGATACAGGTGCATTGGGTTTTGACTGGCAGATGGATTGACAAAGGCCAGAGTTGGGGAGAAGACAAAAGGCTGCAAGGAGATAAGGAGAGATAAGGTGTGAAATGTGAAGCCAGAGGAAGGGATAGTTCATAAATTATAGGAGTTATAGTCTGGTTTATTTTAGCTTTGACATCCGTCATGGAAAACCTTTTGCAAAGCACCACGCTTTTGTTCAAAGTATTCACCAATTTTTGGAGTATTGTGTTCAGTTCTGAGCACCATGTTTATAGCAAGGATGTTGTCAAGCTACAAAGGGTACAGAGAAGATTTACGAGGATGTTGCCAGGACTCGTGGGCCTGAGCTAGGGGGAGACGTTGAGCAGGCTATTTCTTGGTGCACAGGGGGATGAGAGGTGATCTTATAGAGGTGTACAAAATCATGAGAGGAATAGATCGGATAGTTGCACAGAGTATTTTGCCCAGAGTAGGGGAATTGAGAACCAGAGAACATAAGTTTAAGTTGAGGGGGGAAAGATTTATAGGAACCCGAGGACTAACTTTCTCACATAAAGGGTGGTGTGAAAATGAAAGGAACGAGCTGCTGGAGGAGGTAGTTCCTGTCACAATATTTGAGAAACGTTTGGACAGGTATATCGATAGGACAGGGTTAGAGGGATATGGGCCAAATGCAGGCAGGCGGGACTAGTGTTGATGGGACATGTTGTTGTGGGCAAGTTGGGCCGAAAGGCCTGTTTCCATGCTGTATAACTCTAACTTGACCCACGGCCCAGCCATTCAACACAATCATATGTTTATACGTGGGTCACAAACTCTGAAACAGAAAATAGCGGAAAAAACCCAGCAGGTCTGGCAGCATCTGCGGAAAGAAAGACAAGGAACATTTCAGCTCTGAGACACTCTGATAGAACTGGGAAAGAGAGATGCAAGGGTTTACAGTTGGAAGAAAGGTGGAGGAGGAACTCATAGATCAAAGGGAATATCTGTGAAAGGATGTCTTTCCCTTTACCAACTGCAGAGGTTTAATAAAAATTGTCATCAGCACCGAGTCTGTGCTCAATATCACTCCATGGTTTCCCCAACCTCCCACCCATGTGCAGCTGTGCTTTATTTATGGGGTCTTTTGATCTGGTGCCAGGGCACAAATTCGGGCAGTCAGCAGTGCTCCAACCCAGCCAAGCTCAAAAATAAACCTTGCCCCATGAAACAGTTATTCCTGAATGACATTCTCACCAATTGCTTATTGCCTGTCTGCCAGCCATTGTGCTGTACCTCGGGCACTTCCTCTGGCAGCTCGGTTCACACCCTCTGTGGAAACAAATGCTGCCCTGGGATCCCTTACAAATCTTTCCTCTCACCTTAAACCTATTTCACACAGAGGACGATGGGCACGTGGAACGAGCTGTCAGAGGAGGTATTTGGGACGAAACCGGAGCACCCGCAAGTAACTCACGTGGTCACGGGTAGAAAGTGCAAACACTACACACAGACAGCACCCGACGTCAGCATCGAACCCGAGCCCCTGGCGCTGTGAGGCAGCAGCTCTACCAGCTGCCCTCTTTGACAAGATGCCGAACACACAGATTGTGATCCAGTCAAACCTTTCTGCCTTAAGAATAAGGGATAAGCCATTTAGAACGAAGATGAGGAAACGCTTTTTCACACAGAGAGTTGTGAATCTGTGGAATTCTCTGCCTCAGAGGACAGCGGAGGCCAGTTCTCTGGATACTTTCAAGAGAGAGCTAGATAGGGCTCTTAAAGATAAAGGAGTCAGGGGATATGGGGAGAAGGCAGGAACGGGGCACTGATTGTGGATGATCAGCCATGATCACATTGAATGGCGGTGCTGGCTCGAAGGGCCGAATGGTCTACTCCTGCACCTGTTGTCTATTGTTTATTCCCCACATCTACACATTGCTGAAAGAATGACTGATCAGGTGGGCAGGACCTGTCAGAAGAATATCTGATGACAGAATAGCAGAGAAGCAACTTTATTGGGAGCATCCTGAGGGCAAATGATCACACGGTGAAGAGATAAAGAGATTCAAAGCCTCTTAGAACATCCCTGAAGAGGTTCAGCATTGACACATGCCACTGGGAACAGCAAACATTGGATCTGCCTGTTTGGAGAACCCACGTTAAAGGTGGTTTCATAGAGGCACCAAGCATGGGAACAGGCCCTTCAGCCCAACTCATCCATGCTGACCAAGGTGCCTCACCTACGCTAGTCCCACTTGCCTGTGTTTAGCCCATATCCCTCCAAACCTTTCCTACCCATGCACCTGCCCAAGTAACTTTTAAATTCTATCATAGTACCTGCCTCAACTACCTCCCCTTGGTTCTTGGTTTCTTGGTCCTCCAAAATATTCCAAATGGAATTTAAACTGGAGGTGGTGAAGGGAGGGCTTAAGCCAGAAAGGGTTATTGGGAAGAAAGAGCTACTTTAAATTTAGTTGCATCTGGTTGGGTAACTATAGTAGGGTGGAGATTATTCCATGCTTTAATTGTGCGGGGGAAGAACGAATTGCTGTACACATCTGTCTTTGTAGCTGGGATCACAAATTGGATCGAATGCCCTCGTCTGCTCCTAATTGGTTTAGGTTTGGTGTGGGTCTTGTAATCTATGTCGAGCTGACCATTTAGTTCATTCCAAGTACCCAACACCCTGGTGCAGCGGTAGAGTTGCTGCGTTACAGGACCAGAGACCCAGGTTCGATCCTAACTACGGGTGCTGCCTGCAGGGAATTTGCACATTTTCCCTGTGACCACGTGGATTCTTTTATGGGTGTCCGTTTTAGTCCCACATCACAAAGACATGCAGGTTTGTAGGTTAATTGGCTTCTGTAAATTGTTCTTAGTGGGAAGAATAGAACTAGTGTATGGGGGATCATTGGTCGGCGTGGACTTGATGGGCCGAAGGGCCTGTTTCACGCGGTGTCTCTAAAACTAAAACTCTCTAAGTGAAAATGTTGCCCCTCAGTTTCGTATTAAATTATGACCCTCTCATCTTATGACCCTCTTGTTTTTGATTCCCTTACCCTGGGTAAAAGACATTCACCCTAGCTATTCTCATCATGATATTACACACCTCTATAAGATCATCCCCCAGCTTCCTACACTCCAAGCCTCTCCCACCTCTCCCTATAGCTCAGGCCCTCAAGTTCTGGCACCATCCCCATAAATCTTCTCTGTACTATTTCCAGCTTAATGGTGCTCGTATATATAAGGAAGCTAGAATGGAGGAACCAAATAATTTAATGTTTAATTTAGAGAAACAGGCCCTTCGACCCTTCGCTGACCTTTGATCTCCCATTCACACTCGTTCTATGTTATCCTACTTTTTCATCCACACCCTACATACTGGGGTCAGTTTACAGAGGCCACTTAACCTACCAACCCGCATGTCTATGGGATGTGGTTGGGGAATAGGAGGACCCAGAGGAAATCCGCGCAGTTACAGGTAGAACATGCAAACTCCACACGGTCAGCATCCAGGGTCAGGATCGAACCCGAATCTCTGGTGCTGTGAGGCAGCATGCCTACTGGCTGTGCCACAGTGCGGCCCCAAAACGGAAAAGAAAATCTCAAACATCAAGAACCACTGTTGCTACAGCATCCATGGGCATCTGTCATCTGTGTGCAAGGAAACTTCAAGCGTAGATTGGTCTAATCAACAATCTTGTGAAAAAGCAACGTGATAAATTAGGTGCCATGGTCTTACTAGCGAAGAAGACTGCAACAAGTGGTGGATACTGCCCCGTCCACCACTGAAGAGATCTACAGGAGTCTCTGCCTCAAAAAGGCAGCCAGCATCAGAGACCCACACCACCCTGGCCACACTCTCATTTCACTCCTGCCATCAGAAAGAAGGTATAGAAGCCTGAAAATTGTAACGTCCAGGTTCAGGAGCAACTTCTTCCCTGCTCCCATCAGGCCATTAGACACTACAAACTCCAAATAAGCTCTGAACTACATATTGTCCCTCTGTCTCTGTCTCTGACTGTAAATATATATATATTATGTGGGTGTGTATATATATATATATAAATATAAACCCACACAATTGTGCTACTGCAAGTAAGAACTTCATTGCTCTGTCTGGGACATAAAGCAATAAAACACTATTGACTAAGTGATGAACAACTGCAACCACAAAGGAATGCACAGCTCAATATTAGAAGTAAGAAAACTGACATATTCCTTCAGTCAGTCTCAGATTTTGCTGTTAAGTGGTACGTTAATTAAATTAAATTAACTGCTGAATGGTAGCACGTTATAAAACATCCTAGTTGGGTCATTCTCTTTCAGTTTAAGTGATGCGTGTGAACCATTGGCTGATGGAGCATTTAATATTCTCTGACACCAGTAAGCATGGATCATTATCCATTTCATTACCAAAGCCCCGTGTCATCACCAACTGAGAGATCAGGTCCAAGACGTGACATATATTGTGAAAGACAAGATCTCTGGCACTGTGGCTGAATGGAAACATAAATAAAGTCCACCGATGCCTCTACTTGCTTAGAACATTGAGGGGATTCAGTATGTTTAGTTTTCAGTTTTAGTTTAGAGATACAGCATGGAAACAGGCCTTTTGGCCCACTGAGTCTGGGTTGACCAATGATCACCCGTACACTAGTTCTATCATGCACATTAGGAATAATTTACTGAGGCCAATTAACCTACAAACTCGCATCTCTTGAGAGAGTGGGAGGAAACTGGAACACCCGGAGAAAACCCATGCTGTCATCGGGAGAACATGCAAACTCTGTACAGACAGACCTTGTAGTCAGGATCAAACCTGGGTCTCTGGCGCTGTGATTTAGCAAATCTACCGCTGCATTGGCTGAATCTCTCTTGAGCGTCCACAGGTGTACAGTAGAGAGCATATTGACTGGTTGCATCACGGCCTGGTTCAGTAACACGAACGGCCAGGAACACAGGAGATTACACAAAGTGGTGAACGTTGCCCGGTCCATCACGGGTACTGACCTCACCACCATTGAAGGGATCTACAGGTGTCACTGCCTCTAAAAGGCAGCCAGCATCATTAAGGACCCACACCACCCTGGCTAGACACAAAAAGCTAAGAGTAACTCAGCTGGACAGGCAGCATCTCTGGAGCGAAGGAATGGGTGACGCTTCGGGTCGAGACCCTTCTTCAGACTGGTTAGGGATAAGGGAAAGGAAAGATAAAGACGGTGAATAATGAATGAAAGATATGCAGAAAAATGATAAAGGAAACAGGCCATTGTAAGCCGTTTGTAGGGTGACCATGGAAATGAGAAGCTGGTGTGCCTTGGGTAGGAGAGGGATAGAACGAGAGAGGGAGTGCCGGGGCTACATGAAGTGAGTGATATCAATATTACCGCTGGGCAGTAAGCTGCCCAAGTGAAATATGAGATACTGTTCCTCCAATTTGCGTTTAGCCTCACTTTGACAATGGAGGAGACCGAGGGCTGAAAGGTCTGTGTAGGAATGGGAAGGAGAATTAAAGTGTTCAGCAACTGGGAATTCAGGTTGGTTCACATGGGCTGAGCAAAGGTGTTACGCGAAACATCGGCCAGTCTGCTTTTGGTTTCGCCGAGGTACATGTGTCCACATCTTGAACAACGGTTACAGTAAACGATGAGGCCAAACGCAGAATGGACGATCGTTTCACAGAACACTTCTGCTTAGCCCGCATTCCCTTCATCATCGTTACATCGTTGCATATCTTTCACTCATTGTTCTTTATCTCTCCACATCACCTTCTATATCTCTCGTTTCCCTTAACCCGAACCAGTCTGAAGAAGGGTCTCGACCCGAAATGTCATCCATTCCTCTCCAGAGATGCTGCCTGTCCTGCTTTTCCAGCTTTTTGTGTCTATCTTCGGTTTAAACCAGCATCTGCAGTTCCTTGTTACAAAAAACCACCCTGGCCACCCTCTCATTTCTGTCGGGAAGAAGGCCTAAGAGTCTAAAAACAATGACTTCCAGGCTCAGGAACAGCTGCTTTCCCAACAACCATCAGGCTCTTGAACACTATAAACACCAACTAAACTATGGACTGTCTTAGTTGCACTAGGACTCGGGGCTTTTATTTTTTGCACTAATATTGTTTTTTTTACATTGAACAGTGTTTGATTATTATGTTATCTGTTGCGTACTGTGCTTTTAGACCTTTTGTGCTGCTGCAAGTAAGAACTGCATTCCTCCATCTTGGTACATATGACAATTAAACACTTTTGCCTCTTGAATATATCCAAGAAATGAAATCTCTCAATATGTGGTAGTCCTTTTCCCTGTGTTCCTTTCATTTCAATTTCTTATCTATGATTTAACACAACATTTAAAACATATCTTCAGCATCTCTAGGAATTGTTTATTTATTTGTTTGGGAATCTACTGTCCATTACTTATGGCCCTTGAGATGATAGCATGCGGTCTTCTTGAACTGCCTAAGTCCATGTCATGAAGATCCTCCCATAATGCCATTGGAGATATCCAAGACCTAATGAAGAACGAGTGATACATTGGGATAGTACATGTTCTAGGAGCACAATTAGGCCATTTGGTCCATCGTCTACTCCACCATTCAATCATGACTGATCTATCTTTTCCTCTCAACCACATTCTCCTGCCTTTACTCCGTAACCCCTGACACCCTTACTAATCACACTACTAAATAGTGGACAACTTGCAAAGCAAACACTGTAATGGATGACATTCCCATTAGGGTCCCGCTCTGGGCGGTAGTTGGACATGTTTAGAAGGTGCTGTCAGAATCCCCTGGGCAAGACACTGCAGTGCATTCTGTACACAGTGTACATGCTGCAGCCACAGTTTTGGTGGACAGAGTGAGCATTGTGTTAATCAAGTAGTCTCCTTTGTTCTGGATGGTGCTAAATTTTCAGCTGATACCTCCTCTCACCACAGATGCTGCCTGGTTTCCTGTGCACCTCCACCCTGTTTTATTTGTTGTGAGAGGAGCTACAACAGTATTTATGTAGCTCCCCATGGACATTTAACCACAGTAAGGCTCTCAATATCCAGCAACGATGGTGCCCAAGCTATGCTACTCTTTGCGTGCTGGTCTGAAGAAAGGTCTCGCCCTGAAACATCGCAAATCCATATTCTCCAGAGATGATGCCTGACCTGCTGAGTCACTCCAACACTTTGTGTCCTTTGGTGCCCTAAATTTCTTCTTTCTTGCTATTAACTTCTGGTTTACTGCACAGAGATTGTGCAGAACAAGGTCCAATTTCTACCAAAGTTGGCTTGGTATGTGTTATACCGCTCATCGGGGTGACACGCAGGCTCCAATCTGCCTGTTGTAAACCTCTGGTTAATGATTCTAGGCTGGTATATGCCTGATCCAACCTTGCTATGTAAAGACCCAGTATGTCTCATTCACCCATCAATTCTCTTCCAAGCACAACACAGGAGGCTGTTGCCTCACCATGCTGCTAAAAATAAACCTGTATAAATATTGCATCACCTTCCCCAATGACTGGATTCTACAACGGCTCACACTTCAATTATAGAAATGAAAAGGAAGGTCGAGGTGATAAAGGGTCAGTTCACCAGAAGCTGCAAAAATAAATCTTGCTGCTCACGGATTGATCAAAGTCGTCCTCATGAATTACAACGAGATGATGCAAACATGTTCATCTGCAAAGTCTGACCTTCATCTGCAAAAGTGCACAAAGCGCTGGAGTAACTCAGCGGGTCAGGCAGCATCTCTAGAGAGCAAGGACAGGTGACGTTTCGCATCGAGCCCCTTGCTTAGGCGGATGGTGGGGAGGTGGGGGCGGGGGAGACAAAAGCTGGACATAACATGGCAGGTATTAGGAGGACACAGGCGAGGGGGGGTTGTGATAGACAGATAGTGGCACAAAGGCCAGACTTCAGGCCAGCTCCCTTTCCCCCCAATGCACACCCCTCCTTGGGTAAAAATATCAACTATCCAGGTTCTCCAGAGATGCTGCCACACCTGTTGAGTTACTCCAACACTTTGTGTCTTTCTTTATTAACCAGCATCTGCAGTTCCCTGTGTCTCCATTTAAATAGGAAGTGCATCTTTATCAGTCCTGGTGGGTATCAGGTAACGAGGTCAGAGTTACACAGACTTTTGTCAGTGCAACACTGACTCAAGGGCGATCACAGTGGCGCAGCGGTAGAGTTGCTGCCTTACAGCGAATGCAGCGCCGGAGACCCGGGTTCGCTCCTGATTACGGGTTCTGTCTGTACGAAGTTTGTGCGGTCTCCCCGTGACCTGCGTGGGTTTTCTTCGAGATCTTTGGGTTCCTCCCACACTCCAAAGACGTACAGGTTTGTAGGTTAGACTGAAGAAGGGTCTCGACCCGAAACGTCACCCATTCCTTCCCTCCAGAGATGTTGCCTGACCCGCAGAGTTACTCCAGCATTTTGTGTGTACCTTCGATTTTAACCAGCAGTTCTTTCTTACACAGGTTTGTAGGTTAATTAGCTAGGATGTTAATGTGCGGGGATCGCTGGTCGGTGCGGACCAGGAAAGGGGTACTGATGTTGGATGATCAGTCATGATCATAATGAATGGCGGTGCTGGCTCGAAGGGCCGAATGGCCTACTCCTGCGTCTATTTTTCTATGTTTCAACATGGTCCAAAGAATCAGGGGCGGCACGATGGTGTAGCGATAGAGTGGCTACCTTATAACGCCAGAGACCCGGGTTCAATCCTGAGTATTGGCGCCGTCTGTACGGGGTTTGTACGTCCTCCCTGTGACCGCGTGGGTTTTCCCTGGGTGCTCCCGTTTCCTCCCACACTCCAAAGATGTACAGGTTTGTAGGTTAATTTGCTTTGGTAAAAACGGTAAATTGTCCCTAGTGCGTAGGATAGTGCTAGTGTACGGGGATTGCTGGTTGGCGTGTACTCGAACGGATTTGCAATGATTCAGGTCGGGACCCTTCTTCAGACCAGCACGCAAAGAGTTGGCGCCGAAGGGCCTGTTTCCCTGCTGTATCATTAAACTAAACTAAATGTAAAATTTGGAATTATTCACGTGTGGAATTAAACTGAAGTGTAGCTCAGTTAACTACATAGATCCATCTCGACTGCAGGGACTCAAGCTAGCACTGAACCACTTTCATTTTTGCTGCATCTTCATGCATTATTTAAAATGCTCTATAGTCCCCCAAGGGCTGACCTTAATATTTGTATTCAGGAACACACACTTCTGTAAGGGTCCTTGTCATGCATAGTTCATCCCGAGCAGCTCCGTCACAGAGGACTCTCGGATTTACGGACTGTTCCCAGGACACACTTGGAGACGGACATCAAGTGCTGCTGGAAGATCATCGACTCGGTGAAAGACGCTCTTTGGTCGGCCCAAACCTTGTTGATCTCCCAGCAGAGCGAGATGTCCATCAGGGAATGTTGCCGACTGGCCTGATCCAGACTGCAGGAGTACGTGCTGAGGGACGTACTGAAGCTCGGTGCAGCCAACACCAAGGCTCTGTGGGGTGAGGACCACAGTCTAGGGTCCTTCTGCTGCTGGGCATTGGGGGGCAGGGTGTGGTGGAGACACCCCTCAAATAGGGGAAGGGATATCACCCCAGGGGGCCACATGAGTGGCAAGGGTGTTTTAGTTTAGAATTAAACTAAAAAACAGAAACAGACCCTTCACCTCGCCAATCAATTTAAGGGGTGGTGCAGTGGCGCAGCAGTAGAGTTGTTGTTTTACTGTGCTGGAGACACAGGTTCGATCCTGACTATGGCAGTCGTTGCACAGAACTTGTACTTTTTCCCTGTGACCACGTGGGTTTTCTCCGGTTTCCTCCCACATTCCAAAGACGTACAGGTTTGTCGGTTAAATGGATTCAGTAAAAATTGTAATTTGTCCCTAGCGTGTTGGATAGTGCTAGTACACGGTATTCACTGGTCAGCGTGGACTCAGTGAGCCGAAGGAAGAACTGAAGGATGGTTCCGACACAAAAAAAACACCTCTTCTTATTCTCCAGAGATGCTGCGTGACCCGCTGTGTTACTCCAGCACCTTGTATCTATCTTACCATAATTAGTAGTTTTATTGGACAACTAAGCTGCACGTGCAACACTCATTACCAGAATATTATATAGATTGGAATTAAACATTTATGGAATCGTCAACGGATTCAAGTTTAAACTTCATCTGATTATATTACTCTCCAGTTAACATGCTGTAGTCATTGACCAGGAACAGTCTCCAACATTAAGCAAACCTGTCAACTCTGCACCATCTAAGCATTAACGCATTCCCAGTCGGGCGCCCAGGGAATTACTTCCCTGAAGCTCTGACTTATCACTTTCCAGAACAACGTGATGTTGTCAAGAATGAAAAAAACATGAGATTCCCTCCTGAGCTCATTCACCCACTGCCCTGCAACTCATCAATACTACGCACACAGCCAAATCCCACCTCACTGCAGTGGTGGTAATGTGCATTATGTCAACCTGCATTTCAATCCTTGCTGCAAGGCTACAATCTAGCATCATATTGCCACCCCCCCCACCACCAAAACTGAAGTTAATACATGGACAGCCAGCAGACAAAACAGTGCAAACGCATTCTCAGATAGCACAAATGCATTCAGGGAGTGGTTGAACTCTCTCAGGCATGATGTACAGGGAATTTGCAGAGGTTATACTGGTGAAATGGTACTCACAATGGAGGTTATGATCACACATTCCTGCCAGCAGGACTGAAGTACACATTTAGGTTTAGGTTGTACCCTGTACCTAGGTACAGTAAAAAGCTTTGTTTTGCATGTTATCCAATCAGATCAATTAATACAACGCACATCTCCAGATTCAAGTACAGTTTCTTCCCAGCTGTTATCAGGCAACTGAACCTACCAACAACTAGAGAGCGGCCCTGAACTACCATCTACCTCACCCGGACCTACCTTTAATCGGACTTTACTGGCCATTATCTTGCACTAAACACTGTGGATGGCTCGACTGTAATCATGTATAGTCTTTCCGCTGACTGGATCGCATGCAACAAAAGCTTTTCACTGTGCCCCGACACACATGACAATAAAGTAAATTAAACTAAGGCCAGGTAATTACAGGCCTACAAAAGGAACTGCAGATGCTGGTTTACAGTAAAGGACACAAAATGCTGGAGTAACTCAGAGGGAATTACTCCAGCACTCTGTGTCCTTTAATTACAGGCATGTGGGTCTAACATCAGTGGTGGATAAACAAATGTTCTTGCTAGTAATCATGTGTAGTCTTTTCGCTAACTGGATAGCACGCAACAAAATGCTTTTCACTGGACCTTGGGACATGTGACAATAAACTTAATTAACTAACTAACAAGAAAATAAATGAGAGATGGGATGAATCAAAGTGTCAACATGTCAGGGTGGAGATCCGATCTAATCGATCTGTCTGAATTCTTTAAAGAGAACAGTACATGTGAACCTCTATTGTGAAGGTTTATAACGCGGACGCACACGAGAGGCTTGTCCAAGAGGTTAGAGCCCATGGGAGCTAGAGCACGTTGGCTAATTGGAACCAAAATTGGCTTGATGATCAGGAGGCAGATGGTGATGGTGGGAGGTTGTTTTTGTTATTGAATGTCTGTGACCATTGTGTACCTCAGGGATTGTTGTTGGGATCCTTGCTGTTTGTCATATGGGTTAACAGTTTGGATATGAATCAAAGATAGACACAAATTGTTGGAGTAACTCAGCGGGACAGGCAGCATCTCTGGAGAAAATGGACAGGTGACGTTTCGGGTCGGGGCACTTCTTTGGTGATTTGGGGGGGGGGGGGAATAGGAAGCAAGGAACCCCCCCCCCCCCCCCCTACATTCAGTCTGAACATTGTCTCTCTGAGTGAAAAAAGTTGCCCCTTAGGTTCCTATCTTGCCCCTCTCACCTTAAACCTACATCCTCTGGTTCTTGATTGCCATTCCCTATGTAAAATACTTTGCATTCACCATATCTATTTCCCTCATGATTTTAGACAAATCTCTAAGATCACCCTTCAGTCTCCTGCTTTCCAAGGAACAAAGTACTAGCCTGCCGAAGCTTTCCCCAATTGCTCAAGTCCTCGCGTCCTAGCAACATCCTTGTGTAAAGTCTACACAGAAATTGGTGGTGTTGTTGATAGCAATGCGGATTGTTTTAGACTAGGCTAGGGGATGACGTAATCAATTGGTGAGATGGGCAGAGCAATGGCAGATGGAATTTAATGATGATGTATTTTGGCAGGACTAATAAATGAATGAATGATCGGACATTAATTGCTGGATCAATGGGTGAGGAAAGAGGCCAAGGATAGGCAGCGTTTCAGGTCAGGATCCTTCTTCAGATTGATTGCAGTGGGGGGGGGGGATCTGAAAAAAAAATGTAGCGGTCTGAAAAAGGCTGGCAAGTGATAGGTGGATAAAGGTGAGTGGGTTTAATTGGCAGATTAGTGGACAAAGGAAAGAGGAGAAAAGGTGACAAATAAAGAAACAAATTACTGGGGTAGCTCAGCGGGTCAGGCAGCACCTCTGGAAAATGTGGATAGGTGATGTTTCAGACTGGACCACTTTTTCAGACGGTTATAAAAAGGCAACAAAAGGAGATAAAAAGGAGAAAATTAGCAAAAGGGTATCAGATAAGGAGAAAAGAGGCCTATCCATGAACCCCAGAGATGCTGCCTGTCCAGCTGAGTTACTCCAGCACTGTGTTCTGCACGATATCCCAACATCTACAGACTTATGTCTCCATGAAGAAACCTTGGTAGTAATGAGGATCAGTGGGACCTTGCAGCATATCCAGCGATTCCTGAAGATGGCAGCACAGGTCCATCAGGTGGAATCTGGGATGCTTGCCTTCATTAGCCAAGGGCCAGAGTGGAAAAGCGTGGATCGCTTTAAAAGATCATGGTCCAAAACTGTGTTAAATATTGAGTCTGAAAAAGGGTCTTGACCTGAAACGTCACCCATTTCTTCTCTCCAGAGATGCTGCCTGTCCCGCTGAGTTACTCCAGCATTTTGTGTCTACCTTGTGTAAAATATTGTTGGACCACTGCCAGATTGCCGTGTACAATTCTGCTTACCCCACAGCAGGAAGGGGGCAAGTTCAGTGGAGAGAGGAGGATACATCTGCACAGGAGATATACCAGGATGTTGCCGGGATGGCGTGTTTCCATTGCAAGAAGAGACTCGTTTTTTTTTCCTCATCACAGAGGATGCCAGGGGTTGCACAAAAATGAGGCGTGGATAGTTGTAAACATTTCCCTGTGGCAGAGGAGGCCAAACTAGAGGGAATGGCTTTGGGTAAAGAGTGAGAGATTTGGAGGGTCTCTGAGGTGCAAGGGGTATTGCTAGCTACATGGATACCCAATGTCATTTGATTATTTTACTGTTCTTTTACAAACCATGTTCTTGGGGTATCTAAATCTAAATGTTATTAGTTCTTTATGTTATGACATCGGATGGAAGCTGCATACCAAATCTTGGTGCGCTTATATGCAATAACTATAAAAGATATGATATATTATTATTATTATTATTATATTATTATTATTATCTATCGCTTGCTGCAAAACTGAATTCCCAAAGCTGGGAAATTTGAGTTGGATCCAAGAACCAAAGTGGAAAATTGTAACAAAGAGGATGAGGAAGCTCCCATTTGCTCTTCTTTCTGGCTGCAAGACAAAACAAATATTTTCTCCTGAGGTACGAGCAGAGAGATTAAGTTACATACGCATACTAAGATGGATGGATAGACACATGAATGTACCACATTGCACTAAGATGACAAATGAACAACTACTAATTACCTGACCTTGGCCTCCTCTGTTGCCAGAGTGAGGCAGGGCTGCCAACTCTCACGCTTTGAGTGTGAGACTCACGCTCTCAAGCAAACTCTCACGCCCTCACGCTCATCAGAAATGTCTCACGCTCAGTGGTGAGAAATTTTGTGATCAACGAAAATTTCAAAACTCGGATAAACTGCATGGTCCGCGGAGGGCTGCGGGAGGGATGGGAGCAGAACCAGCGGTGGGAACAGATGCGGGGAGCCGGGACGGACGAGTGTTTGCCGGGGCCGGCGTGTCGCTCGCTGCAGCTCTGGCCATGGAGCACTCTGGACAGTGCATGTCTCGGGCATCGGAGGCGTCGGAAGCGTTGCGCCACTGCCGCTACAGTCTCTGTGCCCAAGGGACAGACTCTCAAAGGGAGGTGGAGAGAGAAAGAGGGGAAGGAGACAGGGTGACAGTGGGGAGAGAGAGGGGGGTGAGAGGAGAGAGAGGGGAGAGACAGAGGGGGGGTGAATGGAGAGAGAGAAGAGGGAGGGAGAGGGAGAGGAGAGGGAGGGAGAGGGGAGAGAGAGGTATAGAGAGAGGGGGAGAGTGAGGTGGGAGGGGGGGAGTGAGGCGAGGGGGTGAGAGGGAAGAAAGGGGAAGAGAGAGAGGGGGTGGAGAGGGGGGAGAGGGTAAGAGAGAATGGGAGAGAGAGAAGGGGAAGAGAGAGGGGGAGAGGTAAAAGATAGAGGGGGAAGAGGGGGGAAAGAGAGAAACGGGAGACAGAGGGGAAAGAGAGGGGAGAGGGAGAGAGTAGTGAGGTAGGTGGAAAATGAGAAAGGGGGGGAGAGAGGGAGGAGAGAGAGAGAGGGAGAGAGGGGGGGGGAGGAGAGAGAGGGGAGAGGACAGAGGAGAGGGAGAGGAGAGGGGAGGGGAGAGAGGGGGAGAGATAGAGAGGGGGGAGAGAAGAGGTGGGGGGGTGGGGGGGGGTCTGGGGTGGGGGGGGGGGGTTTGGGGAGGGGGGCGAGGGGGAGAGGGGGGGGGAGAGAGAAGAAAGAGAGGGGGAGAGAGAGGGGGGGGGGAGGGAGAGATAGAGAGAGGAAAGAGAGGGGGGGGAGAGAGGGAGAGGGGGGAGAGAGAGAGAGAGGAGAGAGGGGGGGGACAAAGGGGGGAGGGGAGGAGTAAGGCGGGGGGGAGAGAGGGGGGAAAGAGAGGGGGGAGAGAGAGAGACAGAAGGCAGGGGAAAGATAGAGTGGGGAGAGAGAGGGGGGGGGGGGGGGGGGGGGGGGGGGTTGCTCTGTGCCGAATTTGCCCAGGTGACCATGGATCAGGCTGCGGCTCGGTACATCCTGGAGGACAACCAGTGGCTGCTGGAAGTAAGTACCAAGCACTGGGTAGAAACGGTGGAAGATAGTGGAATTCAAATGGGGGTGGTTGGAGAAAGCATCCTGCTTGCCTGCTAGATTTTCACTTACTGTAACTGCAGGAAAAATGTTCCCGATGTTGGGTGCGTTCAGAACCATGGGTCACAGTTTAAGAATAAAGGGGGGGGGGGGGGGGGGGGCAGTTAGGACTGAGATGAGGACAAACTTTCTTCACGTAGAGAGTTGTGAATCTGTGGAATTCTCTGCCACAGAAGGCAGTGCAGGCCAATTCACTGGATGTTTTCAAGAGAGAGTTACATTTAATTCTTGGGGCTAACGACATCAAGGGATATGGGGAAAAAAAAACAGGAAAGAGGTACTGATTTTAGATGAATAGCCATGATCATATTGAATGGCAGTGCTGGCTCAAAGGGCCGATGGCCTATTCCTGCACCTATTTTCTATGTTTCTACGCTTGAGTATATGGCAATAAAACTCGATCACTTGATTTTGAATCATTCATGCATAGTGGAGGTATAATGTAGTCATAGAGTGATGCAGTGTGAAAACAGGCCCTTCCAGCGCAACTTGCCCACACCCGCCAACATGTCCCAACTACGCTACCTGCTTTTGGTCCATACCTCCAAACGTCCTATCCATGTAGCAGTCTAACTTTTTCTTAAATGTTGGGATGGTCCCTGCGTCAACTACCTCCTCTGGCAGCTTGTTCCATACACCCATCACCCTTTGTGTGGATAAAGTTACCCCTTAAAAAGTTACCTCTTAAAAATACTTCATACAAAAAACATTGAAATCATACTTCTACAGTGCACTAAAACATGATTTTAATACATCAAATTTCAAAATGTTCCTACCCTTCTTCCACACCCTCTCCCCACTCAGTTTCTCCACTCCCTCACCAGGTACCCCCAAGGCCAGTGGTCAGTGATCGCACAGCCTCCCCCCTTTCAAAAACGCTCCAATCCAATTTAAAGCATATATATTGCATTCAAGTGTAAGTTATAAGGCTCGCTACAGTATGCACCATATTGCACAATTTCAAGCTTAAAAATGCAAATGTTCCATACCAATGGAACCCTCCTTCGCCTCCAGCCCTTCACCCGCACAACCCCCCCCCCAACCCCCATCCCATACTTTCCGTCTGAAGGAGGGTGCTGACCCGAAATGTCACCCATCCTTTTTCTCCAGAGATGCTGCCTGATCCGCTGAGTTACTACAGCACTGTGCCTTTCTTCGGTGTAAACCACCACCTGCAGTTCCTTTTCACGTACTAAGATGGGTGGGGTTGGTTCTAAATGGAGGAGCAGTTAATTACAGCAAAGTTTGGAATAAATAGTCAGAAGCGTCCTCTTAGGTAGTTGGCTAGGGATGAAAGGATGCATAGACCAACTAATTGGGCCAAATTATCTAATTCATTTTTCTAAGGCTCCGATTGAATCTGTTTCCATTGCCCTTTCAGGCAGCATTCCAGATCCTAACACCTATCAGAATAATAATCCAGTTCAGGTCTAATCAGCAGTTTATAAAAAGATTTGGCATGACTTTGTTCCTTTAACAATCTATAACCATGATTATAGACTCTGCAGTTCTCTCATATCCTGCCAGCACATTGAGCCAAATGGGAAAACAAGAATCGCTCCCACCTGTTCTCCCCGCAGTGTAAAATGAACTCAACGTTCAGTCACAGCTGCCTGTTGAACCCCTGCAGGTGGTAATAAAGAAGGCTAGAAGTTTATATTGTGCTTCACACAATGTCCCAAGGTGCTCCACAGCCAATGAAGTGCTGTTAGACATAGTAAATTTGGAAACCTATCTCACCATAGCTTTATTCCCATCAACAGCAAAGGGGGTAATGAGTTCAAATGCAAAATAAATGGTTGCATGCGTCGACTTTGTCTACCGTTCATGCCAACTTGACACCACAGTGGTGCAGCGGTAAAGTTACTGCCTTACAGCGCCAGAGACCCAGGTTCAATCCCGACCAAGGGTGCTGCCTGTACGGCGTTTGTACGTTCTCCCCGTCACTGCGTGGGTTTTCACCGCTTGCTCCGGTTTCCTCCAACACTCTAATGACGTACAGTTTGTAGGTTAATTGGCTTGGGTGAAAATGAACATTTTCCCTGGTGTGCAGGATGGTGCTAATGTACGGGGATCGCTGATCGGCGGGGAATCAGTGGGTCGAAGGGCCTGTTTCCACGCTATATCTCTAAACTAAATTAAACTAAACTTGGGAAGACAGTCAACATCAAGGACCTTTTTAATCCCAGTCTTTCCCTCCTCTCTCTGCCCCCCTCAGGCAGAAGATACAGAAGTTTGAACATACACACCACCCATCTGAAGAACAACTTCTTCCCCTCTGTTGTCAGATGGCTGAACAGTACTCCCTTAAGCTAGGGTGTAATCAAAATCCTCCTACCTACCTCATTACGGATATTGAACGTTCCCTCTGGAACTATAATGCCGAAAATTATATTCTGCACTATGGCATTTTTCCCTTTGCTCAAACTGTTATACTTGTGCATGGCTTGATTATATTCACGTATAGTATAATAGAACAGAACAGCCCAGGAACTGACTCTTTGGCCTAAAACATGTACCAAACATGGTGCCAAGCCCAACTCTTATCTGCCTGCACGTAATCCATATTCTTTCATTCCCTGAATATCTATGTGCCAATCCAAAAGTCTCTTAAATGGCAGTATCATATCTGCCTCCACCACCACCCCCTGCAGCGAGTTCCAGACATTCATCATTCTCTGTAAAAAAAAATTGTCCCGCACATCTCCTATTAAAATTTGGACCTTAATGCTCTGTCCTCCTGGTATTGAATATTTCCACCCTGGGAAAAAGGATCTGACTGTCAATGCCTCCCATAATTTTATATACCTCTGTCAAGTCCCGATCAGTCCTGAGCTACTAAATCTGCCTCATTGGAGACCCTTGGACTATCTTTAAATCGGACTATACTCGACATTATCTTGCACTAAACATTATTCCCTTTATCTTGTATCTGTACATTGTGGACGCCTCAATTGTAATCATGTACAGACGTTCCGCTGACTGGTTAGCTTGCAACAAAAAGCTTTTTGCTGTACCTCATGTTACAATAAACTAAACTATAGGACTCCGCTCAACCTCTTGCGGTCCAGAGGAAACAATCCAAGAAGAATAGATCAGGTAAATGCAAAGAGTCTTTTGCCTCGAGTAGGGGAATCGAGAACCAGAGGACATAGGTTTAAGGTGAGGGACGAAAGATTTAATAGGCACCTGAGGGATAACATTTTTACACCAAGGGTGGTGGGTGTATGGAATGAGCTGCCAGAGGAGGTAGTTGAGGCAGGTACTATTGCAACGTCGATGAAGCATTTAGACAGGTACATGGATGGGACAAGTTTAGAGGGATATGGGCCGAATGCAGACAGTGGAACTAGTGTAGATGGAGCACGTTGGTCAGCGTGGGCAAGTCGGGCCACAAGGACCTGTTTCCGCCCTGTATGACACTATGACCTCAATTCAGAGGAGAGAGAGTTTTACTAAGTGAGGTACAGTTGCACTCATGGTCAAAGCCTTGACTGGGTGGAAGTTTCAATGCTAGTACAAAGTGTGCAAAAAGCTTGCTCACAATTTATATCCAGGAAACAGATGGCCATCCTTGTTTCAACCAAGACAGCAAACCAACCAAATAATAGCTCGTTCCCCATCAACGGTGATGTTCGACAGCAAACACAAGTCACAAAGTGCTGGAATAGATCAGCAGGAGTAGATCAGCAGCATCTCTGGAGAACATGGATGGGTGACGTTCTGGTTCGGGACAGTTCTTAAGAGAGCTATGCATGACTAGGAAAGGTAGGTGAGGTTTCGGGTTGGGATCCCTCTTCAGAAAACAATGCATGGATAGGAAGGATTCAGTGGGGCAAATGCAGGCGAGTGTCACCGCTTAGACGGGCGCGTTGTCATCATGGATGAGTTGGACTGAAGCGTTTGTTTCCTAGTGATGTATGACTCCATGACTCGAATTTAATCATCAGAAAAACACATACTTCTGTTTTGATAGAATCCTGAATAAGAGTCTGGTGTTCAATAGAGGAGTGGATTCCCACACCAGTCCCTCACACGCGCCACGCTCTGCAACACAACAGCTTCATTGTGTTGCCATTCACAAGACACCAGACCCGTCTTCAATGGGAAACAGCGGCCAAACTTGCACAAGCATTCTCCGAAACAAAGACAATGAAAAGGTCTTCTGACTTATCATGTGGCACATTCATGTGGAATAAAAACAACGCCACCAATTTATTTGCAGGAACAGAGCAAGAAATTTTTAAAAAAATGATTGAGTGGAACTGTGAGAAGAACTGAGATCAAACCGAATGACCAAGATTTCAAAGTAATCGAGATCAAAAGGGGAATAACTGGATGGCGAGGCTCATTGACGTCACATGCCGGATGGAAATAGTCACTTTGTTTAAAGATGAGCTCACAGAAAAGCCATGTCTCTATTTCAAGCCTTTCATCTTCAGACCAGCCTGGGGTCCTTCTGCTGTTAGACATCGAGGGGCTAAATCCAGTGGGGACACCCCTCAAACAAGGGAAGGGATATCACACCAGGGTCCCACATGAGTGGCAATGGTGTTCTGTGCGAAGTGAGGTGCAAACATTAGCAATAATGACTGTAGACACACATATTGATTGTATAGGGAATGGGGCTCTACGGATCATCTGCCGCCAGAAATTAGATTAACTTGACATCATGGACATTTGATTCTGAAGGGCTGTTCTTGTGACGAAATGTTGAATATTCCATGTTGACGCACTAAGAATGTAATATAAGTTTCACATGGTTTTTGGTTTGTTTCGTTTAGAGATTCGAGGTACAGCATGGAAACAGGCCCTTCGGCCCACCGAGCTCATGCCAACCATCGGTCACCCATTCACATTAGTTCGGGTGCGGAATCAGTGCGGACAAAATTCACAAAGATGTTGCCAGGACTGGACAGTTTGTGTTACAAGGAGAGACTAGATTCGCTGGATCTTTTTTCTTTGGAACTTAGGAGGCTGAGGGGTGACCTTATGGAGTTGTATAAAATCATGAGTGGCACAAAGAAGATATATGGTCACAGTCTTTTTTCCCCAGTGCAGTGGAGTCCAAAACAAAAGGGCATAGGTTTAAGTTGAGAGGGGAAAGATTTTAAGGGTTTAGAAGGGCATGTGGTGGTGGCTGAATGGAAGGAGCTGCCAGAAAACGGTATAGATATGACAATGTTTAAAAGACATCTAGACTAAATGCATGGACAGGAAAGGCTAAGAGGGATACAGGCTAAATGCGAGCAATTAATGCGGGACTAGTTCAAGTAGAAAACCCACTCGATCACAGGGAGAACGTACAAACTCCGTACAGACAGCACCTGTAGTCAAGATCAAACCTGGGCCTCTGTCCCTGTAAGGCAGCAACTCTACCACTGCTCCACCGCGCCTCCCCTTCACAGTGTCACAGAGCCACTAGATTAGGTCCAGAGCAAATTCCACCAGAGCAGCTGGTTAAAGTTCAATTCAAGTAATTAAATAAATTGTAGAATTTAAATGCTGGCTTCAGATCAGTTCATTAAATGTCTGTTTGGAGCACAGGGGTACATCAAGTTCATGCCAGCCCAAATACGTTAATACAACTTCCTAACTCTCGGTGCAGAGCCCTTATCGTTACTGCTGGAAAGCACATTTTTGAATGCGGTAAAGGGATTTGCCTTCCTCATCCCATGTTTCACTGCGGTCTGAGCAACGTTCGATTTCAAATGTATAACAATGTGCTTGGATGCTCTCAGTTATCCGCTGAAGTGCCCAGCAAGTCATTCAATTCACCAACAATTAGACATGGACAATAAAGGTCGGTCTTGCCAGTGACAACCACAGCCGTGTATTGCAACAGTGACTTCACTTAGAAGTGTTTAGCAGGCTACAGCAATAAGTGATATTGAGGTTGTGAACCACACCATGCAAGGTTCAATTCTTTCTGCGACAAAGGTGCACATGGCACACAGACCTTTCAAATTCTGCAGAGTCCACAGGGCACTTTTGGGGCAAGTTTCTACGTGAAGGTTTGCAAATTCCAAGCAGGACGAAGGATATCAAATAACAAAGTGGGTTTTTTCTGGAGTGGATCAAACAGTTGCCCGCGGGTAGAGAAATGAAGTGTGGTATGAAGGGACCCCCAAGACAAAATATAGACTCATAAAGGAGGGCAGCGGGGAGTGAGGTGGAAGAGAAGGATTAAAGGGAGAATCGAGGCTGGAGGGGGGAAGAGCAAGGGAGGATTAGCAGCAAGGGGGGAAGAGGATTAGCAGGACAGGAGGGAAGAGTGGGGGGGGCAGCGCGGGAGAGAAGGAGAGGGATGGGGAGGTGGATGGGGGCAAAGGGAGAGGAGAGAGGGAGAAGGGAGGGGCAACAGGAGAGATGGAGCAAGTGAGCAGGGCTGGGGGTGGAAGATTGCAACCTTCACGTGGTCCGCCCTGTTTCGACGAATGCAATCAACCTGGCGTCCACAATCAAATAGAACAAGTTGTCCTACAACTTTAGGCTGTGCACGCCATACGCAAGAAGAAGAAGGGGCAGGGCTGGATTGATGGGATGTGGTGTTTCCTGCATCTGCCTCTCCTAGGAACATCTCTCTGCTTTTCTCTTCCCCTTTCTCTCTCCGCCTTCCCTCCTTTCTGTCTCCCTCTCTCTGCCTTCCCCCTTTTCTCTCTCTCCGCCTTGCTTGCTTTCTCCCTCTCTGCCTTTCTCTCTCTCCACCTTTCTCTCTTTCCCTCCATTCCCCCATTCCGTCTTTCCGCCTTTCCCTTTCTTTTTCTCCGTCTTCCCTCAGCAAGGGTTGGTGATCCCAGAAACACGCCCTGCCAAGCCCCCCTTCCCTCCCTGTGGACCAGTTGAGAGGGGGGTGGAGTGGGTGGAAGAACCAGCCCTGAAAACAACACTTTGGAACAACAGGCACGACCCATGGTCGTATTATCCACAGGAAACTCACCTAGGGACCTTTCACTGAATAAAATGCTGTATCATTGCAAATTATTGCCGAACACTGAACATTGCCTACATGGCACTGAAGCATCCATGTTAGGAACAGTGTAATCACCATTCAGTGCTGTTGCCGTTGACAACAGCGCACCCTCCAAGCCATTAAATTGCCAATTCTCCAAGGATGCCAATAATATCTGAAACAGCCTGTAACACTCTCATTAATACAACAAGCTCCATCGGATCCGAGCAGCAGAAATGACATCAGCTGTTCAATAAAAGTAATTTGGTTTGTAATTGCAATCGTCTGTATCAGGCTAAATGGAAGATCTGTTTCTGCGGAATTAGCATGTTACTACAAAGGCCAGCATTTATTGCCCCGACCTAATTGCCCTTGATAAAGTGGTGGTGAGCTGCCACTATAACTCGTTGCTGTACTTCTGATGAAGATGCTACCAGAGACATTGCAGAGCCAGTTCATAGAATCATAGAAGCACACAGTGTGGAAACAGGCCCTTTGGCCCAACTCGTCCAGACCGACCAACATGCCTCATCTACATTAGTCCCATCAGCCGACATTTGTTTGGCCCATATCCCTCTAAACCTATCCATGTATCAGTCTAAATGTTTCTTAAACATTGTGATGGTGCCTGCCTCAACTATATCCTCCGGCAGCTTGTTCCATATGCCCACTACCCTTTGTGTAAAACGTTGCCCCTCAGGTTCCAATTAAATCATTCCCCCTTCACCTTATACTTATGTCTTCTGGTTCTCGATTCCCTTACCCTACGTAAAAAAAAGTGTATTGACCCTATCTATTCCCCTCATGATCTTATACACCTCTATAAAACGACTCTTCATCCTCCTGCACAACCTCTCCCTATAGCTCAGGCCCTCGAGTTATGAGACCACTACATGTAGGAGCAGAATTATGCCATTCAGCCCATCGACCGTTACTGATCTTTTAGATTTTACCTGGAGGAAACCCGCACAGTCATTAAAACATAGAAAATAGGTGCAGGAGGAGACCGTTCGGCCCTTCGAGCCAGCACCGCCATTCATTGTTATTCTTGGCTGATCATCCACAATCAGTAACCCGTGCCTGCCTTCTGCCCATACCCCTTGATTCCGCTAACCTCAAGAGTTCTATCTAACTCTCTTTAATCCAGTGAATTGGCCTTCTGCGGCAGAGAATTCCACAAATTCACAACTCTCTGGGTGAAAAAGTTTTTTCTCATCTCAGTTTATAAATGGCCTCCCCTTTATTCTTAGACTGTGGCCGCTTGTTCTGGACTCCCTCAACATTGGGAAAAATGTTCCTGCATCTAGCTTGTCCAGTCCTTTTATAATTGCATATGTTTCTATGAGATCCCCTCTTATCCTTCTAAATTCCAGTGAATACAAGCCCAGTCTTTCCAATTTTTCCTCATATGACCATCCTGCCATCCCGGGGATTAACTTCATGAACCTACACTGCACTCCCTCAATAGTAAGGAAGTCCTTCCTCAAATTAGGAGACTAAAACTGCACACAACACTCCAGGTCTCACTAGGGCACTATACAACTGCAGAAGGACCTCTTTACTCCTGTACTTCAATCCTCTTGTTATGAAGGCCAACATGCCATTGGCTTTCTTCACTGCCTGCTGTACCTGCATGTTTACTTTCAGTGACTGGTGTACAAGGACACCCAGGTCTTGTTGCACTTCCTTTTTCCAAATCTGACACCATTGAGATAATAATCAGCCTCCTTGTTCTTGCCACCAAAGTGGATAACCTCACATTTCTCTACATTATACTGCATCTGCCATGCACCTGCCCACTCACCCAACCTGTCTCAAGTTACCCTGCAACCTTCTAGCATCTTATTTGCAGTTCACACTGTCACCCGGCTTTGTGTCATCTGCAAATTTGCTAGTTACTTTTAATTCCATCATCTAAATCATTAATATATATTATAAATAGTTGCAGACCCAGCACCGAGCCTTGCAGCACACCACCCGCCACTGCCTGCCATTCTGACAGGGACCTGTTTATTCCTACTCTTTGTTTCCTATCTGCCAACCAATTCTCTATCCATGTCAATAACCTACCCCCAATACCATGTGCTCTAATTTTGCCCACTAATCTTTTGTGGGACCTTATCAAAGGCTTTCTGAAAGTCCAGATACACTACATCCACTGGCTCTCCTTCATCCATTTTACTTGTCACATCCTCAAAAAATTCCAGAAGATTAGTCAAGCAGGATTTCCCCTTCATAAATCCATGCTGACTTGGACCAATCATTTTTACTGCTATCCAAATGCACCGTTATTACTTCTTTAAGTCACAGGGAGAACGTTCAAACTCCGCGCAGACGGCATCCAAGGTCTGACGCTGTGCAGCTCACAGTCCGGGAGCGGTATTGACCTTCCATTAACCAAGACTACACTATCCGACTGGAATGATGGTCTTCCCATTATGTTAAAGTCACATTACATTTGTATGTAAAAATAAAATCTGACAGTTTCAATTTCACAGGAAAATGGTGTAAATCCAAAACCCCAGAGTACACATACAGACCAGCTAACTGTTCAATCTTTGGTTGAAATTAATTTAATTTCCCCAAGGCAATTGGCTAAATTAATGCTCTATCAGCATAACTGAACACATATTAGTTTGTGTTATAATTTCCCCTATCTCACTTTCATGCCGTCACTATCTACATTAAAATTCACTCCATAACTTACAGTAAACTCCAGATTACATCATTCATCTTTTCAATTTCAACCGAGACAATTAATTTGCTGACAGTCCCATCAGCAAACTTGACAGGGTCCAGAATGGTTCCACCTTTATTGTTGAAATAATTAATTTTACAATATGATTTGCATTTATACAAGGCCTTGAAGTAGCGAAACATCCTCCAGGCATATAAAACGAGTGTTAGAAGATGAAAATTTGATACCATTTGATGCATGGCCAGAGATTAGAAATATAATCGAGGAGATGGAGGGACTAAGGGAGGGAAGTACAGGGCTCAGGGCTCTATTCTCCAAAGGCACACACACACACACACACAATGGAGTGCTTAAAACTGGAGGATGAGCAAGAACTGAAGGAGTGCAGATCGCTGAGGTGAGATCCAGGGTTGGGGGAAGAGTCATGGGGTCACACAGTGTAGAAACAGGCCCTTCGGCCCAGCATACACACACTGACCAACAGGTCTCATCTACACTAGTCCCACCTGCCTGCGTTTGGCCCATATCCCTCTAAACCTATCCTATCCATGTACCTGTCCAAATGTTTCTTAAATGTTGTGATAGTACTTGCCTCAACTACCTCCTTCGGAAGCTCATTTCATGCGCCCACCACACTTTGTGTAAAAAGGTTACCCCTCAGAATCCTATTAAATCTTTCTCCCCTCACCTTAGACTTATGTCCTCTGATGTTCACGATTCCCCAACTGTTGGCAAGAGACTCTGCATGTTTACCCGATCTATTCCTCTCATGATTTTGTGCACCTCGATAAAATCACCCCTCTTCTTCCTGCGCTCCAAATAATAGCGTTCTAGCCTGCTCAGCCTCTCCCTATAGCTCAGGCCCTCGAGTCCTGGCAACATCCTCGTAAATCTTCTCTCCACCCTTTCCAGCTTGACAACATTTTTCCTATAACATGTTGCCCAAAACAGAACACAATACTCTAAATGTGGCCTCACCAATGTCTAATATAACTGCAATATGACCTCCCGACTTCTATACGAAGAATGTGGAGATCAGGAGAGACAGGGATTAGAGGCTGGAGATGGATTAACATTGGCTCCGGCAGTTAGATTAAAGAAAATACTCCAAACATCATGTTATAAACATGATCATCAAATGAATTAATTTTATGCGGCACAGTGACACAGCTGGCAAAGCTGATGTCTCACAGCGCCAGAGATCTAGGTTCGATCCTGAACGGGTACTGTTTTTGTGAGTTTATATGTTCTCCCTGTAATTGCGTGGGTTTCCTCCCACATCCCAAAGTCATGCAGGTTTATAGGTTAATTGGCCTCTGTAAATTAGGGAGTGGATGGGAATAACGTAGAGCTAGTGTGAATGGGTAATGGACGGTCAGTGTGGACTCGATGGGCCTAAGGGCCTGCTGTATCTCTAAACTAAATTAAACTACGAAGTCTCAGACACAACACAAAATGCTAGAGGAACTCAGCAGGTCAGGCAGCATCTGTGGAGGGAAACGACTGACAATGTTTCTGGTCGGGACCTTTCTCCAGAGTTAGGTATCCCAACCTGAAACATAGTCTGTCGAATCCCTCCACAGATTACAATTGCACCTCTCGCTACCACCTCCTCCAACAACTCGATCCATATACTCACCACTCTCTATGTGGGACAAGTGCAGATGGAACTTCTTGATTGGCATGGGCAAGTTGGGCCAAAGGGCTTGTTTCCCTGCCATATGACTCTATGACTGAAGGAATTAGAGTAGATAGGCATTTGGTCGAATTGGGCTGAAGGGTCCATTTCCTTGCTATATGACTATGAATCGTAAATGAGAACAAATGGGGTCTCAATACTGGGGATTCCTGGTCCAGAAGAGGACACTGATTTTGCTTCATTACTTATTGTTCTGGAAGATTTTCTTGGAAATAACTCAAATTCTGTCAATTGCGATCCCTCCAGTTGAAGTCTCTTGGGATCAAATATAGCTTTTGTTCTGCCAGTTGGCCTGAAAGGTTTGTAAATAAACTACGTTTGGTTCACATCCAAAATAAGTCCAAGTGGCTCGTAGAGCTGCAGGCCAACTCTGTTCCCACTCTTGCCATAATTGGCACATTTGCGTATAGAACAGAGGAGTACATAGCCACAAGCACATTTCAAACATCACTCGAAGCTTATGTGGCCAGTGTGAAGAGTTGTAGACTTCTGCAGTTGTACAGAGCCCTAGTGAGACCACACCTGGAGTATTGTGTGCAGTTTTGGTCCCCTAATTTGAGGAAGGTCATTCTTGCTATTGAGGGGGTGCAGCGTAGGTTTACAAGGTTAATTCCCGGGATGGCGGGACTGTCATATGCTGAGAGAAGGGAGCAGCTGGGCTTGTACACTCTGGAGTTTAGAAGGATGAGAGAGGATCTTATTGAAACATATAGGATTGTTAAGGGCTTGGACAAGCTAGAGGCAGGAAACATATTCCCAATGTTGGGGGAGTCTGCACCATCTAGAACAGAGTCTTGTGAGTCTGTGGAATTCTCTGCCTCAGCAGAAGGCCGGTTCTCTGGATGCTTCCAATAAAAAAAGCGGAGGGGAAAGTCAGGGGATATGGGGAAAGGCAGGAACGGATTACTTATTGATCAGCCATGATCACATTGAATAGCGGTGCTGTCTCGAAGGGCCGAATGGCCTACTCCTGCACCTATTGTCTATTGTCTATAATTCTCTTGCGAATAAATTCCAATAAAAAAAAACTTAAATGAATTCATCTTAGAGGTAATTGATCTCATTGTGGGTTATAGTGGCTCTTAAGGTGCCGCGATCAATAAAATGGCATCAATGAAGCTTGCAATTTTTGAAGACACAAGGAACTGCAGATGCTGGTTTACAAAAAAGACACAAAGTGCTGGAGTTTACTCAGCAAGTCAGGCCAGCTTCTCTGGGGAACATGGATAGGTGACGTTTCAGGTGAGAACCCATCTTCAGACTTTAGTCAAAATTGTTTTTCGTTTAGTTTAGTTTTCAGATACAGCAGGGAAACAGGCCCTTTGACGCAGCGAGTCCACGCCGACCATCGGTCACCCATGCACTTTAGTCCAATAGTCTTTTCACTAGGCATCAATTTACAGAGCCAATTAATCTACAAACTCGCGTCTTTGGGATGTGCATGGAAACTGGAAGAAATTCACAAAGTCAAGTCAAGTCAAGTCGAGTTTATTTGTCACATACACAAGTGGGAGAATGTGCAAACTGCATGCACACAGCACTCCAGGTCAGGATTGAACCTGGGTCACTGGCGCTGAGAAGCAGCAGCTCGATAAGCGACGATGCTGTGGTACCTGGGTCTGTGATCATTTATTTAACCCTGGGGCGAATTCCCCTCAGGATTGATAGATATCCTCCCACCTTCCCCTCTTAATAGCAAAAGGATTTGAGTATAAGAGCAAGGAGGTTCTACTGCAGTTGTACAGGGTCTTGTTGAGACAACACCTGGAGTATTGCGTACAGTTTTGGTCTCCTAATCTGAGGAAAGACATTCTTGCCATAGAGGGAGTACAGAGAAAGTTCACCAGACTGATTCCTGGGATGGCAGGACTTTCAAATGAAGAAAGACTGGATACACCAGGCTTGTACACACTAGAATTTAGAAGATTGAGGGGGGATCTTATAGAAACTTATGAAATTCTTAAGGGATTGGACAGGCTAGATGCAGGAAGATTATTCCCGATGTTGGGGAGGTCCAGAACTAGGGGTCACAGTTTAAGGATAAGAGGGAAGGCTTTTAGGACAGAGATGAGAAAATCATTTTTTACACAGAGAGTGGTGAATCTGTGGAATTCTCTGCCACAGAAGGTAGTTGAGGCCAGTTCATTGGCTATATTTAAGAGGGAGTTAGATGTGGCCCTTGTGGCTAAAGGGATCAGTGGGTATGGAGAGAAGGCAGGGATGGGATACTGAGTTGGATGATCAGCCATGATCATATTGAATGGTGGTGCAGGCTCGAAAGGCCGAATGGCCTACTCCTGCACCTATTTTCTATGTTTCTATGTTAATCTAATTACCAATCTTTAACTTATTTACATAAAATTATGAGAGGCATAGATTGGATAGCTAGTGCAAATCTTTTTCCCAGGATGGAAATATTAAAGGGCATAGGTTTAACGTGAGGGGGGCAAAGTTTAAAAGGACAAGCTTTGTTTTTACACAGGGGTCATGAACGCCTGGAACATGCTGCTGTTGATGGTGGTTGAGGCAGATATGTTAGTGGCATTTAAGAGACTTTTACACAGGAATATGTATGTGCAGGGAATGCAGGGATAGGATTATACGCAGGCAGATGAGAGTTGGTCTTGGCATTATGTTTGGCAAACACTTTGTGGGTGGGCCAAAATATCTGTTCTTGTGCTGTACTGTTCCATGTTCTAGGTCAGATTTCCAGCATTTGGAGTGCCATAAAATCCCACCTATCTTTCTTGACTTATCTGGTCCTGGTGTTCAAGAAAAAATGACTCGTTGGCTAATATGGTAGTTGGCATCTCTTGTCATCCTCCTTGCAGCAATTTCATAGTCGTGGAGTAATACGGCATAGAAGCAGGCTTTCAGCCCAACTTGCCAGCACCGATAACATGCCCCGTCTATACTATTTCCCCCTGCCTGTGTTAGGGCCATATCCCTCTAAACCTATCCAATCCATGCACCTGTTTCTTAAACATTGTGATAGTAACTGTCTCAACCGCTTCCTCCGGCACCTCGTTCCATACACCCACCACCCTTTGAGTAAAAAAGTTGCTTCTCAAGTTCCTATTAAATCTTTCCCCCTCACCTTAAACCTTCTGTATGTCCTCTGCTTCTTGATTCCCCTACTCTGGGTTACAGACTCTGTGCGTTTACCTGATCTATTCCTCCCATGCTCTTGTACATTCTAAACTTGGAAGAGCAGAGAGAAGCTAATGAGATCATATCTGAGGGGTAATGTAGGCAGTAAATGGAAGCTTAACGAGGGAGGATTTAGGAAGAGGTGTACCTGTAATTACACTGCACGAGTGCTGGGCAAACTAATTATCACACAGTGAGCAGGATATATTTTGGTACTGCCAGTTTCCTAGGAGTTGGGATGGACGGGGCCAATTAAAGAAACTATCTGGACCAAGAATAATTAGTTCCTCTGATCTACCTTTCAGTGACCTGTCGGGGCTACCGAATGCCACAAAGTAAACAGATATCTCAGTTATATAGCACAGACACAGGCCCTTCAGCCCAACAGCTCCATGCTGACCAGTTAGTCCCATTTGTCTGCATTTATCTATAAGGAGAGGTTGTGCAGGCGCGGACTCTATTCCTTGAAGCGCAGGACAATGAGAGTGCAGAGGTGCACAAAATCATAGGAGCAAGAGATTGGGTAAACACACAGAGTCTCTTGCCCAGAGTAGGGTAATCGAGACCAGAGAACAACATTTTAAGGTGAGGGGGAAAGATTTAATAGGAACCCGAGGGGTAACATTTTTTTTACACAAAAGTTGGTGGGAGTATGGAACGAGCTGCCAGTGGAGGCAGTTGAGGCAGGAACTATCACAGTGTTTAAGAAACATTCAGACAGGCACATGGATCGGAGAGGTTTAGAGGTATATGGGACAAACACAGGCAGTTAGAAACATAGAAACATAGAAAATAGGTGCAGGAGGAGGCCATTCGGCCCTTGGTTGAGACTAGTGTGAATGGAACATATCGGTTGGTGCAAGCAAGATGGGCCGAAGGGCTTGTTTCCATGCTGCATGACTATGACTAGTTTAGTTTAGTTAATTGTTATGTGTACCGAGGTGAAAAGCTTTTGTTGCGTGCTATTCAGCCAGCGGAAAGACAACACATGATTACAATTGAGCCATTTAAAGTGCAGAGATAAATGATAAGGAAACGACATTTAGTGCAAGGTAAAGCCAGCAAAGTCCGATCAAAGATAGTCTGAGGGTCGTCAATGAGGTAGATTGTAGCTCAGGATTGTGGTTGTGGTAGGATGATTATCTCATGGTAGGACTATCTCATATCTATCCTATCCATGTACCAGTCCAAATGTATTTTGAACACAGTAATTGTACCCAGCTCCAGTGCATCCTTTGGCAGCTTATTCCACGTACCTACCACTGACCGTGCAGAGGTATTTTGCAGAATGCAATGTGCATTTTCAATAACTGGGACTATTTATTTTGGCTCAACTCTTCCCCAGTCTGCCTTACCCACACACAGTCTACTGATTCGGATCAAGATCCGAGAGTTCATTCTTAAAGCGACTGAGTACCGGGTGAATTGCATATCCACTCTCACTGGAACGTAATCCTGCAGCGATGTGGGGCATTGTAATAAATATGTGGGGCTACCAATCTTTACACTTTTGGACTTTCGAGATACAGTAGCAATGTTACAAAATTTTGAGATTTTAAAAATCAAGTCTGCAATTTATCCCATCAGATAAAGCATAACAATAAGTTTAATTTGACACCAAATTCACTTTCATATCTCAAGTATTAAAAAAGTTATGGCCATTTTCATACTCGGAAATTAGCATCTTGTTCCCTATTGATTTTCAATGGACATTACAAAAAAGCTGTGATCTTGGATAATCAAAAGCCCATTTCTTAAGGAAAGATTAACATTTTTAAATAGCCTAAGTGTCCAAAGATTATTCACAAATAATCACAATATAACATGATTTTTATATCTAATTTACTTAATTTATAGGCCAAATGGAAGGAATTTAGCGTTCAATTGCTGTAAATAAATGCCCATTTAAATCGGCTTTCTAGTGGGTTCATGTGAACGCGCTGGTTTAGAACGTTGACATCGCGCTGGATTAGTGCCTCAAATGCCGAGAAAAATACTGCGGGATATAAAAAGCCCAAAATGAACTACTCGCTATAGATAACTTTATATACACGGTTATATATATGCCCCATTTAATGTAAAAATAATACATATTGTTTGCTTTATAAAACCCTGGGGCTGCGAGAGGTTGCGGAATGAGACAGTCTATTATAACATCGAGGCCTATAAAACTTATAATACCTTTTGCGACCGGGTCGTTAATGATTTACTAGGCGAACATCTGCGATTAGTACAGCCTAGTAAAAATCGCGTTTTAAACCCGCCCCCTCCAAACAGCGCCCTTCAGGCAGATTCCCAATGACGATTCAGGTAGGTTTTGTAACATACCTAGATACAGCGGGGAAACAGGCCCTTCAGTCCACCGAGTCTGCGCCGACCTGAAATCATCCCGTACACTAACTTGCACACACCGGGGGCAATTTACAGAAGCCAATTAACCTACAAAACCTGCAGATCTTTGGAATGTGGGAGGAAACCAGAGCACCCGGAGAAAATCCCAGTGGTCACGGGAGGAACGCACAAACTCGTAGTCTGGATTGAACCCAAGTCTCTGGCGCTGTAAGGCAGCATCTCTACCGTTCTTGCACTGTGCCGCCCCGTTCTATAAACTCGCGCCAATGTGGAGTCACAAGTTCAAAATACCGGCATAGCAGCTGGGAAATTTGGATTCAGCTGATTAAATATCTGAAATAGTACCATTATTAGTAATTGTCAATTACGGAGTTGAATTAGAGTTTAGTCTAGTCTATTGTCACATGTATCGAGGTACAGCAAAAAGCTTTTGTTGCGTGCTAACCAGCCAGCTGAAAGAATCGACCCACCCACAGTGTACACATACACGATAAAGGGAATAACGTTTAATACAAGGTAAGGCCCAGTAAAGTCTGATTAAAGCTACCCCGAGGGTCTCCAATGAGGTAGGTAGCAGCCTGACTGCTCTCCAGTTGATGAGAGGATGGTTCAGTTGCCTGATAACAGCTGGGAAGAAACTGTCCCTGAATCTGGAGGTGTGCGTTTTCACCCTGATGCGAGGAGGGGAGAAGCGGTAGTGACCAGTCAAGTGGGAGTGAAAGGTCATTAACCTGAAACGTTAACATTATTTCCCTCACCACAGATGCTGCCTGACATGATGAGTATTCATGGCATTTGATGCTTTATTTCAGAATTTTGGCATCTGTAGTGCAATCGGGCACACTGATATCCCTTCGGGAAGAAATCATCTACGATATCTTATCTAAGATCCAGTCTACAAAAGTGTGGGATTAATCGCCTCTGAAATGGTCTAAAAACATCATTCAATTCAAGATAATAAATGTGACAGCATGTGTCCATATACCATGAATAATTTAAAACATCTCCCTCACTTGATGAAGTCATTTCCTGGCTGCCTGTGAGTGACTACACTACAATTTCCTGGATTACCATCGCTGCAAATGAAATTATCACAGCAAAGTCTCTGGAATCGTTTTTGAAACAATCTGTGGACTGCTTAAGACAAGACGTAACACCTGCACGGAACTCACCACTTAGATTAGACATATAAATATTTGATGTGATTAGAAATTTATACGGTGCACCCTCAGGGACTTTTTTTTAGCAATCCGCCACCCCCCCCCCCCCCCCCCCCCCCCCCCCCCCCCAAATTAACAGATGGAAGTATTTGGAACCAATAAAGCTCAGGAAGGGAGAAAAAAATATTCAACATTCCACCTGAAACAGGCAGATGGGTACACATCTGTTAAGTGCATTGTTTTTATTCACGAGAAAGATGGGGAACACATTTCGACATGGGGCAGTACTGGGATCTGGCATAATTGGATTGAAAGGAAAACAAGATAACAGGGTTGAGCTGATACACACTGAAGGGTTCCAACTAGTTACGTCACCTATTCCTTTTCTCCAGAGATGCTGCCCGACTCGCTGAGTTATTCCAGTAATTTGTATCTTTCTTGGATATAAACCAGCATCTGCAGTTCCTTCCTGCACACAGAGATTAGCTGATATAGTTAGATAGGACAGCATGATTGCACAGCTGGTAGAGCTGATGGTTCACAGTCCCAGTAACTCAAGGAGTCTCCCGACCCGAAACATCGCCCTATCCAAGTCCTCCAGAGATGAGGCCTGACTCGCTGAGTTCCTCCAGCATTTTGGGTTGCAAACCAACATCTGCAGTTCTTTCCATCTCCGAGTTCAATCCTGACCTCCACTGCTGTCTATGCTTTGCACCTTCACCTTTGCACCTCCACCCTACTGGGCTTTCTCCGTGCTCCACTCAGTCCCATTAATCTTTCTAAAGACGTGGGTCACTGTAAATTGCTCCTGGTGTGTAAACGAATGATAAGAGCTGAGCAGAAGGTGATGATAATGTGGGAAGAATTTAAAAACAAAATGCAATTGTGGAATTAGTGGAATTGGCTATGCTGGATAGTTGGCACAGACTTGATGGCTTGAATCCAAGTCCAAGATGGAAGGAGGCACATGTGATGGATAAATAACAGCAATGACCTGCTGGGAGGAATGGCCTGTTTCTGTGCTGCAAAGCTTTAGGCAGCGCAGTGGCACAGCTGTTAGAGCTGCTGCCTCACAACGCTCAAGACCAGAGTTTGATCCTGACCTCAGGTGCTGGAGTTTACACGTCCTTCCTTTACATGTCCTCCCAGTGGCTTCCACCTGGTTCTCTGCTTTCCTCTCATATCCCAAAGACGTGCAGGTTTGTAGGTTAATTGGCCTGTGTAAATTGCACCTAGTGTAGGGAGTGGATAAGAAAATGGAACTAGTGCAAACGGGTGATCAATGGTCGGTGTCGACTAGATGGGCCAAAGGGCCTGTTTCCATATTGTATCGTTAGTCTTTAGACTTTAGAGATACAGTGCAGAAACAGGCCCTTTGCCCCACCGAGTCCGCATCGACCAACAATCACCCCTATATTAGCACTATCCTACTACACACAATAGGGACAATTTCCAATTTTTACCAAAGCCAATTAATCTACAAACCTGTATGTCCTTGGTGTGTGGGAGAAAATCGGGAGCACCCGGAGAAAACCCATGCCATGACAGGGAAAATGTACAAACTCCGTGCAGAGAGCACCCCCTAGCCAGGATCAAAGCTGATTCTCTGGAGCTGTAAAGCAGCAACTCTACCTCTGTGCCACTGACTCTAAACCGTGACTAAAGTCTATATGCATTTGATACGCACCTTTGGTATTGTAATCCTGCAAGTATGAAGTCATTTTGATGTAGCCGACTGGGGTGATACATTTTGGTGACACAATGAACTGCAGTCACTGGAACGTTGAAGCAAACACAAAGTGCTGGAGTAACTCAGCGGATCAGGCAGCGTCTCTGGAGGACATGGATAGACAGGATCCCAACCCGAAATGTTGCCTACCTATGCCGCCTATCCATGTCCTCCAGAGATGTAGCCCTGACCCACCGAGTTCCTCGTTCCAGGAACGGTTCTCGTGAATCTTTTCAGAACCCTCTCTAAACCTTCCCACGTTTCCTGTAATTATAGCTGCCAGAATTGAACACAATTCTCCAGTTGAGGCCAGGCCACATTTCATAAAGGATCTCCCTGGTTTTATATTCTGTGTCACGGAGCAAAGAACTGTCACAATTTCTGTGCCGAACACGATGCCAGGATAAACTAATCTTATGGGCCTGCACATGAACCATATCCCTCCATTCCTTGCAAATCCATGTGCCTTTCTAAAAGCCCCTTAAAATGCCATTATTGCATCTGCTTCCACCACCCTCTTGTAAAACAAAACATGCCGTACACATCTCCTTTAAACATTGTCCCTTTCAGCTTTAAAGCTGCCCTTTAATCTTTGACATTTCCACCCTGCAAAAAAAGGTGTTTGACTTATTTGCCATTTTCTCCACCTTCCCTGCCCCTGCCGATGGTTTGTGCACCCACAACGCCAGGCCTTTCTGCTCCAAAACCCCTTTTAGAACAGTAATTATTCTTCTATTTTGCCTTTCCTCATTCTTTCCAGTAAAATACATCATCTCACATTTTCTCTATATTAAATTTCTACGGCCATGCATCTGCCAATTCCGCCAGTCCATTCATATCCTGCTGCAATATATTATTCTCCTCCTCAGAGTTCATGTTTTGCCATCTGCAAACTTAGAAGTTATGGCTTGCATCCAAATCTAGTTCATCAACATAGAAATAAATCAAAACAATCATTCTAAAACTGATCTCTGTGGAACGTCGGTTTGTTTTACTGGATCAAGATGGAATAATTATTCTTCCGATGAATGAATGCATAATCTTTCATCATTCGTCTTCTGTTATCTGCTACTAAGTCAACATCGTTTAGCTTATTATTGTCATGTGTATCGAGGTGCAGTGAAAAGCTTTTGTTTGCGTAATATCCAGAAAAGACTATGCATGATTACATTCAAGACATCCACAATGCATTGATAAAGGATAAAGGATACAACATTTAGTGCAAGTTAAAGTCCGATTAAAGATAATTCAAAGGTCTCCAATGAGGTTGATTAGATGTCAGGACGGCACTCTAGCTGATGAGAGGACCTGATATAAGCTGGGAAGAAACTGTCCCTGAATCTGGAGGTATGCGTTTTCAACCTACTGCACCGATTTGCTGTTGGGAGAGGGGAAAAGAGAGAGTGTCCGGGATGAGACGGGTCCTTCATAATGCTGGTGGCCTTGCCGAGGCAGCATAAAGTGTAGATGGAGTCAATGGACGGGAGGTTGGTTTGTGTGATGGTCTGGGCTGTGTCCACAACTCCCTCCAATTTCATGCAGTTTTGGATGGAGCCGTTCCCAAACCAAGCTTTGAATCCAACTACACATGTCCTTTTTAAGTATTATGCTTCTACTTTGCTGCTAAACCTGTTATGTGGGGTCTGATCCATAGCATTCCAGAAGACTATGCAGACAGGAAGTATGTGGGTTACGGAAGGGTTCCTTTCCTAGAACCATCCAAAAAACAATTCAAGGTTGACTGAGTAATATCGTTGAACTGTGAAGAGGAGAGCGAAGGGTTTCGTTTCTGAGAACCGTCCGTGAACCAATTTCTCTATGTCATAAATGTCGTATTGGTCTACATTCTGTTCGGCACAGACATTGTGGGCCGAAGGGCCCCATTCATGTGTGGTATTATTCTATGTTCTATTTCATTATTATTACAATCTTGAAAAATTATTGAAAAATGTATGGGCGAATTTATGCAGAGTCAGATTTCTGTATGTTAGGTTTCTCGTAACCTGGGGAGCCTGTGTATATCTTCAACAACTCAATCAATTCCCCCTCACAAAACAACGTTTTAGCATATGTTAAGCATATACCTGAGCCTGTTGCTCCAAAAAGCCCCTGTAGCTTTAGTAGGAGGGAAAACTGGTTTCCACATCAATATTTTCAGGCAATATTTAGGTTGACCAGCAGAAATTATAGGTTTCACATTGCCACCTTGTTTGCAATCAGATAACGTGTGGAAATTGCTGTTGTGAGATGCAGATATATAGGTTTAGGTTTATTATTGTCATGTGTACTAAGGTACAGTGAAAACTTTTGTTTTACACATTCTTCAATCATATCAGATAATCCTATACATAAATACAATCAAGCCAAATTCATCTACAATAGGTAGAGCAAATGGGAGATACAGAGTGCAAAATATAGTGCTCAGCATTGTAAGCGCATCAGTTCCAGAGACAAAGTCCAATGGGGTCCGTAAGGGGGTAGAGGAAAACTGGGCTGTAATCTAGCTGTTATGGAAGGCATAGAGCATATCTCAGGAGGTCTATTCAGCTCTTATGACGTGGCACTTGTTATAATGATCAGCATGTAATGTGATCTCTTTTGTAAACACTCTTTGATGTCGCTTGTATTCAACATGGATCAGCTTTCACTTCTCTATAAATAAAAAATGCACCCAACTCACTGAGAGAGGGTTTGTGAGGTATGAACCGCACACTATGGAGACAGAAATTCATTCTCAGTCACTTGAGCTGCATGAACACTAACTTAATATCTGCTCATTGTGTTCCAGTTCTGAAACTCAGAACGGACCACAGCACATGTGTATGAAGGAACGGCAGATGTTGGTTTATACTGAAGACGGACTCAAAATACTGGTGCAACACAGCGGGTCAGGCAGAAAACCAATAGGCGACACTTCGAGTCTGAAGGGTTCCGACCCAAAATGTCACCTATTCTTTTTCTGCAGAGATGCTGCCTGACCCGCTGAGTTACTCCAGCATTTTGTGCCTGTCTTCAGACTATAAATACATTGCGGACATTGGACTTTGTCAATGGAACTGGTACCTACAATGCCGAGAACTATATTCTGGACTCTGTATCTTCTCCTTTGTTCCATAGAAACATAGAAACATAGAAAATAGGTGCAGGAGTAGGCCATTCGGCCCTTCGAGCCTGCACCGCCATTCAATATGATCATGGCTGATCATCCAACTCAGTATAGTTCCACCTATTGTACTTGAGTTTGACTTGATTGTATTGATGATGGTATATCTGATCTGTTTGGATGCTATGCAAAACCAAATTGTTAACTTTACCAAAGCACAAATGACAATGATAAATTTAACCAGGTCCTGTCCAGGTTAAGAACACCTGATTTACGGACTGCACATAACTACCATTGAGTGATTGAGTGATCTGTGGATGGTTTTCGCTGATAGTTGTGGGAATGCACATTTTTTTTTGCCAGGTGGGATCTTAGATTGTGGCAATAAAAATCCCAGCAAATCCAGCCTCTCCTTATAACTTAAGCCCTTAAGTCTCAGTAGCATTCGGGTGAAGGCAAAATGTGTGGGAAGGTACTGCAGATACTAGTTTATAACGAAGATAGACACGAGATGCTGGAGTAATTTAGCTGGTCAGGCTGCATCTCTGGAGAAAAGGAATAAGTGACATTTCGTTTCGGAACCCTTTTCAGACCCCTCTCTGGTGATGCTGCATGACCCGTTGAGTTACTCCAACATTTAGTGTTCAACATTCTGGTGAACCTTATCTGCATCCTTTCCAGCTTAATGACATCTTTTTACACATTTCTGCAGATCAATATTTCAATGCTTCTTGTAGCTATCATAAGATTAGCAAAGAGATGTTCAAGACCCTCTGAATCACAGCTAGCTAAACAGCTGCTTTTGAAGAAATCTTGCCAATTACGTTAATCTCAAAAGACTAGGCTCAGCCACATGTCTTATCGAAATTTTAAAGGATGCCATTGGCAATTCCACAAGATTTAGCAGGTAACACAACAGCTGTGACCCATATATTGGACATGATCTCAGAGTAATTAACTTACTAGATTAGTACAACCAGAGACCAGAACGACTTGATCCAAAGACGGCAGCACAAATTCCACTTTAACAGCTGGGTTTTATTAATTCAGCCACATAAATAAATGTAGCAATAATAGCAACTATAAGAACATAAAAACATATCTGGTTCTCAAATATCCTTCACTCCTCTAATACACAAAAAAAAAATTCCCCATCTTCTCATCTATCGCATTGCAGTCCCTGCATTTTAGTTTTAGTTTTAGTGTTATTGTCACGTGTACTGAGGTACAGTGAAAAAGTTTTTGTTTAGTCCTAACTAGTCAGCGGAAAGGCTATACGTGATTAGTCATCCACAGTTTACAGATACATGATAAAGGGAAACATGTTTAGTGCAAGATAAAGTCCAGTAAAATCCAATTAAAGATAGTCCAAGGGTCTTCAATGAGGTAGATGGTAGCTCAGGACCGCTCTCTAGTTGTTGGTAGGATGGTTCAGTTGCCTAATAACAACTGGGAAGAAACAGCCCCCGAATCTGGAGGCATGTGTTTTCACACTTCTGTACCTCTTGCCTAATGGGAGAGGGGAGAAGAGGGAGTGTTTTAGAGATACAACATGGGAACAATCTCTACGGCTCATCGAGTCCACGCCAACCATTGACCACACTACCAATTGACCTACAAATCCACTCATTTCTGGGATGTGGGAGGAAACCTGACCACCCGGAAGCCCACGTGGTCACAGGGAGAATGTGCAAACTCCACACAGACAGTACCCAAGGTCGGGATTGAAACTGTGTCTCTGGCACTGTGAGGCTCTACCAGCCGCTACACAGTGCCATCCTTAATTTATCTGCACTTTCTCTGTAACATTATATTCAACACTCTGTTTATTTTCTCTTCGGCACTATCTGATGTACTAACGTATAGTATGATTTGCCCAGATAGCATGAAACAAACGTTTTTCTACGGTATCTCAATTCGTGACAATAATAAACCAATACCAAGCCGGAGTACAGAGTCTCACACCCACAATAGTGAGATTGTACTCTGAAATGCCGCATTTGTTACTCAGTTCGAAGGATCTACATTAAACACTGGCCCCAACCACATTCTGCGATTGAGCAATAATACATCATCATTCCTCTACAATCCAGCTAGAGCAAGCCATAGGGAGAGAGAACAAATATATAGTGGTGGATGGAGTGGCAATGAAGTAGTTTTTTGGTGCAACCAGTTTCTCTGAGAAGTATACGGAACCCTTCCTACCTGCTGAGTAAGGCTCTTGTTTCTCAATGCACATGAATTCCTCTCTCTCATATTTGCTGCGGATCCACTGTTCCCGAAGCACTCTAAGAAGAAAGCAGAGAGTAAACTTTAGAAAACTTCACCAGGAGCGCAATTGTTTAGCACAATAAGGTAATGGCACGGAGGCGCAGCAGTAGAGTTGCTGCCTTACAGCGCCAGAGACCTAGGTTCAGTCCTGACTATGGGTGCTATCTGTACGGAGTTTGCAAGTTCAGAAACCAGAGCACCCGGTGGAAGCCTATATGGTCACAGATATGATGTACAAACTCCACACACACCTGATGATAGATCATTGACTTGTTGTCTCTCTACTGACAGACCTGCTGTGCACTTTTTAGGATTTACGGTTTCTATTTCTAATTTCTTCACGTAATGTTTTTGCAGGTGACAGAGTGGAAAGTTGGAGGCATTGGGGTGCAGGAGGGGGTTAATCTAAATGCTTTTAACACTTTACCGATTAGTGTATTTTTAATGGTATCATGTCAAAAGGACATCTGACTAATTAAACACCATGAAGATACAAGGAACTGAAGACGCTGGTTTACAAATAAAAAAATATTTTTAACTGGGTAGGAAAATAACAGACTTGATTCCCAGACCATTGGTTGTTAGTTGCTCAGAGCTGAACGAGATGACTCCAATTTTAAAAAAAAGGACATAAAGCGCTGGAATAACTCAGCAGTTCAGGCAGCATCTCTGGAGAACGCATGGATAGGTGACGTTTTGGGTCTTCAGACTGATTGTGGTGGGGGGGGGGGGGGGGGGGGGGGGGGGGGGGGGGGGTGGAGGGGGCAGGACAAAGCCTGGTGAGTGATAGGTAGATACATGGAATTTATATACAGGTAGATTATGGAAATAGTTATCAAGAAATAAAATCTATTATCCGAAGATAAAAAGCAATATGCTGTATAGTCCCTTACCACCAAATTGTATTTCTATAGTTTAGTTTAGTTTAGAGATACAGCACGGAAACAGGCCCTTCGGCCCAC
Source organism: Leucoraja erinaceus (assembly GCF_028641065.1). Taxonomy (NCBI): domain Eukaryota; kingdom Metazoa; phylum Chordata; class Chondrichthyes; order Rajiformes; family Rajidae; genus Leucoraja; species Leucoraja erinaceus. The sequence goes on from NC_073396.1 coordinate 22,751,152, forward strand.
TAAGTCCGTGCCGACCAGCGATCCCTGCACACTAACACTATCCTACACACACTAGGGACAATTTACAATTTTTACCGAGCCAATTAGCCTACAAACCTGTATGTCTTTGGTGTGTGAGAGGAAACCTGAGTTCACAGAGAAAACTCACGCAGGTTATAAAACTTTGTACAGTATTTACAAACCTAGCATTCCTAGTCAGGATCAAACCCGGGTCTCTTGTGCTGTAAGGCAGCAACTTTACTGCTGAGCCACCGTGCCACCTCAGAACACATTTCAGAGTTAAATTTGTAAGTGGTCGAATCTGGCAAGGGCACAGTCTGTTGAGCGTGTCCCACACAATGTGTTGAGTCACTTTTGTTCCAAAACATCAGCTCGGCATTAATAAGTTGAAATCAAGACTGTTCCCTCAAACAGCACAGTGGACAATACACAATTCTACATCACTTCCTCTTTCAACACTGCTGTCACATAAGCCTCTCACTGTCTCACTGCAGTTATTGCATGCTGCATAAATCCAAGCCCCACTAATCAGGCACAGATGGTGTGTCATACAGTACCCGTGTTAGGCCCCATTCAATTTATCAACCATCTCCATACAATTTCTGGCAGGAAATGCTTTAATACAGGATAAAGCATTGTATATGGATGACTACATGTTCCATATAATTAAATAAACATGCTACGATTTAAATTAATCTCAGCCTTCACCAACAAGCCGTTCACACGGTTAGCAAACTGATTTTAGCTGTGTGTTGTGGTTTCCTCTGCCTATGCCTGAAGAAGAATTTGCACCTGAACTTGCACCATAAGACTTTGCTCGGTAAGATCTCAGGGCATTCTATGACCTATGCAGGTCATTGGGCACTTTTCCAAATGTAGTCATCGTTGTTTAAAGGAATGGGAACAACTAAATCGTACAAACCAACATCGAAAAATCTCCCTCCGGGGAATGACTCGACAACCCCATAATTTGTTTTTAGACATTCAGCGTGCAAACTGGCCCTTCGGTCCACCGAGCCCGTGCTGACCATCGATCACCCATATATTCGTTCTATGTTATCCCATGCACCAAGGACAATTTATTGAAGCCAATTAACCCAAAAAACGTACACATCTTTGGAATGTGGGAGGAAACCGGAGCACCCGGAGAAAACCCACATTTTACAACAAACTCTGCACAGTCAGCACCCATAGTCAGGATCGAACCTGGGTCTCTGGTGCTGAATCAGCAGCAAAGTAAATGGTCAGATTATCTACTTGAGTGTAGGAAGGAACTGCAGATGCTGGTTTAAACTGAAGATAGACACAAAATGCTGGAGTAACTCAGCGGGACAGGCAGCACCTGTGGAGAGAAGGAATGGGTGATATTTCGGGTCGAGACCCTTCTTCAGACCTATTCCTTCTCTCCAGAGATGCTGCTTATCTACTTGAGTGATGTAGATTAAGTAATAAGTGTAGGTCAAAGCCCCAGTATAACTCCTCTTCTTTGCTTCAATACATTGACAACAGGATCCTTTACATTCATTTGACAAGCCCTATTTATACAAAATACAGACAAAAAGAATTGTGATTAATGTCTGAAGACATGCTCAATGTAATCAATACAATAAAAAATGACAGCTTGCTGACTTACTGGCAATCTGTAAATGTCGGTCCGTAGTAAAATGGCGGCCAATTTGATTCATATTTTGCTTTAACTATGCTGTTCCCATTGGAGGTCATGAACTTCGAGAGAAAAAAAGCACAGATATAAATCAGAGTCATACGGCGTGGAAACAGGCCCCTCGCCCCAACTTGCCCACAACAACCAACATTTCCCATCTACACTAGTCCCACGCCTGCATATGGCCCATATCCCTCTAAACCTGTCCTATCCATGTACCTGTGTTCAAGAAGGGAACTGCAGATGCTGGAAGATCGAAGGTACACAAAATTGCTGGAGAAACTCAGCGGGTGCAGCAGCATCTATGGAGCGAAGGAAATAGGCGACGTTTCGGTTTGAAGAAGGGTTTCGGCCCGAAACGTCGCCTATTTCCTTCGCTCCATAGATGCTGCTGCACCCGCTGAGTTTCTCTATCCATGTACCTGTCTAATTGCTTCTTAAACGTTGCGACAGTTCGACTCAGGAAATGTCAACTAAGCTTTCGTAATTTTTCTGAATTATAGGGGTGGGTGGACTATCAGTTGCCGGAAAATCAGTGTTCAACCTGTATTGAATTACTGTTAAGTTAATGGAAAGATACAGCACGGAAACAAGCTCTTCGGCTCACCAAGTCCACGCCGGCCATCGATCACCCATTCACACCAGTTTATGTTATCCCACTTTCTCATGCACTCCCTGCACACCAGGGGCAATTTTACATAAACCAGTTATCTTACAGAGAACAATTAACTGCAGAGTGGTGTGGACGTAGCTCAGAACATCACGCAAGCCAGCCCGCCTTCCATTGAATCCATCTACACTTCACGCTGCCCTTATTCAATGGTCCAAGGGCCCGTTTCCATGCTGTATGTCTAAATCAAGCAAAACTGTAGCCACAATGGACTGGCAGTGGAGGGCATGGAGGTATAGTGTGGTCTCATTTATTTTATTTCAAGTGGTAAAAATAAACCACATTGGGAAACAATAGAGGAAAGAAGGGTTTGAATTTCAGAGTTCCCAGCCACACTAATCCATCCATCAGAAGACCAAATGGAGCAGGTGCAATGTATTATATGTCGCCTGATTTGATATTCCAACAAATTCAATGGGAAACAATACTGGCTGGTTACACCCAATTGAGAGATTCCCAACCAATCCTGGTTAGATCTGAATGACCATTCCAGACCAGGAATCTGATGTTCCACTGTTCCCAACCTGTGAGTGAGACAGACAGGGGGAGTGGGCAGGGGGTCAGGCAGAGAGAGAGGGGGGGGGGGGGAGAGAGGGAAGAGAGGTGGGGGGAAAGAGAGGGGGGGGGGGGAGAGGGGGGAGAGGGGGGGAAGAGAGGGGGGGAGAGAGAGGGGGGGGGAGAGAGGGGGGAGGAGAGAGAGGGGGGGGAGAGGGGGGGGAGAGAGAGAGGGAGGGGGGGGGAGAGGGGAGGGGGGGGGTAGAGGGGGGGGAGGAGAGGGGGGGGGAGAGAGGGGGGGAGGGGGGGGGGGGGGGGGGGGGGGGGGGGGGGGGGGGGGGGGGAGGAGAGGGGGGGAGAGAGGGGGGTTAAGAGAGATAGATAGTTTCCTTTCATGTAGAGAGGGGGGAGAGAAGGGGAGAGGGGGAGAGAGGGAGAGAGAGAGGGAGCAGAGAGAGAGAGAGAGCAGAGAGAGAGCGGAGAGAGAGAGAGAGTGAGACAGAGAGAGCGACGTGTTGCAGTGAGAGAGCACTGCAGAGAGGAACAAATAAACACTATATGTTATCTGATATGACCTACCTGAACTTCATCGTCCTCCCAGGCATCTAACCGAACGGATTTCACTTTGCTAACTTGAGGAATATTTCGATGAATTCCCGAACAATTTAAACAAATAAAAATTCCAAGAGTATAGGATGCCCAGTCATTATCTGAAAAAAAAGATCAGGACTTTTATTATGAGACCCTCACTTTTTCCCCAACGGGAACCATTATTAAATTATACATCATCAAAACACACAAGCAGGTCAGGTAGCATCTATGGAGGGAATGGACAGGCGAAGATGGGTCCCCACCCGAAATGTTGCCTGTCCTTCCTCCCTCTGATGCTGCCTGAACAGCTGAGTTACGACAGCACTTTGTGTTTTGTTCAAGATAAGAGCATAAGAGGGGGCGCTGTCCTGTGCATGGCTGCCCAGCCAGCAGCTGTCTGTCTTTTCATCTTTTTATTTTTTATTTTAGTTAGTTAAGTGTTTTGTTTGGACGTCTAGACTTTTTTATGTGGGGGAGGTGGGGGGGGAAGGGGAAAACCCTTTCAGGGTCCCTACCTGGTCGGAGAGGCAGCTTTTTTCCGGGCTGCAGCTTCGACCCGTCCTCGCGGGCTACCAGCAGGCCTAGAGCGGCGTTTCCTGTTGGGGACCGCCCAGATCCTCGGCTTCGGCGGCGGCACAGCGCTGGAGCGTTATCGCAGAGCGGGCGATGCCTTGCCCGGGTCGCCGTGTTGGAACTCCGGTGAGCTGAAGATCGCTGAGGAAAACATCACGGAGCTGCGGGATTGTGGAGCGACCAGCTGCGGGTGGCGGCGCTGAACTTTACACCGGGAGCCTGGGATCTCTAGATGAGATAGCCAGTGGTGGAGCTCCAACCGGCGCGGCCTTGTTGGCTTCGGAAGCCGTGGCCTCCAGTACGGAAGTGGCCGTTCCAGGGTTCCCATGCCGCTGAGAGGACTCTCCCTACACCGGAGCAACATCACCCGGCGAGAACGGCCTGGAACATCGGGCCTCCATAGGCAACTGCGGAGGCTTCAATAGGCCCGACTATGGGTGGACTGGGGTTGGGGACTGGAATTTGTGCCTTCCCTCATAATGGGAACCATTATGGGGGGATGTTCTTTATGTTTAAAACTCTTATTAATGTTATGTCTGTATTCCTTCTTTATGTGCTGCAAAATGGCAAGAAGCATTTCACTTCACTACACCCAGGTGTATGTGAATGTGACCAATAAAATACCTTTGATACCTTTGATCTGCAGTTTCTTGCATCTCCATTAAATCATACATTCTTTTCAGTAAAAATTCTTTGCTTTCCAAAAATCACTAATTCCTTGAGCAGTGGCTTAGGGGTCAACATCATGAGATGTTGACCCCTGACAGTACATCAAGCCTCAATGATTTCGACAGTCCATTGAATCTTCAGTGTATACACCTTGATTACATACCTATAGCCTCTCTGTACTACAAAGAACAATCGTCGTGCTGAAGAGCTTGCTTCAGCTGACAGTTAATAGTTTCTGAGACTTACCACATCTGAGCTATTACTTCAGTGTCTGTATCACAGCCCTGCTTCTTAAATATTGATCAGCTGCCTCGTGAATAATTTTCATCAAGGTCCCAAGATATTTCTCCCAGTTTAATTTACCCTGTCAACATGCTGTTATACATCACAAGTAATTGAGTTTGTTTGTAATGGACTTCCACTAGCCTGAGTCGACATATTTTGCGCAGTAAACTCTGAGCTCGTTTAATAATCTGTACTGCATTAGACATGATGGCTTGATTAATAAATTGTACAATACAGACAGATTTGCATTTCCATAGTGTCTGGCAAACCAACTCCTCCTAAATAACAAATGAGGCACTTTCAAAATCACTGCTGTAATGTAGAAACCGAGGCAGCCAATAGCTAGGTACTAAATTTTTAATGAAGGATAAATATTGTCCAGGATGTTGAAATAATGTCATTGCCTGCTTGGTGATACACTGGTGATTTTCTCGTTATATTGGCTCCTGGACCATATCTCATGCCATGGGTAGAAGCCACATAATTTTGTCGCTTATCAAGTCAGTTTGCAGCCTTTTGTCCGGGATTACAATTAGAAAGTTTTCAGACAGCACAAAAATTGAAATCGTCGATAGAGAAGAAGGTTATTTAAAGATAGTCTGAAGAAGGGTCTCAGCCCGAAACGTCACCCATTCCTTCTTTCCACAGATGGTGCCTGTCCCGCCGAGTTATTCCACCTTTTTGTGTCTATCTTTGGTTTAAACCAACATCTGCAGTTCCTTCCTGCACAGGTTGTTTAAAGATACAGGGAGATAATAGTCAGCTAGAAAGCAGGGCAGAACAGTGGCAGATGGAATTTAATCAAGCCAAATGCAAGGTAATGCATTGTGGCAGATCAAATTCTGGGAGGCCATATAGGCAGGGACCTTCGGAGCATTGATATACAGAGAGACCTTTGGATTCCAATCCATAGCTCCTGAAAGTGACAACACAGTGGGGGCAAAGTAGAGGACACTTTGTATGCTTGTCTTTATAGTCTGAAGCAATCAGTAAAATAATTGGGAAGCCATGTTGCAGTTGTCCAAAACATTGCTTAGGCTGCACATGCAGTATGGTGTAGCAGTTCTGATTGCCGCACTACAAGAGGGATGTGGCTGTAATAGAGGGAGTAAAAAAGAGACTCAACAGGATGCATTTGAAATGTAGATCTATCGTTATATGGAGAGACTGGATAGGCTGTGTTTATTCCCACTGGAACATAAGAAGCCAAAGGGCAACTGTATAGATTGTAAAATTATGAGGTTGATGTGGGAGAGATAATCAGGATGTTTTATTCCCCAGTGGAAAGGAGTCTAGAACAAGATGACACAGTTTTAGTTTAGATATACAGCACGGAAACAGGCTTCGGCTCACCGAGTCCACGTCAACCAGCGATATCCCCACGCTAACACAATCCTACACACCAGGGAAAATTTACAATCTTTACCAAAGCCGATTGACCTACAAACCTTTACGTCTTTGGAGTGTGGGAGGAAACTGGAGAACCCGGGAAAAACCCACGCAGGTCACAGGGAGAATGTGCAAACTCCACACAGGCAGCACCTGTAGTCAGGATCGAACATGAGTTTCTGGTGCTGTAAGGCAGCAATTCCACCGCTGCGCCACCATACCGGTAAGAGTTAGGGTGAAAGGGGGAGAAATTTAAAGGAGATTTGTGGGGTAAATTTTTTCACAAGAGATTGGTGAAGAGCTGGAACAAGCTGCCACACTTGGCAGGGCAGACAGATACAAAGACACAGTTTAAGAGGCATCTGGACCTGTACTTGTGTAGGAAATGAATGGGAGATACAGCTCTTAAACAGGCAAATGGAATTAGCAGAGCAAGCAACATGTGTGGCATAGACAAGCTGGGTCATAAAGGGCTGATTCAGTGTTGAACATTTTTATGATTCTATGTAGGGAGGCTTCATGGCGCAACGATAGAGCAACTGCCTTACAGCGCCAGAGACTCAGCTTTGATCCTGATCTCGGGTGCTATCGGGAGTTAGAACCTCCTCCCTATGACTGCATTTGGTTCCTCTGGTATCCTCCCATATTCCAAAGGCATGCAGATGTATAGATTAATTGACATCTGTAAAATTGCCCCTAATCTGCAGGGAGTAGGATTACATAGAATTTATGTGAACGGTTGATTGATGATCAGCGTGGACTTGGTGGGCCGAATGGCCCGCTTTCATGCTGTGTCCCAAAAATAAAACTAAAAACCCTCTGTCTATCCAGGTTTTCGTCATGAATATGGGTGTTGGATAAAAGCACCCCCTCTTCATTTTCTGAAAAAGATCTGGCCAGTTAAACTTAAATCAACTAACATCGCTGAGCAGAGAGAAGATAGCGGCGAGAAATTCTGTGCAAGTGTTATTTGTAGACTGGTGTTGCACAGCTCATTGCCAAAGCCCGTGGAGATGATTACCAGCAAGCACATGGTTAAACATAGTTGTACAATGCTGTTCCACCATTCAAAGGTTCAAATGTTCTTTATTAGTCACATACACCAATTGGTGTAGTGAAATGAGTATTGCCATTGCAGCACATAAAAAAGAAAACATAACGATAATAAAGAAATTTAACATAAAAAACATCCCCCCACAATGGTTCCCATTATGAGAGAGGGTACAAAGTCCAGTGCCCATCCCCATGTCCACCCATAGTCGGGCCTATTGAGGCCTCCGCAGTCGCCTTTACGGAGGCCTCGAGAGAATCTTCTCAGCGGCATGGGAAACCTGGAACGGCCGCTTCCTTACCGGAGACCGCGGCTTCCGAAGCCAACAGGCCACGCTGGATGGAGATCTACCACTGGCGATCTCGGCAAGAGATCCCAGGCTCCCGATGTAAAGTTCTGCACTGCCGCCTGTGGCTCCACAGACCCGCAGCTCCGCGATGTTTCATCGGCGGTCTTCAGCTCACCGGAGTTCCAGCGCGGCGACCTGGGCAAGGCATCGCCCGCTCTAGCCTGCGAGAGCGCCCCAGCGCTGCGCCGCCGCCGAAGCCGAGGTTCTGGGCGGTCCCCTCAGGAAACACCACTCCAGACCCGCTGGGTTGAAGGTGCAGCCCGGAGAAAAGCCGCCTCGCTGACCAGATAGGGACCCTGGAAAGCAGTTTCCCCACCCCCCCACACCTCCACATAAAGAAGACTAGAACTCCGATAAACAAAAACTCAACTAACTAAAAATTTTAAAAAAAGATGAAAAAATGGACAGCTGCAGGCTGGGCAGCCATACCCATACAGGACGGTGCCCCCTAGTCCACAGCGCCCCCTAGCCCGTAGTACCAAACTACTATTTAATTTGCCTTCAACTCATCAGATGGCAATGCAGAGCCCATTGTTAATAAAAATCCATCAATGTCTTTTTAGATTGTTTGTGGCATCATTCAACGGATTACAACACCTCCAATTTCAGTGCATCTCTCAACTGATAATACTGCGGGCTTGGCAGAGAGATGCATTGATATCATTTACTTTAATTAGAGCATTACAAATTGCCAAGATGAACTGAATAGCTCAACCAAGTTTAACTCCATTAATACTACACAAAATATTGGCATGTGTTAAATTGGGATATAGTGGAGGGAATCGTGGAGTGATCCCACAGTCTGTTACTGCCACAGATGAATCGCCATGTCAGCTATTCAGTATTCTTGGTTGCAATTCCCTGGAAACAATTCCATAATCTACTACAAAGTTTTAGTACGGTGCCCATGGATGGATACTGATGAAATTTCTATTCTGCCCAGAGAACATGAAGTACAGCACAAGAACAGGCCCTTAAGACAATATGATGCTGAACATGATGTCAATATAAACTAATCTCATCTGCCTACACATGATCCATATCCCTCCACATCCATCTGCCCACCTAAAAGCCTCTTAAATGCCAACATCGTGTCTGCCCCCACCACTGCCCCCGGCACTGCATTCCAAGCATCCGTGTAAAAAAAAAACCCTGCACACCTCCTTTCAACTTTGCTCCTCTCATTTTAAAGCCATGCCCTCTAGTCCTTGATATTTCTACCCTGGGAATAAAGTTTTGACTGTCTACCATCTATATGCCTCCCATAATGTCATATACTTCTATTGGTTCTCCACTCAATCTCCGGCATTCCAGAGAAAATGTGAGGTTATCCACTTTGGTGGCAAAAACAGGAAAGTGGATTATTATCTGAATGGTGGCCGATTAGGAAAGGGGGAGATGCAACGAGACCTGGGTGTCATGGTACACCAGTCATTAAAAGTAGGCACGCAGGTGCAGCAGGCAGTGAAGAAGGCGAATGGTATGTTAGCATTCATAGCAAAAGGATTTGAATACAGGAGCAGGGAGGTTCTACTGCAGTTGTACAGGGTCTTGGTGAGACCACACCTGGAGTATTGCGTACAGTTTTGGTCTCCTAATCTGAGGAAAGACAATCTTGCCATAGAGGGAGTACAGAGAAGTTTCACCAGACTGATTCCTGGGATGTCAGGACTTTCATATGAAGAAAGACTGGATAGACTCAGTTTGTACTCGCTAGAATTTAGAAGATTGAGGGGGGATCTTATAGAAACTTACAAAATTCTTAAGGGGTTGGACAGGCTAGATGCAGGAAGATTGTTCCCGATGTTGGGGAAGTCCAGAACAAAGGGTCACAGTTTAAGGATAAGGGGGAAATCTTTTAGGACCCAGATGAGGAAAACGTTTTTCACACAGAGAGTGGTGAATCTCTGGAATTCTCTCCCAGAAGGTAGTTGAGGCGAGTTCATTGGCTATATTTACGAGGGAGTTAGATGTGGCCCTTGAGGCTAAAGGGATCAGGGGGTATGGAGAGAAGGCAGGTACAGGATACTGAGTTGGATGTTCAGCCATGATCATATTGAATGGCGGTGCGGGCTTGAAGGGCCGAATGGCCTACTCCTGCATATATTTTCTATGTTTCTATGTAAAACAATCTAAGTCTGCCCAACCTCACCTTGTTGTTAATACACTGAAATCAGGGCAGCAGTCTGGTAAACCTTTTCTACATCCTCTCCAAAGCCGCCACATCCTTTCTGCATGGGGCAGCCAGCACTGTACGCAGTACTTCATCCTTTAAATATTGCTGATGTTAATCGGCATTGAGTAACACCCTCACTTCTGAATCACACAGATCTGTGTCATACAGGTCTAGACCACTTGCCTGCATTTGGCCCATTTACTTCCAAACGTTTGCTACCCATGTGCCCATCTAAGTGTCTATTAAATGTTGTGATCGTACTTCTACAACTACATCCTCTGGCAGCTTGTTCCATATACCCACCACCCTCTGTGAGAAAAAGTAGCCCCTCAAGTTCCTATGAAATCTTTCCCCTCTCACCGTAATCCCATATCCTCTGATCCTTGATTCTTCCAACTTTGGTCAAAGACTGTGCATTCACAGTAGCTATTCCCCTCATGATTTTATACGCCAAGGAATAACGTCCTAGCCTGCCCAACCACTTCCTATACATAGGCCCCTTGAGTTCTGGCATTATCCTCATAAATCTCTGCACTTTCCAGCTAATTACACCCTTCCTATTGCAGGGTAACCAAAACTGAACATATTATTCCAAATGTGGTCTCATCAATGTCTTGCGTCTGTGTTCCCACTCTGGGATTCTCAGGCCCAATATTGTTAAAACAGAAAAATAATTTTTAGATGGAATGGAAAACAACGGGCCTTTAAGGTCAGGTAAAGGGCCTGTCCCATCTACGCGACCTTTACAGGCGACTGCCGTCACCCGTCATAGGTCGGCAAAATGTTTAACATGTTGAAAATTCAGTGGAGACCAGAAAGACGCTTCGACTCTTTGGAGACCTCTCACGACCATACAGGCGACCCCTGGCGACATGTTGCGGATGAACTCTCACGACCATAGGAGACCTCTCACAATCATACAGTCTATGGTCGTCAGAGGCCTCCAAAGAGTCGTAGCGTCTTTCTGGTCGCACCACCACCTCTCTCTGTGTAAAACAAATCTTGCCTCGCACATCTCCAGTGGCGTAGCGTGGGGGGGGGGGGCAGTGGGGCGGTTGCCCCGGGCGCTAAATTTTTAGGGGCGCAAAAAAATTGTTGCTCCGAGGCCAGGCCGCCGCTGTCGCTGCCCCAGCTCCGTGGCCAGGCCGCCGTTGTCGCTGCTGCTGCCGCCGTCCCAGCCGCCGCCGCCGCACCCGCCCCGCCCCCGCTAATGAGGAGGCACAAAACTTTAAACTGCCCCGGGCGCTCAAAAGCCACCCTACGCCACTGCACATCTCCATTAAACTTTCCTCCTCTCACCTTGTAGCTATGCCCCCTAATGTTGGACTTTTCCACCCTGGGAAAAGGTTCTGACTGTCTACCTCATCTATGCCTCTCATAATTTTATATACTTCCATCTATTTTCCCCTCAACCTTTTGTTCAGCAGGAAGTGAGATCATTCCAGCTGTCGAGGATATTGGCGCCTCTGATTAAGTCTCCAGCTCCAGCTTCAGAGGCAAGTCCAGGATACCTTGGCTGGTCATAACATGCTATAATCATCAACTGTTGGCACAGCCTCACAGTTGTATTTATTTTAACTCGGTTCTATCCAAGTCTCTGGACAAATTCAATTTTGTTCGATTTGGAACAGAACTTTAGAGCTCTGCGTCTTGGCAACATATTCAGTTTTAAACAAAGCATTGTGTTCAATCATTTGCAACAGGCACAAACTCAAAGTCCAAATATTTGATCGTCCTGTACTGATCTGTTATCATGTAGAAACAAGGAACTGCAAATGCTGGTTTATGAAAAAAAGGCACAGTGTTGGAGTAACTCAGCGTGTCAGGCAGCACCTCTGGAGAACATGAATAGTTATAATTTTGAGTCGGGACTTTTCTTCAGACTGCCGATGTTTTTGGTCGGGACACCTCTTCAGCTCGGATGCCATGGACTATAGTGGAGTCCTCAAGGAAGCATACACTGCTGGAGGTAGAAGCATGGATGGTGATGTTTCGGGTCGGGACCCCTATTCTGACTGATTGCAGGGGGGGGGGGAGTTAGAAATCTGCAAGAGTCAACTGGCTAGATAGGTGCAAAATAGTCAGCATAAACTCGGTGGGCCGAAGGTCCTGTTTCCATATTAAATAACTCTATTTACCATTTCACCTAATCATGCTCCCCGGAGATGTCGCTTGACCCGCTGAGTTACTCCAGCATCTGCAGTTAAACAAGCATAAACTAGCATCTATAGTTCCTTGTTTCTACAAAAAGCAGGGGAGTTCGACCTGGTACCCTGACCTTTGTTTATCTATTAACAAAATGTTGGATAACCTGGTTATTGTTATGTCACAGTTTCTGGAATTTCGCTATCCAAATTCTAACAATTGACACTCTTCAAAAGAGCTCAATTGGGTTTAAAGTCATCTTGAAATCATAAAAGGCAAAAATTAAATATGTTCCTTTTCATCTTGTCCCTTACCACACTGAGCTCAGTCGTAAAGGAAAAATACCAATAAGAGGGCAATAACCCCACCATATCTAGTTCCTTATAATTACCAGTGTTGATTCAGCATCTCCAATACAAACAATAAAACAATATTATCGTGCACTTACTAAATTGATTAAAGCTTGCTCTGCGAGAAAAACTGAGGGTTTTATCAGGTTTTACTCCAATATTTTTTATGGCCCCAATTCGTGCGCAACTCATACTTTTTGAACTGCGATATTAATTGTACTGACCTCCACACACACTTGTTAATTTTGTTTAACTTTTGGGTGCGGCTCGATGGTTTATTTTTTAATCAGTTAGACTTGGTAAGCAATAGGTTTACAGTTTGGTCTATAAACCATTGATATCAGAGTGTCTGCAATAAGCAGCCATCTACATTAACATTCTGAACCTCACTGAGAACTGTATTCTGCCCTCTGTATCTTTTCCTTTGTTCAACCTATTGTACTAGAGTTTGGCCGGTTTGTATTTATGTATAGTGTTAGCTGGTTTGATTGGTAAGCATGCAAAACAAAGCATTTCACTGTACCGCCGGACACATGACAATACTAAACCTAAACCTAAAGGGCCTGCCCCACCAGCATGCGATTGCATGCGTCTAGCGCGGCCAAACGAAAGCGGAATTCGCGTTAAGTTTGTGGTAAGTATGTGCTAAGTACGTACTAAGTACGCGCAAAGTTCGTGCGTGACGCAATTTACGTCAAACGCACCAATCAGCTGGGCAGGACACGGGCCGACTGAATTTGGACGTCGCACGGCGTTGGGTGGTGACGTCATCGCACAACGCCACGCGCTAGGCATATGCTATCAAGACGCTGCGTACGCCCTCAATGCGCCTGCGGGCCGACAGGCCGTTGGCGCGCGGAATTTTCGAACAGTGCAAGATTTTTGGAGCCCCGCGCGATATCGGGACCAGCCCCGCACAACTCCATACGCCTCCGCCGATCGAAGTGGGACCGGCCCCGCGAGGCCGTACGCCTCAAGCGACCACATTTGGTCACGCTAGACGCATGCTATCGCATGCAGGTGGGACAGGTCCTTAACTCATCGGGTCAGGCGCCATCTCTGGGGAACATGGATGGGTTTCTGTCTGTAGAAGGGCCCCGACCCAAAACATCACCTATCCATGTTCTCCTGAGATGCTGCTTGACCCGCTGAGTTACCCCAGCACTTTTTTGTAGACCAGCATCTGCAGTTCCTTGCTTCTACAAATCGAATTTGGCCTCAGTCTTAACCGAGACAAACACGACTGGTCTTTTGCCCCAATGTCATGGGTCTAAACCAATCCACACTTCAAACACTTAAACAATCCAGCCAAGTTCCCTCCTCAGTATTGACAAGGTTAGAACAAAGTAGAAGATAGAACAGTGTGCAGGACGGAACTGTAGATGCTGGTTTACACTAAAGGTAGACACAACATGCTAGATTAACTCAACAGGACAGACAGCCTCTGGATAGAATGAATATGTGACGTTTGGTGTCGATGCCCTTCTTCAGTCTGATACATCACCCATTCCTTCTATCCAGAGATTCTGCCTGTCTCGCCGAGTAACTCCAGGGTTTTGTGTCAGAACATAGAACAGTGCAGCATAGGCGAGGTGCTGTATAAATGGGAGATAATACAGTTGCTGTATCAAAAAAAGACGCAGAATGCGGGGGAGTAACTCAGCGGGAGTGGCGGCATCCCTGGAGAACATGGATAGGTGACATTTCAGGTCAGGACCCTCCTTCAGACTATTGTAGGTGTATGGGGAGTGGGGCAGGGGCGGAAGAAAACTGGAAGAGAGGAGGGAGGATGAACCCGACCATGGATTAACAAAGGAGGAGGACTGACTGGATGTTATTACCTTCCACCACAGTGTTGTTGATTCCACTGTGTTGGATGTTCATGTGTATTCTATTGTGTATTGTGCTCTTTTTGATTGTATGGCTGCTTGGTAAGTCAAATTCCCCTGTACCTTACTTGGTGCATGTGGCAATATATGTGAACTTGAACTTGAGAGGACAGTGTGGCAGCTGAACACTAGTATGGGGGGGAGGGGGCAGATGGTCAGACAAATGGTCAGCGATTAAGAAACAGAAGGTGAGAGACAAAAGGATTGAAAAGTTGTGAATTGGAAGCCAGAGGAAGGAATGTTGGTGGAAAGAAGAGGGGAAGGGGAGAAATTGTTGCGAGTCCAGTGGAGCACATGGGGGGAGGAGGTTGGGTGTATAGTTGTATAGTTAACTTTCCAGTTCCAAGACTTCCAAACCCTTTTCCCAGGGTGGAAATGTCAAGATTGGAGGGCGTAGCATTAAGGTGAGAGGGGCAAAGTTCAAAGGAGTTGTGTGGGGCAAGTTTTTTTTAAACAACTTGCCTGAAATGTGCTGCCAGGGGTGATGGTCGAGGCAGATACTGTTGGCCTTTGAAGAGGCTTTATCTATGCATGTTGATGTGCAGGGAATGGAGTGGTAAAGGGCCTGTCCCATTTAAGCAATTTTTTTCACAGTCGTACCATCTAGCTGAAAAAGCGGCAAATGGACCCCCCCTACGACAATGTCTAAGACAAGCTACGACAACCTACCACCTAGTCGACATCAAGCTATGGCAAGCTACCGACAACAGGCGACCCATTAGGACGTCCACCTATGACCACACCTACACCAACCTACGACCACACAAGCGACAGCCTACGACAACCAAAGACAACCTACATCCACCCGCGACCAGCCCACAGTCGCCGAAAAGTTTTGAACATTTCAAAATCCAGCAGAAAAATCAGAAAAACTACGATTCTTTAGGCGACTTGAGGAGACTACTCATAACCATACAGGAGTCACCCCGCGACTATTTGGCCACACCCTAATTGCCTGTAGTCGATGCAAAAATCGCCTAAGTGGGACAGGCCCTTAAGGATCATGTGCAGGCAGATAAGTATAGCTTGTCTTGGCATTATACCTGGCACAGACATTGTGAGCTGAAAGGCCTGTTCCTGTGCTGTACTGTTCTTTATTCTAAGACTTCACAACCAATAAAATGTTTCGGTAGTACAGTCACTGTTGTTAATCAATTACATTTGGAAACATTACAGAAAAAACGTATTGCAATATATTCTTGGGTCAAGATTATTTGGTGACCTTTCCAAGGCTGAGTTTCCAGGATTTTCCATCTACTTGCAGCAGGGAACAATTATCCCGCTAATTCTACGGAGTCAGGGAATTGCATGCATGAAGATAATGATGTCAGGTTATGCCAGGCCATTGATGCATCCATTGAAAAGGTGAACCAGCACCAGAATTCTCCTCCTGGCTCTCACCAGTGAAGACTGTGGGTCTTGAAATTGGGCAACACTCAGCCTACAGGTTATTTTGCCTATCACTGAGCGGCACAGTGGCGCAGTAGTAGACTTGCATCAAAGACCTGGGTTCGATCCTGACAACGGGTGCTGTCTTTACGGAGTTTGTATGTTTTCGCTGTGACCATGTGGGTTTTCTCCATATTCCGAAGACATACAGATTTTTTATTTAATTGGCTTTGGTAAAATTGTAACCATATAACCATATAACAATTACAGCACGGAAACAGGCCATCTCGGCCCTACAAGTCCGTGCCGAACAAATTTTTTTTCCCCTTAGTCCCACCTGCCTGCACTCATACCATAACCCTCCATTCCCTTCTCATCCATATGCCTATCCAATTTATTTTTAAATGATACCAATGAACCTGCCTCCACCACTTCCACTGGAAGCTCATTCCACACCGCTACCACTTGTAAATTGATCCTAGGGTGTAGGGTAGAACTAGTGTATTGCTGGTCAGCGTGGACTTGGTGGGGGGAAGGGCCTCTTTCCACGCTGTATCTCTAAACTAACCTAAACTAAACAAAACAAAATGGAAAGGAAATGGAGATGGCCTGCAGGCAGGGCCAAGATCAGGGTAGTGACATATAACTTGAAGAGTGGGGAAGAGGAATTGAAGATTACTATTTCCACTGTGGGCCTCAGATCTGCTGTGTCAGGACATGAGCCAAAGCGAAGGCATAAGAGAGAGGTACTGAAGTGGAGGGAGAAAATAATTTGGGGGGGGGGGGGGGGGGGGGGGGGGGGGGGCTGTTATTGGTGCAGTGGTGTGTTATACTGATGTGAAGGATCAAAAAGCAAGTACAGGAGTCTAGGTCCAACACTAGAGTAGCAAGACGTAACCATCTCTGAATGCCTCAGGTTGACGACTCCCCAGTGCTATGTCTAACTATCCCTCCGACACACCAATATGAGCATTATTCAAGAACATTGAACAGTACAGTACAGCACAGGGACAGGCCCTTCTGCCCACAATGTCCATGCTGAACATGATGTCAAGTTGAATTGATCTTCTCTGTCTACATGTGATCCCTATCCTTCCATTCCCTGCATATTTCGTGTGCCTATCTAAAAACCTCTTAAACACCACTGTCGTAGTTGCCCCGTCCACCACCTCTGGCAATACGTTCCAGGCACTCACCACTCTTTAAAAAAAGAACTTGTCTCACATATCTACTTTAAACTTTTCCTCTCTCCCCTTAAAGCCATGTCTTCGAGTCTTTGACATTTCTACCCTGGGAAAAAGATTTTGACTGTCTACCCTATCTACGACTCTGTTGATTATGTATACTTCTATCATGCCTCCCTCAACTTCCAGAGGACTGTTCAACCTCTCTCTGTAGCTAATATCCTCTAAACTAGGCACCATTCTAGTAAAAGATAGACACAAAATGCTGGAAGAACTTAGGCAGCATCTTGGGAGAAAAAGGATGTGATGTTTTGGGTCGGGATACTTCTTCTGAAGACATGAATATGAATTTCTCTGAGAGCTGCTCAGCATTCAAACAGGGCATTCAGCCCACCATTCACGTCGGTCATTAATCACCCATTCACACCAGTTCTATGATATCTCCACTTTTGCATCCACTCCCCACACTATTTACAGTGCCAATTAACCGGCAAACGCACACATCTTTGGGATGGGAAAGGAAAGCAGAGGCCCTATTTGGACCACAGCGTGTAGTTCTGGTCGTGTCGGAGTGAACCCAGGTGGTCACAGGGAGAACTTGCAAACTCCACACAGACAGCACCTGAGGCCAAGATCGAACCATGGTCTTTTGCGCTGAGGCAGCTGCTCTACCAGCAGCTCCACTGTGCTGCCCTTTGAAATTGTCATTTATCACCACTCACTCCAAGTAAAATTAATTTTCAAATGCAGCAACTTTGGTTGGGAGGGGCAGGAGTAAGCAATATTACACAATTTAAGTTCTTGATAATTATGACTGATGGCTTCCAATATACTATGAATTGGGACTCCCTGTCACAATTTCTGCCTTATTGTCTCTCTATGACAGGCATATCCCTACTTAGATTACATGAACCACTGGGTCTTATGCTGTGAGTTGGAGTTGGGGCAGGGGAACCAATGTTTTTGCAAGTATTTATTGCCGTCAGTCAATGATGAACTCCTTTCCTCATGTAGCCCACCTCTGAGCCCTCTCCTCTCACAGCAACTCAACAGCCCATTGCACCCAATGACTAGTTTAGTTTAGTTTAGAGATGAAATGTGGAAACAGGCCCTTTGGCTTATCGTATCCACGCCGACCCACAATCACCCCATACACTTTTTCTAACCTACACTCCAACGACAATTTATGGGGGCCGATTAACCTACAAACCTGCACGTCTTTGGAATGTGATAGGAAACCGGAGCACCCAGAGAAAACCCACATGGTCACAGGGAGCATGTCCAAACTCCAAACTTTACAGTGCCTGTAGTCAGGATTGAACCCTGGTCTCTGGCGCTGTAAAGCAGCAACTCTACCACTGCGCCACTGTGCTGCCCGTTTAGTTGAGAGATACTGTGTGGAAACAACTCCTTCAGCCCACTGAGTCCACTCCGACCACCCATTCACGTTAGATCTGTGTTATCCCGCTTTCACAACCCTAACCATTAGGAACAATTGTACAGAGGCCAATTAATCTACAAACACGCACGTCTTTGGGATGTGGGAGGAAACGTGAGGACCCAGATGAGACAAACACGATCACAGAGGCTTTAGAGAGGGTACAGAGGAGGTTTACCAGAATGTTACCCAGTTTAGAAACTATTAACTGCAGGGAGAAGTTGGACAGACTTGGATTGTTTTCTCTGGAACTCGAGAGGTTGAGGGGAGAGCTGATAGAAGTATATAAAATTATGAGGCATGGGTAGAAGAGACAGTCAGAGCCTTTTTCCCAGGATGGAAATATCAAATACTAGAGGGCTTTAGCTAGTGAGAGGGGCAAAGTTTAAAAGGAGATGGGTGGACAATTTCCTTTTGCACTCAAATAGCAGTGGATGCCGAGAACACACTGCCAATGGTAGTAGTGAAGGCAGATACAATAATGGCGTTTAAGGGGCTTTTGGATAAGCACGTGGATATCATGGGAATAGAAGGATATGGATTATGTGGAGGCAGATAAGAGTTGTCTTGGTATCATGTTCAGCACAGACCTTGTAGGCAAATGGGCCTGTTCCTGTGCTGTACTGTTTTATGCTCTATATCCTCTCCCACCTCCCCCCCCCCCCCCCCCCCCCCCCCCCTCCCACCCACCTTTATTTGTTCCTCCTCTCCCTCCGTTCCCTTTCCTGTCAGTTTCTAATCTCTCCTCCATTCTCCATTTTCTCTCTCCCCTGTCATCCTTCAATCTTCCCCCCTCCCTCCTGTTCCCACATGCCTGCTATTCTATGAATAGCTATTTCATTCCCTTATTCAAATTGTAAACAAAATCGAGGGATTTATGGCACGCAAGGCTATGATTACATCTGGTATTGCGCATTTCCTTGAAAGGGGAGAAAGAAAGTAAGAAAGGGGGAGAGGTGGGGGGGGATGGGGGGAGGGGGAGAGTGAGGGTGAGGGGTGAGGGGTGAGGGGTGAGGGGGGGGGGGGGGGGGGGGAGAGACAAAACAAAACAAATCAATAAATCAAAAAATATATATATTGTGTGAAAAGCAAAACAAAGCCCAACGTCATTAGTGAAAAACAGGCAGTTCATGGTTTAGCGGTAGTTCGTAGTGTTCAGTAGCCTGATTGCTGTTGGGAAAAAAAGCTGTTTCTGAACCTGAACATTATAGTTTTCAGACCCCTACACCTTCTTCCCATTGGCAGGAGTGCAATGAAATGAAAGTTTAAAGGAGATGTGAAGGGCGAGTTTAAACAACAAAAACAGTGGTGGGTGCCTGCTAGGGGTAGTGGTGGAGGCTGGTTTTAGAGGTTTTAGAGGTTTTTAGGTAGGTTCGTGGATATGAATGGAATATACAAGCACATATATTCCCTGCAATCCAAGCTTTAGTGTGAGTCTTGCATATGGCACGTTGTTTGTAATAGCAGAATTACCAGTACTGCATCCTAAGGAGTTTAGTTTAGAGATACAGCATGGAAACAGGCCCTTCAGCCCACTGAGTCCACGCCAACCATCCATTTACACTAGTTCTCTGTTGTCCCACTTTCACATCCATTTCATACACATTAGGGCCAATTAACCTGCAAGCCTGCATGTCTTTGGGATGTGGGAGGAAACCGGAACACCCGGAGGAAACCTAAATGGTCACAGGGAGAACATGCAAACTCCACATACCAACAACACCTGAGGTCAGGATCCAACCTGAATCTCTGGCGCTGTGAGGCAATGGCAGGTGTGGGGGTAGAGAGAACTGGGAAGAAGTTGAATCATCAGAAGAAGCATTATGCTGTGTAAGCAAAATTTAGCACAGAATTATAGACAAATAGTATAAGGTACCATTCAAGGAGTGGTTCAATTTGCTGAAGAAGGAAGGGCAATTAGTAAATGAAACCCAATATGGATTTTTGCATGAAGGTAGGGTTGATACAGCTTAAAGTTTAGAGTTACAGCGCTGAAACAGACGCTTCGGACTACCTGCGCTGACCAGCTATCCTCGTACACTAGCACCATCCTACAAACTAGGGACAATTTACAATCTTTACCACAGCCAATTAACCTACAAACCTGTACATCTTTGGAGAGTGGGAGGAAACTGGAGCACCCGGAGAAAACCCAAGAGAACATACAAACTCTGTACAGACAGCACCCGTAATCAGGATTGAACCCGGGTCACTGGCGGCGTAAAGCAGCAAGTCTACCGAAGCTCTACCGAGTCGCCCGAGCTCTTGGAATTGGTAGTTCTCCACAACACGTAGCAGCATTCATCAAAATGCAAGAATGGAACCCACATAGAGCAGAGATTTTGAATCCTTACGTTGTTGCAAATTGGATGCAGCGTGATTACTAAAGTTGCCATGGAACAGCATGGAATGATATCAGTAAAAATTAAGCTTCTATGGTTCTAAGTGGGCCAGGACTTTGGAATTATGCAGCACCAGTGTGTGACAATGGTCTGTGATGAAGAGTCTTGAAAAGTGCAAAATAAAGATCACCCCACTGAGCCGGTTAGAGGATTGACGGCGAGTGTTAAGAGCAAAATCCAGTGTATGAAAGGACAGAATGGTCAAATTGTACACCTGATCAATAGACTAATAGTGATTAAGATGAGT
The DNA here is from genome assembly GCF_028641065.1 of Leucoraja erinaceus. NCBI lineage: Eukaryota > Metazoa > Chordata > Chondrichthyes > Rajiformes > Rajidae > Leucoraja > Leucoraja erinaceus. The sequence continues at coordinate 22,772,107 of NC_073396.1, forward strand.
ATAAATGCTGCAAGAATAGTTGCTCAGTTATGGCCTCCAGGATTTAATGGTCGTATAAGTTGCCACTATAATGGCAGATCCACAGACCTGTATCACCTACACTGGACAGCACAGTGGGACGGTGGCAGTGCTGCTGCCTCACAGCGCCAGAGACCCAGGTTCGATCCAGACAATGGGTGCTGTCTGTGCGGAGTTTGTACATTCTCCCTGTGGCCGTGTGGGTTTTCTCCAGACAACCAGATGGGTGTGCGTATGTAAGAAACTGTTCACAGAAATCATTGCAACACTCGGGTCTTGACATAAATGGGACAATATTATTACGTTGCTACAATAGATGATTCTATAATTATGGCACCTGTAAATATAAGGACTTGATTCAATAGTGACGATGGGGAATTCCTGCATGATTTCATAAATTCATTGGTTATAGGAGCAGAATTAGGGCATTCGGCCCATCGTATATTCTGCCATTCAATCATGGCTGATCTATCTTTCCCTCGCAACCTTATTCCCTTCCCTTCTCTCCAGAACCCCTGCCACCCATACTAATCAAGTTGATGTACATCAGGGGGATCTTATTTATATCAATGCCACATACAAGTTGCATGATAGACTCACTGAGTTTGACAAATAGAGAGATGCTTCCGCCCCACATCCATCTGCACACACTTTTGATTTTCAGTGCAGCAGTTGCTGTTTCACACAGAGCAGACAGCAAGAAGCCCTGCATCATGGGAACATAGTTTCCAAAGTGTTTTACAAATTCAATATTCTCACAATTAGGCTCAAATCGTTGGGTATATTCCCTATCTCAGTAGGGTTGCAATTTAATAATAATCACATTACCAGACTACTGATCCTGAGACAGGAGATCAAATCCCATTGGAACTAACAGAGCAGACACATGGCCCACAAACCTGTTCCATTCAATATAATTGTAGTTAATGTAATTGCTGTTATAGGGTACGGCATTTGGACATTTTCTGTTCTCATTTTGGATTTCTGGAAATCACATCCGAATTCGTCAAAAATATGACCAAACTAAATTCCAGGTACAGGATAAGGGTTAAAATAAGTAAAACTGAAAATGTAGCTAATTTAAGGAAGTATATCGTAAAATAAAAAAGCTTCCCACTCGCTAAGCATGTTGTAAATTGGGTGGGGATTATTCATTCATAGAACATGGGGTTTTACTGTCTACATCAGTGATTATTATTCATCTTTAACTTATCCTGTACCGAGGTACAGCAAAAAGCTTTGTTTTGCATGCTATCCAAACAAATCAGAAAATACTATACAAACTGAAGTACAATGGGTAGAGAAAAAAGGGAAGAAAGAGCGTGCAGAATATAGTTCTCAGCATTGCAATGCACCAATTCCAGAGACAAGTCCAATGTCCGCAATGGGGTGGAGGTGAATTGGACAGTACCGTAGCTTATGGATGGACTGTTCACAAGCCTGAGACACAATGAACTGCAGATGCTGGAATCTTGAGCAAAACACAGAGTGTTGGCATAACTCAGTGGGTCAGGCAGCATCTTTGGAGTGAATCTGCCTGACCCACTGGGTCCAGACCTGAAAATGTTGCCCTCCACAAATGCTGCCTGACCCACTGAGTTGCTCCAGCATTTTGTGTTTGGCTCAAGTTCAGAAACTATCTTTGAAGGACATTTATGGATTGGATAAGGTCAGGTGACAATCTAATGGTTTATGACTTTGTTATTATGACTGTCTTAATTTTTAATTCCACGTTTAATTCCTTGGATTTAAATTGTTCCAAAGGTTTTACCACATTTAATCTGTCCTCTACGGAACAATGCTACAGATTTTTTGAACACTAGCACCAGTACTGTAATGACTATGCAGTTGTGCATTTCAGGGAAATTAAACTCTTGTAATTATTTTAAAAAAAGAGATTTTACATTGAAGGGGATTTTACAAAATTAATGACACTCAACGATATCCAATAGCAGCATATACAATTATAAGGGGCATAGATAGGGTAGACAGTCAGAACCTTCGATGAAAATGTCAAAGAGGGCATGATTTTAAGTTGTGAGGGGCAAATTTTAAAGGAAATGTTCAAGGCAATTTTTTTTTTTTTAAACAGAGTGGTTGGTGCCTGGGACGCGCTAGCAGGATTTGTGTTGGAGGTAGATATATTAGTGGCATTTAAGAGCGTTTTAGATAGGCTGGAAATGGAGAGATGCCAAATGGAGAGATATGAATCACATGGAGGCAGATGAGATTAGTTTCACGGCATTATGTTCAGCACAGGCTTTGTCGGCCAAAGGGTCTGTTCCTCTGCTTTTTTTTGTTTTTTTTTTTTGTTTATTTTATTAGAAGTTAATACAGCACAAAACAGTACAGTGGCACCTAATTTTAGGTGCCAACTATGTAATACCGTAATCCATTCTATGTACAACCTCTAGTTTTATGTTATAAGAAGGAAGTAAGCAGGACAAGAAAAAGAAAACAATAGAAAGGGGAAAAAGTGGAGAAATAGATGGTAGAGAGTAGAAAAACGTGAAGTGTGTATATAAAAAAAAAAAAAAAGGAAGAGAGAAAGTGGAAAGTAGAAATAGAAGAGAAGGCCCCTTAAAAGAGAATTTTTCAAATCTGTATTCGGAGATGTAGATCTATCCGCGTCATGGACCGAAATCAGCAATCCTTACGGTACCGCTGCATCACATGATTCCAAAAAGTCGATGAAAGGAGACCAACTCCTTAAGAATTGGTCATATTTATCTATTAGTCGGAGTCTCATTTCTTCAAGGCGTGCTATGTCCATCATATTCCTAATCCACATTTTAACAGTTGGTGTGGTTGTATTTTTCCAAAATTTAAGTATCAATTTCTTTCCAATTATTAACCCATAATTTAAAAAAACATTTTGATCTTTATTTAAATTGGTATCTTCTCCTATTATTCCAAATATAATCCATTCCGTTTTGGGTTCTATTCTTGACTTGAAAATCTTTGTGAATATATCAAATATATCACTCCAAAATTTATTCAACTTTGTACATCCTACAAATGAGTGTGTTATATTAGCGTTTTGAAACAAACATTTATCGCATCTGGGAGAGACGTTTGGATAAAATTTATTCAACCTCGTTTTTGAATAATATAGTCTATGTAATAATTTGAATTGAATTAAATTATGTCTTGCATTAATAGAACAGTTATGTGTATTCATCAAATACTTTTCCCATCTATCCTTCGAGATCTTTATCATTAGCTCTTGTTCCCAATCTTCCCTTAATGCTTCTGTTGAGGGTGATTCTCTATTTAATATATTATTATAAAAGTATGATATTAATTTTTGTGAATCAGCCTTAATATTCATTGCTTCTTCTAAAGGATCTAAAAATATCGTTTGAAATCTATGTGTATATTTCTTCATAAAGTCACATACCTGTATATATTTAAAATATTGATTATCCTTCAATTTAAATTTAAATTTTAATTGTTGAAATGATAACAGTTTGCCCACTTCATACATATCCCCTACTTTCCTAATCCCCAGTCTATCCCATTGTTGATATGTGTTGTCGATGAGAGAAGGTTTGAATGCGGGGTTGTTCAATAGTGGGGTTAGTACTGATAAATTATTTAATTTCAGGGATACTTTTATTTGTTTCCAAATTCTTATTATATTGTGAATAATTGGGTTCTTCTTATATATTATACTATTCAATTTTATCGGTGAGAGCAGGATCGTTCCTATATCGTGCGGATAGCACTCCTCTTTCTCCATTCTTATCCACTCCAACTGCTGAGTGGAACTATCCAGCCAGTATATTATGTTCTTAATATGCACTGCCCAGTAGTAATATATAAAGTTAGGTAATGATAAACCCCCAACTTCTTTAGATTTGCACAAATGCTTTCGTTGAATTCTATGTGTTCTGTAGTCCCATATAAAATTAGTGATAGTGGAATCTAATTTTTTGAAAAAATATTTTGGAATATATATTGGGATCGCTTGAAACAAATATATTAATTGTGGTAAGAAAGTCATTTTTATAGCGTTAATTCTACCTATCAATGAGAGGTTCCTCTGCTTTTTATGCTCTATGTTCAAAGTAAAGGAGTGAGAGACTTTATCCACAGCAAATCTAACAGTAATTGACCCGTTAATCCAAATGTGACTTTTTTTTCCAAGGAGCACACATTGGTATTGAACCCTTCACGACCTCCTGTCCCAGTGAGTTTTACAGCCAATTAGCTGCTTTAAATAAATGAAACCATGGCTGTAATTTAGGAGGTTTATCAGCTCATTTGTGCACTCCAAGTTGCACCATCACTAGTGAACCGAGACCATATAATGATGCTGTTTGAGGGAATAAATGTTGGCTAGGGCAAGAGAAAGCACTCTTCCACACAGCACTGTGGATGATCATGGAAGATGCCTGACCCACTTAGTTACTCCAGCATCTTTAATATGAGCCAGCATCTACAGTTCTTTTTTATTATTATTCCATGGAATATTATGTTTAGTTTAGTTTAGAGATACAGCGCAGACACAGGCCCTTCGGCCCACCGAGTCCATGCCGACCAACAATCCCACGTACGCTAGTTCTATCCTACACACTAGGGACATTTTACAGAAGCCAATTGACCTACAAACCTGCATGTCTTTGCAATGTGGGAGGAAAGCGGAGCACCCAGAGAAAACCCACATGGTCTCAGAGAGAACGTGAAAATGCCATACAGACAGCACCTGTAGTCAGGATTGAACCTGGGTCTCTGGTGCAGCAAGGCAGCAACTCTACCACTGCACCACTGTGCCTCCTAAGATATGATGTATCTCTGTAGGCGGGCAGACAGGCCTTTAATGCTTGACTCAAAAATGGCACCTCTGACATTGCACCATACTCTCACTGCACCAGCAATGTAGGCTGAAACCTCGGGTCCCAGCAGTAAGTCTCAAACCCACAACCACATGTGAAAATGATACTAGCACTGACGACAGTCAACAAGGTAATCAGAAAGGTCATCTGGTTTACCAACGGTGGGTGGAGTGGGCCGCTAGAGGCCTTGCATCAGCCTGGGACTCGGTTGGATCGGGCACCGCTCGAAGGAGCCAAGCATGGAGATTGGACGCTGCCTGCAGCGGCACGAAGCAGTGGAGGACACCAACAACTTTGCTGTCCACGCCGACCCTGCAACGCCCCAAGGACAGCAGTCCTTTGTGGCCAAGTCGAAAACTCTACATTTGAAGAAACTTTCAGACTTGAATCACATACTGTCTCAGTGTACTATTCCTATACACTTATACTTGGCCAAACGTGGGCAAATAGAACTAGCTTAGATGGGGCATCTTGGTCGGTGTGGTCAAGTTGGGCTCTTTCCATGCAGTATGACTAACTATACTCTACATCTTCTCCTTTGCTGTACCTATTGTACTCGAGTTTGACTGGATTGTATTTATATATATTGTTATTTGATTTGTTTGCATGCAAAACAAACCTTTTCAGTGTACCTCAGTATACGTGACAATAATAAACCTAAATCTGATCAATGGAGGTATGGTTACCAGATCAAGTGATTTATTTTTTGTATATTATCCAACTTATGGACAAAATTGACTGATGGATGTCTGTAAAAACACAAACCATTCATTACCCATTCTCTTCTAAGGGTCTTAGGGACTACATTAGTTAGGTGACTCTCTATTTAATGGTTGATCAAAGAGATGCAAGTGCACCAACTGCCTCACTACCTTCCAAATGCTCGCCCCCCATTAGCAAAGATCTTGCCCATCCCATGGCCACATCCTTTAGACAGGGAAGACCGAATATATTGACAGGAAGCTGTGGGGACTCCACACACAACAGCTTCCTGTGACATCTCTCAAGGCATTTCCTGCACTGTGTAAAGGATAATAGAAGCATTATTCAAGGGTTGCAGATACTTCAAACCCTTCCTGGACCCACAGACACCTGTTGCTTTGTAGACCAAAACACACAAAGTGCTGGAGGAACTCAGCGGGCCAGGCAGCATCTGCGGAGGGGAATGGACGGGCAACGTTTCAGGTCGGGAGCATTTTTCAGTCAACAGTGTTTTGCTCAAGATAGCAGGAAGCGGAGCCTACAACACAACACACAACACACCTACAACACACTGGCCACTCTCACTGCTACCATCGGGAAGGTGGTGCGGAGGCGGAGAACCATTACCTCCAGGTTCAAGAATAGCTTCTTCACATCAACCATCAGATTCTTTAACCACTCTGCATAACCCCACCTCAGCAGCGAACTACCATGAACTTTGTACCGCTACGAACTTTGGCTTCCAACATCATAGCCTGGTTAATTTAGAATAACTGATAATGTATTGTATATTTATTCATTGTGTTGTTGTTTTTAATGTGCCTGTAAATCTGCAGCAAGTAAGAATTTCATTGTTCTGGTCCTGGGGCATGTGACAAATAAATTCTCTTGTCCCTGGGATATCGTCAACATTTATATTTATTTCAAATTGTCGCCATTTGCTGATTTTTCCTTAACAATTAAACGTCCCACAGAACTCTAAAATAAGAAATATCATAATGTCATACTACATGTTTAGTTTAGAAATACAGTGTAGAAACAGGCCCTTCAGCCCACCGAGTCCATGCTGACCAGCGACCACCCATACTCTAGTTCTATCCTACACACTAGGAACCATTTACAAAGGCCAATTAGCCAACACACCTGCCGTCTTTGGAATGTGAGAGGAAACCGGAGCACTTGGAGAACGTACAGACTCCGTACAGACAGCATCCATTGTCAGGATTGAACTCAGGTCTCTGGCACTGTAAGGCAGCAACTCTACCACTGCACCACAGAGGTGACCCTGTTTGTTTACGCCGTAAAATTACATAATTCCCCTTGGCCTTATGGCCGAGAAATTCATCCCCATTGAGCTGCATTAAACAGTGCTGTGCATCCTAAAATGTATCAAGACACTGATGCCAGAGGATAATGCGCTAAGTGTTATTTTCCAACATGATCAACACTGGGAAATAGTTCTTATCAAAGGTGAGGGAGCTGTGGACCATGTTATAAACCAAATTTCATGTCTACATTTTGTAGGAATGAACTGCAGATGCTGGTTTAAACCGGAGTAACTCAGCAGGACAGGCAACATCTCTGGAGAGAAGGAATGGGTGACATTTTGGGTTGAGACCCTTCATCAGACTGTCTGAAGAATATGTGATGGGTCTCGACCTGAAACATCACCCATTTCTTCTCTCCAGAGATGCTGCCTGTCTTGCTGAGTTACTCCAGCATTTTGTGTCTATCTATATCTTGTAGCCTCAGTTGCTCTCCAAACAGCATATTCTCTCTCCCACCCACCAACCGGGTCCAGTTATGGTTAAAGCAAGAAGTTCTCCAGTTAACTCAGTAACCTAGTCTCAGGAAAGCAGAACTACTGTTGGGTTGCATCACAACTTGATCTGGGAGCAGCTCTGCCCAAGATCATGAGAAACTGCTGAGAGTTGTAGATGTAGCCCAGCCCATCACACAGACCAGACTCCCCACCATTGACTTCAGCTACACTTCACACAGCCTCGGAAAAAACAGCCAACATAATCAAAGAAGAAAGTCTGAAGAAAGATATTTCACGTCCCGATCACGTTCCAGGTGGCCCAGCCGCTGAGAGGACTCTCCCGATGCCGGGGCAAGACCACCCGGTGAGAACGGCCATGAGCATCGGGCCTCCGTAGAGGCAATTGCAGTGGCCTCAATAGGCCTGACTATGGGGTGAACTTGGGATAGGGACTGGACATTGTGCCTTCCCCCATAGTGGTGTCCATTGTGGGGGGATGATTTTTTGTCTGTAAGGTAATCCTGTTAGTCTTTGTCCAAGATGGCTGCCGTGAAGGGAGAGTGGACGCTGGCGCGCTTTAGCTGCCGCTGCTCTCTCTTCACATTGTGTTTTTGATTTTTGTTTTTGGACTGGATTCTGTTTTTAATTTGTGTTTCTGTGATGTCTTTATTATTTATTTTATTCTGATTATATGTTTATATTTCCTGTTAACCTATGTAAGGTGTCCTTGAGATGTCTGAAAGGCGCCCAATAAATAAAATGTATTATTATTATTATTATTATTATTATTATTATTCCTTCTTCTCCCTGCTCTGGTCAGGCAGAAGATACAGAAGATTATAAACATGCACCTGCAGACTCAGGAACAGCTTATTTCCATATGTTATCAGACCACAGAAGGATCCTGCCATAAGCCAGGACACAGTCCCTATCTTCCAACCTACTTTATTGCAGACGTTAGACTTTTCCTCTGGAACGTTATGCTACAATGTTGAGAACTACATTCTGCACTCTGTTATTTTTTTCTCTTTTATACTTGAGTGTGGGTTGATCATATTAATCTGTAGTGTTATCTGTTTTGATCAGATAGCACACAAAACAAAGCTCTTCACTTTACTTTGGTACACATGACAATAATAAACCCAAACACAGAATGAATTAATTTCAATATTGTTGGATTACTACCTCATTGCGGTAAAAAAAAAAAAAAAACTATTTCCAAATCTTTCTGCCATTTATTGGATGGCAACGCGAGCTGTGTTTATCATGTACAGGCCTTTATTAATCTTGTTTCTTCCAATGGTGGGCTATTTAAAGTGAGTTTTTGGGCATAACTTAAATGGTTGGATTGCTAACTTTGGTGCCTGCCATGTGATATAGGCTCCACTATTTTAAGAAGGGGCAGGGGGAATTGAAGATACTTTAATAGATTGTCTGGTGCCAGCCCATAAACAAGAGCAATAGACTTTTATTTAGCTCTAGTATTGCAGACAGCTGGCCCTTCCATTGGGTTGTAGTAATTCCAGAGACTGAGGCCTCAGTGCTGATTGAAGAACTATAGCATACAGTGGCATAGAGAGAAGGCAAAGCACAGTGGGGATCAATTGTCCTGTGTTATCATTATTCAGCTTGTCAATCCTAACTTCCAATGCCATCCACACATCCTCTTCATTTCCACAGACATGAACTTTGCAAGCTCCTTTGCATTTATAACGTTGTAACACAGAAGGCTGTGGCGGCCAAGTCAAAGGATATTTTAAAATCGGAGATTGTTAGATTCTTGATTAGTACGGGTGTCAGGGGTGATGGGGAGAAATCAGGGGAATGTGGCTGAGAGTGAATGATAGATCAGCCGTGATTGAATGGCAAAGTAGACTTTATGGGCTGATATGGCCTAATTCTGCTCCGAAAACTTATGAACTTGGTCTTGTTTCGAGCATAGGTACCAAGGTGAGCTGGATACATTATAGCAGATGTTCTGAAATCTTTACGCTGTGTCTCACTTCAGAGCGGTGTGTAATTCCTCCCCAATCTCCATGTTCTCCATTCTAACATCAAGCATTGAACAAAATATTGAAACTGAAGGAGGTGGTGTTGGGGTTCTTGAAGAGCATTAAGGTGGACAAATCCCGATTGGTTCATTCCAGGTTATTGAGAGAGGCAAGAGAGGAGATTGCGGGAGCCCGGATGAAGAACTTTGCGTCTTCTTTAGCCACAGGAGAGGTCCCGGAGGACAGGAAAGTAGCTAATGTTGTTCCTTTATTTAAGAACAGAAGTAGAGAGAATCCAGGGAATTACAGGCGATGAGCTTCATATCAGTGGTAGGGAAGCTTTGGGGTAGGATCTATTTGGAAGAGAATGGGTTAATTCAGGACAGTCAGCATGTACTCGGCAGGTCATGTCTTACTAGCGTGATCGAATGAATGAAAGTGGCATAACAGGGAACTAGTGTAATGGTCAGAGTGGACTCGGTGGACTGAAAGGCCTGTTCCCATGCTGCCTTTCTAAACTAAACTCAGCAGATCAGGCAGCTGGACAGGGACTGGACACATGACGTTTCAGGTTGGGATCCTTCTTAATCTTTGTGTGTCCATTACAAGGAACATTGGCCTCTGTGGCCTGGGACAGGAAACAACCAAACCATTGGAATGAGCCCCATTTGAACCAATGTAATAAAAAGAAAACACAGATGCTGGTTTATACCAAAGATAGACACAAAATGCTGGAGTAACTCAGCGGGCCAGGCAGCATCTCTGACGAAGGGTCCTGACCTGAAACTTCACCTATCTATGTTCTCCTAAAATGCTGCCTGTCCCACTGAGCTACTCCAGCACTGTCTTCTTCTGCAAACCAGCATCTCCAGTTCTATGTTTCTACAGCAAGAGTGGATAACTGGAGTATAACTGGAGTAAAACTGGAACAACATAAGTGCACAAGGTTCCAATCACTTCAATCATGAAAGTAAGTAACAGGTCCTTAAAGAGAACGGTGAAGGATTAAAGAGCACAGCATGAATTGGTCATGGGCCTCCTGACAATAGCTATGAAGTAGTGGAATGTATAAATGCAAAGATTAACAAAGGAAAGATAGCTTGGTTTTAATAAAGATTGGGATAGGCAAGCTCTTATGTTGGAAAGGTATAAATGTAAGCATGTTTAAGATTGTTTTCTGTAACAATATGTCTGGAATGAATAACGGGTAGGGCTTTATTAACTTCACTAATGAGTAATGAGCCAAATTCAGTTAAAAGCCAAATTGTGCGTGAAAATTGTGTGTAGAAAGGAAATGCAGATGCTGGTTTATACTGAAGATAGACACAAAGTGCTGGAGTAATTCAACGAGTCAGGCAGCATCTCTAGAGAAAAAGGATGGGTGTCGTTTTGGGTAGGAACCCTTAGTCAGAATGAAAGTAGAGGGGAGGGAACTTGCAACAAATGGCCAGAACAAAGCAGAGCTGGCAATAGATGACCAAGGAAGGGTGAAGCCCATAAAGGCCCATTGTTGGATGGGGAAGAGGTAATAACAAAGTATTGCCAAGGGTGTGAACAGTGGAACTAGTTGGACGACTAGGGTGGGGACGGGGGAGGGGAAGGGGGAGGGGAAGGAGGGAATGAGGAGGAACTTGAAATTAGAAAAATCAACATTCATAACTTTCTATCCTGAGATGCTGCCTTATTTGCTGAGTTACGCCAGCATTTTGACTCTGTGTGCGTGAACATTTATCTAATAGCAATCGTAATGTAGTGTTTGAAAGGACGAAACACAAACCAGCTGTGAAGATTCTAGATATCGGTAAATCTGACTTCAGTGCAATGGATATAATTCCAAACAAACTAGAGGAATCTGGCAATGGATAAACAACACACGATCTGTGACAGCTGTTCACAGAAAAAGTTAATGCTTTATACTCAGTATATACCATTAAAGAGCCGAGGCTCAATTGCAATGAAACAATAATCCTAAAACCAACTACGAATGAGTGTTTAATTCAGAGGTACATCGTGGAAACAGGCCCTTCAGCCCACCGAGTCCGTGCCGACCAACAATCACCAGTTCACGAGTTCTATGCATTCCCAGTTTCGCATGAAGGGTTTCAGCCCGAAACGTTGCCTATTTCCTTCGCTCCATAGATGCTGCTGCACCCGCTGAGTTTCTCCAGCTTTTTTGTGTAACCTTCGCATCCTACAAACTGGGGAGAATTTACCGAAGCCAATTAACTTACAAACCTGCATGTCTTTGAATGAATTAATAAGTTTATTGGCCAAGTATTCGCATTCAAGGAATTTGCCTTGGTGCTCCGCCCACAAGTGCCAACATGACGTACAGTTAGGAATGACACATAAAACATTAAACATTAATAGTGCTTTGTAGCGCTAAAAAAGAGTTTAGCAAAAAAATTGGCAAAAACGGGATGAAATAAAAAGTAGACAACAGATAATAGGAGCAAAAGATTAAGAGAACATGAAAAGTGTACTGAAGTGGACACAAAGATTTCATGGTGCAACCCAAGGCTTTACCTGGAAACATTTACCACCATATATACTGACATTTCTCTGCAAGACTTCCGTGTGAAGGAGAAATTTCTGAATTTTAGTTCAGAGATTCTCTGCTGTTGCACTTCACTAGATACCAGGGAGAAAGCTTCAGGTTGTAGCAATTCCCCACTAATTGTGGCCATTCCTATTGCAGGGTCTATAGGGAACTGAGTAGGGAATCGAGTTTAGTTTAGTATTGATAAGCCTGGAAACAAACAGGTCCTTTGGCCCATCTAGTTTGTGCCGAATGATCACCCGTACATTAGTTCAATCCTACACACTAGGGACTATTTTAAAAAAGCCATTAAATCTCCAAACGTCTTTGGAATATAGGGAAGGAAACAGGAGCACCCAGACAAAACCCACGCAATCATAGGAGAACGTTTAAACTCGGCACAGACAGCACCTGTAGTCAGGGTCTCTGGTGCTGTGAGGCAGTAACTCTACCACTGCTCCCCTGTGCCACCCCATTTAAAACACAAATTCACTACATTTAAAATATTTAAGTGTTTCAGTGTTTTTTTAAATGTAAGTACTCAAAATTAAAAAAACGAATAATTTCTGAGCTCGGAGACACTAGCTGTGATTTAAGTTTTTATAATACTGAATAAGCCAGCGATTGTAATTTAGCCAGCTGTCAACGTTTTATTTTTGTTTTTTATAGGCAGGACTTCTTTAGCATCCCTCCCAGACAACATGACGGCATTGTCTGATGTCACATCACCACTGGGAATTGAGATGGCTTCCAATCATAATTCCTCACTGGGTGAATTCACTATAGGTAAAAAGTATACTTTTGGAATCGTACTTGGATAGGAAAGGAGTAGAGGAATGTGGGCCGCATGCAAGCAAATAGGACTAGCTCAGATGGACGTAGATGTTTAGTTTAGTTTAGAGGTACAACGTGGAAACAGGCCCTTCGGCCCAATGAGTCTGCGCCGACCAGCGATCCCCACACACTGACACTATCCTACACACACTAGGGACAATTTACTATTTTACTAAGCCAATTGACCTACAAACCTATATGTCTTTGGAGTGTGGGAGGAAACCAGAGCACCCGGAGAAAACCCACACCGGTCACGGGGAGAATTTACAAACTCCATACAGACAGCTCCTGTGGTCAGGATTGAACCCGGGTCTCTGGTGCTGGAAGGAAGCAACTCTACCGCTGCGCCACTGTGCAGCCGTAATTGCAATGCAACTTTATTTTCCAATTTAGTTTAAGCAGCTAACGTACAATTTCCCATTGCCCATGTGTTGAGCCAAAGGGCTCGTTTCCGTGACTGATCTATAACTATGATTCTGTAATTTTATTTGGAAAATTGGCAGCAACAACAAATTCCGTTCCAATTGGTATTAGTATAAAAGAGGGTGGGCAAAAGTAGAATGGACTCTTTGAAAATGAAGAACAGGTTTAATGTCATGAAGTATATTGGTATGGGCTTAATATTGTCATGTGTACCGAGATGGGATCCACATTCAGAGATCATGAAAGTGTTGAGGACAAATTCTGAAAATGAATGACATTTAACACTGAAACAGCTGGGGCAAAAGCTCTGCAGCAGCTGCACAAAGCCCTGGCCAGATTCTAACGGTGGTGAAAGCAGTCATGAGTCAATCAGTATTTATTTGCCATATGCATTGAATATGAATTAGAAAAAATACATTTTTATTTGTTCTGGCTTTGCAAGCACACTAGATGCAACAGCAACAATTATAATGATATAATAAATTATAATTTATCCCAAGTAATCTAGATCACGATAGTGCAAATAACCATAGTATATGGAGCAACTATTGTAGTGCAAAATCTGGTGCTGAGGTAGGATTGCGGTTAAGGTGGCACAGGGTGCTGATGGAGTTAATGGGAAGAAGCTGTTGTGGAACCTGGAGATAACTGATCTCAAGCTCCTGTACCCACTTCCCAATGGGAGCAGGAAGAAGAGAGCATGGCCAGGGTGGTGTGGGTCTTTGATGATATTAGCTGCCTCTCTGCAATATATTGACCAGAGCCAACTCTAACAATTGGGCAAAAGATATAGAAGTGTGAAAACGCACCCCTCCAGATTCAGGTACAGTTTCTTCCAAGTGGTTATTAGGCAACTGAATCATCCTACCCCAACTAGAAAGCAGTCCTGAATTACTATCAACCTCATTGGAGACCTTCGGACTATCTTTGATCGGAATTTACTGGCATACCGTGCACTAAATGTTATTTCCTTATTGTGTATCTATACACTGTAAATGGCTCGATTGTAAGCATGTATTGTCTTTCTGCTGGTTGGTTAGCATGCAACAAAAGCTTTGCACCTTACCTCGTTAGAATAAATCACAGTAAACTAAACTGAACTGATCCAGGTAGGAAGGAGGACAGAGTGTGCTGAAGTAACTCAGCGGGACAGGCAACATCTTTAGAGAACAGAGATAGGTTGTGATAGGAACCTTCAGAAGGGTCCCAACAAGGAAAGTCACTTACCCATTGTTTAAGAAGGAAGTGCAGATGCTGGAGAATCGAAGGTTACACAAAAAAGCTGGAGAAACTCAGCGGGTGCAGAAACCTAAAGGTTTCGGCCCGAAACGTTGCCTATTTCCTTCGCTCCATAGATGCTGCTGCACCCGCTGAGTTTCTCCAGCTTTTTTGTGTAACCTTCAAGTCACTTACCCATGTTTTCCAGAAAGACTGCCTGACCTGCTGAGTTACACCAGCACTTTGTGCCTTTGTTGTAAACCAGCAACAGTAGTTCCTTGTTTCTACAAGGTTGGTGGGAGTCTTATGAAGGGGTGGAGAGAGAGAGAAACATTGAAGAAAAGAGTTGCCAGAATGATGCCTGGACACAAAAGGAACGATGGGACAATTAAACAAGATGAAGACAATTAAAGGACAATGTTTTCAAGGATACAGATAGAATAGATGGAGACAAACTATTTCTACTGGCAAGAGAGACTATGATGAAGAGGTTAGAGCCAGACATTTTAGGAATAATGCCAGGACACATTTCTACACACAATATCCAGTGGACACTCGGACTCTCTTCCACAATCATTTAGTGCTACATCAATGCTTAATTTTTATTTGGAAATAGATAGTTCTTCGTTAAGAAAAAGGTGTTAATGGACACAAAGCAAAGGTGAGCAAATGGGAGTAGGTTGCAGATCAGCCACGGGTCACTGTTGCGCACTGGGTCCTTACATTTGTACTGCAGAGTATTATATAATTTACTTGACCCGGGTGTATCAAAACAGTCGATGCTTAATTGCTGGAAGCACTGTTCGTACAACGTTGCCATAATTAACCTTGTGTCACAGTGACTTGAAGTGATAGTAATAGCACCAACCTTTAATCAACACTTAGCAGTATCAGCGCTCCCAAAGGAGATCCTATTCCTTGGTTCTCAATCTTGAATTTTAAGGAGATTTTTAAAAAAAGGTTCTTTTTTCAATTTGATTTTGCAATGACTACCATGAAATGCATTTGCTGCACATTCACCACCTAGTTCTGAGTGTTACTATGCTTTCATCTACATTACTTATATTCTAAAACTAGTGTACATGGCGTCTCGTTTTAAAGACTGGTACTACCCTCATCTGCACTGTCACACATTAATATGATTACCACAAATGATCCACATTCTGAAATGTATAGACTTGTTTATGGTTTATATATCCTGTGATGTTTTTTACCTCATTTAATACTTTCCTGTCACATTGTCAACCCCCCTATCATTTGTAAACATTTATACTTCCAACAAGAGAGGCATGGTGGCGCAGCGGTAGAGTTGCTGCCTTACAGCGCTGGAGACCCTGGTTCAATTCCGACTACGGGCGCTGCCTGTACGGAGTTTGTATGTTCTCCCCGTGACCATGTGAGTTTTCTCCGAGATCTTCAGTTTCCTCCCACACTCCAAGGACGTTATGGTTTGTAGGTTAATTGGCTTGATATAAATGTAAATTGTCCGTAGGTTGCATAGGGTAGTGTTAATGTGTGTGGATCGTTGGTCGGTGCTGACTCGGTGGGCCGAAGGGCCTGTTTCTACACTGAATCTCTAAACTAAACTAAGTGTGTTTAACTATCTCCCTTCGATGGTTAACGGAAGTATCGATGTTGGGATCGCCACTTTGACATTTTGGGGATTGAGTGGGAGAGAGGAACTTGATAATTAACTGCACCAACCAGCCACAAAAGCTGATTATCTAGTGGCAGGTTATTCATCTCCTGATTGCCCGAGGCCGTTCCACCACCTGCAAGGCATGTCTGCACAAGACAGGTATGTGACGGACTACTCCTTACCATCCTGGGGGAGGGTGACAGTAGCAGGAAACGTGCACTGCTCAGGACGAAACAGCCTACTGGGTTGGTGACGCCATCCACCATCCATTACTTTCACTCTATCACTGGTCCCTAGCACCTTCTGTGAACACCATCTCCAAGAGGATCTAAGAAACAAGGAACTGCAAACGCTGGTTGTTATCTACTTTCTCCAACCATCTGCCTATTAACAAGCCCTCCTCATCTGTATCAACCTATGACCCACCAGGCTTTGTCCTGCCCCTTCTATTTTCCAGCGTTCTTTCCCCTCCCCCCTACAATCAGTCTGATGAAGGGTCCCAACCCGAATCGTCATCTATCCACATGTTCTCCAGAGATGCTGCCTGACCCGCTGAGTTACTCTAACATTTTGTATTTCCGAGAGGAATTCAGTAGTCATACTGCACAGATATGGGCCATCCACCCCAACTCATCCATGCCGACTAAGATGCCCCATCTTAGCTATTCCCATTTGACTACATTTGACCCATATTCCTAGAAATCTTTCCAATCCATGGACTTGTCCATTTTTTTTAAGGCAGAAATTGACAGATTCTTGGTTAGTGAGGGTGTCAGGGGTTATGGGGAGAAGGCTGGAGAATGGGGTTGAAAGGAAAAGATAGATCAGCCATGATTGAATGTCGGAGGAGACATGATGGGCTGAACGACCTAATTCTGCTCCTAGAACTTATGTCCATGTCTCTTGTAAATGCTCTTATAGTATCACCTCAACTACCTTGTTCCATATATCCACCACCTTCTGAGTGAAAATGTTGCCCCTCAGGTTCCTATTACATCGTCCCTCCCCTCACCTTAAACAAACGTCCTCCTGTTATTGATTCCCCTACCCTGACACACATTCAGCAGCATCTCCTGAACGTGCGCCTCTTACCATCTCAGTAAACAAGGACATAAAGAATATGGGAACAGCACCACCTGCAGAAACCCCTCCAAGTCGAACACCATCTTGTCTTGAAATTACTCGCCACCTTTTCAGGGTTCAAGTCCTGGAACTCCTCACTCAACACCACTTTCACTACAAGTGAATTACAGTGGTTCAAGAACATTACTCACCACATGAACCTGGCCAGTGTCCAGAATTGGCAACACACCTTCCTGGATAAGCTCCAATGATTTATTTTTGGATTTTATTTAGAAACACAGGTAGGGTGTAGCCTAACATAAGCCTTTCCCCATTGAAAGAGATCCACTCCAGCTTCTCAAATGGGAGAACAAGTGCAGATTGCTGGAGAATACAATCTGTGGGCCAATAGGGCTTTTGACTCTTATCTCAAATATGGTGGGTTGATACATCATTAACATGAAGACGGCTCAGCAATTTTTAATCAACCCGACAGCAGAAACCTTCCATCTATGAAACGTGTTAGATCTTTATCTCCCAGAAACTGCAGATGACATGATAGTGGAATTCATTGTCACAGAAGGAGGTGGAGGCCAAGTCATTTGGTATTTTTAAGGTGGAGTATTGACAGATTCTTGATTAGTGAGAGTATCTGGAACTCTCTGCCACAGAGGGTAGTTGAGGCCACTTCATTGGCTATATTTAAGAGGGAGTTGGATGTGGCCCTTGTGGCTAAGGGGATCAGGGGGTATGGAGAGAAGGCAGGTATGGGATACTGAGTTGGATGATCAGCCATGATCATATTGAATGGCGGTGCAGGCTCGAAGGGCCGAATGGCCTACTCCTGCACCTAATTTCTATGTTTCTATCTGGATAGGATAGACTCGGCTTGTACTCGCTAGAATTTAGAAGATTGAGGGGGGATCTTATAGAAACTTACAATTCTTAAGGGGTTGGACAGGCTAGATGCAGGAAGATTGTTCCCGATGTTGGGGAAGTCCAGAACAAGGGGTCACAGTTTAAGGATAAGGGGGAAATCTTTTAGGACCGAGATGAGAAAAACATTTTTCACACAGAGAGTGGTGAATCTCTGGAATTCTCTGCCACAGAAGGTAGTTGAGGCCAGTTCATTGGCCATATTTAAGAGGGAGTTAGATGTGGCCCTTGTGGCTAAAGGGATCAGGGGGTATGGAGAGAAGGCAGGTACAGGATACTGAGTTGGATGATCAGCCGTGATCATATTGAATGGTGGTGCAGGCTCGAAGGGCCGAATGGCCTACTCCTGCTCCTATGACTTGAACTTATTAACTTATGTTAGGATTTAAAACATCAAAATGACCGTCTTCCTTCTTGCTCGCAAGACTAAGAACATATCTAGGTGGAGGCGGCCGTAAAGGCCCTTATCATTTATTTTAGTTTGGAGATACAGCATGGAAACAGTCCCTACGACCCACCGAGTCCATGTCAAGCATTGATCACCTGCTCAAGCTACTTCTATGTTCTCCCACTTTCTCATCCACTCCCTACACATTTGGGGGGGGGGGGGGGGGGGGGGGGGCAGAGGATCAAAATTCTACAATGCTTCTCTTATTGCAGGAGTAAATAATGCAAGAATTTCAGAACAGGCAGTAGTATTAGAGAAGTGTGGAAACAGGATACTGGTTTACAAAAAAATGCTACTTGAGCAGCTACTTTGGGCGGCACAGTGGCATAGTGGTAAAGTTGCTGCCTTACAGCGCTAGTGTTGGTAAAATTTGTAAATTGTCTCTAAAGTATAGGAGAGTGCTAGTGTAAGGGGATTGCTGGTTGGGAAGGACTCAATGGTCCAAACGGCCTGTTTTGGCATTGTATCTCTAAACTAAATATCTCTAAACTAAATTTGAGCACTTTGTGCCTTTATTTGCAGTCACCCCCGCACTAATATTTGAGAGCTAACTGTTAGAAAATCTTGTGTGAAGAAGTCACGACCTGAAGCGTCACCCATTCCTTCTCTCCAGAGATGCTGCCTGCCCCGCTGTTACTCCAGCATTTTGTGTCGAACTTATATTAGAAAACCTCCTTCAATGCCTCTGCTACTTTCTGTATCAGTCAGATCTGTACTATTAAATAAGTGAATACTTAATAACACCGGCATTTTGTAGAGAAGATGCTGGCTAAGTCAGCATCCTTTGCCCATCCTGAACTGCCCTTGAATGTTGCTGTGATTCTGATGTTAGACATAGATTGAAATTGACAGATTTCCTACAAAGGAAACCAGTAAACCAATTGATCTCTTATCACTATTGAGATCACCACTACTGTCAGCAGCTTTTATCCCCCAATATGTCAATGTTCATTTTACTTCCAGAATTTAAACTCCCTAGCTGCCACTGTAAGATTGGGACTAGCATCTCCAGACCATGCTTCCAAATGCAAGCCCAGTAACTTCACCCCCCCCCATTCCTTATCGCGGCACAGTTGTGCAGCTGGTAGAGCTGCTGCGTCACAGCACCAGAGACCGGGGTTCGATCCTGACCCCAGGTGCTGTCTGTGTGGAGTTTGCACGTTCTCCCTGCGAGTGCATGGGTTTCCTCTGGGTGCTCCAGTTTCCTTCGACATCCCAAAGACGTGCGAGTTTGTAGGTTAATTGGTTTCTGTAAAATCGCCCCTGGTGTGTTGGGAATGGATGCAAAAGTGGAATACCATGGAACTAGTGCATCCAGGTGATCGATGGTCGACGTGGACTAGGTGGGCCTAAAGACCTCAAGCTGTATCTCTAAAACAAAATCTTTCAATCAATCAATCTGATAATTAATGATCAACTAGATTTCAATAGATCCTCCCCTTAACTTGGTGCATGACTGCTTAGTGTAGTCAAAACTTTAACAGACAATAGAGATATACAGTAAGAAAATTGGCCCAACAGCCCATCAAGTCTCCCTCAAGCACCACACTAATCCTACATTAATTCTACATTTTATTCTTCCTAAGTTCTCATCAACATCCTCCAAATTCTACCACTCACCTGCATGTGAGGAACAATTTACAGTGGATGATTAACATATCGATGTAAGGTTCTTTGGAATGTAGCAGGAAATCAGATCAAACCCATGCAGTCACTGGGAGAAGGTGAAAACTCCACGCAGGCAGCTCAGAGATCAGGGTTGAACCTGGGTCTCCGGCGCAGTGAGGCAGCGGCACTGTCAGCTGCACCACTAGGCGGCACTGTGGCGCAGCGGTAGAGTTGCTGCCTTACAGCGCCAGAGACCCGTGTTCGATCCTGACCTCAGGTTCCCACCCACACACCAAAGACGTACAGGTTTATAGGTTCATTGACTTCGGCAAAAATTGTAAATTGTCCTTAGTGTGTAGGACAGTGCTTGTGTACGGGAATTGTTGGTCGGCACTGACTTGGTGGGCCAAAGGGCCTGTTTCCGCACTGTATCTCTAAACTAAACTAAACCAAACACTGTGCAGATTGGACTACTGTGTTTGGTTTGAACATAGGAATAAAAGAACAGGATTAGGAAATCAGTCCCGAGGTGGTTCGACCCTGTCATAAGATCAGAACTATTCCAATCTTAGCCTAAACACCAACTTTCCACTTCTCAGCTTCCCTGTAATTTAAAAGTATCTATCAATCTCCATTTTATGCATTCAATGCTTATTAGGATGATGTTTATTGTCACGTGTACTGGAGAACAGCAAAAAACTTTGTGTTGCATGCTACACAATCAGATAATACTATACACAAATACAATCAACCCAAACTCAAGTACAATAGGTAGAGTAAAGGAAAATATACCAAGTGCAGAATATTGTAGCATTGATACCAGAGACCAGTGATTCCCAACCTGGGGCCATGGCAAATTTCAGGGGGGGCCACAGAAAAATGTTGGGATTTAGGGGGCCACAGGTGCATTTAATGGCAAGATCCTTAACAGCATTGACAGTGGGGTGTTAGGGTCCAAATTCATAGTCCCCTAAAAGTGGCAATGCAAATAGATAGAGAGGTAAAAGAGGTGTATGGTATGCTTGCTTTAATTGGTTCAAGCATTGAGCATAAGAGTCAGGAAATCGTATTGCAGCTTTATAAACCAGTGTTTAGGCCACATTAGAGTATTGTGTACAGTTCTGGTCATCTGATATGGAGGGTTTGGTGAAGGTGCAGACAAGATTTACCGAATTCTGCCTGGATTCGAGTGATTATCTATAAGGAGAGGTTGGACAAACTTGGATTATTTTCTCTGGTGTGCGAGAAGTTGAGAGGAGACGTGATTGAAGTATATAGAATTATGAGAGGTATAGATAGGGAAGACAGTCAGAACATTCTCCCAGGGTCAAAGACGAGAGGGCGTAGGTCAAAGGGGAAAAGTTTCAAGGAGATGAACGGGGCAGGTTTTGTTTTACTCTGAAGTGGTGGGTGCCTGAAAAAGTGCTATCAGAGGTGGTAATGGAGGCAGATACAAGAGCAGCAATTAAGAGGCTTTTGGATAGGCACGTGGATATGCAGGGAATTTTGGCAAAGACATTATTAGCCGAATATTGCCGGTTCCTGTGCCGTACTGTTCTATATTCTTAATAAGGTCACAGTTTCCTCGAAATACTCTTCCAAGGAAAGTTACATAATCCTGCAGAGGTTTTTCCCAAAGAAGTCATGCTGGGGTCACAAGGGTGACTCAAGGAGGAAGTGGAAACAACACACTCAGTTGATCAGGCATCAGACATCTGGAGAGAACCATGGTTAACATTTGGAGTCAAGAATCTCACATCGAGAGCCCCAAATGGACAAGGTTTTGAGATGTGGGGAAAAAAAAGAGAAGGTGGGTTTGGGGGCGAAAGAACCAAAAGTAAATTCTGTGAGGAATTGAAAGGGCCAAGTGATGCCTGTGAGATGATGGGGAAGGTTTACCAGGGCATGAATATAATCCGAAATATCAGAACAGGAAAAAGAAAATAATAATTGCTGGAAAACTGAGATACAAGACAGGAATGATTAATTTAATGTTGAGTCCTTAGGGCTGTGTACTCTAGGGTCAGGTAAGG